>NC_135426.1:11517500-12117500 GCF_051991245.1 Festucalex cinctus
CGTGAAAAATAATGAAAGTATAGAATTTATTATAGACAAAATATTAACTTTTTATTGCTATAATGGGCTAAATAAGTGAAGTATCACTTTAAATAATATATCCTATAAAGCTCCACTAGTCACTGTTACGCCATGAGGATGAGAAAATCCACAAGATTCACAAAATAAAAATACAATACAGTTACAGTCCAATAAAACAAACAAAATAAAAACAAAACCTTCCAACCGTGATTTGTGTACTGGGGCAAAAGCTGTAATCTTAAATCCACTTCAACTTCCCCTCAAAGTACAAAGAGCATAATCAAAATACGACTTGTACATGACGTATCCACACAGTCACACGCACGCCTTGTTGTGACACACACACACAAACGTGGCGACATGACTGCGTAAACTCCCGCAGGACTGTGCTGTCCCAGAAAACGGCAACAAATGTCATGAGAAAGAGGAGGAGGCAACAGCTAAAAATGGAATAAAAGACTCCTTGGCGGCAGGCGGCGACAATCCCAGGGTTCAAGATTCCTCGGTAGGAGAGGAGAACAAACTTCTAAAAGCTGAATTAGCATTCCTGTCAATCACGCCGCTCACACAACGAGAGCCCGGCTTTAATATCCCATTTTCCTTACTTAGGCCCCAAACTCCATCAGCGTTCTGCCACAGAGCCTCTTGGAAGGGGGAGGAGAGGAGGAAAGACAGAAAGGGGGAGAAATGAAAAATGAGAAAGGTTAGAGGTGAGCATGATAATAACGGAAAAGGGAATAATCTGCCGATGTCATCACAGGCGACACCCTTTCCTGCACAGCGCCATGTGTTTAAACCACACTGTAAATGAAACAACATGTCCTGTTACGGGCAAAATACATGATTTAAAAATAAATAAATAAAATAAGGTGGGGGAATATGTTCCTCCTATTGTTTCTCTCCTTGTGCTTTTGCGTCATCGAAAGTTACACACGGTCGATATCGAGCATGAGAGCGACTATTAGGGCACAAGTATGTCTAAATATTTTCCTTGCGGCATAGCATCACAGTTATGCGAGCAAAACCCATTTGGGTTGGGGGGGAGAAGCCCAGGAGAAAAGACTTTTTCACCCCTACTTGGTAAGAGAGGAAAAAGTGAAAATGCAAGCGGCTGCAGAGAAGGAGGGGAAGGGAGGCGGGGATTGGGCTGTCAGAAATGCTGACCCATTCCCACGCTGGACAGCCTGGACTATTTCCTATCCTTGTGCCGGCCCAAAAGACCGTAACCACACTGCCGACTTGCTCACCCATCCTGCTCTCTGATAGAAATCCCCTAAATTCTCTTATTGAATTCATTACCGCCATCAGGGAGGTTTGATTTCACCACTCGTAATGACAATTACAATGACAAAATGGAGGCATCAATGAAGGTGTGGTTTTGCCTTGGTGGAGGTCTGCAGTTATTACGACTGGTATCCTGCCCTTCCCATGTCATTTTCACTTCCTGTCAGAAGTAAACCAGACCATATTTGGAAGTGCCACACATAGTAAGGGTCATTCACAGAGGATGGGTGTTATTTCCTCAGCCCTTCCTGGATCGCACAGGTGGAAGGGCAGCAGCGGTGTTGCAACGAAGAGGAAGAGGATGAGGAGAAGGGGTAGAGGAAGAGGAAAGGAGTGGTGTGACATGGGTGTGTGTGTGTGTGTGTGTGTGAGAGAATGAGAGAAAGGGAAGGGCTGGAGATTAAAATGGAAGCATGAGATCACAAACTAAAGGGGGAGTTGAGGTGATACGCAAGGGGAGGGGAAAACACTGGTGGGAAAAGGAGATGAAGAGGATGAGGATTATTATTATTAATTCAATCTCTGTAATAACCTTATTTATTGATTGATTGAATTTCTATTTTATTATTTGTTCTCAATGCTGCTGGACATGTAAATTTCCCAGAGGGAGCCATCCCAAAGGGATCAATAAAGTAAAATCTAAGTCTAAGTCTAAATCTAATGGATTCCATGTCTTTATATATGAGCAATACGTCAATATTTAGATAAATCCAAGTGATGCATCTGCATTGCTTCCTTTCTTCAATATGATCACAAAGTCCGCAAGGCCAAAGCACTTTCAGCAATGACCTACATTTACAACTTTGATTCTTAGATTGAGCCCACAAAGTTGTATTCATTTACCCCCAACAGTCGATTGTCTTCATTTTGTAGCATTTGTCTTGGCAGCACTGCTTCCACTTTAAGTGGATTTTTTATTTTTTTTTTACCAATCAAATTTCAGCGTTTAGCTATAGCTCCAGTATGTGTTGTTATGTCAATATAATCTGCCAGAGATTTTCACAATTGTAGTACTGGTCAATTTACTGCAAAACTATAACAGCAATGTGACTGCTTATTCAGCCAATCATATTTCAAATAGGTCTTCACAAGTGTCAACATTTTAACATCCTCTAATTGGTTAATCAGTTCAAGTGAAAGAGAGCTTTGTGTAAGACTGAGTGCTCCCTTCTACTTCCTGTAACTTTGTTCAAGCAGGGAAGGGCAGGTGTGCCTTTTCCTGGTTTGACCTTCACCTTTGAATTTCACTTCCTAAAAGACACATAAGTTCCCGAAGACAAGGCAAAGGGCATTTGCCGCACCGATGGCTGCATACTTCTAGCGGCGACCCTGAGAACGACATCATAGGTACGATGCGCCGACACGGAGCTTGATTCCTCTGGGTGTGATTGGTGGGATGCTGCTTCTTTGCACAGAAAAGCTCAACAGCAGACTGATGGCTCGTCCAAGGCGCTGTGAACCATGATGGCTTTTCACTGAGGTTGAAAATGACTTCGATAAATTAACAGGCTGAGACTGGACTTTGTAGTTCATTGACTAGCCATGGCTTTCTTACAATTGGGCCTTGATAGAAGACAGCAGAGCAAAAGCTTGGCTGCATAAAAGCGAATGGGCTTCGTCAAAACTTCAGCATCTGATCCAAACACACTCAACGGTTAATTGAATGGGTGCACTCAAAATAATGTTGCAGACAAAGCCTTCCAACGCAACAACATGTGGTTTTGACTAGTCCAACCGAGTGAGGTTGTGTAAATATGTTTTGATATCTTGGCAGAAATGGAAGAAATATGGGGATGCAATCTTTTTTTGTCAATAGCAGGAGCAGCTTGTCACCTGCCAGTTCAGTTATTACTGAAGCATGGCCCGCCAAGTCAAAATTTGATATTTACTACTATCCAATTTGAACTGAAAACGTTCCTAACCTCAACTTCAATCATCTCAGCAAATACAGCTCTGATATACAATATACATATAGTATAATAAATACACAGGAAAGCAATGCATGTTGTATTACAAGGGAGAATTATCCTTTAAAGATCTTTTTTTAATACTTTCGCCAACTTTTGTAGCTAAACCAAAGCTATGTGAGCCTGTTTAGCATTGATGATGGAGTAATACTTCTCAGAAATAGACAAATGTCTCTTATCTACATCCTTATCAAACTTTTCCCAAGTGGCCTATGCTGCGGAATTAATGAGAAAACTTTTGTTAAAAAAAAAAATAAAAAAAATAAAAACTATAAAGGACCTTTGCACATTTCTCACGATTGTAAAAAAAAAAAAAAAACTCTACTTGCAATCTTTAAATGCCTGCGCTTGGCACATTACTGCTCAATCACTTGTTGGAATGGGCTTTAGTCTAATCAATTTTGTCCATTGAATCAAAGGCAGTTCAGAGGGTCTCCATACCTGGGAGAGAAAACTGCAAGGAGAGCGGGAGGGCATGATTAAGCGTTCCCAATTAAAGGTCATCACATGCTTATCTGATTGCTTATCAACCTTTTTTTTCCTTCTACAACCCAGGCTGGGGGGGAGACAATGTTTGCCAAACTATGCTTTTAAAAAGACCTCAAGGAGGCCTTGAGTTTTTAAAACAACACTGGCGCTGTTCTCATCCAAATTGGCATCAACATCAGAGGAGGTGCTCTGACAGGCAGCTTCGCTCCGCAACACGGCCTGAGGAATTCTTCCTTAAGTATGAAGATCCTAAATGACAGCGCCCTGTGAGCTGGCTCTGATCCAGCCGAGGTCATCATCGGAACACTCTGGAGTTTGCTTACATTTTGAGAAAACATCAAAACCTTCTTACCGTTCAGCATCCAGGAGCATCTCCTCCCGCTTCTGCCTCATCATCTCCCGGCGCCGCTCAATATCCATATCATTCATGGTTGTACGCTGGGAAGTGACACAAAAAAAAAAAAAAAAAAAAAAAACACGAGTCAAAAAGTGTTGTTTTTAATTTGTGCTAGAGTGGAAACTTGATTTAATGGATTCACTCAAAATGCCCCATCTTAGGTAGCTGTTTAAGTCTTTCTGTTCTAGAATTGGTTGCAATTGCCCTGTGATTGGCTGGCAACCAGTCCAGGGAGTCCCCTGCCTACTGCCCAGAGCCAGCTGAGATGGGCACCAGCACCCCCCGCGACCCTTGTGAGGAATAAGCGGTCTAGAAAATGGATGGATGGAATTGGTTGCAATTGGCCGCAATTCACCATGGTGCCAGTAAACGGCGCTGTGGTGCCATTAACAGACATGTTGCACTGCTCTTGTCGTAAATAGACTTACAGTGGACGAGAGCAGGCGACAGTGTGTTATTGTGGCAGCCATGTTGGCAGTGGAGATTGTTCCCATCAAAAGTAATTGGCATGAACATTAGCGTAGCATTGTTGTATCTACCTATTCAATCGGCCCCTACCCCCAATCAGTGTTAAACTGAGGTTCCGCTGTACGTCAGTGTGGGCGCCAACACTGAGAACGAAAAGAATGGAGGACATTGGACAAAAAAAGGTAGAAGGACAAGTCACCACAGGATGTCAAACACATTCGTCCTAAATATACCCATAAGGGGTATGTGCGCTGTTGGGCGGGGAGACCACCCAGGAGCTGCCAGGCCGAGCGTCATCCGCCTATGATCTCTGCTCAACCACCATGCACATCCAGCGCACGGCTGAGCAGAATAAAACAAACTCTAATTAAGCACTTGAGGAAAAGACAACGGTGCATTTGGAAGAGCAGCAGGGAGCAGTCACATAAATACAAGAGTGTCTATTTAGGTACAAGATGCTGAGGCAGAACGAAAAGGATCAGACGGTACCTTCAAGAAACGAGCCAACAAGTTTTTTTTCCGCCTCACACCAGTTGCATCTCATCAGCTATGTCTTCTCCAACAGTGCCGTTGACAAAAATTCCTGCCCCTTCCCCTTCTTGTTTCTTGTCCCTCCTTCTATCCCTCAATGACCTCCTTCCTTCTCCCCCTCATGCCTCTCGTTTGCCCAGCCTCCACCCTCCTTCCCCCTTCTATCGCCAGAGCTTATGCTTCCTGTGTTGTTTACCCAGAAAAAAGCTCTCCTAGGACATGACTCGGCTCTTGAGCCATACTTCCGGTGTTGTTGTTGTCTTCTTCTGTCTGCCTTTTCTCAGTGCATGCATACATCCGTATTAAGGACAGGCAGGATTTATCAGTTGACTCATTGTTATGGTATCAACAACGTTACGTTGCATTGCAAGCTCAGTGTTGGAGCTATGCATTCACTCCATGCCAGATATTCATTTTGGCCAAGGACGGGCTGTCATGCAAAGCATGCAAACAAAACTCGACAGCAGTTGTTTGTTGTCATGGACTATTTTCATAGACAGCGCATCTGCGCCTTGGCGCAAATGCTGGCGGCTCCTGATTTTCATATCAGCGCAAGTCTATTTGCGCTTGTTTTACAATTTGATGGGCCAGCAATAAAGTGCCTGAGAGATGTGCCTGGTGGAGTGACAATTTGCTGGCAGAAAGTCAATCTCATTCTTATGCCTGCTCAGGCCAAAACTAACAGTGGTGCAGGGTAGCAAGCAGGTCGACCAAGCGATTACATTTTTTTAACTACGTACTTTACCACACAATTTTAGAAAATTACTGTAAATCGTGATTATTAATCACATTTTTACATTCTCATACCAAGCTTGTAACAGATATTTACTTGATTAAAAACTTGGAATTAATGTAAAATCATCAACTAGAAAGTATATTTAGAATCAAAGACTGTTCTAATAGCTTTCTTTGATCCGTTAATGGAATTTTTCCCCTGTAAAATACAGCTGTTGAACAAAACGATCAAAATGAATTCAGCTTTACAGATCATCTTTTTTTTCCCTCATAGAAACAATTTTCAAAACTAACTTCCAGGTTTACTGGAGTGCCCACAAACGGCAGACTTCAGAAGGCTTGATTTTCGAGGCCATTTATGCAGGGTGTTTTATGAAAACATACACCAAAGACATACAACTAATATTTGAATTTGGCTTTGTAAAGTGCGCAACTTACCGTATTTTCCGCACTATAAGGCGGTGCGCCTTATAGTGCGGAAAATAAGGCGCACCTTCAATGAATGACATATTTTAAAACTTTTTCCATATGTAAGGCGCTACAGTAGAGGCTGGGGTTACGTTATGCATCCATTAGATGGTGCTGCGCTGCTGGAATGTCAACAAAACAGATAGGTTAGTCAAACTTTATTAATAGATTACAAACCAGCTTTCTGACAACTCCATTTACTCCCAAAGCGAATAAACAGCTGTTTTATTATTTTCTCTGAGGTAAAGTATTAGTATTAGCTAGCGATCCAAGATGGCGGGATCTTCTGCGCATGCGCGTCACCGATCATACAGGGTCACCGATAGCGTCTTGACAGCGAGACCTGTTGCGGCTCAATATTGATCCATATATAAGGCGCACTGGATTATAAGGCGCATGGTCAGCTTTTGAAAAAATTGAAGGCTCTTAGGTGCGCCTTATAGTCATGAAAATACGGTACTTCGTCATATAAGTAAAACTATCTATAGTCCGTGTTTGTCCATCTTCGCCGCAGTGGATGAGTGGAAGTAAATGAAACTGAATTAAGTGGGTTAATATTTTTTTTTAACGCTTTAGAGAATATAATCTCCGCTTTAATTTTGACAGCCCTAATTCGTTCTTGACCACATAAACAATGGGAATCAAACTCTCTGATTCATTGTCTTATATTGAAATTGTTCCGACTGGGTGGCACACAAAGGATCGGGGCTAGGGGCCGGTCTCCAAGTGTCCACTTCCACGATGCATATGTGCTTCCACCACGTTGAGATCCTAGTGCACTTCTACCATGCCACATTTAAAGGGAGTGAAAGTGAAGGGAAATGCTTATAATTGGCGATTATTTAAGCCGACTTCCCACAGCGGTGCAGTTCCCTTGAGATTTTGACAGAAAATTACAAAGATTCTTTTTACGAAGCACTGGTCTCCTCACTATTACACACTCTCTATATTTGGATATTAAGATAGTGTCGTCGTCTGTGACTGTGGGCAAGGGCCAATTAGCGCTGGCCATGCATGCAACCGTAATTAAAACGAGACCAGAACACTAAGTACAAGTGACAAGGCCTCCAAACAGCACCAATCTAATCACACCCTTCTACATACAGGGGACGCCAAGGGAGACACAGTACATTAGTTACTCCAGAATGTTCAGACTGTCTAAAAATGAAATATGGTTATGAATTTAATGACAAAAAGATACGGCTGATCAACAGAACCAACACAAATGAATCGTACAGCAAGACTTTACAAGAATATGAAATATGTATTTCAGCTGTGACTGTAACTAATGATACATTTAATACGTTTACTGAATAAATGCAGCATCATAAGAATCTCATGCTTTTAAATGGAAAGCACTAAGCAAAGGACCCAGGGGGAAGCCTCTGGCTTGCATAAAAAGGACCTCAGCGTATGTGTGTAAAATGGTGTATAGCGCTGGAGGGACCACCCACACTTTTACAAAAGCTAACAGAGGCAGAATGAGAGGAAGAAAAGGAAGACGGCGTTCCATACAGTTGAGCAACCTGCAGTGCAAAGCTGGCGACATATTTTCATTTTCAACTTCAGCCTGTCCACTCCCTTCCTTTCTGCTAGCACTTTCTGACCTGAAATGTGCATACATCCATCGTCCAACTGTATTCACATACAGTGACAGCTTGACCAAAGTATGAGTAACTATGGAGTGCAGGTGTCCAGGTGAAGACAGGCATTCCAGTTATGTGAAATGGGAGTCAACGCCATGGCACAAAGCCTGTCTTCTCCGTCTCTGATGACATTTTGAAGTAGCAAGTAATGACAGCCGTCGTGACGTGCTCTCGGCCTTCAAGAAGTAAAATTAGCAAAGGGGAGCCAACTCGACAAGCTTCTATTGATATAGTGGTAATGCCCGTATTTTGTCATTAGGATGTTCTAATAAGACGATCGTACAGCAGATAAGGCTGGTGCAGTCAGAGAGGGAGCAAGAGGAGGAGGGAAGAAAGACAGTGATCGGCCTATTGCTTGCCTGTAGGCGCTGAAGACGAACAGCTGTTTTGGCAGAGGCTCCTGAGACAGTTTGAGTTGTGTAAACGTTTTCTGCAGGCGTAGTACTGTTGTCTCCTGACAGTAGAGCATAGAAAGCTAACAACACAACAAAACCGTACTTAAGGGTGTCTCTGCGTCACTTTATAACAAATATTAGTCACAAATTAACTTTTTTTTTTGATTGCATCGCGGGACATGTTGCTGTTATGGCTTCTTTCAGGAAGCCACCTACAACCATGAAACCACATAAACGTGTAATTGTTACGATACGTCTAAAGTCATGTTTCGCTACACTAAAAACTAGTGTTGTTCCGATACCGATACTGGTATCGGCAGAGATGCCGATACTGCATTAAAACAGTGGTATCGGTATCGGTGACTACTCACAAGTAACATGCCGATACCATTAATTCCAACACTAACATAGGATTTTGGTTGCAGAACCTTGTGTCTTGCTGGTGCATAACATTCACTGATATGTGACATGTTCACTGCATGCCGATCTAAGATATCCTATTGGCCCTTGAATACTCTGAACCAATGGCAGGACAGCTTTTTCATGTTGAGGAAAAAAATACTCAAGTATCGGTATGGTATCGGTATCGGCCGATACTGCAAAGCTGGGTATCGGTATCGGGGGCCAAAAAACGGTATCGGAACAACACTACTAAAAACATAAAACTCTCTCTTGGACCAGCTGTAGTGATGTTTAAAATAAAAACAAAAACTGGCACCCTTTCACGTGTGATCAACAAAGTCAAAAACAAGGATTTTGAAGAGAACTATGCCTACTCTTCGATGAGCAGGTAGATAGGTGGATTTCTATAAGAACAGTAGATGGCTCGTGTGCAATGTGAGCCAATGAGAAGTAACGTCGTCTCAGGGTGGCCATCTTGAGACAGGGTTGCTCGAGCCCACGTAAACATTACAGTTAATGGATCATGGACTTTGAAATAGCTGTAGATTGCTCAACTCTCCCAAATTCACAACAATTTTTTGTTGTTGTTACATATGACACATGAGATGACACAAACACTATGCTGTGTTAAAAAAAATAAAATAAATCCCGAATCATAGCCACGTTAATAAGGACTGTAATCCATAATCCAATCTGTTTGTAAATCTGTCAAGAAAAAAAGTATTTAAGTGGAAAAATCATCCACCTTACCACCGACTACAGCATGGAGCACCAGAGAGGCCCCCTGTCCTAAGATGGCTGACTCCACCTTGAGCCATCTAGTGTTCTTATTAGAGATAGCTATGATTTCTTTCAGATCTTTCATTTGACACATTTTCAGTCTGGGCTGCTGAAATCTTTACAGATTCTCTCTCATTACGAGCAAAAGATAGCGTGATGAGCTCCCAGACTTAAATTTTCTTTATTAAGAAATGTTAAAGATAAAATGCAAATATGACACATTATGTCATATTTAATAATAATAATAAAAAAAACAGCTTCAATCTTAATTAGTTTGCCATTAGCCATGACTGCCACAAGCCAGAGGCTGAGTAGCACTGTATGTCTTAGCGCAGTCGAATGTGGCTATAGCTCACCTAGGAAGGTAAGCCAAAGTGCAATATTGGCAAGCAAACTTCCTTGGGCCATGTCAAATGACAAGCAGGGCCAGATCTAGCCTGCATGCTTATAGATCTCTGAGCTAAGTACGGAATAAGAACGTGCACACGTGCGATTTCCATCAATGCCCACGGTGGTGTGTTTGGAACGCGGGCCTAGTGGTTGTGGTCGTCTCTGCTATGCACCTTCACTCTCGCATGCAGCACAGCACTCGGCAGCATAAACACGTTTACAGCGGCGAGGTGCGGGAGCGGAGCTGCCGCAGATGAGCATTCATGAACTCACTGGAGGTTTTCGGACGGCGCGGCCAAAATATTTCCTTCTTTCCATATCTGCCTGCGCCTCGAAGGGCTTCATTTGTCATCGGGATTTCTCCGCCTTCCACTTAAAGGATGACATGAACATGGGCTGGGTGATATATTGGCTAATCTGATTGTGCCTTGTCAGATACATGGCCTACGTGCGTGTTGGCCAGTGTCAGAAGGAATAAATATTGATTTTAGGCAGCTCTCAAGATTGCCTGCAAATTGTTGCAATTAGAAATTTGTAGACAAACTTCTGCTCTACAACAAGGTTAACGGAAACTAACAAAATAACTAAACAATATTGAAAAAAATGATAACAAAATAAAATAAACAAAAATGCTTAACCCCTTGCGAAACCTAAGACCACAACTCTTGTTAATAAAACTAACTAACTTTTTAACTTCTTCCTACTCCCTTTTGAACATGTAAGTTATGATTGATTGAATGATTATTTTATTGGGATTTTCTTCTCTTTTGATTGTTGTTGTTTTCTGTTTTATTTCTGCTGTTCATCTGTTTATATGTTCAAAAAAATAGAGGAACAAAAAAAAAACAAAAAACAAAAAAAAACTAAAACTAAATGTGACTACAGGATAGCAAAACTGTCCATTTTCTTCTTTTAGCAATTAAAGAGGAAGTCAATCTTTTTTTTTTTTTTTTTTTTTTTGTTAATAACAATGTGCCCCCACTAATCCAAACTAGGGATGTAACGATATGGGCAATATGATATTGTGATTAAAACTGCCACAATATCGTCTTTGTCATGTTCACAACATTTAAAAGGAACACATCTGTTAAAAAAAGTCAGGTTGATTTCCATTTGTTCAGTTCTAGCACCCTCTAGTGGCTAGTTTATTAGTGCAATTTAATTTTCATTAGGGATGTTTTGGCCTTCTATGTTTAAAATCTATGCTAATTGTCAGATGAGGGGGAACCTAATTTGCTTGTGAAGCGATAAATGTGTGTTTGCATTTGCAAGTAAGTGCCTCAATATTGTTATTATTGAGATTGTAGGTGGTCTATATGCATTGCTGTTATGTACAAAAGTGCAATATTTTTTTCTTTATTTTTTTTTACAATATAGTGATCTTATTTAAATCGTGATATATTTACTATATCGTGATAATTATCGTATCGTGACCTTCATATCGTGATAATATCGTATCGTGATGTTTGGATATCGTTACATCCCTAATCCAAACAAGACATTCTAATTAATACTGCGCGTTTGGAATGTGAATAAAGCAGGAAATTGTACCCATTTATCAAGCTCAGGGACGGCCATTTTGCCACTTGCTGTCCACTAAAAATGACATCACATTTGCTCAGAACTCAGGGAACAACCAATCACGGCTCCGCTTCAGAAAACAGGTGAGCTGTGATTGGTCGTTACCAGAGATTCTGGATTTATAGTCAATGTAAATGTGAATATTTGCTTTGGAAATAGATTTACAGGTTGTGGCCCTAAATGATCTGCTTGCGCCTCTAAAATTTCATGTTAGGAGACACTGTGCTTTTAGTCTTACGCTTGAGCCATTTTAGCTGATTTAGAGAAGTGGGCCAGCCAACTTGACATTCCTAAGTTTTATTTAGTATCTTGGTATTTTGCTTGACGACACTTTGACTTTTAAACCCCATGTTGAGAACCTCGTGAAGAAACTCAAACTAAAACTGGGTTTCTTATTTCGGAATAAATGTTGTTTTTCTTTTGAGGTCAAAAAGCGTCTTGTCACTGCAACTTTTTTTATCTGTTTTAGATTATGGGGATGTGTTGTATATGAATGCTTCAGCTCAGTGTTTGAGTAAGATTGACTCTGTATATCATGCTGCTTTGAGGTTTGTTACAAATTGTAGAGCCTTGACCCATCACTGTGAACTGTACTCTCAAGTGGGATGGCCTCCTTTGTCCACCAGGAGGTTGACTCACTGGTACATTTTTATTTACAAGGCTATGCTTGGACTGCTGCCCTCTTATATTTGTATTTTAATCACATTGAAAAGTGTTGATTCTTATGCTTTGCGTTCCAATGATCTTTTGTTGCTCTCTGTTCCATTTGCCCGCACTGAGCTGGGGAAAAAGGCTTTTGTTTTCTCTGCCCCTTCTGCATGGAACATGTTGCAAAAGGACTGGAAACTAACGGAACTTGTTTCATTGAACGATTTTAGATCCAGATTAAGAGCACTTGAGACGGCCTCATTGATTTGTAACTGTTTTATATAATTTTTATGTGATTGTAAGTGAAACTTTTATTTGTAACTGTAATGAAAACTGTTTTGCTGCCTCTTGGCCAGGACTCCCTTGAAAAAGAGGTTCTTAATCTCAACGGGACTATCCTGGTTAAATAAAGGTTAAATAAAATTAAAAAAACTATTTTCATCAAAAAGTTTGTCATCTTTTTACATAGTATCACAATACAGCAAAACTAACACTCATAAAAATCCAGACTATACAGTCAGACCCATTTTTTTCCCTCAGTCTGTCTTGGCACTGGCAATGGAAGCTTACCCAGTGACTATATACACTGCAGATAAAATATGAAGAAAGACTTGATTTTTTTTTTTTTTTGATAGCCCGGATAATATTGCACATATAGGGGATTACGCACATTCTTTCTTTTCCATCCATCTACATGTGAACGCCACGGCGTGAAAATCAACCACAATGTCTTCTGTTGTCAACGCCGCATCAAGGCGGCCAAACGCAACACGGCTCGGCTCAATCTCAATACCATCTGCTTCCTGCTCACGCTTTCTCCCGAGCATCCCCCAAAAAAAAATCGAGGCTTCAACCCCGATGAGGACACATCTCGTCGCGCGGCAGAGGCCAACAGTCGCCGCGTGTGTCGCTGCGTCACATGAAATCAAACGCGATTGATCTGGAAGGGAAAGAAATGCTTTGAATGGGGGTGTCGTGGTATTTGCTGGGAGCTGACCGCACACCGAAATCACCCTAAACTATCCCGATTAATCCGGCAGCAGAGGAAAACTAGAAGGCGGAGAGATGTAAAGTTTCCATTCGCTGAGGAAAAATGAGGCTCCTGCATTCCCAGACTATGTTTCATATTGTATAAGGTCTGGCTGTGTGAAAGTGAATCACACACAGACTCATGCACACACTTAAAGCATGAAAATCTCAATGGAATACCTTGGATGCATTGTACTTTGAGGACTGCAGGCTACGTGATGCGCTGGGGGATTAACGCGTCACACGCGTCATCGCTGAATCAGTCAGGCGAAAGATTACATTTCAAAAATCTAAGTGGCATCCAAACAGCAGCTCTGTACACTCAACGCTTCAATACTTTGTTGATAATTCACTGTCAAATGAATGTGACATACAAACTACTTTAAATAGTATTCATATTTAAAAGTTTTGTGCGTACACTTCAATGCCAACGATCAATACAGTATAAGTGCAGATATTATTTCTGTCCACTGGGGGTCGCAATCGAGACATTTTCTTTTAACCACTCATTCCTTAAAAGGGCCGCGTTAGTGCTGGAGCCTATCCCAGCTGGCTTCGGGCAGTAGGTGGGCTATGCATTTAAAAGGCGGGTCTACTCTTTAGAGCAGGGGTGTCCAAACTTTTTCATTTGAGGGCCACATCCAGAAAATCAGAAGGACGCAAGGACCACATAATTTTATGGAGAAATTGTGTTTAGTCCTAAAAATTGTACAAATAATTTATTTGTGCTTTTGCATATTTAGAAAAATGCTACAGTATATAAACCCAATTCATTTGTAATATGGCGGTAGGGTTATTATAGTCCTGCGATTGGCTGGCGACCAGTCCAGGGTGTACCCCGCCTACTTCTCAAAGCCGGCTGAGATAGGCTCCAGCACCCCCCCCCGCGACCCTTGTGAGGAATAAGCGGTCAAGAAAATGGATGGATGGATGGATGGGTTATTATAGTTAATAAATGTTTCAATTTAGTTAGTTTTTATTAGTTTTCAGGGTAGTTCTGTTAGTTTTTATTAGTTTAGTTCTTTAAAAAAATGCCTAGTTTTTGTATTAGTGTTAGTTTTTTTTTTTTTTTACGTGTATTACTTGTGCGCAATATTCAAAAAACGCCATGGGCACAACGTCATCTGAAGGTGCTTTTCTATTGGCTGCTGCTAGATGATGTCACTTCTGTGTGACATACTTTCAAACATTATTATTCCGGTTTATATAAAAATAAATCATCCCCATAGGCTATAATTATAGTTAGTTTTGTAAACATAAAATGTAGTTTCAGTTAGTTTTCGTTTTTTAAAAAGTATTTTTGTTTTTATTTTATTTCGGTAACTATATTGTTTTTTGAATTTTAGTTTTAGTTTTTTCATTAGCTTTAGTTAACTAAAATAACCTTTAATGGCACCTGTTTTTCGATACCC
The DNA here is from genome assembly GCF_051991245.1 of Festucalex cinctus. NCBI lineage: Eukaryota > Metazoa > Chordata > Actinopteri > Syngnathiformes > Syngnathidae > Festucalex > Festucalex cinctus. The sequence continues at coordinate 11,532,144 of NC_135426.1, forward strand.
TCCCTTCTTACTTTGCCCATCTCTTAACATTTTTGTTGTGTTTATTTTATTTGAACTGAGTCAAATTCCATTTTTAGCATATGTCACGGGCCACTGAAAAATGGACGGCGGGCCGCAAATGGCCCCCGGGCCGTAGTTTGGACACCACTGCTTTAGAGCGATGTGAAAGTTAATATATGTCGACGTACTATTGATTGGCATCAGCCATTAGCCACTGTGGTGTGGTGGCGGTCTTTCAGAATGTGATTTGATTACTTTGTGAATGTGTGTTTAATAAAGTGATTTTTGCTTCCATCCTCCCTCTATAATGCAAACCACAGGTGATAGGCTATATTCAATTTGCAAAAGATGTTGACTTTACCGGAGATAATGTACAGAAGGAAAAAAAAAATCAATACAAATAAGTCAAACTCGATATCGTGAGGGATAACATTGTTCTATAAATGCCTCTTTGCGGTACACTGCATTAAGATTGTCCTAACATTTGAACAGAAACTCCACCTGACGACACTTCATTGGCACTTTTGTTGTTTAGTTAACTAAAACTGTTAGCCCAATTCAGTCACACAAATTTACTTAACGGCCTTTGAAACATTTCTTCACTGCAGCACACAAACAGCACACATTGGCCATTACTGAATTAAGTGTAAGAATTTAATGCACCCACTTAATTAGGAAATCTCTGATTAAAAGAAAAAAAAAAAAAGACTAATGAAATTTGTCAGCTACACTTGATGCACTGAATTTGTCAAAGTTACTTGTTTGTAACCAAGTGATTGATGGCCAAAAGTTTGAAAACTGAAATGATTCTTTCATGTACTTAACACAACTCAAACAGCCAAGGAAGTTTCTTCATTAGTACAAATTAACTTCATCATGACAAATCCTTGTTTTTGGAAAGCAAACTACAATTTGATTGATTCCAAAAGAATGTTGCGACATCATTTTTTGTAAGGTTTGTTTGACTTTCCACTAATCTCACTGCATGCTGTCACTCGTCACTCATTCCGTCATTTTTCTCGTAAAATCATTCAGTGCGTGAGTGAGGAGCGACTCTTGTTAAACACGTGAAAGCAGCTAAAAACACCTGCTTGGGCCGACTGTTTATATGTTCCGCAACAGCACGCTTGGAGCAAAGTCACACTTAACCTGCAGTCAAAACAGTGCACCAACACACCATATCCATCATCCCCCATCAAGCAGCTCTCGAACAGAACATTTAAAATACAAATATTTGGTCCTTTCAAAAAAATCAAATTAATTCCAGCTGTAGCTTGTCTCACATTGAGGCGCGACAGTAAAGCAGCCAGGATGATAAATCCCAAAAGGTCAACTGCTAATCCAATTCCCCAAATTAAACAGCAGCCAAAAAGAGCGAGTGGCAACGGAATGGCTTTTAAACTGTTTAATTTAAAGAATGCCATTTGCATTACAAGTTCGATCCTTGTTTTTCATATCATAAATTGTCAACTTTTATAAGGATGCTGCATCCTGCTAAACTGGAAAGCCAAAAGGCATCCAAATCCCTCACAAACTCGGCATGTTTGTAGTGCATCAAAAGACGACTGCTCACTGCTGGTGCTGGTCCATATGACCAAATATGGAAGTAAAAAAATGCTGCCTTTCCCGTAACCAAACTGGGAAAAGGGAGGGGGGGAAAAAAAAGAAAACGGTTTCTTGCATGCTGTGTGCATAGTGCGATAGCAGCGCTCTCATACTAACGTCACAGTGGATGAAGTTGGCGCCCACTCAATACTGCGTGACTGATGGCCACGCTGGACCCACTGACACACACACGCATGTACACGCTACCACTAACACACCCATTATTTCACCGCACAGACGTTTCACCCTCAGCCGCACTCCTGGTAAGCTACATTCCTCTCAGTCAAAAAAAAAAAAAAAAAAAGCCCTCCATTTAAATCAAACTGAGGCTTGCACCCTCACGATACATGTTTTGACATTCTTATGGCACTGCAAACATGTCTGCGGACACTTCACAAGAAGCTTGGATCCAATTAGCTGGGATGCCAGTGGCGCATCCACACAACAAAGCGATAATAAATAAAATGTTTTCCACGTTCCAACATGGTATTCCATTGGTTCTCATCATGTGCCTCACAGCTTGCATTAGGATTGACGGCAAGCGAAAAATGCCTGTCAACACTCTTAAGATCAATCTATTGTTCATATAATGGCGACATGCCCATTGAAAAAGTACAAGTTGTTTATAGCAGTCGCCATCTGTTTGCTAAGCTAAGATGCACTATGCTTGCTCTAGCGTTAAAGGGGAACTCGCAATAATACGTTGTTTGTGCTTGCAGTAGTAAAACAGTATTTTGATCAACATTGTGTTCGTGAAGTAATCAAATAGAATCCTCCATCCATCTTAATCTAACGAACTAGCATAACTATGAATTAATTAATTCGTTTTTAACTTTTTAATGTACATGTCAACCTGTTCAACGTTTCAGTACTTTTCGCACAACTTCCTGTTGCTGTAACAAGAAGTTGAACAGCAAAATTCACAACAGGCGCTAAATTCATGAAAATTCCCACAAAATGTCCAATTTTATACCTTTCTGTGGCTTGTCCAGGCTGGCTGTATTTCTGTTGCAACCGGTTGTTGTCACTTGAAGCTCAGTGGTCACTACCCTCTGACAACATCATGTTTGAAGCATCACAATGGCGAGGTATGTACTGTTAATCAATTGTGGTGTCATCTTGGTCTCGCGTGATGTCACAAAGTCAACAGCATGATGGAGAGGACTGTTTGAAATACCAATTTATATATTATATATATTTATATATTATATTATATTATATTATATTATATTATATTATATTATATTATATTATATTATATAATCGAGTCCAGGCTGCGGCCTTCCTGGGTGGAGTTTCCATGTTCTCCCCGTGCTTGCGTGGGTCTTCTCCGGGTACTCCAGTCTCCTCCCACATTCCAAAGACATGAATGGCAGGTTAATTGGGCGCTCCGAATTGTCCCTAGGTGTGCTTGTGAACGTGGATGGTTGTTCGTCTCTGTGTGCCCTACGATTCGATGGCAACCAGTCCAGGCTGTCCCCTGCCTACTGACCGAAGCCAGCTGGGATAGGCTCCATCACCCTTGAGCAAGCGGTTGAGAAAATGAATGGATGGATTATGTATATATGTATACATATATATATATATATATATATATATATATATATATATATATATATATATATATATATATATATATATATATATATATATATATATATATATATATATATAAGGGATGAAAAATAATGCTATTTTCAACTGATAAAATAACCGATATACCAATAATTTAGCTAGTGTCGACGTCGATAACCGATAAGCCGATAATTGTTTGCAAAATTAACTTGAATACAAATCTAACTTTGGAGTTTAAGTTTAACATGTACAAATACATTGAAAGATTGTGTAAAGCACCATGACGCTGAATTTTATTGATATCTCTGCTTCAAAGACAGTTTGAGACAGTCGCGTTTTAAAAATGCAACAAAAAACTGCAAGGTTAACATTTTGAGATGACACAGTAAAGAAAGCTCACACTTGGCACTGCCACATCGCCATGATGCATCTTCTGTGATCACGAGGTCGCACGCATGATGATGTCACAAATATGCAACACTACCATAGGAGAGGGGAGGGATTGAGGAGTTGGCCACAATTTGAGCCGCAACTACAACAGATGGACCAATTTATTATCTTCTTTAGTGATGCAATGTTAATGCATGACAAAATGACTTTGTGGGGTCTCCTGGCCCAACGACAGTGATATAAAGTTAAAAACGTCAAAATCTATATTTACAAAAAAAGAAAAAGGAAGAGAAAAATTGGCGGTTGTAAGACAAACATACAAGGATATCAACAAGCTCCTTGGGACATTAATGTGATGTCTTTAAAAGTCTTACAAACAGCATCATAAATAAGTAACAAGGGCAAACATAGGCTCGTCTTAATACACTAACAAAACCCAGTTTGAAACTGCTATTAATACAGTGAGAAAAGCATCAGTAAGAGTAAAAAAACAAAACTTTAAAGCTATTGTGGCTTTTTGTTGGCTTCCTTTCGACACCTGCCTTGTGTCAGAATAAATGGGACCCTGCCAGGAGTCTGCGTCTCCTCAATGGGACATTAATCTGCTACTAGTCAGTGGGCCGCGGATGCTGGTGTAACCAGGCACTGATATATGGTGGGTTTTAAACCAAGCACTGCTACTGCCAATGGACGATGGAGTTTATCCAGCTGACGACAATATAAGGCAGAATCCAATGGAAAAAGATTCAAAGCGAATGGAACACAAATGACCTCCGCTAAGGACGAAAAATGAAACTTTGAGGGCCTGTATGTTTTTGTCTCATAACCAGGCAACAAAAAGTATCCTAAGAATGCACAGAAGCCACAGAGATGGCAAAAAGAAGCTCAAATGAATATGACTGAAGGTAATTCCAAGACGCGTTGGAAAAGTGACAATTGTGACAACATTCATGACGTACTTCCTGTAAAAGCCACGTTTCAGTCACAGTCGATTAAAAAAGAAAAAAGGACACAAACAGCCAGATTATTTACATTGCCGCAGTCAAACCACACGGGGGGGAACATCTTCCCATCATACCTTACATGGAAACATACATAAGACTGAAGCATGATGCAATGCCACACACACTGGGAAGCAATTGTAAACATGACATCTGAGTGCAAACCCGCAAAAAAAAAAAAAAAAGTCATTTGCACGGAGGACATATTTGTTTAAATCTCCCCCAAAATATCATAAATCTTTATCTCTCTTGTCTTGGTTTAACACGTCACTAAATCACATGGTGGAATGCCATTTTCCACCGTTTTTTTTTGTGCTGCGAGGCTGCTTTTCAAGGGTATTACGTGACAAGGTATTTTTCAAAATAAGGGGCTGCATTCCTTGAGAGAGATAGGAGGGGATTAAGGAGCGGTGGGGTGGCGGCGGCGAGCAAGACGACTGGACCGAGAGGTGCTATTGCTCACAGTGGACATAGAGAATGATCCCAAGACGTTGTTTGGAGTTTGCTTGGCTTGAGAGAAGTGACATTAAATAGAATTAAATAGAAATTCAGTTCCTCTGTCAACGTACATTGCGCTGCTCATTCTGGTGTACGCCTTGGCCACCTGGGGGCAGTATATAAATTCAACTCTACAGTGCTTTACTGGAGAGTGGAGACTCAGCTCCTCTCGGAATCTCAGAATGCAGGAATAGTAGTCATGCACAGAGGTTGAAGAATATATGCCATATATATATTACATAATCTGCCAACATGTGTTTCTGCATTGCTTGTGGTCAGAAAACCACACCAGCACATCATAGATATATTCTCTAGGATGCTGCGTTGGCCCAGCCTCCACCAGTTTTTCCTCCGGCTTCTTCCTACTCAGGCATAGTTCACCATCTTTCTCAACATTTTCAAGCCTTCTGCCATTCCATCCCATTTGTATAGGGTTAGTTACCTCCCCAGTTCTCTCAGCCCATAGAGAAGCCTCTGTGTCTGGACGTTAACTCATTAATTAATCACAAAAAATTATCACATTCACTCCCAACGCCCTTCGCCCCTGGCTGTTTTACTAACTTTTGACAGATTTTTCAAGGCCCACAGACTATTGTGTTCTATTGCTGTAAAAACACTACCAAAAGTCTCTTCTTTCATCAGAAAAAAAAAGTATATTGGTATCTGTTTCCGTTTTGCAGCAATTCACATTAGAATATAGCTAATTTTCATCGATATTTACATTTCTGGTGAAAACATTGTCAAAAAGAGCTTGTTATAACATGGCCCTGGTTGATCTCTAATACTCTGCTCCCACCTGCTGGCCGGTTTTGTAATAACATTCTCTCCAGTTCCGAGGCTGCATCAAAGGCTTCTGTATGCTCTAGCATAAAACAACATTTAAAAAAAACAAAAAAAAACAAAAAAAACGCATAAATATGTCTTTGGGAGCAAATGAGTTAATCATGTATTACCGCAGATGATCCTTTAGCTTACGGCGGATGATTATTTTAAATGTAAGACAGGTTGTGTTTTAAGCAATAAACATAACTAAATGCATTAAAGTAAAGCATTTAATAAATGTTTGCTTATGATATTCAAAATATTTGTTCATATCACACTATTGGGTTCATTTCCCCCCCCCCATTTTAAAGATGCAAGTAATTAACTGATTAGAAAAAGGAGGTAAATGTTGAAAAAAACAACACATAAGTGCCCTTTAAAATTTGCCGTACCAAAAATTTTGATTAAAAAAAAGCCTTTTTAATTAAGCGATTAATCATGATTCATCAAAATTCTAAGATGTGATTAATTTGATTTAAAAATGTTATCGTTTGATAGTTCCAGTATAAATACATATATAACGTACATAGATACATAGAACTAAAGTATGTATAATTACAGTGCAATCAGCAGGCATGTTGCACGATAATACATTTATACAAATGCTGCCACACCACTGCGGTGCATCCCTCGTTTGTGTCCTGCCCCGTGATGCATGCCATTCCCATCTATTCCCGTCATAGCACAATAGACACTATCTAGTAAAAACAGAGTACAGCCCAAAACGAATTGAATGGGCTGATAAGTTCTTTGAATGACATTGAACTGCACTGAACTCCGTGAATTGTGTGCTGCATAAGAGTGAGCCAGTAAAACTGGCAGCGACACACTTGGGCCAGAAGGAATGGAATAGGAAAAGTGACATTTCTTAATGGGAATACTGAACAAGTCAGCAGAAAATTCTGGGGTGTAAACCCATCAAATTCCAAGCCCATGCTCAGCCACCCTGCTTGACAGCGAGAAGCAAAAATGACACACCTTTGTTGAAACAGCATATCCGTTTTGTCTTTGTGAGGGAAGAGAGCTCACTTCTTCATCCAGAAAACACATTCCAGTCGTCTCATAGCTGAGGTTCCTTTCTGGGCGAAGCTTTATTAGCTCCACAGCAGCTTTTGTGCATGGCTGTGCCGGTTGTTATTAGAATGGCAGGTAGCCAACGAATTTCCAAACAGTGGTCAATGATAACGGTTCATGTGCATCAGACTTGTTTAATTGCAGAGTATTCAAATGTCACCTGATACTGCAGGTGTGTTTTTTTTCTTCTGCTCATTGTTCCAGACAGTTTTGTGGACAAAGTGACCAGCAGTGCAAGGACTGGAGACCCTCATATCGGCCCTACTACCGTGGTGTCCCATTCACATTTATGGGTGAAATTCCATTAGAAATAACAAAGCGCTCTTTCTCTGTCCTTTTGTTTCTTTCACGACGCTGTCTGCCTGATAACTTGGAGGCCAGTGAGTTCATTTAATTCAATGGCCCAATGAAACACGACACAATTTCGCTGGTGCCATTTCTTCACTAATATGTGTGTGCTAATTTTAGACTACAGCCTATTAAGACCATGGAATGCCCAATCATCTTTGAATTCCATTAGCATGATGTGGTATTTACCATTAAATTGAGGATAAAATTCAGCTTTAGAGGTTAATATATGTGCGGTATTTAAGCCGACTAATTCCTAAATTTATTGGAATAACACATATCTCAGACAGCCATGAAATTGTAAATAATTGAGAGCCGCTCTTCGGAGGCTGCTCGCTCCGCCGAGGTTGTTGCCGGCACTTTTTTTAGCTGATGGCATAACTGGAAATGAGATTGGGTTCACAAAGCAGCACAACTAAATGGTAAAAAAAAATTCAAAGGTGCAGTTCTGCCCCCCCTCCGAGTTGTGTCCACGGGGGGTTAGCCCATCTCTTCTCACTCCAAACTGCCGCCTCCGCCTGGGTCAATTTAACTCCCAAACACATGGGTGCATGCCTGAACTGTCTTAAACACATACACAGACACCTTAACACATACCTATTCCTCTCCAACCACCACCCACCTTGTGTTTATGTTGACTGACTGCTATTTCATTTCAGGCCAATCCGGAGCCTCATTGCCCAGTTTGGCTTGGCCGGTGTACCATTACTCGTCATTATTATGTCTAACCTGGACTAATAAGTCTCCATTTTCCAAGCTGCTCTCCCAGGTGGCTGTCACGGGGGCTGATTGGTGAGGTGGGCATCACAATCTAACTCACAGTCAGAAAATAAATGGGATGCAAGCCAGATAGAGGAAACATTGTTGAGTGGTGGGTGCGAGTGCATTGGGGAATTTGTTTTTTGTTTTTGTTTTCAATCAAGTTACTTTTAATGAGGTTACTAATTTCCCACCATCGCACAATGTGTGCCCTCTTCAACATGCAATCAATGAACCTTGAATAAATAGTTGAAAGCAACCTCCATTACCCAAGCTGAGTCCAAAAACAACAATATGCTAATGAGTATTCTTCAATAAAGCCAATAAAGAAGTAGAGTACAGATAAACTAGTCATACTGCAGTGTCTGTATTTGGTGTGATCTTTTGAGCTGATACCAAATATTTTAAAAACAGAGCAATTACATCGTGACAAGGATGGAGGTCATAGACAACTTGCCTCGACTTCAACCCGCTCATATGTTTTAAATCTCCTTTGCGTGACATGTGCCATCTTTAATCTGAAGAGAAGGAGCCATTAGTCTAAATGCGGTGGCTAATTAATCCTTGCTGCTGTTCTGTTAAGACGTCATGCTCAATTTGTGTACAAGAGGTGTGTACCGGGTAAATACGCTCTGACCTCGTTCAGCTGTTATTCCTGAAGGGAACGCTGTTAATGGAAGCCACAAATGAGGGACAACTTGGTCTGTATTGGATTTGTTCATCACAGAATTCATCTAAAAAAAATGAATTTTGAATCTGAATCTGAGTGGACAGAAAGTGTGCGCCACCAAGAGGGTTAAACTACAGCAGGGCACATCATATGAATCAACCCTTCGTTTAATAAGTACCATTTGGCTGTCACCTCAGTGGCTATAGAGCCGCACTATTACAGTAAAGCCCCTCCGGTCCAGGGCTTGGGTGATTCAATAAAACCTGACTGAGTGTTTCTTCCAATCACCACTGGCAGGGCTCTGATGAGGTAAAGAGATCTCCCATGCCAACCTCGGCCTTTGCACAGCACCGGCTGATTAAAATGGTTTTCTAAAGCCATATTTTTGTTCTCCCTGCACCCTTGCCAGACACGAGAATAGAATGCAGAGAGACAAAATACAAATGACCCAATAGACGGTGAAATTAATCCACAAAAACCACAAGATCTTATCTGAACAGGATAGAATCCATCCTGAATTTCTTACAAGCTGAATCCTAAATTTAGCACGCAGTCAATGCCCATCATCTGTCTGATACATGATGGGCAGCTGTAGCTCATTTCAATGTGATTGATTTTTTAAGTGTGCCATCCTTCAACCTACCTACCATCAAGAATTTGATAGCTTTTGCAAATGTACATAGGTATAAAAAAATAAAAATACTTGACTAGAACTGACTGTAATGCAAGTCTTTTCCCACAGTCTGGTTTGGTGTCGCCACAAAAAGGACAAAATCAAACTGCAACCAACAATTGAGAGACTGCTGGAAAAAAAAAAAATCATTGATAACCCCCAGACCCACTCTTGGGGATTTGCATGCTGCAAGAACCAAGATAAGGGCAGGCAAAATTCTCTCGGACCCTACACATCCTGGTCACCACCTCTTCCAGCTCCATCCATAGCCACCATCAAACTATCTACAGTACAACCAGCAGACATTCAAATAGCTTTTTCCTCTCTTGCCATCACTTCCTTGAACAGTTGACTCGACATGCATAAGGAATTTCTGCATTATTGCACTTTCAAAATTGTATCACAATTACTGGGCTACTGCTCACTTTCAATAGTGCAAAGACTATCTGCATCACCTGCACAACTGTCAATGTATTGTAATTACAGCACCACTGGTGACCCTGATCATTTGCACAGCTGTCATTGGCGGTAATCTGTACATACATGTACATCATGTCAATGCTTGTTACTGCGATAGTAGTGCGGAGACAAATTCTTTGTGTTTTTTCACATACTTGGCCAATAAAGATGATTCTGTTAATGCTGAAATGGGATGCTGGTATCCATGTCTAAAAGTCTAAGGAAGGCCTCAATGGGGGTATACTTGAACACACTCTCCATTTGTTTGGGGTGTTGATGGAAGAATGGCTCTGCTTTTGATCTTCACTCTTAATCACTTTCACCGACCCCCCCTCGTCTCAACAGGGCAGTGACACGTGAAGTGGAAAGTAATGGCAACAGTGGAGTGTCTCCGCCGCCAGCCTTGTCGGTAAAGCATTCCTGAGCGATCCTCGGAGGCTCGTATGCAAATCTCTGCGAGTATGCTTCTGATTAGGAGGCACAGAAGACTACACTCTATAAATGTGCTCTTAAAACAATTACCGCTACCCCTGACTGCAACTCGGCATGGACCCCAGCTGTGCTGCTGCTTTACGTAGTGGAGACGTACAATACATGCATTGACACCACAAAGTCTATCCATTCCTTGTCTCCTTCTGGTCTAAGGCCTTACACCGACAGGACTGACAATTCTACAGTCAGATATTCACATTCAGGATTTGTGCTGATTTAATAATAGGAATGTCGTCAATATGCTCACCAGCTTGCTTCACACTCTGTGGAATAACAACAACCTACAGTAAATTCAAACTTGGGCTGAGTAGAGTTTTGCAGGACATGAGAAAGATGCCTTGGTTTGTACCAATGTTTTCGGGTAAACAGAGAATAGGATTTCTTGTGGCTGGGCAATGAACCAACAAAAGAAACCAAAAGTCACCCAACACCCTCTTACCTTCCTAATTACACTAATCGGCTCTTCCTGAGTGTTGAAGAAAATATGATAATTGAAAATCCATCATGATAGCGTCATATTTGTTCGAGCTGGTTATAATGTAAAAGAGAATCCAAAATGCTCTCATTTTTGAAGAGCTTCCAAGATACACAAGCAGACTTAGAAGTCTGCTTCATGTGCATATATCCATTTAAGGACAAGGTGATTGTTTTTATGTGTATGATGTCACTCCTCGCCGCCGTTGGACAAATCTCACGCGTTATGGCTGCCATCCAGCATGTAGTTCACACTCGCCAAGCAAATACACACACACACACATAACCTTCGTAAGCCACCAGCATAAATCCAGCAAGCCTATTAGTGACCCACACACTGGCCTGTCTGTCCCTAACCCCTCCAGCACTCTCTTTTTTTTTTTTCCTTGTGCGACTCAGAGCGGTTAACCTTGCTCGCTGTGTAAACACATGACCTCACTGATCATGTGTTTAGACTCAAAAGGTATTTTTCACACACACATCCCTGAGATTTACCTCATCCTATTCCCTCCACAGTCTTTAAATTCCCGATCAATCATAAAATATGGGGTTTAAAACAATGTGACACGCTTTTGATTGGCTAACACAAGGAAATATCGATGTACAGAATGAGTTAAATATAACACATTCTTAAGTGGTGTATGAGAGTTTTCAAAATGAAAGTTGTAATGGTGGTGAAGGAGAGCAATGGCGCAAGAAAGCTGCTTCCACAGAGTCGAGCTGTGCACGTCTGCGGTCCCGCTGGGAGGACGCAAAAGGAAAGCACAAGGCCAATCAGCTAACAGAGACATTTCCTGTGCTTGTTTTATCAGATGAGAAGAAGCCCAAAGGCTAAATGTTCCTGTCGAAAACACTGTACATTTCTCCCAATAACCTGCTTTGGGAAATGAATATGCAACATTGCGCGATGACATCAGAAGCGCCGCTTTGGAGAGCTGACCTCACTCTCAATCAATCATCCACAAAAACGACATGAAATGTGAGGAAGAAAGTATTTTACCTTTTAAGAAAAAAAAAAAGAAATGCTGCCTTGCTGAGATTAAAAATCATCACCTACTAAAAAAAAACAACTAAGAAAAGATTACAAATGTCTTGTTTCACCGCTTTGAAACTTCTGGCGGAGCTGGGCATCTGGCGGCAAACAGATGGTGGACCAACATGCCAATTACCAATGCCGACATGCCATGCTGCTTATTAGGCAATCTGGCTCGGAGTGATAGCGCTTTAAAGGCAGAAAAACAACATGAATGGAAGGTTGATATCGCTAGCGTTTTCTCAGTCTGATGAAAGCCTGCTGAAAGTCAAGCCTACCTGATGATTGGTCTAGGCCTAAGGACAAAAGTGTCCGTTTAATCTGAAATAAGTTTCTTCAGGGAGGCTATGTGAATGTAGTTTGATTAAATGGTACTTCATTTATATTGTGCTTTTCCACAGGCCCTCAATGAGCTTTACATTCGACGACTGATGACGCAGCATCAGGAGTAACCGGGTGTTCAGTGCTTGCTCAAGGATACTTCAACATTGTCACAATGGCATGGGATTGAACCCACAACCTCTAGGTTCCGAGATGACCACACCACAAACCCCAAATCTAACACCCAAATGCAGTTGTGCGCTAAGTGTCACAACACACCAGACTCAGCTTGACTAATGGGGATTGAAATGAGTCAGCATTCTCCTTCAGCCAAGAGACAGCACGAGTCCAATTGCAGAAAAATGTTAGATTATCCAACGGCGGCGTGTGGATGCTCACCAATAGAATTGCGCCACATCAGCTTGGCTGCATTATGATGAAAAACAAATACGCTAAACTACGCTGAGGGAAATGTCATGGTAAGGGAGGGGCGACGGTGGTCTCAAATCTCAAATAACAGGATTTCTATATCACAAACATCTGCAAAGCACTTACGGTGTATTTTCCACAACCTAACTAAACACTGTCTAATGTTTCATGCCCTCGTGTGATTTCACTAACAATTAGGTAGTGCGACCGCTTTCACTTGTTACCCAGAGAAGAGTTAAGATTTATTTTTCCTATTCCAGACATGGCTGTGGGTCCAAAACGGTGTGGTTCTGGTTGCACAGCATTCAAATTACATGCTATCCAATTCAGAAAAGTGGGGAGAGTGTTTTTTGATAGCCGCAGACCCCATAAGCTTCTTGTCAAATCATAATCACACTCACAAACCACCCTTAAAGTGCATTTGGCTAAATGATTTTGAAAATATTGGAAATGTAATTGCGATTTGTGTTGTCCTTTTCTTTTCTTTTTTCTTTTTGTTTTTATGAAAAAGAAATAAATTAATCCGTATTACAATAATAATTATCTCATTCATAATACGTTTTGGTTTTATATGTTACGCTTATGCTAAAATAAGACAAATGAACCATCAATTAATATGATGCAGTTTGCAAATTTGATTACAACAATAACACTGGTCAAAAGCCATTTTTATTCAGAGATGACTTTGTGTGTCCTTAAATGTATTTTTTAAAAAAACAAATATTTTTTTTTTCCCCACATCAAGTTTGATATTTTCTTTTTTATTTATTTATTTATTTTTTATGGTTTGACCAATAAAAGGATTTTACCTTGTGGAGTAATTTATAGACTATCATGTTTTAGAAAAATAAAAAATAAAAAATAAAATCTACCTGTTGCTAAACCTAACCCCTCATTTGCAAACATTAAATAATAAATATATTGCTATATTACATATTATATTTTTGTTGTGGTTGAAAACAGTGCAAAAAAGTATCTAAAAAAGTTTACTAGCATCTCTGATGAAAAATTCAGTTAAAATGTGTTAACCAGTGTAATGTAAACACATCTGTGGATGAATCATTTTGACATTTCATGTTTCATGAAACAATGAAATGTAAACATGTTGGAACTCACTTTTTAAGCATTGAACATGCATATAAAACCTACCTGAGTTGTCCCCCCCCCCCAAATAACATTCTACTACATAGTGATTTGAATTTGATTAATTGTTCAGTCCTACATTTATCACAAAGCATGAATATTCTCAAGAGAAACACGCTGCAATGAAAGCAGGTGAAAGGTTAAAAAGGGCAGAAGACAGGAAACATAGCTGACATAGTTTCACTGGTCCATAATGAGAAGAAACCCGGATAACAGTGCTGGCACCTGCTGCGAGGAAACGACGTATGTTTGGCTACTCCGTCTGCATGCAGTGACTGGAAACTGGATTTGGGAAGAACATATTGTACATTAAAAATCTATTTTCCATCATATTCCACTTGAGTTGGCAGCTGCTGCTCAGTAGTGGTAAGAAAACGGTGGATTCCTTCTTTGGAACTCGATACACTGCTGGATTAAGGGGCTCTGGTCCGGTATCAAACTTGCATGCATGCACTGCACGTGTGGACGCATGTTGATGATGACGTTAATGAGGCGGACGGAGGGTCACCGGATCCACATTTTTTTTTTGTGTGCTTTAATCAGATGGAGGAGGGTATAAGCGCGAGTTAGAGCGAGGGAGTGAGTGTACAGTTACAGGAGGCCTTCAACCACACATTGCAAGTCCAGACTCCGGAAATGCATGGCAACGTTCCCTACATCCTGCCTGCCCGGCCCAAACGCCAACACTGCCAAAGCCCTGTTATCGCCCTCTGCAATTACCGCCACAGTGACAATTACACAATCCTGCTGTGCACGCCTCATTATACTGTAAAACATTATGGGCAAAGGGACGCCGAATTTTATTAGATTTTTCCTTGTGCACCTGGTTGATGATGTCATGTTGGGAGGTAGCGCCAAGCAAGGTGTAAAGAGTTCAACTCAAGTCCAGGCTAAATGGCCGGACTGGTCTGTTTGACAGAGTGATCCTGTAGTTTGGAATTCAAACACATTTCCTATCTTCAGACACTTCATTAGGTACACCTGCACAGACCAGTGAGATCCAATACTGCAGTAGAGCTGCATCAACAATTCCGCAATGACAAAAGATGATGCACTGTCAGAGAGGCATTAATTGGATTTATTTTTGTGGTTGGAGTTTGCAGCGGTGGCAAAATATTAGAAACAGCTGTCAGTATGATGCAATGCAGTTCTTCGTCACTGCAATCCAATAATAAATACAGTTTTGTACGATGTGCTCCTTTTGGAATTGTTTTGAAACCTTCTATCCATTCATCTTGACCACTTATTCCTCACAAGGGTCGTGGGGGTGCTGGAGCCTATCTCAGCTGGCTTTGGGCAGTAGGCGGGGTACACCCTGGGCTGGTGGGCAGGGCACACACGAGACCAACAACCATCCACACTCACAAGCACACCGAGGGACAATTCAGAGCGCCCAATTAACCTGCCATGCATGTCTTTGGAATGTGGGAGGAGACCGGAGTACCCGGAGAAGACCCACGCAGGCACGGGGAGAACATGCAAACTCCACCCAGGAAGGCCGGAGCCTGGACTCGAACCCGAGTCCTCAGAACTGGGAAGCGGACGTGCTAACCACCCGCCCTGTTTTTAAACCTTTCATGCACAAAATATGATAACCTACATTGGGATTTTTTCCTCAACTGTTTTTATTACTCTTTAGGCATGAAAAGAAATCACGTTCATTTTGTTTGTTTTTTTTCTTTTTAAAACATAAATTTTTTAAGGAGTTGGTGACATGTCCACTCGGGTGGATAACATGCATTTGAGCAACTGATGAAATATGTTTGAAAGAAAAGAATTTAAAAAAAATGTAAACACTGTAGAAAATACCTGTTTGATTTTTAGCATTGTGTTCACATATTTTTAACATATTTCAAAACTACTACATGTATTGCAAAAACATTTACCCATAGAAAAATGAACTTTTTATGAAGTACAGATAGTAATTTTCTTTTTTCTGGCAACCATTCATCTTCGCGGCCGCTGTCATCATTCCCACTTGAGTCAGATGGAATGTGGTAGGTTTTGCGACCATTTGCACCTAACCACTACAAAACATAAGGACCAGGATCCACTCTCGTGAGGACTAAAATCCATAAAATATTGCTATAATAAAGATTAAATGATGATTTAAAACAAAAAAATAAAATAATAATAATTATAATAATAATATTGCAGGTGAAGTACAGGGTGTTCCAAAATGTTAGACCCCATTTCGTAGGCCAATAATTTTGACAATTTTCGTTGGAATAACCTCAAATTTTCACAGCTTGTGTAGAAACGTTTCACGTTTTTGTGTGTAACATCAAGCTTACACAAAACACAGAAAAGGAAGTTCTGAACATCCTAAAAAGCACTTGGGCTGTAATTCCAAAATATAACCTGTCACTTGGTGTTGAACATTTATGAAAATCTGTCATAGAACCAACAAATAGCTGTACTTTTCTTTGTAAATTTAACCAATAAAACTTATGACCTTCAACATAAAGTGTATTTAGTTTCATTAAGATCCATCAAGTAGTTTCCGAGATATGGGCATTTAGAATGGGGTCAACCATTTTGGAACACCCTATATTTTCAAAAGCAACGTTACAGGAACACTAGTTGTAGTCACAATACAGTTAATGATGTCCAAAGTGCAATTTAGTAGACTCATGATCAATCGCCATTTCCTCAAATTAAAAAATCAATAATTGGATATTTTAACAATTGTATTACTCCTCAGTTGTTGCTTGATGTCCCAATATATGTTTTATTTGCAAGGGCCTCCTGGAATAGAAGCTTCCTTGCATGTCACATCTGAACTTCTGTCGGCCATCTTGTTGTCGATCTTTTTTTTTTTTTTTTTTTTTTTGCACTTACAACCATGACCACTGGATGGCACTGTACGTCAAGACTACACTAGTGTCCACTGGAGTGGCTAATGGCCAACTGTGGTTGGTACATTTATATAGGAGAAAACAACGTTTTAATAGCTGTCCACTGTAGTAACCACTATTGGTTAAAAGGTTTTAAATAGAGTGGACTGAGTAAAACTAAGAAAGAAAGAAAAAAAAAGAAACACAACCCTAATTTCTGAATGCACTAAAAAGTGCAATTAAGACATCACAACAGTTTTTGACAGTTACATAAATTACATGTAATAGTGTTTACTGCAATACTTGTTTGTTAAAAAAATAAAAAAAATAAATAAAAGATATAGCCTATTAAATCCTAATATCGCAAAAAGAAATTTGCAATTTACCTTTCAAAACAATGCTGTATATGCCACGGAAGAGGCGGGACGTGATTTTGCACGACAGTTTGTTTCTGGTCCGGGTTGCGAACGAGGAACCGAGGGGCACAAAGTCGGAAGTACAAGTATTTTTGATGCAGCCCACACGTCGCAAACCGAACCGGAAACAAACTGATGCGCAAAAACAGTCCCGCCTCTTCCGTGGCATATACCCCATTCACTGGGTGAGCTTTTGTTTTGGAGCGTACAAGTGTATCTAATGTTGGGTTATATCATCCCCAAGACATTTGGGAATGTCTGAAATCACACAACTGCATCGTCGGCTCCTCCCTCTCATCAGATACTTTCATTTTCAATCACTGTCCCGCCTATGGCCTAAAAAGCATAATAGAGACAAAGGCACTACTGCAGCTCCCTTCCTCCCCTCTCCATCCATGCATACATTTCACACATATTAGTGTGTGACAAAGCTCCGATCAAAGAATTGAAGGCCAACTCAAGTTCAGTATTAGTAGGGGGACAGTTTTTGCTTCAGGGGGCGAGAGATCACAAAGAAGGTGTTACTTTGAAACCAGATAGTATGAGGATTCATATGCTTTTATTGTCTTTATATGTTATCTTAGTGCCATATTCTTAATTAAAAAAAAGTTTTCAGGATGGCATAATGCTGTAAAATAAATAAAAACATAAATAAATAAATAAATAAGTGACTTCCCAGATAGCAAAAGATGTTTATTCAACGTTGAATTAGGGTTAAAATGGATGATTTTTGGTTACGGTTGAAGATTGATTGGTCAATCAACATTGATTCAACAGCATTATGTTAACATTGAAGTTTGTGTTTAAAAGATAACATTGAATCAACGTTGTATTTTGGTTGAATTAAAACGTTTGAAAGGTCAATGTTTAATTAACGTTGAATCTATGTTTGCCCTTCTTGTTTTTTTTTCCCCTTCAGCTGAGAAATTGACTAGGAGAGGGGGAGGGGAAGTATTTTGGGGACAGGTTGATGGGTGGGGGGTGTTAGAGTCTTTAAACATTTATAATAAATATAAAACATAAAGCTAACTACTTTGCGGATTTCATTTATTGCGGGTATTTTTTGGTACCTAACCCCAGCGGAAAACGAGGGAACACTGTATTTGCAAAACTTGTAAATTATTTGAATGTACTCGAAACACCTGGCATTTCCACCAAATAAACTGTACACGTTAGAGTTTCTAGTTTGTGCATTTCAGCCCAGTCATCAAAAATATGTGCCCACATCCGGCATAAGTCCGGCACAGGTGGCATTCAGTCGACACTGGCATAAGGCATGTGGGCCGAACATGGCCCAGGAGCAGCAAAGGTGGCACTGGCTTGACTCTGGCAAACAGGATGTGGGCCAGTTGCTGTGTGACGCATCTGGCCCAGCTATCAATTTACAACTCTGGGCCACATATGTATTGCCAGTCTTGTCCCACTCTTAAATGCAGTTTCAGATTTATTTATTTTTTCTACACACATTTTTTTACACATACTTATTTGCATAACAGATGTTAAGAAGAATTTTAATACATCATCACACAGACATTTCAATATGTTTCTGGTCAAACAATCAAAGTTTGTGTGTGAATTCTGTGAACGAACTTTCATGAAGCTTCCAGAGAGAAGTTCTTCGAACGTGCGTTCACCATTTCTTTGTAGCGATTCAAGGGTAAGTATTTAATTTTCCTATGTTTTACATTTGATATTTTATGGCTTCATATTGACACAACTACTGAATTGACTTCACAGACATTGGTGTGTGCGTGCGTGCGTGTGTGGTTATCTAAATTTTCCCGTTAATAGTTTCAATGCCATAATATTTAGTTAGGTGCACTCACTGGCTGATCAGAGAAAATCTCATTTTATCTGACCAGTTTTGTTTCAACCTGCAACGCATAAACTTTAAGTCTAACAATTCTAAAATAAAAACAACTATGAATATTCATATGAAAGAGATAATTATTTACATTTAGTGGAAATCTGATTCAGAGGTAAAGCTTTTAGGGGGCAATATTGTAATGAAGCTATTTTATTGAGACGCAACTCTGCGAGTATAATCATATAAAAAGGTACCAAATTATCACTAGCACCAAATATTACATTGTTCTGGGATAATATTCAGCTTGTATTGTAAAATATGCAGAGCTTGAATTATGTATTTTTTATAGTGCTGTACGTGTGATATGTACATTGTGTGCATAATATTATATTAAAAAAATACAAAAGAGGAATGACTTATGCGTTACACACATTTCCCAGGTTATGTTTTAAAAATCTATTATATATCTCATACAATTTTAATTTCATCGAGTTGATTTAAATATCTACTGTACTTTCTAACGTTATTGGATCGCTGTTCCACAGTACGCCACTAGATGGCGGGACATGCTACTAACCAGACTGACACACACAGTCATACACAGCGTAGAAGAAGAAGAATTTCAAATTGCCGACAGCCGTGCTAAGAGCGGGAATCCAAACGTCGACGTTCTGTGTTTCAGGTCGGTAAAAGTTACATTAAATAAAACAAATATGTATCACCATGTCCATTGTCAGTTGGGTCGCTAAGCATATTGGTCTTTAGAGGTGGTTTTAGTGAAGAAATTGTTTCGAATGATCCTAAACGTTGAAGCTAAGTTGCTAATTCCGACGGCCTCTTAACAATGAGAGTTACTACAAGCCTATCTGTGTGCTATGTTGCTGATATGCTAGTAAGCTAACGAACTACACTGAAGCGCTACAGGAGCGTTTACATGAAGAATGTATCTTTTTTCAGTCGTTTTTAACAGGCTGGTTTAACAGTTGAAGATAGAACATTGAATAGCGTTTTCTTTTAGGTTTAGTTTTTAAAGTAAATTAAGTCCACTTGTATAGTAATGTAAGGTTTATCTGTAATTTGTTTAACTTCTGTATATAACTTAATTCATCACGAAATCTAGTCGAATCATGCTTCAGGATATTTATTTGTTGAGGGAAGTAAAAGTATTTTTTTAGTAATTACTAATTATTGAGCCTATAATGAACACATTTTTTTCACACTGTAATAAAACAAATGTGTAAATGTTGTACTTTGTTGCTTTTAATATCATTTGTTGTCTGTTGATGTACAGGTTACTTGTGCTGTTTTGACGAGTCACATGGCGTACAGGTGGTGCCAGCGTCTTCGAAACCAGATGGCTAATTAGTAATTTACTACTTATTCAAACTAAGAAGGCATGTTGTACCTTGGCCAGAGCTTGGTGAACCTCTTTGGTAAGTAAACAAGTGAACAAACACTCAAAATATTCATTTCTAAGAATCTGAAGAAAGCTTAGGTGAACTACCTTTCACCACATCCAAATGTTGAAATTAGTGACTGAGAATATAACTTGGCACAGGTTTAATGGGGAAGGAGAACATGCAGAGGTCTGTCTTACCTATAAGGAGGAAGAGGGCAAAGTGCAAATTTTTTTAAGGTAATGTTGGTATGTTTTCAGAATTCATAATATAAGATAACATAATAATTAATAGAATATCGGTTGTGCTCAGGTTTCAGGCTCTGAGTGTTTCTTCAAAATGTTCTGTCCACAAAATCCATTCTGAGGAGTAGCGCAAGACAGGTAAATGATTCTGCGCACTGTACTACATGATTGTGATGATATTATTGCGGTAACACATTGCTGACTTGTACAGTAAGTTTGAAACTTACATGCTGTGTTGTTGATATTGTTTAGGTGCACAACTCACTTTTTCAAGACTACAAACACAATTACAGCTCTACAACAGGTACCTAGACCCATTGTTAATTTAAGTTGTGAGTAATAATAACTACTATGATTATGAAAGAACACAATCACATTGTGAAAAAAAATGTTGAACAGGGTCTTCTGTTTGTTTCAGGCAACCCTTTTTGCGGTGCTTGGGGACCAACCGGAAGAAAGGGAAATACTGTATTCGTAGTTGGTAAGTTTTTCAAAGGTCACTGTTGTAGAACCAAATCATCATAAATCTTAGCACACTTTTTTTATTTTATTTTAATTTTTTTTACCAATTTGTAAGGCATAATTATGGAGGACCAAAACTGCCAAAATTCAAAATAAATAAATGACTAAATAAATAAATAAATAAATTACTAAAAGTGAAAGTAAAAACGGATGAAAAATATACAATTCAAAAATGAAATACAAATGTATTATTTTTATTTTCAGTTTTAGTCATTTAGTTATTTAGTTAGTCATCTGGGGGGTGGAGAGGGGGTGATGTATATGAATATTGCAAAATTTAGTAAAGGTTATGTAATTTACTTAAAAGTAAAATCTTCAGGCATCGGGAGAATTCTATCAACAAAAGTTGAGTGCAAAAATTAAATTAATAATAATAATAATGTCGTCTCTCATAGATTAATCACCTGGCTGTCGTTGAAGGCACCAATTCGGACAACCTAATCAGACGGATGATGGCAACTGTGATGACAAATGCCCTGGGCTGTTAAATGAATACAACTGGGCAGGGAAGCAAGACAAGTGTTGCATTGGCAAGAAGGCATTCAAGGAGACAGTGATGCAAGACTGTATGTTTGGTGAGTTATCGCCTATGTAAACTACTTATTACAACACAGAGTTGAGCAGAATGTTCTGAGCTGCTTTCTTTTGTTGTGTAAAATCACTCCACCTGGGGTATGGAGTCAGAATCCTTCCAATACCCGAAACCTCGTAATAAGGGTTTGACTCTCCGAAAACATTTTTGTATAACTGAAAAATTGTTTTGAATTGTCCAAAAATATTTTTGAATGACTGAAAATTCCCAGAAAAAGCTTTAAAAAAAAAAACACTAAGAAAAGACACATTTTAAAAGTGCGGCTCCACATAGACATTATTTATCTATTAATTAGAGAATGGTCAATTCCGAAATCAATGAAAAAAAAAAAAAAAACATCATTGATACTTCACAAAAACAGCAATTAGTATATGTATCTTTGTCTTTTCATTAATATATTGCAGTCAAGATGGACTCCATCAGGCCAGGGCTCTACACTAACTTTTCCACTACTAGCACTGGTGCGTGTAACATTTTTGGTTGCTCGCACAGCACAGGATTTAGTCGCACCATTATTTGTGGAGGTGCAGCATGACCTGGCTTAGGCATACGCAACTCGATATATTTGCAAAATATTTTATTGGAACACGAGGTTTGCCTGCAACAGCAGTGGCTATCAAAACAAGTCAATCATTTCTAATAAATTATGTCAACATTAGGGGTGTGAATTGCCTAGTACCTGACGATTCGATTCGTATCACGATTCACAGGTCACGATTCGATTCGATACCGATTAATCCCGATATGAATGGTCACGATTCGATACCGATTAATCCCGATACGAATTTATAAATCGATTGTTGCGATTTTTTTTCATTCATATTTAGAAAATACTAATCAGTAAGCTTGTAGAGTGTAAGATTTATATGAAAATGTATTATTTATTTATCTGAAATTTCAGTCTTATAGAGGTTGTAATCTGTTTCATGTTTGAACAGCATTAAAATAAAAATATTAAGGCTTAATGTGCCGTTCATATAACATTCTTCCATGCTCAAGGTGTGAATCCTAAAAAAAAAAAAAAAAAAAAAATCGATTCTGCCGATTATTGAATCGATTCGAGAATCGCGCGATGTAGTATCGCGATATATCGCCGAATCGATTTTTTTAACACCCCTAGTCAACATTATTTTCTTTAGCTCAGTAAAAATCAGTATTTTTTTTTCTTCACCGCTACTCCCCTTACCTTTTCATCTTTATGCTGTCCTCGCTCCGAAGCTTCTAAATTTCACCAGCTAGACAGCGAGTTAACGACGTTCCAAATAACCAGACTTCATTTTCCTTTTGTGCTATTAATTTGAACAATGGCCTCTGACCATTACCCTCTTTAAGTCGTAGTAAAACTAGAAAATAAAATAAACAATGTACCTAACTATACACGACACACTTTCATGCTAGTAGCTAGTTACATTGCACATTCAACATTCTGTAATTGTCCTAATTAACTCATTCACTCCCAAAAACGTATACGTTTTTTAGGTTTTTGTTTGCTAGAGTTTTTGTATGAAGGCTTTGATGCAGTTTCTGACCTGAAGTGGAAGCTTAAAGCGAAAAAAAAAAAAAAAGTGTGCTTCATCTGTTTCATGAATGAAACTTTTTTTTGTAATAACTACCATCGCTTTAAGCTTCCACTTCAGGTCAGAAACTGCATCAAAGCCTTCATACAAAAACTCTAGCAAACAAAAACCTAAAAAAACGTATAAATACGTCTTTGGGAGTGAATGAGTTAACTAAAATAAATCTACAGTGGTTTTTATATTGACATCGCATGTATTTACCAACATTGTCAAATTCAACAAAAAAGTGTTACTTAATACTTACTGATAGTTACTGTAACAACAGAACAGCTTTTTTTCTAAAACAATAAATTGTATTGGATACTAACTCTCTTCTCTTTTGTAATCTTGTCTTTCAGTTGCTGCTCGACAGCTTGACCGTACACTGACTCAGCAGGACTTTGGTGTTACTGTCAAGCATTGGCTGCGTTTTGCTCATGAGTGTAACGGTGGCATCCCAAGCAATGCTAGTGCCTTGGACGCAACTGCGAACGCAAGTCAAAATTTAGTGTGTCTTTTTATGGACTGACGTACAGTCAAAGTGAAATGGTTACCGCTTTATACACTGATGTTCCTACAGTTCATTTCATGTTTATTTCATTCCTTTGTCAAGAAAAAGAATAATACAATAAAAACAAACATTATTTGAGGCAGAAGCCAAACGGGTGTTATTTTCTTTGCCTCCATTCTCCCCAGAATTCAGTTACAAAGTACTGTGTTTTGATTTCTAATAAATGTTTGAATATTAAACATATTTTCTGTCCTAAGATTTTCATACATATGGGGAAGTATGGTTAAGGAAATCAACAAGCTAATAATACATCCAAGTAAGTTGTAAGACATCTGCAGAAACACTAGGTGAAAAACATATGGTAACTTTTTTTTTTCTAGTGGACTAACCCAATATTTTTTGTTAGTTTAAAAAAATTGTTCTATATTAATGTGCATGATAATAGTAATAATAATAATGTACATTTAGATGTAAATTCCAATGTAAATGATGATTAACTTAAAACATTTATTCCTCACATTAATTCACTATAAAAATGCATGTAGGTTCTGATTTAGATGATAGTTGAAACGACATTGATATTGTGTGATATATGGTTACAAAGCAAACGTTGACTCAACATTTTATCAACCTTGCACTTTCTGTATAATTTAAATGTTAGAATTCAATGTAAAATCAACCAAAGATACATGTAGATTCTGATTTAGATGATGGTTGAAACGACATTGATATTGTGTGATTTATGGTTGAAAAGCAAACGTTGACTCAACATTTTATCAACCCTGCGCTTTCTGTTTAATTTAAACGTTAGAATTCAATGTAAAATCAACCAAAGATGCATGTAGATTCTCATTTAGATTATGGTTGAAACGACATTGATATTGAGTGATATATGGTTGGAAAGCAAACGTTGACTCAACATTTTATCAACCTTGCGCTTTCTGTATAATTTAAACTTTAGATCTCAACGTAGATTCAACACTTAAGCCGAACTATATTTCAACGTTGATTCAACCACATTTTGCTATCTGGGTTTATTGTCCAGACTGTGAAAAAGTGCGATCAAAAGTCCAAACCACCATCACAATCACTTATTTTGTATAAAGCGGGTGTGAAAATGAAATTCTAACGCTTCCGTCCTGACTGACAGCGTTATGCATGAGCTCATGAAAAGTTAGGAGAGCGCACAAAGGAGGGAGCGGCTAACGGGCCAAACATGTTCCACAAATACACGCGTCGAGCACCGCTCCCCTTTGTTTCAAAAAGACGCACCGTCCAAGTTTGAATGCGTCACAGTAAAGACGCTGACGACACGGGCTGGGTCGTTTTGCGTGCGCTTACCTGTGGATCGGAACGGGACATGATCTCGTCAGTCGAGTGTGAGGAGAAGAAGGAGAAGCAGAAGTAGAGGCAGCCAGACTGATGTTGCTCCACCGCTCCACGCAGCACTGATAGAAGCCCAGCTCAAGCCCCGCCCCCCTAAAAAAAATAAAAAAAATAAAATGCCAAGTTGGTCAAGTCCGGCGCTGAACTATTTAGCAAATTACACACTTCGTTTCATTCAAACTATTGCGAAACTTTTTTTCCCTGCAGAAGGAAAGGGACTTTCAGCAGTACTGAGCTACATCATCTTTACTTCCTGTTTTTGTAAACTAAATAATATTAACTTTACGAATATAACAGTTTTAAAAACACGTGTTTACCAAGTGCTATGGCCGACAGAATTACGTACACAAAGCACTGGAAGATCGTCATCTTGATAAACAAAAAAGAAAAAAGAAAAAAGATGAATTTCATGTATTTACAGCCATGGAAAAAAAAATTAAGAGACTACCTTGTTGCTCTAATTTCGTGTAATTTATGACACGAAAATTATTTAAAGTGACTGACAGACAAACAAACGAACAAACAAACAAACAAACAAACATGGCATGTCTAAAAGCACCGTTTTGGCAGTACAATGTATATTTAGGTAAGAATTTGATCAGTGATTTTGATTATGAACAAGAAAACCTTTGGAAAATGTCTCGATCATGTCTTATATTCAACTCTTATGAGCTGTTTTTGTTGTCTTTGTGCCTGTTCTCACTCTCTCTTTGACAAGAAAAAGGAGACTAACGTTTATCATACTTTGAAGAAACAAAAAGACAAAAACTCACTCACTATCAAGTTCTGCAAATTGACAATTCCGAATATCCGGGCATTTCTGAAGGAATGGCATATTGTATTGCTTTTGCCGCCTGTGACTAGCATACACACAGATTGTTTAAGTAGTCAAACAACATTTCTTCACATTTTGAACTCAAAATAATCCTCACAAAACAAATTACAACGATCCAAAGTCAATGCTTTTCAATGCGCGAAGAGCTTCCTTTCACCGAGTTGACCACCATTTTGACTAGTGACGTAAGCTCAAAATTGTCAATAGGAGGCAAATATGTGCTTGCTTCAAATAGTTTATTACTCATTCACAGATTCCTGTGACTTTCCTATCATATATAAAACCGAAATAAAAAAAAACAAAGATACTAACTTCGCATAAGCATCAAATTGCATAAACAAATTGCATGATTTCGTCTGCTAGCCTAATGCTAACATAATGCTAAACAATCGTCGATGCTCCGGTAAATAACTGTTGCTTTAGCACACAGGGATCAGCAGCACACACTAACAGAGCATTTATGTTCTCTGCTCTGTGGAAAAAACACATTTTAAACTGTATTGATACTTACACTGACTGGTCCTCTCCCAGTAGACCTCAATGTTGTCCCCAAAACCCACACAAAATGTTCTCTTAAAAATCTACACTTGAACAGAGGCATAATATGACGAAACACAATATTGTGTGGATTCACTGTACTGTGTACTGAAATAATTATCTCAGTTTATTCACAAATGTACTCAATATTGTGCAAATGGGGCTTGTGAAGTGCGCAATGAGTCTGAATGCTAACTGGTTGGAATTTTACAGACAAAAGAAAAACAGACATCAGCTCAAAATAGCAGATGTAGAGCTATTCTGTTGTAAATGAATGCATGAAGTGTTTTTTGTTTTTGCTTTCTTTTATTGAAAAACTTCCATCATTTTGAATGATGACGCTGTGGAAACTAAATCTTCACAGTCGACAAACAGTCCAGATCGTCCTCTATTTGTTATCTGTCAGTCATTTTTCTCGAAAGTGACAAAAACAATAGCTGCACTGTTCTTTTATTCCCTCCCTGTGAATTAACAGCAGCACAGCTTTGTCTTTCCATTAAAAACAATGATGCACTGAACAAAGCCTTGAACTTAAGAGCATTAAGCCACTGGTGCAGAAATGAGCACCATATGCGCCGCCGACGCTCTTTTGCATGTGTCTATTTCAGATAAAGAAAAAAATATGAATGCGGCATGTTGATTGCGTGCATGTGCGGATGTAATTGCGTGCGCGGTAAAATCCAAAGCCGACGTGCATGAGAAGGAAGAGAAACAAAGACAAGAGGGGTGGGCAATGCACAGTTCTTCTCATTCCTGAGTAAAATGATGAATTTCAAGATAAACCCGTCATCCATTGTGCAAGTTCTTTCACGACTTTCATCCCAGATCATGTTTGCAAAACTTGGCTCCGAAAACCTTTGTTAGCCCGTTGCCAAATCACCTCATAGTATATAATGTGATTGCCAGAAATGATTCTCTCTGGGTTAGACAAGTTAATGCAAACTTCCTATTTACATCGAGAGCTCAGGTTTTCAGATGAAAAATTGTGTAACTTGGTGACTGAAAATGGCCCACATAGTCCATGGAATGTTTAGATTTGTGCACATACACCACACAGAAACATGACAGCCTGAGCTGTTTTGCTTTTGTGTCTGCCAATCGCAGCTGCTGTCATGGATGGACAAGAAATATAGCGAGTGCTCAGAGCCTCAGGCCAGAAAGATTTCATATGCCAAAGATACCCGTCACACTCGAGTCATTTTAATCAGTGGTCCAAACCTTTTCTGGACTGGTTTCATGTCAAGCAATATTACTGACTTCTTTCAGATTGGCCCATGAAAGTGAAACATGAGAATAAATGCCTTTGAAGAAAACGCGCCATTAACACAACAGTGGTGATGACAAACTTTACTACAAAATTAAAGGACTTTGAGGCAGTTTTGAATACAAGTCCACATCAGATTAACGTTGCACAATTGCTGGCACCTGCGCTCGTAAATTCATTTTCCTCCTAAGTTGCAAGCGAGTGCCAGCTGCTCCTAATTAGCCCTGGTTAACGCCATGCAGCTCCTCAGATGGCAGAGTGCTCAAAAACAACTTGTTGAAACAAATTCAAATACAAATGAACGGTGAACGTCAGAGGTGTCAAATAAAACACAAAAAAATATGGTTTGAATCATTTTACAGCTTCAGTATTGGAAAATGCGATAGATTAACAAGATGCATGAAGTAAGTCATGGATTGATTAGTTTAGACTAGAAAAATAAAACGGAAATAAATACATTAAAACAAATTGTGCGTAATAATTGCCAGTGATTTAAACCCATTGTGTCTATTAAGACCATGTTGACCATGAAAGTAATTTCTACAGTAGTAATGTTGAACCCAGAGTTGAATTCCCCACACTGCACACAACACCATCTATTCTATGACCTCTTCAATGGCCAATTTCCATGATGTCAAATGACTGAGAGTGATTACTTTTACGCAAGGATTAAAAGCCTCGCTGTGACCCACTTGGCCGTGGCCGAACTCTGACATGTTTGGGGGCCTCGAGATGGATCCCTGAGGGACGCCATTGCAGCAGCGCAGACTGCATGTCCAATCAAAGCAAAGACAGAATCCACTGTTTGTTGATATTAACAAAATGTTAAATGCAGTCGGGGAGAATATCAGTCCAAATATACTAGCTTGATACGTTTCAATAAAAAAAAGTGCTTCTTTAAGGTACAACTGAAAATCTAGCGGTATGAAATTTAAAAGCAGTGCATGTCACGTTTTAAGATTTTTCCTTCTTCTTCCATTACCGCTTAAACAATATAATTCAGCATTTTGTATTCCCATGCATCCATTTCCTAACCATAACGACAGAACACATGCATTTCCCCATGTGCTTAACAGTTGTTGTTTTTTTTAATATGTGTTGCCAAGATCGTTACCACATCCTTAATAACGCACAGTATGTATCTCTCTACCCTACCTAACAGGAATGTTCAGATTGAATTGATGAAATCTGTATATTGCAACCACCGATGGCAAAAGGATGATTAGAAGCAGATGCCTGTCAAAGCATTTCTTATTTTGCAGCGTACCGGATGCAATATGCTGCGAGTCGCCCCGATGAAAAAGATGAGTGCATATGCAGGGAGCTGTCTTTGATGAGCAGGAATCTTGGAAAGTGGGCTAAGTGAGAGAGAGGAGACGTCCCCGAGGTTATTAGGTGGGCACCTCCCATTACAGATGTGAAACAAAATCGCCCTAGTGACACCTGCCCCGGCAACGCTCCTCTTAATCACGGCGTCACCACATCAACAAACAAACTGGACGGATCTCCGTGGCAAAACTTCTGATATTTGAGAGGCCCACTTAGTGAGCCGAGCCATTTGGACGGTAATATTAGCAGTTTGTGGTCCATTTGTTGCTCGCTTTAGCCGAGCGACAGGCACACAAGTCAGTCGACTGCAATCCTTTGAAATGATTTATACTTGGGAAGGAAAATTGGGGAACTTCAAATATCGAGTGAACGATGTTTGATATTACCCCTGAAGCCCCATCTGTGTCCAATCAGAGTAAGGTCATTTGTTCAACATGAAGACAAAAAAAGTAACAGGACACAACAAGATTAGAGAAGATTGGGACATCACATTTTGTTTCGTATTCACATATCCTGACACAATCTGCCAAAAGGACTCAACTCATTTAGTGCTGCTTGAGAACACAATCATACACACTTGGTTCTCTGTATCGTACTCTACAAGGACATTTTTTTTTTTTTACCCTTCTTGAATGTCCCACTAAGTAAAGGGAGAATGCACTGGTGAAGGGTGATGCTTGGACATCCCCTGGTGGAGACAAAAGTGAACTTGGAAGTCAGACACCTTGTTGAATCATCATCACCTCGACAGTTTACACAGAACTGGGATGTGCACTAATGTACTGCATAAAGCTCATTTATATCATTTCCAAGACTGGAAGGGTCACAGATGTGTGATTATTGTGTTAATTTCGGGAATTACGTTGGGAGGGTTTGACCATTAAGATGATTTTGTCAAGATATGGATGTTTATGGGAATAAACGAGAAGTACACATCGCCGTCCCCCTCCACTGTAATTGTTTCCAATTC
Organism: Festucalex cinctus; assembly: GCF_051991245.1. NCBI lineage: Eukaryota > Metazoa > Chordata > Actinopteri > Syngnathiformes > Syngnathidae > Festucalex > Festucalex cinctus. The sequence goes on from NC_135426.1 coordinate 11,562,114, forward strand.
AGCAGCATTATCAGAATACACTAACATTTTCTTAAAACATCGTCAGCCAAATAGGTATGATACCAATTGGAAGAGAAACATGTACAGTTTAGAACTGCCTGGAGTAATGTAGTAGCTTCTGTGGATGATACCGTGTTTTGCCATTATCACATTAGTTTCACTAAAATTAAACTGAAAACGATGAAATTGCAATCCTGCAATTGAGAAATGTTAAACCAGTTATCACGACTTGTATGTTCTTAGTAGGGGTGGGAGAAAAAAAAATCGATATCGCGATATATTGTTGCGCTCTCTGTTGCAATAAATTATCGATACACTGACGGTAGATATCGATGTAATGTGTCCAGTTGTGCAGTGTTATGTTATTGTTTATGCACTTTAATTTGTCTCACTTTACAATGTTTACAGTAAAAAGACAAAGAGGCAGTGAGGCACTATGGAAAACTTTTGGCATTGAATAAATGCATAATTGGACATTTTCCTTTTTATGGCCATTTGTTGGCTTTTTAGTCACATATTGGGATATATTGCTATTTTTTTTTTTGACATATCAAAAATCGTAGATATCGTGTATCGTGATATTATTGATATCGTGAGCCAAATATCGTCACAGTATCGAATCGTGGCTTACCCGTATCGTCCCACCCCTAATTCTCACCCTGGGTTTTCACCGGATGCGGTTGCGGTGCGGTTGCGGTGCGGTGCGTCTTGACTGCGTGCTCCGGACGGGTCAATTTTTTTGTCAATCCACACCGGCTCCGCACAGCTGCGGTCCGGCAGCTCCGTCGCCGCCCACTTCCCAACGTGTCTCGCGGGACCGCGCACGCGCGATCATGTGGCATTTCACAACGACAAACATACAGAAAGTCTGTGCTCAACAGAGAAGCAGAAAGAGAGGTGGACTTCTTTTGATTTAACCCTTTCTTCTTCTTCTGCTATGAGATTCCATGCAGCATCCTTTTTTTGGTTGTCCTTGTAAAGTATATTAATAACGAGAGTCGGGTCAGTGCGGGTCCACTCTTTATTTCTGTCTTCCCCGTCCGGCTGCCGCTCAGTACGGCAAGCGAGACGGGCACAACAAGCAATCGCGAACATCAAACTCACAATACATTACAGTCCTTATAAAAAGGATGTGCCGTGTCATATATTATTTTGTGGTTTTCCACCTCCAATATAAACCTCTCCTCGTCCATGTTCGCTGGTGTCTAAACCGTGAATGAGCACATGGCCCGGCGACGCCCACGTCACGTTTTGCTGAAAAACTTGCGAAATAGGAGCTGGCGAGTGTTTTATTCTGAAAGGTAACCGGAAATTTATTTTGAAACTGCCTCGGTCTTCCTGTCCGCTCGATGTGTTTTGTGCTAGCTTGCCATTTGCCGGAGGCCTACCGCTGCGGCGTCCGGCAAAAATAGAAAATAGGTCTATCCTTGCGGAAGGCCTGCGGCACGCCGCAGCTGAGACGCAGTCGACACGCAACGCACCCGCAAGCGGTGTAAACTGCACCATTCGAATGAATGGAATCTAATTGCTTGCGTCGCCGGACCGCACCGCAACCGCACCGCAACCGCACCGCAACCGCATCCGGTGAAAACCCGGGGTTAGTGCTGCTGCTAAAGTAGCTGTTTATGAGCTGGAAACATGCATTTCATTGCTTCAATGTTTATTTTTTATTGATTGTGTTTTTCTCCTCTGGCTTTCCTGGGTGGACTTTGCATGTTCTCCCCGTGCCTCTGTGGGTCTTCTCCGGGTACTCCGGTCTCCTCCCACATTCCAAAGACATGCATGGCAGGTTAATTGGGCGGTCCGAATTGTCCCGAGGTGTGCGTGTGAGTGTGGATGGTTGTTCGTCTCTGTGTGTCCTGTGATTGGCGGGCAACCAGTCCAGGGTGTCCCCCGCCTACTGCCCAAAGCCAGCTGAGATAGGCTCCAGCACCCCCCGCGACCCTTGTGAGGAATAAGCAAATGGATGGTTTCTCTTAGTGCTATTTCAATTCTAGTTTTTTTTTTTAGTTTTTTAATAGTGATTATTGCATTTTACATGCAGATTTGGATATCTCCATTTGTTGCATCTTTTCTTTCCTATTTTTTTTTTTTTAATTTGATTTGATCACCCCTTTTCGTGGAGCTTTTTATTGGCTTTTTGTACAATTCTGAATCCGTTCCAATAACTGACGGCACTGGATAAACTCACAGCCAGTAAATTCACTTCTATATGCCCGTCACTCAGCTTGCTATCTGCCACCCACATCAACTAATTACGTGTCAAAACAAACACCCCAATCCAGTAGTTTAGAACGGCCACAGATGATAACGATGCTCAGTTTTGAATGCAACTGTCAAAAGTATTCATGAGCTCATTTTTGTATTCGCAGTTTGCAGCGGTGTACAACTGAACCACATCATTACCATTATTGAAGTTCAGCTCCCATTAAAGCGCCCGCAGACGGAGAGGAGGACTGTTCAAAGATGTTGTTTGCTTATAAATCGTAAATCATGACTTTTATTGCACGAAAGCACGGCCACATCATCTTTTTTGAATATGAAATGTGTTTTTCTAGCTTCACTTCATCTTGTGTTTGGCAGGTTGCAATCCTACCGAATTCAACTTCAATAGTAGGTGAGCCGTGTTTTGTCCTCACATTGCTGCAATTTTTCTTTGCAAACATCCAAACTGCTGCTGACGAATTGCAGAACGGAATACTTCTCATTCTTCATCCTGCTGGATTAGAGCGGCTCACCGCAGCCATTGGAGTACGCGTGCGAATACAATGTGACACCACGCGCGGATTTGAATAGAAATCTGGGCGATTCCCTTTGAGATCAGACATCGGAGATAATCATTTCACTTTGGGTGTGCTTAGAAACGTAAACAGATCTTATCTCTTGCTGAGGAGGATTAAGAACGGAGCGTGGGGTTTGATTTTCAAAGTACACACGTGCGGGTTTGCAGTGTTAAACTTCTGTTCATTTCCATTACAAAGACACGTGAAGCTTTCTCAAGTCAAACTTGCAGTAAAAAGCAGGGTAAAGTTATGTATGTCATGTAACGAACTGTATTATTTTCAAGTGGAAACTGTACTAGTTCTCATCTTTTGACTTCCAGAGAGCTTTCTATGTCGATTATGCATGTTAAGTGTTTTTGCACTGTTGTGACAGTAAAGACTTATTCAACCCAAACACACACGCACACGCAAACTTCATTTGGCTTTAAAAGCAAAAACGTCCATTAGGCTTTGGGAACCAGCGGATGCATACCAGATTACCCCTCAGTGACAGCCGGCAGGGATGCAAACCAGCACAGTTAACTTATTTGGATAAGAACAAAATAATGCCCTTGAAACAGGCATCTGAGCCTGAGCCGTGATCTTTTTATTTATTTATTTTTTCATTCCCTCGTAGCATGGAAGTGTCACAACACAGCAGCTAATTTCGAGCAAGAATCCCTTTGGATTTAAGCCGCTGCAAGGGCCTATTTATCCCTGGAACCTCGAAGCAGAAGGCAGTGTGTCAGAGCCTATTGCCAGACGTGCTGGCAGGGGAAGTGCGTGTGGTGACACACATACACACAACTTGCTGATGTTTTGGTTTTTTTGGGGTTTTTTCAGCTCTTGAACCTGGTAACGCTCTCATGTGCCAAATAAATGCTTGAAAAGGGTCAAGTGCTGCTGCTGCTGCTCGTTTCAAAAATGTTATGCTGCTGAACTATTTTAGAAGAGCAAGCAAGCAACGTCATTAAAAAAAATAATTATCAGGACTTTCATATTTGTGTGAATATTGAGACAGAAATTCACTGTGCCTATTGCAGTATTTATTTTATTTTTTTTATTTTTACACAAGGGCTGTTCGATACCACTTTTTTCCAGGTACTAGTTGATTTTAGATACACGGATCTCTTCTTCCTGTACCTTTGTTTTTAAGCACATGATAAGGCTCTCCGGGAAAAATGTTTCTTTTCTCCTAAAGCTTTCTTTAACCTTTGTGGTATAAGTCATCAGGCCAGAGAGGGGAGAAAAGCTGCTTCCTCTTTCAAATATAGGAAAGGACAGTGTATTTTTAAGCATCATATCATAAAGAAGTCCCGGAATCTCGATTTCCAAGTATTTTATTTTATTTTTTCCTTCAAACCTAAATCTATTTTGGTCGCTTCCTGATCTCTGACTAACTGTGATGTCAGTTGACAGCAAGTGGCAAAATGGCCGCCCCCCTCAGATGGACAAAAACGGGTAGATTTTGCTACTTTATTCATATTTTATCCATCCATCCATCCATTTTCTTGACCGCTCATTCCCCATGAGGGTCATAGGGGTTGCTGGAGCCTATCTCATCTGGCTTTGGGCAGTAGGCGGGGTACACACTGAACTGGTTGCCAGCCAATTGCAGGGCATAAGGAGTAATACAATTGTTAAAATATTGATTTTGACGAACAACCATCCACACTCACAACCACTATTCATATTCCACAAATGTAAAATTAATCAGAACACTGTGTTTAGCCTAATGGGGTTGCATATAAATATATAAAATTTGACTTTCCAATTTAACTTTAACTTCGTATTCATATAGCATTTAAAAAAAAAAAAGGGGGGGGGGGGGATTAATGTTGTACTATGTTAGCGGTTCGGTCATTGTTTTCCAAAGTAAAAACAGATGTTTGCAAATGTCTTGTTTTGATTAAACACAGATGATAATCAGTTTTCTTTCATCAAGGACTACTGAAATCAAACCCCCTTCGCTCCCTGCTGTTTTGCTGGATTTTGACTGATTTTGATTTGATTCAGCAGGGGGAAAAAAAGAAGTATATTTCTATCTATCTGTTTCCGTTTTGCAGCAATTAGCATTAGAATATAGCTCAGTTTCATCATTATTCACAAATCTGTTTAAAACTGTGGGGAAAACAGCTGTTGCAACATGTCCCTGGTTGATCTTTTATACTCTGCTGCCACCTGCTGGCCGTTTTTGTAATAACTACCATTGCTTGCCAACCGTTATCTTCAGTTCAGGGGCTCCATCAAAGCCTTCTGTATGCTCTAGCATAAAAACAACAACAACAAAAAAAATTTATGTCTTTGGTACACTGGTAATATTTAAAATAGACTGTATTTATACGTCTTTGGGAGCAAATGAGTTAAAATAGTTGATTTATATATATATATATATATATATATATATATATATATATTAGGGGTGTGAATTGCCTAGTACCTGACGATTCGATCCGTATCACGATTCATAGGTCACGATTCGATTCGATACCGATTAATCCCGATACGAATTTACAAGTCGATTGTTGCGGCATTGAAATAAAATATGAAGGGTTAATGTTCTATTAATATAACATTCTTCCATGCTTAACGTGTGAAAGTTAGACGTTTTGTTGAATATTTTTCCATCAAAAATGGATGTTAAAAAAATCGATTCGGCTGCCTATTGAATCGATTCGAGAATTGCGTGCTGTAGTATCACGATATATTGCCGAATCGATTTTTAACACCCCTAATATGTATGTATATATATATATATATATATATATATATATATATATATATATATATATATATATATATATATATATATATATATATATATATATATATATATATATATATATATATTAGGGGTGGTAAAAAAAAATTGATTCCGCGATATATCGCGATACTACATTACATTGCGCAATTCTCGAATCGATTCAATGATCGGTAAAATCGATTTTTTTTTTTTTTTTTTTTTTTTTTAGGATTCACACCTTAAGCATGGAAGAATGTTATATGAACGGAACATTAAGCCTTAATATTTTATTTCAATGCTGTTCAAACATGAAACAAATTACAACCTCTATAAGACTGAAATTTCAGATAAATAAATAATACATTTTCATATAAATCTTACACTCTACAAGCTTACTGATTAGTATTTTCTAAATTTGAATGAAAAAAAATCGCAACAATCGACTTATAAATTCGTATCGGGATTAATCGGTATCGAATCGAATCGTGACCTGTGAATCGTGATACGAATCGAATCGTCAGGTACTAGGCAATTCACACCCCTAATATATATATATATATATATATATATATATATATATATATATATATATATATATATATATATATATATTCAAGCCAGACTATTACAAAAAAAAAAAAAGACTGGCCAATCAGATGAAGTTTTTCTTGACCGCTATCACAAAAAAAGTATAGAGCACAATGTTTTGAACAAGTAAGAAGAAAGAGAATCAGAGTTTGTAAAAAAAAAAAAAAAAAAATAGAGAAAAAAAGGAGAGAGAGAGATGTATGTCTCAGGATTGTCATGGAGTGCGTTGTTACTGAAATATCATGCGTCAAATTCCTGAATGTGATACTGTGACCTGTTTTTCATTAGAGCCTGTAAAACAGAGCATCGATTGTACACACGCTCGGAGCGAGCGGCCGCTATCAATACACGTTCGACCCGTAAAACGGTTCCAAGGCGCCTCTAATTCAACATGCATTGATTGGAGGAGCCGTTGGCTGAGGCGGCACTGATTATCAGGATGTAATTGTATTGCTGTCCCAAGGCTCGTCTCCTGTACGCTGACCTAAACCCCGGCTGGATTGCCTTTCCACACGTCCCTCCGGGGAATCGCTTGACAAGATAGTCGAGGCTGTGGATACAAACGAGCTAACCCCGTCTCCCTAATCAACGCACAGAAATGAGGCGACCTGAAAGGAGAACCAAGGGTCATCCTGCAGGTTAATAGGGTCCCGTATGAGAAAACACAAGGCAGGAGAGAAATAAAACTGAAGTCTTGTAAGATATCTCCTGCCTCTATTGATTCATTCTCATTCCGGCCTTCAGATGTTTTGAGGAGCACTAACGTGACTTCCTGCTCTAAGTGAGGCTCGGGGACCGCGGTGGAGTTGCATTAGGAATGTCACATTGGTGAACTTATCGACCTTCATTGTGACATGCGGATGATGTTAGCGTCCTGGTGGCCTTATTAGCTCCTGTGAGCTGAAACGATGACGTGAGCCCCCAGTGTGTCGTGCATGGCATGTGGGAAGATCATTTTTTTTTTTTTTTTTTTTTAGAAGGTACAATTCCATACATACACCCCCTTGACAGAAACACATTTCCCCGTCAAAGAAATACACAGACACACACGTGCACACACACAGAGGAGGAAAATCAAGTCAATGCAGCATTTCACAGATAAACAATGCAGCATATAAATAATTAAAAAAAACACTTTTATTAGGACAATTTCTTGCTTGAAATATGATGAAAATGTAGGCACGCAGACACACACACAAACAGGAAATGAGTCAAGTAAAAAGACTTGACCTATTTGTATTCATTATCCCTCACACAACGTTATTGCAGGAGATACGCGCCAGACAATTAACGCCGAGCAACATCAACCAAATTATGTTCAGCTGTTGATTATTATAAAACCACTTGAAAATAGGAAAACAAGACTCTCCCCGAATAATATGTCAAGATTAATTACGCTTCATTACCCCTTAAAGTTGCTCGAACGAGGCGTTCTCTGCGAAAGGATGAGGCTGCAAAGATGTGATAATATTTCATGTAAATATGAATACATTTGGACAAGCAATGTGAGGGCAGAGGATGATTTGCAATTACAGCAAACGTTAACTATCGGGCAGGAAACACATCAAGACATTTGCTCTTCTTTATCCTGTGCACTTGTTGCTAGGCAGAGTTGAAAGGGATCATGAAAACTACCCAACACCAACAAGTCGTATACTGGTTATGCACAGGGCTGTACTTATGGCCGACGTAAAAAAAAAAAAAAAGAAAAAAAAAGACTTAGGCGCACAGTTGCACCTAATTGACAAGTCATTGTTTGTCGTACCATCTACAGTCAGACTTTCATCACATCAACCGTTTGGCTGAGCTTCATTTTCTTTGCATTTGTTTTGCTTTTGTGTACTAGCATTTCGCAGTGCACCTCAAGCTCATGCACAGATTTGCAATTACTAGCTAACAGCCACTCATAGTTGATGTCGTTTTGGATTCGGGGATTAACAGCGCATTCATTCTAATCTAATCTAATCTAATCTAATCTAATCTAATCTAATCTCTCCACTACTTTGGTCAACTAGAAGCAAATATCTCATTTTTGGCATTGTTTTGTACAAAACGAATAAATTTTTTGGAAGTTGGATCAAATTGACTCAAGTAGTGGTTTGGTCCCTTTTTGACCCAAATTGTGTTATAGAGTAAATGCTGCTTTATACTCTAAAAAGAGCAAACTAAATATATTCACTTTGGATTACCTTTGGATTAACTTAATTCAAGTGAATATGGTAAGTTTAATGAGCTCATAAATTAAAACGTAATATATTCACCAGTTTGGATTAACATAATTCAATTGTGTGTTACTAACTGAAGCATTTTTTTTAAGTTGGTCAACAATTCAATTTGTAATCTTAAATTGGTTCAATAATTCTCTTTTTCGAGTGTAGGCTATTTGGGTTTGTTCCTGCTTGTATTATGATTATGTGTTGCGCAAGGTTCTGGATAGTGTATGTGTGCATTTTATTTAATGAAAGCCTGCTGTGTTGCATGTGAGACAATGACTTCTCAGCCATGTTTGCTTGCTATGTTAAAAAATGGAATGAATTGACACCTGACTGGAACAATCAAACGTTCTCTTCCAAATACATATTCTTATCAAACGTGCATTCAGAAATGTCCACCCCAGGCTACCAGGAAGCTCCGCCACTGGTGATTGGTTCAGTTTGCTGTCTATGTGGCAAATTGATTAATGGGCTGCTCCTTTTCAATCGTGGGTTCGTCTCTTGGGGTTAAACAAAAAAAAAAAGAAAGAAAATGGAAAAAAAATAACAATTGAAGAGCACTGCACTGACCACAAAAGATGCCCGGCCCAGCACATAAAATCCATCACTGCTCCAAGCACCCTAAAATGACTTATAAAAAAAAAAAAAAAAAAATCATCAGAAAGGTTTTCCCACCAACAACACCCACCACCACCAAAGAAAACTGTGACTGTCACTTACGGTCAGGTGGTGTCATTATGAAGCCTCATAATTGTTTAATGGAGCATTTTATGAGGCGGCACGGTGAGACGGTGCCGCCTTGAATTCCAGACGATATCACGTCGACTTGGGTAATGCAAGGTTAATCATTGTGGATATTGGATCTCTGTTGACTGTGAGCTGCAGCTGGAGGTGATGCGCAGCCTCAGGGGAAGAAGAGATGCATTCAGGGCCTCTCTTTATTCGGGTCTGTCTGTATCTAAGTCAGGATGACCCTGCCGCATGAGCAAAACACACATCAGAGGCGAGTGGAACATGCTGTTCCTCCTGCAAACACAGCATTGTGGGGATGGCGTGAAGGCGACTCCAGTGGAGTATGGGGAAACAAGAAAAATAATTGTGGGTTGGGGAGACACAAAAAAGGTTTGGTGAGCTGCAGAAATGGTCAGAAATGTTGCAAAAAGACAACATTCTTCCACGCTGGGATTTGTACGCTCAGCTTGGGCTACAGAAGGCAGCGAGAGGGAGCATCCATGAATAATTCTTGAAAAGTAAACAAGGAAAGACGGAAGAACAAGTGGAACAACACGCTTGCTCGGCGAGCTTCCTGCAGGTGCCTAGTTGCTGCCTGCATGGTAAGACAAAAACAACAGGCCAATAAAAAAAAAGGACCAAAAACGTGAACAAAAAAACACACGGTGAAGTTTGCTGTCTCCTGCCAAAAAGCACATAAAACAGAAAAGTCCAAGATAGTAAATTTAGTGAGGCTAACGTCCATGAGACAGCTTGAGTGCAGCTTGAGGAGGGTCATTATAAAGCCAACCATGGGGAGCTTTTCAAGCGGCCCTAAAGAGGAGAGGAGGACACGATCTTTGTCGTAAAATGGAAAAGAGCAACAAAATGGAGCACCTTGACGAAGCACAAATCACACTGAACAGCTCCGTTTTGTATGCAGGTTTTAAAGGGTAGCAAATAACAGCTGTGAACCATTTTCCGCACCATCCCAAGTATCTAGGCACTGAAAAATGCTGGCTAGTTGTGAATTTTCAGCAGCTTGGGTTACTTTTAAGGTTCGGTTACTTAGTTTGACCCAGCAAGTCAAAAGATTTAATTTGGGCATTTGGCCAACATTTTGAAGTTCTGTGTGCTGAAGTTGAGGTAAATTTAATTTAACATTCATTTCAAATCTCTGAGAAACTCATGGTAATAAAATCAATTTTAATTGTAACCACAGATGTATTGATTACCCAGTAACCCATTTCTTGGTAGTTTTGACTCATCAGTATGCATAGTTTTGACTCTCCATTGGATGGATATCTTGACCAAACATTCCGAATCAAATCCGCAACCCAATGCACCAGCATTGCCTCACTCCTTTTTGGACCCATCACCGGGTTTTACTATTTCACCAAATTTGGGTTACTTTAACCCAGCAGTTTTAAGAATATAGAGGGCAACAGTACTCATACTTCAGTCCATTGATTGACTAACAAAGAATCCTCGCTTTTGGGAAGCAACCGGGATAGAATCTCATACTTCTCCTTTGTTACAACTTGAAGCACCAAAAATATAGATAGATAGGCTCACAAAAAAGGAAAATGTTCTTATAAAAGTCCCTGGATCAAACTTGGGATCAGAAAATCCCAGTTGATGGAAAAATGGGAAGCGAAGTCTGCTCTCTTGGCCAGGCACAAAAAAAAGCTTATTAATAGCACTGTTAAATACATTCCCTGTCACTGGGAAGCCTTTACAAGCATCAAAAAGACCCTCAAGAAGCAAAAGGCAGCAAGTGATGACTTGATGGGCCGACTGGAAAGCCAAAGACGTCCTTTGTTGAAAGAAAAGTTGCCTGTGATGATCTTTACGGGCTGGACTCACTCCGCATCCAACCCACTCTTACGCAACTAACTTTTGAGTAGAAAAGACGACACACCGTTTTATCACGACACGTTGAAATTATGCTGCACCTCGAGGGTTTCAATTCTCAGTTTCAAAAATTAGACATTGGTGACGCTTTCTTCCAGTAAAACACATTCTTTCTATGTCAGCACCGACGCCTTGAGAAGAGAAAAGATGCTAGAGGAACAGATTGAAAAGTGCATTATGAAAAAGTACGTTTTCATGGCTTCACTTCAAAGGCTATTTAAATGTGCGCACACGCTACTACTTTTGACGCCTCGGTTGATTGCAAAAGGCTGGGGGGAAAAAAACCCAGAAGAAAAATCTACTTTGAAGGTTGTGATTTTAAGCAGAAATGCTGTACATTCATTCTCTTCTCTTTATAATGCTGCCTCTCGCCCAGAGGAACAGAAATTGGTTTCTTCAGAGAATCTTGACTGTTCTTAAAAACTTCTAAGTGGTGTATTATCAAGAGATGGCTTCTGTTTTATGGCAGAATGTTGCATTCAGGGGACTGGAGGAAACAAAACGGCCTCCAAAACAGGATTTGGCTTGGTGAGAAAGCTTTCTGACCCAGTGTGACTCAGTTAATTGGATATCTACACTATTGGTGACATTAGCATCATAACATAACATAATTTGAAAGTGTTATCAATTAATTTACTGTGATTCAGATGCAACAGATTTGCTGTGAATTCAGGCGCACACGGCACTCTTAAAACTACTGGATCCAAAGTAACCGAATTGGGTGAAATAGTTAACACAGCACTGGGTCCAAAATCAACAGATCCAATGCTGGGTTAGCACATACAGTTGAGGAATTGACCCAACATGTTGGGCCAAGATTCTGATCTAACAAGGGGTTAAAATTACTCATGAGTTAAAGCTACCAAGAAATGGGTAACCAGGTTATAAGTATATCTGTTGTCATAAATAATATACATTTTATTACTGACATTCTCTAAGAGGATGAAGCAACAAGTCATTTGCCACAATTGTTACACTGATTGCCCTGTCCCGCCCTCCAGACAAAACAATAATTGCTACATTCAATTAATTTCAGTACTCCAAACTGTCCAAAATGGCAACCAGGTTCAGATCTTCAGCCCGCCCAAATCCAAACTTCAACCTAATCTACTGGGTCCAAATAATGAAACCAACCTTGGGTAAAAGTACGGTAACCCAATCTGCTCAAAATCTGCAGCTACCCAATGAGTGAGTCAGAAAAACAACAACAACAACAACAACAACAACAATAATAATAATAATAATAATAATAATAATAATAATAATAATAACTAGACCAAGTGAAATATCTGGAGAAATTGCGTGGGAATGCCGAAAACACATTGAGAGATAAATTATGAAATTATAACCTCCTGGTTACTGGACAATGCGCTTTACCAACTGTGCCACCGAGCAGTATCAGACACTTGGTAATGATGATAGGTTATAGTTATATATATATATATATATATATATATATATATATATATATATATATATATATATATATATATATATATATATATATATATATATAAATATATATATGGAAGTTGGGCGTGGAAAGTGATACTTAGAAAAAGTTCAATGGACTGTCCCATTGAAAATGAATGGGGAAAAGTTGATATTATATGTTAAATTGTGTAAATACTGTAAGTAATGTGGAATCATGCGATATATATATTTCCCCCGGGAGAGGTGAATGTTTGAAGCTAGTTGAAATTTGAACAATGTAAATTGGAAGTATTATGTGGGAGTTGTTAGGCGGCAAAAAAGTGTGGAGAATAAAAATCAGCAGAGCGGGGGGTGGCGTGTCGCAAACGGGGCCGGGTGAACATGTCGGCTGTGTGACGTCACTCCCGCGGCAATTTGAAAGCACGCACAAATTTTTTTTTTCTTCACTCACTCATTCACACACGTAAGCTTCTGTGAGTGAGTGAGTGAGTGAGTGAGTGAGTGAGTGAGTGAGAAAAAAAAAATCCGTGCGTGCTTTCAAATTGCCTTGGGAGTGACGTCACGCAGCCGACGCGTTCGCCCGGTGCCGTTTGCGACACACACCCCTCCGTTCTGCGATTGGCTGGATGGGTGTAAACACTGTCTTTCAACAGAAACGTCCTACTGTTTACAAAACAAACACAAAATGACAAAATACAGTTTGGGGTGGGGGTTGAGGACAAAATCACCACCAAAGATGAACATAAACCCAGATGTGTAGACTGAGAGAAAGTTAAAGTGTGTACATCCTGTATTTAATAAGTGCATTTTCCTGAGTGAAAACGGCATACTGGGCCTTTATTAAGTAGCATCCCCCCTTGCTGTGTCTTCCAAATTTAAGCATAACCAACATATTGTACACACACACACACACACACAACAGAAACGCACATGCATGCTCTGAATGAAAGAGTTAAGCCTCCTAATCAGTCCCCCTGCATGCTATTTGCTGCTCATAAATAAGGAGCAATTAGTCTAATCCTAGCTGGGGGAGGATCTAGTACTGGTCAGTTTTTGTATGCATTCAAATACAGTATGTATACTATGTATTGAAAATGTGTGTTTTAAGATGTTTCAGTGTCTTTAAAGAATGTGGAAAGGGTAAAACTAGACTTTCTTTTTTTTTTTTTTTTTAAGTGAGTCTGGAAGATATCCCCCATAATGAAAATGAAGATTGCAAGAAAAATGAGTTTGACACCGTTGGTTTAGACATTCAAACATTATCAGCAAAGATAAAATCGACAGGAGGAAGTAGTACAAAACAGATTACTTGCAACGCAATAAACTTGTGTGTTATATATAAGCTCGATAGCAAAGACAAGTTATTTGTTCAGACTTACCCTGTGATATGGCCCGATATGAGCTAAACGCTGAGACGAGGTATTGGGATATGCAAATGAGTCTGGTATTAGTGTGCATTAATATCCCCTTCTCCCCAACCATACCATACACTCGATGACTACGGCTGACTTTTAATTAGATTGGAGTTACGTAACGATTTCCTGTTAACTGGCTCCCTTGTGACCGTCGCTGATGGCTCCAACTGGTTCCCGGCTGACTTTTCCCAACTGCAAACACAAATTGTTCTCCCTCTGCGCTACTTTGAAGACGGGTTTCGGGGGCGTATGTGCTAAACAGGTTGAGTGTTAGCATGCCAAGCATGTTTGACAGCGTCTGGTGTGATGATGTAATCACGTTGAGTCAACAGTTTGTATCAAATAATTAAATAATGGAGTCCTTTTAGAAGATATTGTAAGCGAACTTGTGTGTTTTTGTTGGAAGATTGCCATTTTATTCCTGAATTTTATTCATTCAATCAATTTTCTTGATATTTGTAGACAGCTCATCTGTGCCATGGTGCTAATACTAGTCAAAAGTGTTGAATTTGGTGTCAGATTGCCGATATAAACCTTGAAAGCACGTCCACTTGCACAGGGTGGCTAGGCTAACGTGACGTACAGTATTTCATTCATAAATATTTTCATCGTGTTATAGTTTTTTTAAATGGACCCACTGGGCAATGATTCGTCGGCCGACAACTATGGATGGCACATGAATGATTGGGGGCGTGGTCTCCAAGAGGCCAGTTGATGGTACAGATGTGCTTCCGCCTATGTCAAGACTCGCACGCCGCAGTTAAAATGAATGAAAGGAGCTGCTTTGATTGACCATGATTCAAGTCCTTCCTCTTACAGATCCTCTGGCCTGAGCTCATCTGTGAAATTACCAACATTGGGTCTAACCCGCCTATGTGCAGTTACGCCACGTGCCGTAATCTTAATTTTTTAGGCGATGTGAAGTTATTTTTGTGTGGCTAGAGCATGGATGGACTTGTTTGGTATGGAAGAACTTCAGAGCCCTGGCTTTACCCCCATCAAACACATTTGGAATGAACTTGAATAGAGATTTAGAGTTTGGCCCAACTTTTTATTTTCTTCCATTTTTACTTGCCCCAGGTGACTCGGTGCTATTTTCTGCCACCCAAAATATGTCTTTATTTTTCCATCATAATAGTAAACATATGATTTCTACCCTGTGGGAGCACATAAAGTAAAGCCTCCCTTGTTATATTTCTTGACAGTATGACACACATTCCTGATGTGTTTTGCTCTCAACTGGGGCATATTGAAAAGAAAAACTACATAGATCACGTTCCCTCCTTTGCTGTTTACATGTAGCGCGCACGAGGAGGAGATGACAAGTGGTCGTTAAGATGACCTAAAAACAATTCCAGGATATTCTTCATGTCTCTTGACACATAGCTAAACCATCAAATATTTACCAAAAACCTGAACTCCAACACTAACAGTTGTGTATTTGGTGTGTATATATATATATATATATATATATATATATATATATATATATATATATATATATATATATATATATATTTATTTATTTATATATATAACTTATTTGAAAGTGATACAAAAGCTCTCTCTCTCTCTCTCTCTCTCTCTCTCTCTCTCTCTCTCTCTCTCTCTCTCATAGCAATGCAGAGGCAAAGAAAAATACTTCCTTTCTTTGGCTCGTGCCCTCAATTCAGCTCAGTGATTATATGGGCCAGTATAGAGTCTTTCACTGTGACGGATGCTCGCGCTGTAATTCTGTTCAATTTTGTGGGATCATGAGAGCGTATTTGCATATGTATGATCGGGGCTGCACAATTACTAATCTTGCCAACACATGCATGGATTTACTTCACACCGATGACTTAAGCCCTCAAACCCAATTTCACATCTTTCCTGCAATTAGGATGCCTCTTTGTCATGTTTTTGCTATTTTGGAATATGATTACTCAGCATGTCTTGCCAACCGGATGAAGGGGACTCCAACACGTTATCATTCACATAAATATGAAATACATTACGACGTCAAATCACTTCAGTAGGGAACACCCCCCCCCTCCCTCACTTGGAGTACTGTACAGTGTGTGAAGCTGTTAAGGTTATGGTGTGTTATTAGTATACTAGTAGGATAAGATAGATGTTAGCAGTAAGATAGAATTCTGCACTAGTGTGTACAACTAGTTACAGTAATTCTTAGTAATATGTGGTTGCCATAGATAGACAGATAGATAGACAGACAGACAGACAGACAAACAGACAGACAGACAGACAGATAGATAGATAGATAGATACTATGCCTGACTTGATATTCAATATGAAATTAATTATCATACCAAACAGCCTTCATAGTGCCGTGAGTACAATCCCACTTGTATTACACAGGTTGGCCACTAGGGGGTAGAGGTCCTCTGCTGAGAGCACAATGCGCTGCTGGGAGAAGACGCCAACATGGTTTTCTATAAAAGCACACACGCACACACACTCGGCTCCTAGACAGAACCCAAACAAAGTGTCAGGGTGATCATGACAATAGTATCATTTAGAGAATGCATTAAGGGGACAAAATGAGATCTCTTTTAGCAAACATTTTGAGGTTACACCTTCAAGTAGCTGGCGTTGAATGTAGCCGTCCTCTATCCTTCAAGCGCTTGACAGTGTAATAGCCTCGCTTGTTTCTGCTAGGCAATTATTGTGCTCCTAATTGGATTGTTGTGCAAAGCGCCGTCTCTGCTACTCCATTGTGTACACTGGCTTGGGATGGTGTGTGTATATTTGGGACTGGGGGCAGCAATGACACATTAAATCAAGCACTGTGCGTGGGTGACGGCGTCAGCGAGGTGCCCACTGGCTTGTCACAGAGGGCTCATTTGCCTTTTTGTGCAGGTGACACACACTCTCGTCACCCACTGACTGAGCGTGCGTCACTGTTGTTGACGGACACTTTGCGTTGACAGCCAGTGTTTTGTCTGGAACTCTTGAGTAGACCCCGTGGGCTGTCACATACAGGAAAGTGGACCCTCCTCCAGGCCCCAAATGAAGGTCACTGTCTGTATAGGCTGGTGGATCCATAGCGTGCCTGACCGATGGAGAACCTCAATCCTCTGTTGTGTGGGAGATACGCGTAGCAAACGTACATACAGGCTGCCCTGAGGCCAAACGAGATAAGAGAGCGGATGGAGGCTGAGGGTTAAGCTATGAAAGATGGGTAAAGTGATGGGAGTAAAGGGAGGGGGTGTTTGGACAGAGCTCAGGAAGCACTGCAGGGAGAACTCTCAAAGTTGATGGATAGAGATGGAGTAAATATAGGGAGCGGCAGAGAGAAATGCGGATTGGCTCTAGGAAGATCATTTCATATGACATGCTAAGGTGAAGACGCTCATATGGACAGAAGACGACAGGGACTTGGTCTTATAGTCCTGGGCTGGAGGTGCTATAGCAACATGAACAGGGATCAAACAGTAATGCAGGCAGTCAAACAAAGAAACGACACCCAGTGGCGTAGTTAAATTGCTATCAAAGTGCCTGATTATAGAACGATATTCATCACTGTTAAATCGTCAGACTTGTTAGCGCAGGCTGTCACGTGGGAACAGGAAGTGCAGTAGATCAGTGGTACCCAACCACTAGAGGTAAGATCTTTAGCCCGACCCGACCCGAATTTCGGGCCGGGTCGGGCCTAAAATGTCAATCATTACGTTCGGGTCGGGTTGGGCCGGGCTTTTCTCTCGCTGACTTTAAAAAATATATATATATATGATTTGCATTATTCTATTTAAAGCCTAGTGGGCTGCAGTATTTCTCTGCGTAATTAAGTGAGTGCGCATCAAGATCTCTCTTTCACTCTCTTTGTCTGGCCTCTTATTCTGTGTTCCAGCGTTATTTTGTTGTGCAAATGTATTTATCATGATCATAAAAATAAGTAGATTATTTTAACCTTAAAAAAATCTTGCGTTTTTTTCTGCCAAATATACGATGGGATAAATTGAAATTTCGTGTTTGCTTCGCCTGCAAATCAAATTAATTGGTCGGGCTCAGGCTGGGTCGAGCTTTAATGCCCTCTGGCCTGGGTCGGGTCGGGCTGGATTTTTTAGGTTCGATCTTACCTCTACCAACGACCAGGTACCAGGTCACTTTGGACCAGGGCGCAGATGTCCTGTACAGTAGAAAGAATAATAATAATAAAAAAAAAAAAAACTTACAGTACTTCTGTGTTACCCTAGGCTAAAAAAATATTTTAGTTTGAAAAAGGACAAAGTCAAATCTGCTGCAGAGAGCTGCTGTTATTCACTTGTTGAGTTTGAGTTGATGTAGCTTTTCCTAATCAATCAGGAAAATTAGGATACTTCAGTTTGGACTATTTGAAATAGTTCAAAATGTTGGATTTTCCCATAGACCTTGACAGTTTGCAAAGGGTATGAATAATTTTGGATGTGCCACTTTTTGTTTCAAATGTATAAAAGCTGAGAAATATTTATTTTCACAGTGATGCCTCTTGGACAACATTCAACTGTCTTTTGGGAGACACCTGTGTCGTTTCCAATCCAGAGGAAAAAAAAAAAGCTGGTTGAATACAAGTAACTTTAAATCAAAATTTGCCAGGGGGTAGGAATCATTTCGGGCTTGACTGTATATATACACACACATACACATACACATACTGTCATACAATATGTACATGTGCTAGAAGAACAAGAAGAGGAAGGGAGCATGTACAGCAGTTTTCTTTGATGTGCCTGTGGGAGCACAGTTGAGTTTTTACACTACCGGTTGTCTGTCAGGCGCTTGCTCCCGCCGCTCTCATTGAAAGCTGTATTTTAAAAGCCATTCAAGTCATCATGTGTTGCATTGTCACTGACAGGTGTTGCCTGGGAAAAGCACTTAGTCATGTGCCACATTTCCAATCTTTCCGTCAACATTTTTCTTTCGTTCTGGCAGTTGTCTGCTTTGATGGAGTCTCTCAAGATGGACACTATTGTTGAACAAGTCCCTGCTCACTCTACTTGGTGTATTTAGTGCCAAGTTGTGTTGATATGTCCTGTTTTTAATTTATGCTGCTCAAGTGGATTTTTTTCCCCAAATGCTAAACATAACACATAATTAGCACTAATGTGTCATAATTCCCCCCCTAGTGGAAATGGGAATGCATTATGAAATAACTTCAAAGTTCCATATGAGAACAAAGCATACGGCACAAGCTAATTAACTTATAACCCCGAACAAATTGCTTTCTGTCTGCTCCAGATCCGCCAGATTAAAATACTGCTTTTGTTTAAATTTAATGGTAGATACCACCCCCACACATCATCCCCCCCTCCCCCCAACGATGAGCCTTATCAATCCAAGCACACACGGCTCATTAAACGCAAGGACTTAGTAGGTGATTAATTGATTTTTAATTGGCTAAAGCAGTATGGTGTCCACGGTGTCTTACGTTATATCCTGCCCCTACGCACAAACACACAGGCCGACTGCAATGGTGCTCGGGGTTGTTAATAGAGCAATACCAATTCCATGCTCCTCAATGCCATGCGGCGGACGGGGAGGAGGATAATCATCAGGACCATGCTCAGGATCCTACGCCCTGCCTCGTTGCCCTCTCAAGGGCTTAGCCAGAGTCAGGAGCCTGTTTCATCCTCCGGCTGCGCTCTGATAGAGCAGCCTATTAAACCAGCCTTTATCATAGCGAGGCTTGATATACACTCAAATAGCCTGCGAAGACTATCACAGATGCTGTTGGTTTTATCCAACCCCCCCCCCCCCCCCCTTTTTTTTTTTAAATCATTTTTTTTAATATGCAGCCTTGAGGGCTGCTCACAAACTACTACCATTCTAACATTGTTATCCAAATATCACATGCAAATGCACAAGGGAAATGTGCACAAAATGGGCATATGCAGGGGAACAATACGACCGTGTGATTGGGCACAAAATGCAATCACTGCGAGACACCCTCTCTGGTAAACATGGCTGTCACACGCACCAGTGAGAAATATGATTGGTCAAAGGGCTCGGGATGCAATATGCAGCATGCAGAAAATGGCTGAGGTGCACTTTACAATGGCGAGCGAGTTCATTCGCATTTAATAGCAGAAGTGACAATGTGAGAAGGTGTTAAAAAAACAATGCTTGTAACAGAAATACTAGTAATACAGAAAGCCATAGTCATGTTGAAAGACATCACGCTAGTAATTTGGCCTTTTTTCTATTTACAGTAGTGTGTCTGGTTAGTAGGGATGCAACGAAAACCGATTTGAATCATAAAATCGGTTTTCATTTAAAAAATGTGAACACACCCAATCAAACCGAACAGAATTGTGCCGTTCTTGAATCAAACCCCAGGTATTAATATACATACCAAAGCAAGACATTACTGTATGTCAAATTGACATTTGGTCCGTAATGTGTCAGAACATTGGAAATAAAAATGATAATCATATAGAGGGTTTTAATTTCATTTAGGCTCTTGAGTGACAGATATGTGCAACTTTAAGTCATAGATTATAGTTGAAGAAACCTTTTATCACTATGGAACCTGTTGTCCATTAGTTTTGTAACTTAATTATGTGAAGTTTCACCCACAACTGTAAATACTGAAAAAGCCAATGAAGAGCCTGAAATTGCCGATAGTGATGGCCTGAGACTTTTGCACAGTCAGTAAATTGTATATAAACAGTCTGAACAATAACTACAGTGATGTCTAGCTGAGAGGGGCTACAGTTGTGGTGGTGATGTCTCTCAGCATTAGTTAGTGGTGAAATTGTGCAAATGAGGAAGGATTTCAGCCAAGACATAAACTAAAAGTGGTTGAAAGCAAATTACGGCGGTCAATAATCCTGACCTAATGCGGTGAGTAAAGCCATCTGTGGCCTCTCATGCACAATGAGTTCTCTCTCACAAACTAATTCCTGCAGACTTTCAATATGATGCTCCACCAGACATGCTTGCACATTTCTTCTCAAGCTTGTAGGAGACAAGCTGGACATAAATTCTCCTTTTTGGGATTATTATGCACTGTGTTCTTATTTTTATCAAACAGAGGTCACAAGATCAATTCTGCTTATGATGGCAAAGCGCTTAGAATTAATCACAAGCACACATTTGCAAGTTTAATTCAGTCTCCTGAAATCCAAGCTGCACACCAGAGTGCTGTTTGTCTCTACGCAAACAGCACTCTGTGAAAAAGCAGTGATTTTGAGCGTTCCGAATGGCTTATTGTCTAAATTTGTCAAGTGCTAAGAGTTGTTTTGTTGCTGTCTGGTGCACTAATTAGCTAAGTGCATTGTCTCCTCAAAGGCCATAACGGTGACACTGCCATTTTTGCACAATTAATCTGCTGTCAAAACTGTGGTGGCTAATAAAGAAAATGGAAATCACAATTTTATTATTATTATTATTATTTTTTTTTTTTGGGGGGGGGGGTAAATTAAAAAATAAATAAATATATATATATATATATATATATATATATATATATATATATATATATATATCCGAAATCATCTCAAGCTTATGATATTTCTGCCTGTCACATAAACAAGCCTGCCGAGAAGCACCGCTAAGTAGCTTTGCAAACATTTGTGCGTAGTAGAAGCGCGCAAATTGAAGCTAGTTGTTTGCAAAATGAAAGCTCAAAGACGTAAATGGATTAAAATTCATGGAAAGACAGAGGAAAAACAAATGGGGTCATTGTTTAAGTAATCTGATATTGACTTGAATAAATTGCACTGCCATTGTCAGAGAATAGAGCTGCTACTCCAAATTCATTCAAAAAAATATTTTGTGGCATGAAAAAAAAGAATAAATTTTCAAAGAAACTTGCGTTTCTAGTTAGCTATGTAGTTTACCAATGATTCCAAGAGGCAACATCAACATCACAAATATAGAAACATTTCAACTGAGTTGTTGGCTTGGTGCAATCAAAGTCTCACATTTACTCAGTAGAAGAGTTGTAAGATTTTTCAAGTGGTTGACAGGTTTTCCTGCGCAAGTTTGTGCAAGCTAGTCACCACCAACTACTTTGCGAAGCCGCATTGTCAGGCAAAGTTCAACATGAATATGGAAGAGCTGACACCTTGCTGCAAACACTGTCGATTGCAGCAAGACGCTTGGCCTCCGATCTGCGAGTGCAGATATTCGCACTGACAGCTGGATGCCGGTGTCGACTGCCGAGCTTCCTGGAGTCGCAAGCATTTAGCAGACGCTCCATCCCGGAAGGTTCAACGACATCAATAATCAAATATCACATCAGGGTGGAGGAATTATTTTAACGAGCTGCTGTTCTGGTCTTTCTGTGCAAATATATAAATGCACAGAACTTTCCAGCAATCTTTCAAAGGAAAGCTTAATGAACCCTCGCAACAAAACCAATGAATTCAAGTCATTAAAAGTGAATACATCAACTCACGTTGGGGTGCAAGAAAAAACACTCTTCGTTGTTGCTACACGGCTCAACAACGTATTTACAATGGAAATACTCGAAGAATATATCGCCACACTCCTTCGTGCACTCACAACAGCCATGTCATACCTTAATACAGCCAATGATGACCTTTGACCTTGCTGTGTGGCAATCCCGTAGAGTGTACACTTGATCAAAGATGAATAGTTCAATTTGCCAAGTCTTCTTGGTAAGAGGTGCACACAGAATTGGTATCCGGGGGTGGGGGGTTGGGGGGCGGGGGTGGGGTAGCACCTGGGGAGGAGATCAAGATGAGTGCACTTGTCTGCCTGCACACTAAAAAAAAAATGATGGGTTGCTTTTCTAACCCACTCGCTGGGGATTAGGGTGAAAAAAAAATCCAATACGGGTTCAAAAGGCACCAACCCAACTTTTTTAGGTTATTCATTTAATGCAAAAAGTTGGTCAGAATGAAAAACCCACAACACAACCCCCAAATTTTTATGTACTGGGGTTGGATCCCAAAAGACGCTGACACAAATAAGATTTTAACTCTTTATTCGCATACCATCTAGACCAGTGGTGTCAAACATAAGGCCCGGGGGCCAGATCAGGCCCGCAATGGGGTTTAATCCGGCCCGCGAGATGGTTTTGTAAAGTAAAAAAAAAAAAAAAAAAAAAAAAAAAGACTGTCGGCCCAATTAATCAGCCGGCCACAATCAAAGCTTATAAATTCATAATTACACAAGTAAGTCTCAGTTGAGCAATGCATCTTGTACATGGAATTGCTCTGAATGTCGTTATTTTAAACACAATTTAAAGTTAGTTTGTTTAAAAAATAAATACATGAATCAAACACAAACATGCTGAATAAGACACATTCAACTACACATATGACAAGGATTAACGTCCTTATAACTTCATTAACGGCACCCGGCACACAATCAGTGAACAATATACAGGTTTATGCAAAAAAAAATTAGGACAATATTTGTACAGATGCGCCCCACAATTTAGGGCTGGCCCACAAATAGCGAAAATCTGCATGTAATTGACGGCAATGTTTTAAAAATTATTTTACAATTTTACCGATCCGGCCCACTTGCGAATATATTTTCCTCCATGTGGCCCCTGAGCTAATATGAGTTTGACACCCCTGATCTAGACGCAAAGCTAACTTGGGCTGTGG
This sequence comes from Festucalex cinctus, assembly GCF_051991245.1. NCBI lineage: Eukaryota > Metazoa > Chordata > Actinopteri > Syngnathiformes > Syngnathidae > Festucalex > Festucalex cinctus. Next base: position 11,585,457 of record NC_135426.1, read on the forward strand.
AGGTGCACCGAGGAACGGAGTTAATAATCCGACAAAGACACACATTTCTCAGAAGCTACCACAGACAGTGAATCGATCTGATTGGTTGTGACTAAGTAAAGGATTAAAGATTGACATCACATAGCTCCTGACATCACCTAGCTGTCACATAGCTTAAAACCAGTTGATACTAGTTGCTGTTACATCATTTCAAAACAGAATTTTGTTTAGTTGAGTTATTTTTGACCTAACTAATTTAGAGTGGAGTGTCGTATTACCCAAAAATGACACCAAAGGAGCTGCAGGAATTGCTAGCAAGTAATGCCTGTGTTCTACATGTGAAATCAATCTGCCCAATATCTGGGAAGTTACAAAATGAACTGCAGGAATTTCTAGCAGGTTGTGACTGTTTCCTACATGTGACAACAATCTCCAATACTTCTAGGAGATGGATTCATAATCGTATTTGCTTTTTGAAGTCATGTGATGGGAATTTCAGACGGGAAGTGCTGACAACAATCTCCCTTATGTCTAGGCGATGAGCTAAGAGGCTGCAGAAAGAATTAAAACAAATACTGCTCACGGTCATGAATCCAAACTTAACCCTGGCGTGACCCAGACATGACACAAATTGGGTTGTTTTGTACAACCCCCCCACCGTTTTCTGTTAAATGAATAACCCAAAAGACTGTGACTGCCCTTTCTTGACCCAAATTGGGTTATTTATTGACCAAAGAGTTTTCAGAGTATGTGGATTTTGGGTAGATTACTTTCACCCACTGACCTTGAACATGGGGATTAGGGTTCAAATGTCCAGTTGGGTCCCTCGGCAAAAAAAAACAAACAAACAAAAAAAAAACATTTAACATACAAGTGAGTGGCAACCCCTGACAAGGGAAGTGTGGCATCTGAAGAAATTTACTTGATGAATTATTGGGAAACTTCAATCACATTCAATAGAATTAACCAGAAAAACCCCTCAATGAATTGTGAATGGTTCACCGCTAAACCTCTCATGAAAGCTTCTGTCTCATCATTACTCGGCAGAAATATTTATATTTAGACTAGACACAGTTCATCTCACTTGGTGTTGAAAAAAAAAACAATGTAGCAAAAGCTATTAAAACAACAGGGTTACATTTTTGTGTAAATGTGAAGAAGACAATTACGTTGTTATTATTGTCAATGTCTCACAGGGGCACTCAACCAAATGTGGGAATAAGCGTAATAAGTTTAAACACAGAGAATCTTAAACATACAGAGGCAAGATTTGCAAATAGTTTTGGCGACGATGAGCGCTGCCATTAAAATGGATCGGCGTTGATGTGCGTGTCGCCTATTTTACAGGCGATGCTGAGCGACTCCTCTGACATGCAGGTCCTGCATTTGCCTTTTAAGAGGCCCTTATCGCTGTCACACTGTCTTTGTGAGTGCATGCAGATAGACTGTAGTGCGAGTCAGATGTGACAGCTGCTGATAAAAACACACGCGCACACAAAGCGACATTCTCCATGAAAATGTCAAGAATGAAATGCTCTGAAAGCTTTCTGCAACTTGGGGTACATTTCTGTCGTGAAAACAAGTCAAAAAGATACCTTGCGTATACACCAGTGAAATTCGAAAATGTTTATGTTGTGTGCCGAAAAAGGCTTTTATCACAACAATCCTGCATGACGGGATTTTTTTTTAATTGAGAAAAAGGGGAACTTTGACATGGACATATAATTGCACAGACTCTCAGAGTGGAGGTTGGGTCTTTAAAGGCCAAATAAGTATAATTAGAGAGCTTTAAGTTAATATTCTTTAAGATCAATGGTCCTAAGAGTGAAAAGAGCTCTGTAGCGATTTTCCCAGAGCGAGGGTCGAGCAAAGGCTAAATAAAGTTCATAATTCTCCACAACTGGCTACAATTTGAGCTTCTTTGAAGTTTTGCGAGTATCCTTAATTTTAGAGCATTGACGTGAGCGGCATTTCTGCTCGCATTAAGTCATATTCTGCTTGGGATTAATGTTGAAAATTAGACACCAAAATGAGGTTACTTTCCACATCAACTTTTGAAGAAAGTCTCTGCCATCTATCTTAATAGGGAACATTGTGGAGGTGAGCTGATTCTTGATTGACAGGATGCGGACGCCGAGAACGGCAGTCTTTCATAAGAGAGGAAGGCGCCGGAGACGGTTGGCGGCGGCAGAAGAAAGGCAACTTAAGAGGAAGAGACAGGCTGCTGGTTCCAGCACAGTGCACGCTGTAGCTTCCCATCAACTCTGAGCTGGATAAGACTCCCGAATGTATTAATACCTGTTGAAAATATCCCACCGCCTGATGGAGTCCCACAGGAGATGTGAAGGGCCATACCTCCATATCAGCTTCTCATCTAATTTGACAAATGGATGGCTATTATACAATTTTCTATGATAGGCGAGCTAGACGCTGTGGTGGAGGGGCGCTGCCACTTTAGATTTAGAAATAAAACCTCCCCTTGGAAAGTCCTCCACCTCGTCTCTACCACTTTCTGCACATCTTGCCTGGATTGCGACACTATCTTCATATCTTCTGATTGAATTCCAGCTAAAAGCATTTTCAATGCATCTTCATCAAGCTGAGAACCACTTTATCCTTACAAGAAGGTGGTTGGGCTTTTGAATTGACATAGTACAAAACACATATTTAATATACAGTATAGTAAAATAAAATTGTTTGTTACCTATGGCTGAACAACTAAATCATATTTAAATCATCATCGCAATGTGGTGGAATGCAATTTTTAAATTGCAAAGGCTGCAATTTCGAAAAGCAAAACTCAACCAAATTATTTGACGTGTTTATGTCATATTTGTTGGAATTTTATTGAACTTATTGTAGGTAATGCTTAAAATACTGCAGGTCAAAGTGTTTAGTAAGCCAAGAACTCTAATTGAAGTAACTAAATAAACTGTCTTTGCCTATATTTTAGGGTAAGCCATACTTGTAAGACCAAAACAGCTGTTTTGTAATAATATTTATTTATTACTTGTGCTAAAAAAAATCATGGGAGAGGACCTCGTTAAAATAATTACATATTTAATTGCGTCAAACTTTTTATTTATTTTTATATATATATATATATATATATATATATATATATATATATATATATATATATATATATATATATATAATTAGATTATCTTTCAAAATCATTTCGCCTGATGACTTACACCAGTTTTTGATTATATTCTGGCACACGCTATATCTCACATAAATTACTACACTGTTCATATTTTTGTAGCTATTTTACTGTATATTTCCCACAATGAGATGTAGTCAGCTTGTAAACAGTAAATTTAATGTCCCCTCAACCTAACTCAGCACAGCCATTGTAACGATTATCGGCCGGTTGTAACTTTTTGCAACCTCAGTTCCAAAGGAATTCCACTCCTGTGGCCTGGACATGCCACCGTGGGGGGTGGGGAGGACAAGAACATCCCCCACAAACAGCCACACATGTTCTGACTGACACGTGCACACTCACACACACACAAATCAGAACAGTAAAAGCCTTCTTAGAAACTTGACTTTCTTATTTTGCAACAGAACAATGAATTATGAAATGTTATGTTTGCCATTTGTGAAATGTTGACTCCATGAAATGTCATGAAAATGTTCCATTGCAGTGGCAGATTCTCCACTAAACTTTCATGTGTATGCACGTTTTAACAATGTAAGCTAGGTAACATTTCATTTGAGGTATTCAATTGTACGTGTTGCATTGATTGAATTCTGACCTTAGAATCTCAACAAACATGGGATCCAGATTCAATCTGATTAGTCTACCAAAACCCTCTCTAAGCTGGTAACTTTCCACTTTGGTCTCACTGGACCCCTGGTGTGGAGGCCGCCGCCCTCCCAATTTAAAAGCACGCTCCCTGTTTGCTGCTCTCTCTCTTTTCGCTCTCTTGGCTCTCTCTTGGCTCTCTCTTGGCTCCCTCTTTGGCTCCTCTCTCTTGGGCCCCTGGCCCTTCTGTTCCTGCTGCCAGACAAAGAGCTAGCCCAGCTAGCTTAACCTCCAGCACACGGCAACGCACAGAAGCCATCGCGTGTTGCGACAGGCGCGGCGAAACACGCTGCTTTTGGTCCCTGCACAAGGCTAAAACGGACGGTGCCTTTCCAGGCACCCTGAGACCTCAACCAAAAAGGGCCTCTTCCTGGCCAGCAGGTTGAACTCGTGAAGCTCAGCTGGCCAGCCGGACGAATTCTGCTCCTCTTCTGAACTGAACCTTCTTCATCCCTTCTTCAAACGGGCTTGGCGAGTCTCCATCCAGGGTCCTGCTTCTCAGATCAACCCCATCTGTAAGTGCAACTTTGCAGGCCTTCGCCCTAGTACAAATTGGTGCAAACTAGGTTGATTGTGGTCCCATGTTGGTTTGATTTAAGAAATCCATCACCTTGGCTAAGACCGTTTCTCTTTTCTTCTCCTTTGATTATTTTCATTACTTTCGTTCTCGTTTCATTTCCTATCATAGTAGTTAGTTTTGCTTCTTTAAATTCTAAGTAGATTATCCCACCTAGGTTAGAGAATAAACGTGCACAAAACTCAAAACCTGGTTTACTGTGTGTGTGTTTCATCAATTTATAGTGACCTCTAAGCTGAACAAAGAACTCACAAAATTGTAGTAAGGGCACAAGCTTCATTTTAATGACTGATTCAACGAGGTTCTCATCTGTTATCCTGATAAAATTATCAAAAAGAGATGTGGGGCTCCGCAGGCAAGCTCAACTTAATTTAAATATTAAGTTTGAGTCTCCTTCAATTAATGAGCCAATTGATTATTAATTTAATAATTAACAATTATTGATTTAATAATTAATTGGACCGATTTCCCTGACACCATGAATGTTTAAACTGCTGGCAATGAAGTACGCCCCCAAGTGAAAATGTTCAAATTGGACCCAATAACCCACTTTCCCTCCCCATTGGCATGTGACTTGTTAGTACTACAAGGTCTCAGGTGTGAATGGCGAGCAGGTGTGTTGTATTTGGTGTTATTGCTCTCGCACTCTCATACTGGTGGCTGAAAGTTCAGTATAGCAGCTTGTGGAAAAATGATCAGAATCTGAGAAAAACAAATTGTTGCGCTACATAAACATGGTAAAAATTATACGAATACGAACTAGTACCTTAATTGGGCTACATTTTCACTTAGGGGTGCACTCACTTTTGTTGCCAGGGATACAGTGACTGTTATATTGTAGCAAAATATTTTTTTAAGTCTTGTTTCATGAAAATATATGTTTTAATAAAAAAATAAAAAAAAAATAAAAAATATATATATATATATATATAAAATATAGGTGTGTACTGTATCCTTTAGGCCACAATCATTGCAAATGACCCTAAAGAGAAATCAATTTCAGAATTGCATGAAAAACAAAGCACGTCCGAGCGTCTAACAATTACTCCCTGTTATTATCAATTGACTTCTCACTGCTGCCTTTAATAAGAACGACTATATTCTATTTACACACTCGCCACATCATGTCCCCTCTCGGTTATGTTGAATATTCGGACCATATAAATGTATCTGCTAATCTCCGCTTCAAACATTCACACGGAGCGACAAAGTATCAGTTCGGGGTGTATTTGCAAATATTGCACAAATTTGACATGATCTGACTGTCAAGAGCAAGAAGGCAGCAAATGAATTCTTATGTGCAAATAGTGAGGGAGTTTGATGTCATTAGCATATATGTTAGGCAGTCTCAACGTGCAGAGGGACATACAGAGGATATGCCAAATCAAATATGTTCCTATAATAGGAAGAAAAGGTAATGAAGAATAATAAGACAAGCTGTCATGGAGGCTGCCAGAAACTGCAATACAGAAGACCTCTTGCAACAGAAGCAATCATCTCTCAAACGCTGATCATTCACACACATTTTAGCATTTTGCATTATTCAACGAGAAAGAAATCGTGTTCAGTACATTACATGTTCTTTTGTCTCACAAAGCCTAGTTTCAACATTCTTAACTAAAAGGTTGGACAATGATAAAAGTGCTGTAAAAATGCCGGAAACATGAAAGCCAGGCTCGTTTCTTCTCGAGGCGATTAATCAGTGATGAGTCTGCTAGCTTGAGTTCCACTTGAGGCCTTCTCAAAGATCTGGCTCACCGCTGTCATTCTGGAGAATCTTAAAGAGCTTGGCTGCAGATTTGAAATGTGACTTCTCGTCAGAGGTTAAAAAGTTTCAGATCATCGACAACGCTGGATCAGACTCATTGTTGACAGTCATCCTTCCATCTTATCCTACTGTACAGTAGCCTACATCCTGATGGATGTTTACATTGCCTCAAGTGGATCGATGCAGCAGTTGTTGGTGCTTCAGTGAGAGCAATGTGACGATCCAACACTAAATTGTGATAGCAGGGAAACACCACACTCGGAACGTATGGCTCAGACTGTTCAAGTAATGCTGTTAGCATTGGCACTCAATCAACATGGCTGAAAAGTCATTGTTTATCATACCATCCACAGTCAGGATTTCATGAAATAAAACTCATCTTGCTCAAGACACTCATAACACAAGCAACATTTTAGAATTGTGACTGATGTCATTGTGCTTCTTCCACATGATTTGAATGAACGAGCCGTCGATCGGGAGTTGGCCCTCGGTGACAATTAATCTCTCTGTTGGCTGTTAGCTATCAAATCTACATCAGATAGAAGCAGAGTATGAGAGTACATAAAAGAAAAGAAAAAGGCATTGTCTAGTTAAAAAAAAGAAGCTTTTTTTGTACTTAATTTGTTAATGCTTGTATTATGAATGTGTTGTGCAAGGTTCTGGATATGGTATGTGTGCATTTTATTTCAAGAAACCTGAATGACAGTATTGTTCCAATCTCTCACACATCATGTAAAAAACAGATATACCGTATGCGATACAGCTATTAAAATCCAATTTTAAAGCACAAATACCTCTTAAAAGTCACCTTAACTGGTAAAAATAGATAAAAAAAAAAAAAAAAAAGTGGGCCGTTTAATATCCTGCAATTTCTTTTAACGAACATCTGCCAGCACTAAATATGAGAACATGCCATTAATTAAATGTAGCGAATTTATATTACTTCGTCATCTTCACCCAACTTAAGCCGATTGATTCATTTAGTGCAGTCTAAAGACACATTTAGTCACTAAACAAAATCTTTGGAAAAGTCTTCGGCTGTGGAAACAAATAATCACCTCATCAAGTGTTTTGTAGTGTGACGATTGAGCATTAAAATGTGTCTTCTGAAATGTGCAAAAAAATTGATAACACAACGATACCTGTAAATGCCAAAGCGTCCACATTTCCACATTTCTCCAGTCTATCCAGCGCTTATGCCATTGTGCTCAGTTAAGCTCGCCAAGCACGGTAAGATTCATCACAACCTAACCTTTCCTCACACATTACATGAAAAGAAGCAATTATAGATTGGAACAATACATGAGAGAAAGCCATCAGCCCATTGCAGTTGGCCCTTGTTTCTCAATAATGGAGGAGATAATCCCATCAAAAGTAAAATGCACTAACATTTGCGGGGTCAAGCTTGAATTATTATTTTTTTCAGTGCTGGTGGCTTCCCAAAACTCTACTTTTCGTTTCCTGACACCAAACGAGAAGAAGCCTCAGTGTGGCCACCTTGAAATAATTGTGCTGAAAGCAATTCTGCAGATTAGAGTTTCAACAGAAATGCAGATCAAAAACGTACATGACGGCTGTCAGGCAGAGATCACAACCCCCGCCAAAGATCTTCCCCATCTGCCGAGTAGCAGGAAAGAGCAGCCATCTGTGGCGGAATCTGTTTTACCATTTAAAATAAGACTCCAAAAATGATGTAATCTGCTCTCACAATCATATTATACAACATGCAGTGAGGATGCACCATTCAGGGGGAGGTAATTTCATTTAATTTTCAACGCTCTACTTGCTCTAATACTTCCTGAGACAATATTTCATCATTAATATTAGCCTTTTTTTTTTTTTAATCCAACTGTCAGGCCATGACTGTGATCGCAGCTCATCTTCCATATTAGCATTATCCGCAAATCAAGACCTTTTGCAAGCATTAGTGGAATTGCTAGAATGAATACTTTTTTAAAGAAGTAATCACCTCCAGAGAATGAAATGTCACGACTCCCTGGGTACATGACTAATGGCTCCTGCTTTGTTATGAACTGCTTCTCGTAAATCGTGACGATAATGAAAGACTGATTAGGTCGTGGAGACTTTTGAACGTACAGTGCGCAAACGTCTGCCTGCACTCTGCGGGGTGTGAAGCCTAATTAGTCATGCTCATAGGCGACAGGAGACAATGGACTGTCAATAAAATGCAGTGACAAGAAGCAGGCCATGTAACCTCTGGCTACACACACACAAAAAAAAGTGGGTGGGCTCTGCATTAGTCACCAACAACCAATAGGAGGGGAGCATTGATAGATGAGTGAATTGGGACAGCGTTACCTTGGTAACAAGAGCCTAGCATGTCAGTACTATCAACTGCCAAGCTGGAGGCGACAAGTGAATTCCTTTTTACCCCTTTTCTCATAGGTACGACTTTGCACATGAAGGGATTCACGCGGTATTGCACCAACCATGCCCAAAATGTTTTAGTCCTCTATAGCTAGTCTATGACAGACACTGTAATTCATGACACATGATCCAAATAAGCCAGAAGGGTTGTGTTATTCCATCTTACTCCTAAAATACACACTTGAGCCTCATCGATTTGACCTCAGTTAGTCTGCTGTTGACAAGTGTAAAAAGCATATAGATCCTCGACAAGAAGCGGTATGCTAATTGGCATTAGCAAAACCCTGTTTATGGTCCCTTAACTCATTTGCTCCCAATAAGGTGTAAATCCGTTTTTTTTTTTTTTTTTTATCTTTCAAGTGTCCCAATGACGTATTATGTTTTTTTGTTTTTTTTATGCTAGAGCATACAGAAGGCTTTGATGCAGCCTCTCAACTGCAAAGAACGGTTGCAGAAATGGTAGTTATTACACAAACGGCCAGCAGGTGGCAGCAGAGCAAAGGAGATCAACCAGGGCCATCTAGAAAAAAAAGCTAAATTACTTACAATTTTAAATAGATTTGTGAAAACTGATGAAACTTAGCTCTCTTCTAATGCTAATTGCTGCAAAAACGGAAACCGACAGAAACATACTTTTTTTTTTCCTGATGAAAGAAGAGACTTTAATCTTTCTTTTGGTAGGGTCCATGCTTTTATAGCAATTGAACACAATATTCTGTGGGCCTTGCAAAATCAGTCAAAATCCAGTAAAACAGCCGGGAGCGAACGGGAATGCTTCTGTGAAAATGGCTGGGAGTGAATGAGTTAAAGGACGACATGGTCCATGGTCCTATTTCTACCTATCACATCACATCACATCAAAGTGAACATATAAAACAGGCGCGAGTGAGCGACTTCCTGGATTTAGTGCGAGTCAGACACCCGCCCAACACTGATGATTCACATCCCGAGATCCAATTACCAGCGTGACATTTCCTTTTAATTGGGTTACCAATGACTCTTTTGAGCGGCAAAGGTCGTTTCCCGGCACAAGTCTGTCTTCTTCCATTTCTATATTTCAAAAGAGGACTGATGGGTGGTTTCAATAGTGACAGAAATGTGTGCAGTGGGATATTTATTTATTTATTTTTTACAAGAACTTCCTGTTGATCCAACGTGAGTTGAACTGTCCTTACTGGACTGGAACTGCCAGCTCAGGCGCCAACATGCCATTATGACATCATCTTGCCAATGCCATTAATTTAGCTCAGCACAGTAAATGTTGCCACTAATAGTCACCTCAGGATTAGCGCATACAGAACAGTATCGTTGGTCACTACACCAACAGGAAATTAACCTGAAGGAACAACTCAAACTCCAAACTTTGGCAATAGAAAAATTTGCCTTTTTGTGGATTTTATTTTTTGAGAACCTATCTTCTGTTATTCAATGTTGTTGTGCTCAGACAAAGCCATGTCTAATTTGAAAAATTGCTTTTACACGAGCAACTCTGTTGAATTGAGGTTTAGTCATGCCATAACTTAGTCTAAAAGAAAGATTTGTCCAGAATCTCTGCAAATACATAAAATACACTGTTAAAACTGCTGTTTTTTTTCAAATTAATCCAGTGTTGGATCCAAAAGGGGCTGAACTAATGTTGGGTTATTTACACCAAGCACATTGGGTTGAGGATTTGAGCCAGCATGTTGGGTCAAGATTTCAACCCAACAACTAAAATCTACCCATACTGATGAGTTAATGCTGCCAAGAAATTGCTAGGTTATCAGTAGGCTATAGCTAAAGTCAGAAATAATACCTTTTTCTTTTAATATCCTTTTTTTTATTTTTTTTATTTAAGAAGAAGCAACTTGCCACAATGAGTCATTCACATATGTTTGCCGCTTTTTTTTCTTCTTCCAATAACAGATGCCCTTCGTGATGGGCAGTGGCTGGGAATCGGCAAATGGTGTTAAGTGTCTTGCCAGTGGACCCAACTGGATGTTTGAGGTCAAATCCCCGTGTTCAAAGTCAGAGCACTGAGCCATCAATATTTTCTACGAATATTACATTAAATTGACTAACAAAGACCAAAACTGCCCAAAAATGGCGACCAGCCCAATTTTGTATTTTTTTTTCCCAGCCCAATCTGTTGGGCCAAATATTATGAACCCAACCTTGGGAAACTCAAAATCCTCAGTCACCTCAGTTTTTTTTTTGTTTTTTTTTACAGCACAGTATAGGAATTGGGAACCAGAGAACATGGTTAATGGAATGCAAATCTTGCATTAAGATTGACAATATTGTTGATAGACGTTTCCTGAGCATGAAATGTACACTAATACTTCCCAGTTAACAGTATAATGGTATCATTTTATTTGACAGCACACAAACGCTGCCGTTCAACTCTTCGTCATCTAATTGCAGGCATAAAGAGTTGCCAGTGTGCAATTTTATTGCTGCATTATATCACAACTTAATCACACATGGCCTATTCTCGCACTAGTTTTTATGAGTTGTATATGTGGGCTCCATGTCGCTATATGATAAGTTTGCCCTTGGAGCCACAGAAGGCTTCTTGTAAAGCAAGCCATCAAGCCGTCGTGTCAAATTATGTAGCAACAACACATGCCGCGTTTTGATTGGCCCCCCGCGAGTCCCCTAATGAACGCCGCTCACCGTCAGATTAATGGACAATCACGGTTTTACTGCAAATCACCGCCATGGCCAAGTGGACTGCTGCGGCGGCTGCCTGCGGGCTCTGAAACAGCACGCGTGCGGTGGGGGAGGGATTCTTTTAGATCACTTCCATATGTGACGTTTTCCCAAATGTTGACAATCATTCACATGCAGCGAGAGCGTTTCCACTGATTTCTCCTCACAGCAAGATTGGGACGTTATTCTTGGAACTTTGAAGACAATTCCGTCAGTTCCGTTGGCTGCTTATGACTTCATGAGCCGGAATAAACTCTTCATTAGTTTAAGAAGTTGAAAAGTGATCCTGACTGGGAACAAAGCTTGGCTCTGATCAATTTTAGTCATCCCAAGAGGAGGCTGGCTCCTTGTCCTTGTGTGATGCTTTGACAACAAACTTCAGGGGCGTCTCTGAAGTTTGCGTGCGAAAACACGTTTGTGAGCCTTTGGGGGGTATGAATGTGCCTACGTTTGTTTGTGAGTGTTTCTAACGAGGCCTGGGAGCGGCAATGACTTTATTTGTGTGCGTGTGTGTGAAAATGACAAATCTGAAGCTGCCTTGGATCTCCCTTTGGCACTGGCTCCCACTATAAACTCTCTGTTGTGTTTGTAGATTACACTGACTGTTGCTTTTTTTAAGGTAAGGGACTGAGCCATTATTACTTTTCTCCGCACATGCACACCACCCGCCTATTACTCTGCAGCCTGCCTCAAATAAAAACATTGATGTTTGACCTATGACTGTATAGCAAACCATATTGTATTTTTCACTCTCTAGCGAGCATGATTAAAAAATGTGATCAAAACTGTAGAAAAAGACAATAAAGCACAACAAACTTCACTATGATGCAGTGCAGGTAGAACCTGTCCTTATGACCATCTAGTACCAAGAATAATACACTACTGTATTTTATTTAATACTGGGTTACTTAATTAAAAATATACAAATCTGTAATGACACAAAAAAATTGTTTGAGCTCACTAGTATGTTTATTATAAAGGATGTTTTCCTCTTAATTTGTTGGTAAGGTTTGAAAAATTGAATTCAAAGCAGACATGTCCACAAAAATACAACAAAATTGAAGCCATTCAGGGCTAAATAGAGATTAAAATTATAGCGCACACAGGAGTCGGCCTGTTTTGTGAAAAATTACATTAATTATGCATCCACTCACTGTTTTGTGGAAGCTTTTGAAGTGCTCCCCAGAAATTGTTTCTGCGAAACACTCTAAGCCATTCGCCATGTCAGTCCATTTCGGAGCCTTATTCGTCCATGTGTGATCAGAAAATCACCATTTTTACAATATCTTTCAATATTTGCTATTGGTTGGAAATGCATTTTGAATACCCTAAAAGTCCAACAAATAACACTAAATAATATATTCAAAATCTGATCACTTGTTGCAGAAATCTGAACTCTAAATTCAATTTTTAGTGAATAAATCAAGAGTGCAGTTTATCCTTGACATAGAATATTGATTTAGAACTGCCACTGACTCCACCATGTACTGTATCACATGGCAGTCAGTCTGATACTTCATACTATCACATAATATTATGGCTTTATTTTTCATAAATGACAGACCATGGGTGAGCAAACAAACAAAATCAATATGTTCTCAGTCAATAACAAGCCCCAGCTTCTGTCAGGTCATCTTCTTTACAACTATTGAGAAACATGACTCAAACCCAGCAAGATCAACAAAAGCTTCCCAGTTGCCTGGCAACAGATACTGTAGATTGCAGTATATCGTCACATTACACCAAAGCATGCACTCAACAATCAGAACACAATGACTAAAAACTACAGAGGAGACGTTCCATTTATATGTAGAATTACGGAAACACCTTTTTTTAGAGCAACCAAAAAACCCCGATTATGATTCTGAAATACAAACGCCAAACTCACTTGAGTTTGAGTTGTTTTGCTATGTTCTTAAAATTCATCCCCCCTCCACCTTATGTATACACATAAGAGACCGACTGGTGGAGTCCCACAAGTGTCCGTTCTCAGACATCTGGTATTCAAATTTCATGACTTTTGTTGTCTTAATGTATGTGATAATTTCTGAAGTCTTTCCTCATCCACAAACTAGAAAAGTGGACTCAGAAAATACCAAACAAGTCTTAAAGTTGCACTTTTTAACAATTTGCCCAAAAATATCTTTACTAGTGTTGTTTCGATACCGTTTTTTGGCTCCCGATACCGATACCCAGCTTTGCAGTATCGGCTGATGCCGATACCATACCGATACTTAAGGTTTTTTTCCTCAACATGAAAAAGCTGTCCTGCCATTGGTTCAGAGCATTCAAGGGCCAATAGGATATCTTAGATGGGCATGCAGTGAACATGTCACATATCAGTGAATGTCGTGCACCAGCAAGACACAAGATGCTGCATCCAAAATCCTATTTTAGCGATGGAATTAATAGTATTGGCATGTTACTTGTCACCGATACCGGTACCACTGTTTTAATGCAGTATCGGCACTTCTGCCGATACCAGTATCGGTATCGGAACAACACTAATCTTTACAATAACATTTTTATTTGAACATTTATGACTAAAACATGCACTTAAATAATAGCCTTTTGGTTAATACGTGCTACCTTTATTAAATTGGTTAATTTCAATCTGTAAACTGCTTTTGGAATTAAACCCATGCTCACAAAAGATATATTCATGAATATTAAAATTACTGCCTCTTTATTTTAATTTGTAATTTACTCCTACTTCATTATACTTCTGCAAGGCACTCACTATACTTGTCTATGAATGTGGCAATAGGAATACATTTTCCTTACGAGCACAGCAAGGCTAATGTGTTGTTTTACACATACTGATTGAATTCAGCCTGGCGCTGATGTGTAATCACACTCATTATTTAAATAATCCTATTGGCCCGCTAGATTACAATCATATTCTCGCGATTAGGCAGATATCAAAGTGAGATTACGGAAGCTGTATCGAGGAGATTAATGTCTGAAACACTCATTACAATCTAAGAATATCATTTATGTCTCCATTGATTGTTGATAGAGATGGAAATGATTTTTCGAGTGAGATAAATAGATTGGAGTCAAGTGTCAGAGTGGCAATGGGATCAGACAGTCAGTCTGCTTGGAGATTTGATTTATGTCACCTCTTGCTCTTCAGAGCGGGCCGTGTCTATGGCAACATGCCTCAGCACACGTGATGCGCTTGAAATGTGACAGCCGATAGGTGAGAACATTTTGATTTTCACAGTCTTGGGGCGTCTGCGTGTTATTCTTCACTGGAGGACAATCAGTGATGAGATGATCAGATGGAGTGTGTGTTTTAAAAAGAATGAGGTCTATAAAACAAAAATGCAAAATACCATTCTGTGTTGCCCTTACTATGTAGCACACATTTACATCTCATCTTCTCTAGCCTTACAATTATTTCCTCCTGCGCTGTGATCAAATTAGGCTTGAGGCAATGGTGTCGATCTTCCCCCATCACGTGTAAAACATGTTTCCTGACCAACGATTAATCATGTGGAAATTGAAGTAAAAAGATCAGCGTTGACCTTGTCCTCAGAGAGTGAGCTCCCGTCCACACGGCACGACTATTTTTACATTACTTTCAATTATGGTGTGAAAGAGGCAGAGAGCCTTGAGGAGAGGGGACTCATTTTTGCCACTGGGGTACATTAGCACATTTTTTAGATGGCAAACACACCAGATGGTGCTCCTTCATTCCACTGCGAATCATCGCTTGCTTTTAAAGCAACACATTTTAGTGCATACCTGGATACAATAAAGAAAAAAAAAAAACTTTCATCTGTTCTTATTTGAAAGCAGTAACAAAATTGTTTTCATTTTGTCTGCAATGTTGGAGGTTGAGATGTGGACAATAAGCACAGCTTGAAACAGAAAGACGAGGATACTGAATCATGTACGTTTTCATGTGTTTGTCTTCGCTGTGAAAAGGTATTGTTATAAATTTGTTGGGGGAAAAAAAATCTCTTTAAATGTGCCTGAGTGCAAAAAGGGTGGACGCAGTATGGATCTTATCTTAAATAAATACAACAGAGTCTGTGTCACTTAATAAACAGTTGACACAGACAGTTTAGCTTATAACTAAAACAGCAATGATTTTGCATACCATTAGCCTCAATGCTAGCTCTCGGTTAGCATGGTGGGAGTCAGCTGCTGAATTCTACATTTCTTACATGCTGTATCATGCATATTTAATATAACACTATGACAACAAGGAACCAACATAATCCAGAGGTGCATGGCCTTATGGGACAATTAACCCACCAGTATGTGTTTCATCTCATTTTATAAAATTGTGGTGTGAGAATTGGATGTTGAACTGAAAACTGTCTTAAAAATGAATTTCTGTTTTTATCTGGGAAAAGACAACTAAAGTTCTATTCTATTCTAAACTTAAAGCTTATAACGGATGAAATATGACTAGCGTTCATTTGCAAGGTGCAAGCTGACATCCATTCCGTTCACCCAACACTCACTCCCAATCCGGGTCACGGCACCAATGTGATGGTGGACATCTGGCAGGGTCTTTGAACATGTGCGATCACTGACCTCTGTGTTGAGAGTTGAGTGTGCTAGGAAACAGGCTTCCGCATTTGGCAAAACAAGACAAAGCACTTCCTCCGGTTCGGGTTTGAATCATCGTGTCATCAGCCCACAGTCATCATAGTTATTGCTGCATACAAAGGAAGTCTGACAACCTAATTTCTGGATATGGCCACATGACATTCTGCATAAAGTGGATGAAGGTTTAGTGAGGCTGAGATTTGACTGCAGCATATAGTGCAAAACAATTGGCTTGTTTTGTGGCTTATTCAGTGCACTTTTTGACCCAAAAAGTTGGGTCCAATTGACCTAAGTGACCCTTTTGGCTTATTTTGACCCAATTATTTTATGAGTATTAAAAAACAGGTCATTGCATTAAAAAAAAAAAGTATTGGTAAGCATGTCACTTGAGTGACAAGTAAAAAGTATCTTGTGCAACCTAATGACTGCACAGATACATTCTTGTTATGCTCCAAATACTTGCTTTAGTATGACAGTATCCTAATTAATAAACACCCTGGGGGGTTGCAGGAATGGACCGGCTGCCCGTGATGATTGACAGCTAGATTAATATTGTCAGACCCCGGAGAGATGTCGCATTCCACTCGGAGCCATTGTTACCCGTTTCAAGGACAATTTCCCCACCTTGACACCGGCGCCTCCTCCTTCGTCTGGAGGGGCTGCGAGGGTCACAATCATTCAAGCCAACGTGTCATCACACAAGTGAAGGAAAGTGAGCCCACGGGAGATGCTGCACTTTGGACAAGAAGCACTGACACCTTGCTTTGCTGTAAATATTGCTTTGGAAGAAAGGAGTGGAAAGCCCAGTAAGTCGAGAATAGCAGTTCTGGCTTTGGCCAAATAGTGATCACAAGATCACAGATGATTACAATAGGGACCGATGAAATTATTTAAATATGTTAAGTAAGGGAAAACAACAACAACAACAACAACAAAATAAACTCAAAAACTCAATTCCACAATTCCATAGGGTTCTGGGTAGTTAGGGTATTGGGCTAAATGAATAGTGTGACTACTTAGGTAAAAATACAAAACCCAAAAAACGAGTTATTCTTTTGACTAGTGTTGTTCCAATACCGATACCGGTATCGGCAGAAGTGCTGATACTGCATTAAAACAGTGGTATCGGTATCAGTGACTACTCACAAGTAACATGCCGATACCATTAATTCCAACGCTAATATAGGATTTTGGATGCAGCATCTTGTGTCTTGCTGGTGCACGACATTCACTGGTATGTGACATGTTCACTGCATGCCGATCTAACATATCCTATTGGCCCTTGAATGCTCTGAACCAATGGCAGGACAGCTTTTTCATGTTGAGGAAAAAAAAACCTTAAGTATCGGTATGGTATCGGTATCGGCCGATACTGCAAAGCTGGGTATCGGTATCGGTATCGGGAGCCAAAAAACGGTATCGGAACAACACTACTTTTGACCCAACTGTTTGGTTTAAATGAATAACCCACAATGATTTTGAATAACTTCTTGTTAAGTGACCAAATATGGTTGCTTGCAGAACAAAGTGCTTACAAGACTTTCCAAATGGACTTTTGCTGCAAGCCAGCAGAAATCAATGGCAGTCATGTCAAATGTACGCTAAAGTGCTCCTACATGTACAAGCACCTATATATTTTGATATTTTGTTTCGAAACAAGCCTTTAGGGATGTTCTTACAGTGTTTTGTCTGCTCTGATATTAATCTGCTTTTTGGGGCAAATGAACTTGATTTCATGTTAAAAATGTGAAAATCACCATGCAGCTATTGTTACTGGTCTAAACAACAACAACAAAACACCTGCAGCGCTCTCAACAAGGGGCCCTTGGCTGATCATTGCGGAGGACAAACAGAAGTCATTGACGAATGTGCTTCATGTATCCTTTGGGGCATCTTCGTGTTTTCACTTATTCCCACTCTCTTTTCAAGGACATCAAATCAATCAAGTCAAAGAAAAGGCTTTGACGCACACTTTTAACTCTCCTGGGGGGGATATTTCACTTCTCTGCCTCTACTGTTTAGTTTATTTTTCTCAACCTGGTCCTCCAGCCAGTTCTCCTCTTATCTCTCTCTCTTTCTCTCTCTGACCACTCAAGGTGCCTTGATGTCATTAAACGGGACACACTGACAGTTTATCTTTCAAAATCTTGTTTGGCATTTGGGATTTAGATTTATTTCCTTCGCTGCTTCCCCAACTGAATTTATTCCTTCCTGTTACTTTATCACATTGTAAGAATTTCATTAAAACGGGGCGCCGTCGCTCACAGGCAATGACATTTGTGTTGATAAAAATCACCTTTGCTGAGGGTGGCCCCTCGACAACTGTCAATCTGCAGTTTGTTTACAAAATGAAAGAACAACCACATCATATCAATTCTTAAAATGGTGACCACACACATAAGATGGAGATGGAGGTACATACTTTTCATTGACTTAACTGTCACAAACTAAGATTTTCTTTCAGTATTTGAGTGGACACTTCACCCCATTTAAAGCGGGGAAATGTTTCAGACTCAGCCGCATAAGCGAGAATGGCTGATGAGCTCCAACACAACTCTACTGCAAAACCTGATGGCCTAATTTTACTAACTTCAGCCTAAGCAGGAAAACCCAGACTCCCCTCTCCCCAGCCACTTCATCCAGCTCCTACTGGGTGATCACCAGACAGTTCCAAGCCATCTGGGAGAAAACGGGTTTCCAGCATATCCCCTCTTTCTCCCAGTAGGACATACCCGAAATACCTCAACAGGGAGGCATCCAGGTGGCATGTTCACAAGATGCCTGAGCCACCTCATCTGGCTCCTCTCAATGCGGAGGAGCAGCGGCTCGACTATGAACCCCTCATGGATGACCGTCTAATATGTTACCGCCTGGGGGAAGACAGCACATGTGATGAGATACAGTGGAACCTCTACTTACGAACGTCTCTTCATACGAAATTTTCGAGTTACGAAACGCCTGAACGGGAAAATATTGCCTCTTGTCACGAAAGAAATTTCTAGATACGAAAGGTAAAAATGCATTACCGAACGCAACATACTTTCGGCTATGGCTATTTCCTACCATAGGTACCTACGAGCGAAAATACTAGATCGGTGTTTGTGCATGTTTCTGGCATCCCATTGGCTTAGAGGAACCTCTACCATAGGTATCTATGAGCGTATACTAGATCGGTGTCTATACAGCATCCTCATCATTCATCCCGCGGCCCATGAGGTGTTCCGACGGCCAACGAATTTGTGCAAAAATTCAAACAATTGTTGATTGATGACGGCACAGTAAGTTTTTAATTGCGACGAGACGGGCCTTTTTTTTTTATTTTTATTTTTTATTTTTTAAAAAGATGCCTCGCCATACCGGAAGTTTCCATGAAGTTTCAGAATTTGTTTAAAAGAATCGCCCAGAAAAAGTGTTCACCAGTCGGGCGTTTGCTCACTAAGATGATGTTTGCCTTGGACTTTCCCGAAGGATTGTTTTAAAAAAAATAAAAATAAAATAAAAAACATCCATGGATCAGTTCTTTACAAAACACCAGGCAAAAAAAAAAAAAAAAAAAAAAAAAAAAAAAACACTTTGAGAGAGAGGAACATGAACCAAAGAGGGCAAAAAACGATGAGGACAGCAGTTAAAAAGGTAAATGACCATCATTTTTATTCTTTGTTTTTTTACATTATGCACAACTCTCATTTATTGTGCAATAATCTAATTGTAACATGTATTTGTTACATGTTTTGATACATTTTTATGCTTTATAAAGCATTTATGTCTGAATTTTGGGAGGCTTGGAACAGATTCGGGCATTTACATGGAAAATGCGTCTCTACTTACAAAATATTCTACTTAAGAACTTTCTTCCAGAACCAATTAATTTCGTAAGTAGAGGTACCACTGTATATTATTAGCATCTGTTGTTAACAAATTGCACTCATCACAACTGTATCATGGCGAAGAGTTGAACGCACCCTCCTGTGGTGATGCCATGCTGTTGTATGCAGCCCGGGCCCAGGGCAAACCCACTTTACTGAGTGTAGATGCTTCCTGTTGCCCAGACGACTGCGTTGAAGTTGTCTTTGCCTCCCTGGTTGCTGACAAAATACACCAAATGCCAAATTCTACCGTGGATGTCCTCCATGTCTTTGCCCATCTAGGCCCAAATGACTGCTAAAGCCACAGCTTAGTTCAAGCCTCATGTTAATCTATACACTGTTGTTGATGGTGAGTGTTTCTTTTTAAGAACACTTGTCGTGATAATGGAGCTAGTGCGCTGAGGTACACAACTGCCCGAGGTGGCCTCATCAAGCCAAATAACACATTTACATTACACAACGCTCTCCACAGTGCATTAAACAATTTAGCTTTCTTACCCGCTATCCTTAAACTAGATCAGTCACAGCAGGCAACCGGAGCAAAGAGGCACACTGCAAAAGTGAATAAAAATCACATTAAGTAAGCAGTTTGTTCACAGCATAGAGACTGGGCCGTAACAGTGAATACATTCTGATAGTTATTTGGCAAACAAAACTTAGTCCCTTCCGGGAAACAATGTTCTCTTCATGGTTCACGTGCTCTTGTCTTGCTTAGAGTTCAAAATGTGATTTGCTCATGCTGGTGTGCTGCCCTTTAATTCTTATCTCTTACTTGAATTTTCCCTCTGCAGCATGGATTATTATTCTTGATGTTTTCTTCACAATCTAAAATAGTTGGGCCAAAAATAACCCAAATATGGGTCAAAAAGGGACTTACCGCCAGTTGGATGAGTTCGACCCAACTTTGGTGGGTCAAATGAATTTTTCACAAAACAACAACAAATTCAACCCGAAAATTGGGTTGGATCAACAATTGGGATCGACCCCACTTGGGTAAATTTGAGTTGGGTCAATTTCAAATAAAAATCCATCCAGAAAGTTGGGTCAAATGACCTACAGCTCAACCCAATTTCTGTTTTTTTTTTTTTTAACTGTTCTATTAGTCAAATGAAAAACCCAAAAAGGTGGGTCAAATTACCCCTTTTTGAACCATAATTGGACTATTTGACCTAAATGTTTTGAGAGTGCTGTTATACGCGGAGGCTGAGTTGCCATGGACGGCACAGCGGGACAGCAAAAAAAAAATAAAAAAAAAAAATAAAAAAAAGGAGAGCAATTGAAGTCCACGAGTAAACGTTTATTCCAAAGAGACAAAAAGAAAAGAAAAGTGTGGGCTCGACGGCACTGCGCGTTCCAATACCGTTCATGGCATACAAAACATAAAACATTCCTCGCCAAAAGTAAAAAGAAAACTTTCTACACAAAAATAAAGAAGCGCCACCTCGTGGTTCGGTGCCACACTGCCGATTGTTATAGTACATGTTGCATGATTGATCCACAGCTAGAAAACGCACATACAAATAAACACGTACACACACCTCATGCATGACTGTGTGCATGATAGCAAATGATACCACCAGTCTTCTTGACTGCAGAATAAGGAATCAGGCACACTCTTGAATACAAACTAATATGCTGAAATGCCAAGTGAGGATTATTATCAGCATTACTATGGAAACAGACACTGCACAAATTGCAAACGGACACGCCCAGCATGACTGTGCTAATAAGACTAATGAATGTCACAGATCATGCAGGTCTACCCAATGTGCAGTGTTGCCGGTAACGCGTTACTCAAAAAAATTTGCTT
Organism: Festucalex cinctus; assembly: GCF_051991245.1. Lineage (NCBI taxonomy): Eukaryota > Metazoa > Chordata > Actinopteri > Syngnathiformes > Syngnathidae > Festucalex > Festucalex cinctus. The sequence goes on from NC_135426.1 coordinate 11,606,916, forward strand.
TTCAAAGCAACTAGTAGTCTAACGCGTTACTTTATTCAAAGTAGTATACAAAGTAGTCTGATTAAAGTTACCGTCCAGAGATTCAATGCGTTACTCCACATTTTCATGAAGAAGGCAAAAATATCTCACTGCTAACTACGAAGATGAGGCAGAAGTCATTGATCACCACACTGAATTCAGCCATGATCTGGTTGTAAATGGTTTGCACATTCAAAACAAAAGTGATGATACTTTTACTACTAGTTTTATTAACCAACAGGCACACAACGCAACAAAAAAAGTGTACATTATGGACCATAAAAGTGGTAAAAAATAATTTATTTCCATCCTCAATTGGTCCGTGAAGCATTATGGGATGAGGTCGTCTCCGCCCTCTCGCCAGGGGGAGTGACGTCAGACAAGTTACGTTTTCAGCATGCACGAGTCGACTCGAGTGTACACACTGGAATAGCGGAACAAACAATAATTAGGAATTAAGGGGATTTTCATTTTCAACCTGGATAGATTTTTATTTTTTGTATTATAAAAAGTATTTATGTTACAAGAAGTCAAGAGAGTCTGCCTATTTTGTTTTTCATTAAAAAAAAAACAGCTTTATTTTCATGTTAAAAATGCACTTTCAATAAAGTATTTGGAACTCCGTTTCTACCGCATTATTTTTATGTTGAGGTTGTGTTATCGGCAGCTGCTGAAAGTAACTACAAAAGTAATTTTTAATCTAACAGTTACTTTTAAAATCAAGTAATTAGTAACGCAATTTAGTTACTTTTAAAACCAAGTAATCAGTAAAGTAACTAAGTTACTTTTTCAAGGTAACTGTGGCAACACTGCCAATGTGTCAGTAAAAACTACTTCGCCATTTTGCCAGAAGCCAGAAGAGTGATCGTCCTATTATCAAAAAAGGCAGCATAACAAGTGTACCCTATAAACTGTATGCAATATACTGTATCTCCATATAGCTGCGGAGAATAGCAAATTAGGCTTCAATATATCACACATACCAGCTTCATAAAACTAATAAATACTGACGAACAATAAAAGCACTGTACATGCGAGGACGGAAGGCTGCGACTTTGGGGAGTACATTTTCCCTCGTCGTCGCCTCACAGAAGCCTCCAGCTTTTGACCAACGTTTTAAAGTGCACCAGAATCCAACCTAAGTGCAGAAATGACTCCCCTGAAATGATATGCTTTTAAGAACAATTACTCTCAGCGGCGTGCTGAGCAAGCTGAGCAAAAATAATAAAATAAATAAAATTAAGAGAGGGAGAGTGGCTGAGTGGGTCGACCTCAGCCGTGATTAGCATAATTGAATTTCAAACGATCTTGTGGAGTATTGAGGAAAAAGGGAGACATTGAGAGCGTGTAAATGGTCCGCACAGTTGGCACACCTCTGCAAATATCATCACTGGTAATACAGTGAAGTGGTGTGCTGATGCGTGGGGCCAAATACAGTGCGTTGGTTGAGGGTCAAAAGGGAAGGCCGTGCAAATCAAGTGGAGGCTACAAGTTGCCAGTCATCTTTAAACCCCTCTGCTAGTGAGCCGGGAGCTTAGTGGGGTGGTGTCACACAGTGATGGATGCGCGGAGAGGTGTGGCAGTGGGGAGGCCCGCTTTCTCCCCGTGCCATCGCTCAAGCAGGCTCCCCCTGGAGGTGTGCGGGGCGCCAGCCCATAAGCGTGCATATAAAATCACATCTCTCGGCAGGTGGTATCCCGTCCTTGGCAGAAGAACAAAAAGTCAAATTGGCATACATTAGTTGGCTAGCGTCCCCGAGGACAGAGGTGTTTTTAGTCAGCCGTCACCAGTCAAAAGTCAGAGGAGGCCAAGGAAGAGGAGAGAAAACGATTTGGCTCAGCGGCAGAACTTTTCACAACGAAGCAGGAAAGCAAGTCATTTTTCCTTGGACAAGAAGCTGGCCTCCAAAACAACATATGCTCACAAGGATGCTTAGATATCTCCCTGGAGGCAAATTGAACTGGCAGATGCTGGCCAGAAAAAATAACAATTTTGGATCCATCGACGACTTTTTAAATTGGTCTACATGACAGTAGAAATCACTCTGCTGCTACTGGCCACACACACACACACACACACACACACACACACACACACACACACACACACACACACACACACACACACACACACACACACACACACACACACACACACACACACGCGCACACACACACACACACGCCAAGTTGTCTGCATGGATGAAATTTTGGCTGATGAGATCCAATTCACCTGCACTGCAAAATTTGATGATTTAGTTCAACTCATGTGGTTTGCGGACACCAATTGCAATGATTCTTTGATGTTTAATACAGTAACTCAAACTACAAGTATTGAATAAAATATTACATTTGACTAAAATTAACTCAGATATTTATTATTTAAGTAAGACAAGGTAATTAACTTTTTTGGGCAGCTTTCAATTTTGAGGCGATTGGGTTACTTTTACCCAAGGTTGTGTTAATTACGGCATTTGGATTCAGCAGAGCTGAAGCTGGTCGTCATTTTGGACAGTTTTTTTGTCTCCTGAATTTGAAGTAAATTTAATGTAACGTTCTTGGAAAATGGGTGTGTTGTGTCAGAAAGGATATCTGGTGTAAAACGGTACCAAACATATCATGCGGATGGTTGCTTCTTCTTCTTCTTGCTACAAAATGTTGGTAATAAAATTCCGCAGCTACAGTATATCTAGTAACCCGTTTCTTGGTAGCTTTAACTTAGAAGTGTCGGTAGTTGTACCCCTTCAACCCAATGTGCTGAGTTAAATAACCCTTTTGGACCCATGATTGTGTCAGCTATTTAACCCAATCCGGGTTACTTTTGCCCCATCAGTTTGAAGAACATAATATGAGTAAAATGATAAAGCGCTTTTCTACCTTCAAGGCACTCAAAGCGCCTTAACACTGTCTTGTCATTCACATACTGATTCACAGCAACAAGAGCAACTGGGAGTTCCGGATTTTCCTTATAAGGACATTTCGGCATTGCCCTCTACCACCTGAGCCATGCGGCACATATGGGCTGATGAATCAAATTGCAGTCTATACTATACAATCCAGTGGAGCCCTTGCGACCATGTTGAAGTGTCCTTCAAAAAGATACTGAAATCCTACTTACTCCTGATGCTGTCATCAGTACAAAGTAAACAAGAGGAATTGGGAAAAGCTGGAATTATGTTATCTGTACTAGGCCCACTAAGAACGTTAAAAAGTGTCATAACATCTGAGTTAATACTCTAAAAGTCATTTTTTTTTAAATGAGTGACGAGCTTCTTTTTATTTATTAACATGTAGTATGTTTTGCCTTTACAAAGACTTGTAGCACATGGTTGTAGGTAACCACTGTTTACCACCAGATATGGTGGATGGGCACACCGAGGCAGAAGCTGCTGTCGGTTGCGATAAAAGGGGCTTCACTGTAATATGCAATACGCAAGCTGTGCAGAACGGTGGAACCTCTTATGGAAGTAAATAAGGTGAGTGTCTGTGCAAAACAGCTCTACTGTCGCATGTCATTAAATTGTGCATGTGTACCGAATGTTGTAAGGTCTGAGTAAAAAATGTGACCTCCTATTCATCTCTCCCACTTGGTAAAGATGACAAAATAATAGCCGACGGCACATTTTGCATTGATTTGGACATAACATTGCAGGCACATTTTGACAAAAATAGAAATATGACAGACTGTTGACAGTACGCAATGTCACATAATCTCCCCCTGAAGGACAGCCATCAAAGATCAATTTATTTTCCTAAATGCTATTCATACAGCAATGGCGGCCAGGCGCCCGGGGATGCCACATATCAGCGCTGCAATCTAATGTTCACACAAACAGATTGGACGGGAGACAACGCGGTGACACAGGAGAGGTGATGGAAAACAACAAAATGAATTGAAGAGCTGAATGGAATATGATTTGAAAGGGGGAAAATGGCAAAAATATTTCACTTTGCCCTGGAACGCTAAACCTTGCTCTGCAAGATGAATTCTCGCGGTATTTGTGAGTTCACAAACTCTAGAGAATACATCTTGTACTTGGCCCGTTGATATCTACCTGATCTGAACCACTGGTGGTTCGCACCGATCACAGAGCGACGTGTTTTGGGCGTGATATGCCGCTGTGACAAAACCAGGAAGCCAGCGCCCATGCCGGGGCAAACAAACAAGCCTGCCGTGGATGGATGGACGCTGCACTTAATGCCGTTCTTGCAGAATTGCTCACCATTTCCTTGTTGAACAGCGAGAGGCGTTTTGTGCATTTTTAGCTGGTAAAGATGTTTGTGCCCCGTGGCCGTGATTGGTCAAAACAAATGTGCACAATGCTGCACCAATTAGCTCGAAGTATTGTACAGAATGTCACACCTTTACAGAGTAAATCCCCATGGAGCAATCCCAGATTTATATTGTGGAGGTTACTGGAAAGCAATATTTGATGCTATACTTGAGGAAGATGTGACTCCATTGTGATGCCACGAACCAACAAGACACACAGTAAACAGATCGCTCCAAGAACTGTACAGTGGAACCTTGAGTCATAAATTTAATTTGTTCAGTGACTCCGTTAGCAAACAGAGGTAATGTTGGAATTGAACTAATCCGTTTCAGACAGGTTTACTTTGTTTTTATCAGTGTGAGTAAAGTTCAATATAGGAATAAGCGGAAACACTTAATTATGAAGAATATGGTGTTCTCCAGAAAATGACTGTGCCATAATCACTGGGCTAGCTAGCTAGCTAGCTAGCTAGCAATTCCTCCTTCTTTGAAGATTGAGTAGTACCAAAGTATCTCCAAAATATTCAAAAGACAGTGAATGAGATAAACTACTTCACTAGTCCACTTATGAGTATAATTAATAATGTAATATCATTACCGGTTTCCTATTATGAAGACAATACAAAGGTTGTTTCTCTGGAACAGTAGAATGTGATTAGGGGATTTAAGTGCAACCAGTAATTAAAAGCTAATGACAAATGTTCCAGAGTAAACATGCTTTCAAACACTTTAAGTAAAAGCTGCAACTTGTGCTTTACAATTGCTGAGCACATTTGGGAGAGCGAGGCTTTGTTTAGTGTCCCACACGCCACAGATCACACCCTCCCCTCCATCTTCTCGCCCGTCCACCTTTTGATAATTGCAGTGCAGCAGACAGTGTGGTTGCACTTACACTTGTGCCAAATCGCAGACACTCTGGACAGGGCTCAAAGCAAACACCCTGAAAGTGTGAGGGAATTAGGGAAGACAAAAATGCTGGCAGAATCCTTTTAGAAAAGCCTAATATGATCGGGGGCTAGGGAAAAAAAAAAGGATCAATACTATCAGATATGAGGAATGGTCTTAAAGAAAACCTTTCAAAGTGTCAGATTCAATAAACGACGGCGCTGGGTTAATTAGCCGCTGTCATGGCGGCAGAGCGCTGCTACGTGACCTTGTGCAAAATTAACATTCGCACTGAAAGCACTTTGCACTCAATCTCATTAAGACGTTCATGGTTGCCATGCAAACCTAGCCGTACACTCATTACTTTTGTATTTATTTATCTCTGATCTAGTGTGATATTTTACATATACACATTATCAGGCTGTCAAAATAAGAATGAGTTTACAATCGACATTCTACATGCTGCTGCATTCAAGGATAAACCAATAAACACTTTTATTTTCAGCTCGTCAGTCACTTGCAGGTTGTCCACATTCCCGTAAAATTATTAAAAATAATCAAACTCATAACTGTCACACAAACGTTCACGTGCATTTCGAGGTATGCGCCTACACGGTTTTGCTGTGTGAGTTTACTATGACTTCTGCTTGCAAAAGATTGTGGGCAACGGTGATTAATGAGTCGGACTAAAACCTAAATTGTATAAAATGTGAAGCAATGTTTCGGATAGGATTTAAAAACAAAATCTGATTAATCTGTTACAGACACCCGAACGTATTTAAACAAAAATCTAATAGAGAACTAGATACTACAATTTCTGCATAAATTGTGTGAGAATGCTGAAATATGACATGAAAAAATATGGAAACAATGAATTATATGCAATGATATTAAAATATATGATGTGAATTGGCTGAATTATGTGTAAAGAACTGCATAACCAAAAATAATAATTGAAATAATGTGTCAATGCCTCAGGTTTAAACTATTGTTTAACATGCAGGCAATGTGAAGTAAATCTAAATGACTAACAAGGGGAAAGAGATGAGAGGTGTCAAAGCTCACTCCCCAGGTGTCACCATCATAAACGACAGTGAGGCCTAAAATACACAATTTGTAGAATGATAGGTGCCGGGGAGTATGTCCTGCAAAATGCCCGATCTCTTCAGAATTTACAGCATCTGTAGCAGTGTGTCAATAGCTGGGAAGCAAAGCGGGTGCACTACAATTTCCTTCCTCCATCTCATCCCCGCTGTTACACTTCATCGCAAATGTCCTCGAGACAACATACTTTTACATTTCTCTGGAGAAATAAATTGTTTGGATACCAAAAACACATTATGTCTTACAACTTGTGCATCGATCACGGGAGACTCAGTTGCTGAAGAATGTATATGGTTATATTACAAGATAGTCACAATATCCCCCAAAGCCATGCACCTCCACATATGCTATAAAAAAAAAGTGTGATATCAAAATAACATTCATTAAGAATTATTTTTTTTTTTAAAACTCATTATCATATCAGCTCACTTTGTCAAAATGCGCTTCATTAGCTGTGACAGCTGCCTCAGGTTCTTGTATACAATTTGCCATCAAGGGGAATGTTGTCACCTTACAACATTCCTGACAGTACCACATAGATGGCACTGTCAATTTAAAATACATTTTTTGATGATAAGACGTTGAATCGGTAAGACTACCGAATGAACAATTCTGAGCTCTTAAAAAATAAATAAATAAATAAAAAATAAAAAAATAAAAAAATTAAAATACATTTTTTGATCACCGCATCCCCTTGGGTGCATTTAATCGTTTTCCTATCTAACAATTTTTTTGATCCATCTGTGCAATACACTGCCCCTCACTCAAATCAAGATCAATATTGTACAGTGTACAATACATTTACATTTAAAATGTTCAAGCTGGGGCGGCACGGTGGTCGAGTGGTTAGCACGTCTGCCGCCCAGTTCTGAGGACTCGGGTTCGAGTCCAGAGTCCGGCCTTCCTGGGTGGAGTTTGCATGTTCTCCCCGTGCCTGTGTGGGTCTTCTCCGGGTACTCCGGTCTCCTTCCACATTCCAAAGACATGCATGGCAGTTTTTTTTTTAGGTGGTAGTTGGTGTAAAAAGCCGGGAAACCGCTGGTTCCCTCTTAAAAATGGTGGGTCAAAAGTAACGCAAAAGCTAACCCAGTGTTAAGAGTCAATGCGGGGTTATTTATACCCAGTGCATTGGGTTAAGGATTTGACCCAGGACATTGGGGTCAAATTTTGATCCAACAAGGCATAAAAAGTGAGTGAAATCTAGCAAGAATGAGGTTTCTGGGTTATCTATTAGTATAGCTGTGATCAAAAACAACACCAATTTTACTGCCAACATTTTTTAAGAAGAAGAAGCAAAAACTTTCCACTGTCAGTTTGACACAGCAAGTCACTCGCATGATGTTCGGCACAGTTCCTTGTACACTGGATGCCAACTCACCCATGTGTCCATCTGTCTGCCCTGATTAGGATTTGGACGCCGATACACAACATACACCATTCTATGAATCTACAACCAAACTCTCTGAAATGGCGACCAGCTTCATCTCTTCAGCCCGCTCAAATGCAATCCCCCAACTCGATCTACCGGGTCCAAATGGTTAACCCAACTTTGGTTAAAAGTAACACAATCTGCTCAAAATTCGCAGCTACTCAGCAGTAGGGATGTAACAATATGGGCAATATCGTGATATTAAAACTACCACAATATCGTCGTCGTCATGTTCACAATATTTAAAAGGAACACATCTGTTAAAAAAAAGTCAGGTTTATTTCTATTTGTGCAGTTTTAGCACCCTCTAGTGGCTAGTTTATTAGTGCAATTTTCATTAGGGATGTTTTGGCCTTCTATGTTTAAAATCTATGCTAATTGTCAGATGAAGGGGAACCTACTTTGCTTGTGAAGCGATTAATGTGTGCTTGCATTAGCAAGTAAGTGCCTCACTATTGTTATTAAAGAATTTAGGTGGTTTATATGCATTGCTGTTATGTACAAAAGTACGATATTGTGCTTTTTTTTTAGTATGAGCCTTTTTTTTTTTTTTTTTTTTTTTTTTTTTACAATATAGTGATCTTTTTTAAATATCGCCAACCCCCCAACAACATCGTGATAATTATCGTATCGTGACCTTTATATTGTGATAATATCGTATCGTGATGTTTGGATATCGTTACATCCCTACTCAGCAGGTGGGTCAGAAAACAACCCAGCATTTTGTGTGTGTGTAAAGACTCACATAAGTAAGCTGCGTGTGTCGATGTCATCTCATTTCAATTAGAAGGAGTCGAAACTAGATGCGGAATTGTTTTCAGTGACATAAAATGTCATTTGGATAGTATTCAGTAGTGGTGCTTATTTTCCACACATCAGAGGCCCTGATGGCTCAAACAGTTGCGGTCCACCCCTTGTTCGCAAGAACAAACATCATCTGAGCTCAAACCACTAGAGAAATCTCTTACTCAACTGGCCTGCTTGTGATTTTGGAGAGGAGGCGGCGGGGAGGGGACTTGGACGCGGCTCTATCGCAGTCGCTGCGGGGGGGTTCTCGCCCGCCTGCTGGTGTCAGCTCGGACTGGAGGCCAAGCACGTCGGCGAAGACCCGTGAACGCAAACGTGGGAAGGAGCCCTGCTGCTGCCGCTAGCCTGTCACTGCCGGTGCGGCCGCCTGTGTAAGACACGGTACGGCGAGGAGTTATGTAAGGTAGCTAGAGAGGATAAGAACGAGGTTCTGTCCACCCACCAGGATGGATGAAGTGTGTTTGTGTATTATCGTGTGTGTGTGTGTGTGTAGTGCCGGCAGTATTACTTCATGTGTTGTCCGCTGCTGCTGCTGTTCAGTGTGCTGCTCACGTCCAACAAATGACCCCAACCTTTGGAGTAATGCAATGGAAGGTTTTAAAGTGGCACAACTGAACTTTGGATGAATTGCCTCATATTTCAAATATTTTCATGTCTTGATGCAACACTCAGGATAGCGGAGAAACAAAAGGAAGGCTGTTAGAAAAAAAAGTGAAAGATTTGAAAATAATCTACAAAACATTTTTGCTCACCCATCTCTCTTACATGGGAGAGATGGAGGAGGAATAATGGAAAAGCTAATGTATATTTCAGCCTGTGAAGTGAATGTGATGGAGATGCATGATGACGATGACTCATGCGTATAATGAATAACTCCGGTGTACAAGCCTTCAAACTCATGTTGAGATACAACGTCAGACTGGCACCCGTGCTGTTTAATTTCACATTCTTCCCCGAGGCGTGTCAGGAGATTGTTTTCATCTGCCCAAATACAGAATTTATACGCCAGCTTTCTAGCGTCTGTCGTCTCATTAAATGGACATGAAGCGAAGCAAAGCAAAGCAGATTTTTGTTTGTTTGAGTTTGAGTGCAAACAACTCTCGACAACAGGCGTACGTGGGCAACTGGTGGCGGTCAGTGGAGTGGCCCTCGATTACCATATTTTCCCTTCAATTTTTTCAAAAGCTGACCATGCGCCTTATAATCCAGTGCGCCTTATATATGGATCAATGTTGAGCCGCAACAGGTCTGCACGATCGGTGACGCGCATGCGCAGAAGATCCCGCCATCTTGGATCGCTAGCTAATACTAATACTTTACCTCAGAGAAAATAAAAAAGAGCTGTTTATTCATTTTGGGAGTGAATGGAGTTGTCAGAAAGGTGGTTTGTAATCTATTAATAAAGTTTGACTGACCTATCTGACTTTTGTTGACATTCCCTTTAGCACAGCACCATCTAATGGATGCATAACGTAACCCCAGCCTCTACTGTAGCGCCTTATATATGGAAACATTTGTAAAATATGTCATTCATTGAAGGTGTGCCTTATAATGCGGTGCGCCTTATCGTGAGGAAAATATGGTAATTTCTGAAATTAAACATGTTTTGCTATATCGGAGTAGTCTTAAGTTGTAATAAGTGTTGACTATTAGATGGCAGGCATCGCTCACCAGCAATTGCAACCCCAAGACTCTTCGGACTCATATTGGGTGAGGAAAATTATGATTTTCAGGTAAATGTCCGCCAAATTTAAACGCAAAACTGCCTAGTTTGCTTAAGATGCTATCAGGCATGAAAGATTTCAACATAAGTTGCCACTACAACATCAAACTCAATCAACACAAACAACTGCATCACCCCCACCCGCAAGAACCATTGACAGTGGATATGTTCACTCCAAGTGTTACAAATGCAAAAGGTGGCTTGGGAAGCAGCTGTTCAAAGTATGTTTTTTTTGTTTCTTCAAACCCTTTGTTGTTGAAGACTGATTTTTATATATAAGAATTTAAGAAATTAAAATATATTGAGCTACTGTTCTGCACATTGGTTCAATTAAAAAAAACACACACACACACACAGGCATATGCACATATTGTGTCCTTATTTAAAATGGCATTTTTGTCAAACGTGGTTCAGAAGAACACAATCCGAATGCCCCATCGTGCTGATGTCATTTAAGTTGACCATCTGTACACACGTATGATTCATCAGCTTGGATTGTTTTGTTTTTTTTCAGTCTATTTTAAGATATCAAGACTGGGTAAATCAGTAAATCAGAGCCAGTCCACATGATCCAAGGTGGACATCAGACATCCTGGTTAAGCTGCATTATGCATTTATGGACAGCGGGGTAATCAAGGGGAAGAGGAGTGTTTCAAATATGAAAAACCTTATTCACGGAACTGAGCTCAACAAGGCGCAACGCAGATTCATCTGTTTGCATTTTGACTTTGGGAATGCCATCTGAGGAATTTGGTGCACCCCATGCACAGAGACATGTTTGGTTTGATGATGAATGTTGTTGCATGCTTCCCATGTCTACTGAACATTACTTCAGCCTTATTTCATATTCATGTGCAACACAACAGAAGTGAGCACTGGGCTTGGCAGACGACGTTAGTACTGCTGTTCGCCCTGATGACAAATGCATGCATGGGGATGGGTGTGATACAAATGGAAAAATCACAGTGCTAATGCACCACTGCTGGGTCAAAAATAACCCAAATTGGGACATAAAAGGGCTGACCCAACTTTTTTTTAGGTTATTCATTTAAACAAAAGAGTTGGGTCAAATGAATAACTTCCAAAACATACCCCAAATATGGTGTTGTCTTATACAAAAATTGTCTTATACAAAAATTGTGTTGTTTTGTGGGTTATTCATCTGAACTATTTTTCTTTGGTGAAAATAAATAACTCAAAAAGTTTAAAAAAAAAATGCATTCCAAAAACAGTTGGGTTAATAATAAGCCAAAATTCGTATTAACCATTAGCCATTTTAACAGCCATTTTTGAAAATTTAAAAATTTTCAATACCCACGCGATATTCCGTTCAACAATTCTATAAAAACAGAATCTAACAAATGACAGAATAGACTCCCTGCTTTTTGCCCTGTCCCGTTCTTTTATAATTGACAGTAGAAAAATGTAGGTTTGCCAAAATACAGCCATTTCTCCCATGGAAGAAAATGGAAAATGGAGAAAAGTTGTTTCCAAGTTTGACATTTACAGTGGAGCATAATAAGATTCTCCCCCATTTATCCCTGCTCTAAAAAATACAATTGACAAGTATACTTGTCAAAGGCAGTGAATGAGTTAAAAAGATACTTGTACAAATATGGTGTTCATGGAAGAGTAGTCAGAAGAAAACCTCTTCTACATCCTCACCAAGAAAAATCAGTATTTGAATTTAAAGAAAAGCACCTCTGTTCAACTATTAAAAAAAAAAAAAACAACCCAAAACAAAACAAATAAAAAATTGCTCCAAAAAAAATTGGTTGAAAATGAAGAACCCACAACTTTGTACAACCCAGAAACCCACACAACTCTAAACGTTGGATTGTTTTGTGGTTTAACCAAACTTTTGTGATAAATGAATAACTCAAAGTTGAGTCAGTCACTGTTTGGCCCATACTGTGCTATTTTTAGCCCAACTAATTTCTCATTCTGTATAGCCTTGGTGATGAAAGAAATTACATTTTTCAACATCCCATCCTGTCATACACTAGAGACAAACAACATAATTGTACACTCAATTCTATTCAGTATGAGCCATTAAAATAATAATAATTAAAAGAAAAAAAGGTTCTCTACAAAGTGTGTAATTTTGATTGACACAGAGCTAAATTTAAGATAGTGTTGCAACAAAGCCTCCATAGAGCTACAAGGTAGGTTTCATATTACTGAATTCAACGTTAAAGACTTTTCCTGTCCCGTACTGTTTATATGAACCGTAACGGTTCCATCATGAAGTGCATTCCATGCTCAGATACAAAAATATATAGGAAAAAAAAAAACGGTCCCATTTGACGTGACAAAAACAAGACCAAGGGCACTGTTTACTGTTTGTGTGCAACGTGTCGTTTTTTTCCTGGGGTGCACCACTTATTTCTGTGAGTGTGCTCATTTGTATCATGGTGACTCGCAGTGTGACACAGTGGCAGTCAGGCAGACTGGAGGGTGGTGTGCTGATGCTCTTCTTGCACTACTGGTGAGGATAAGTATGTTTTGCACTATTTCTACGTTGTCCTTGGTCAAAGAAGACAAACAATGACTTATTAGCCAACAGGCAAATTGTGAAATGTGTCCCCAAACATGGCATAGTTTCCAAAATTAATGTGTGGCCTTGAATTTTGAGTCAGAGCAGTAATGTGATTTTCTGTGTCAGGTGAAGCACTTACGTTGCCCGTCACATACTTTATCTGTAATTGACTTAGCATAATGTCCTCAAGTGTTCATGAAAACGGATGGACAAGACCCTCGAGGCACGGGAGGAATCAGAAACACACCTGAGCGCTTGCTCCCAGCTGTTGGTCAGGGGAAAAAAAAAACTCAAATAACCTGCATAACACTATCCGTTAACTATTTCTCTTTCGGCGTGTGTGCATATGTGCTCAAGTCATGTGACAAAGACCTCTCAGTGCACGTCTTGAGTGGCTCCCCACAATGCTGCTTGTTACACTGTTGTCTCATTATGCTCCTTTGTGTGTCCTCGGTGAAAAGCCCGTGATGATTATGCAAATGCACCATCAGAGAGCAGCGTGGATAATTATCTCTGCCGAAGAGGAGGCGCTGTATCTGACAGTCCTTCTGCGCAGGAAGTTGAATTTAGTCCTTTGTGATCTTTATTTTTCCACATCTCCATCACCCCATGTATTTCTGGTTCTACAGATAATGGCAGTGTCAGTTCAATGAGGCTCTAATGAGTGCAGCCGGAAGGTATAGATGCATATGAACAGGACGCCTTCGTTAACTCTTTTTACTGCCAAACGTTATCCAAAAAGACGACTACAGTGCCATCCGATTCAAAGCATTCTCACTCACCTTTTCAAGCAAACCGAATATTGTGTGCTCTGACTACTTAAACATGGATACCATATGAAAGATTGGATTCCATTTTCTTATGAGAAAAAAAAAAAGTATGAGTCTACCTTATTCCGTTCTTTAGTAATAAATGAAAATAATTGAAAATACGTCATTTGAGTGACACCAAGCTATAAGAGAATAAGAGAAAAAAATAAGGTGAAACAAGCTTTTTGTGAAAATATACATTTTCTGAACAACAGTGATTTTGACACTAATATTGTTTGTTTAGCGACACTCTCTGAATTTGATTTAATGTGACAACTGCTTTGATCATTCACGTCATCCTTGAAAACTTTGTATTTCCTAAGCTCCGCCATGTTTTCATGTCATTTGATCCACGAGAGCCAATTGAAAAGAGATACAATGCTGCTATCTGCTGGCCCTCGTTAGTGGGTGGTTATTTTTTTCAGCTCGTTCATGAAACCAGAGCTTCCCAAGAAATTGCGCTGCCCATTGGGAAAAAAAAACATAAAACAAAATTAACGTCAATTAACGTCATTAGCGTTACTCGTTGGGATTTCCGTTACTGTTAATTCACGTTCTTGGCAGGAAAAGAGTTAACCACACATGACTATGTCTGATGTAGGCATTCACCGATCACAATTTAATCATCACATTTAATCACTTAACCGTTCAGCCGTGCTCGTCACTTCCTGTTCTTGTCCCGTGCGCTGATTCGCTAGCTAAAGCCTGATTTATATCTCTACGTTTGCTCTCGCGTTAATGACCGGCGTAGATCACATGATTTACGCGAGCCATGAATTTTAAGTGCCGCGTAGCTCGTGGCCGGCTGCGGTGCACACGTCGCCAATCCTTGGACGTCGTAGACGGCGGGGCGTAGCTCGCTCGTGATTGGTCCGTTCGATGGCGTACTCTGCTTTTTTTCCTTTTCTTTTCTTTTTCTCTCTCACCGCCCCCTCGCCCAGATAGTTTCCGTGAAGGAAACGGTTTGGCGGCACAAAACGACTTCCTGCTCGGAGACCACGGCTGTGCATGTGGATATGTGCCTGGGACGAGAGGCGGAAAACAACAACAACCACCAAAAACTGTGTTCGCTAAGCGCGTGGCTATTGTGTTTTGGCGAGTTTACGGCCGACACCGGTGCAAATTGGCAATTAATAATTGCCACGGTGATGAGCCGACTTTCCCCCCGGCTTTGTTTCGTGTTTTTGTATTAAATTGAACTTCCTGAATTCGTCAAAAAATGCAGAGGAATCTCCACTCTGTGGCGGCCCAGCTGTAGCAACAGCCCGACTTGGAGTCAAACCACAGCAGACACGGATGTGTATTGCGCACAAGTTGGAAGGCAAACGCACAAGCGGAGCTCCGCCGTAACGTCTCCGCGTGAGCCTCAAGCAGAAGTACCGCCTGACTCAGACGCTCCGACAAATGGCTCAGACGTTACGACGGCGCATTCTACACCAGTCAGATGGTGCATACCAATGCACAGCCACTTGCCTATAGAGGCCTTTAGTCAACTCACAGCAGAAGAGGACAGTAGCTAACGTTTACAGACATCTGCCGAGGGGGATGAAATCGGTTTTAGTTCAAAAGATCGGCACATAACTGATCCCCCAAAATTAAGAAATTGGTCCCGACACCAATCTGGACTGATCGATCACTGCACCCCTAGTCTGAAGATGTGTGGAATGTTTCTTTTCTGATAAACTGGTGTCAAAGGACCTCGAGAATAGCCCAAGATGGACACAAATGTGAGATTCAAGGTGCTTGCAATGAGCAGGTCACGGGGAAAAGGCGTCGCTACAAAGATTGTCCTTGCATCTACTCGGCAAGCCACTTCCTTTTAAGAACACTTCCTTAAGTGTGCTCCCATTTTCAAAGAACTACACCCAAAGCAAAAAAAAAAAAAAAAAAGTACTGTAGAGTTTACCTCTG
Organism: Festucalex cinctus; assembly: GCF_051991245.1. NCBI lineage: Eukaryota > Metazoa > Chordata > Actinopteri > Syngnathiformes > Syngnathidae > Festucalex > Festucalex cinctus. The sequence continues at coordinate 11,622,413 of NC_135426.1, forward strand.
AGATTGGCTTTTGAAATGATCTATTTCCATTGTTGTAAAGAAGAAAGTCATTTCATCTCCGAGCAATCGGAACAATAGGTGGAAAAATAAAAATGCTCGCAACTCCGTTGGGTGCTCGGCCGCAGTCATCGAGGGTACAAACACAACATCAATCACCGGCATGAAAAGTTGACATCAGATTAGAAAAAAAAACGGAATAAAAGTCCATTTGTCAAGAAAGACAGCAAACTTCCTTGAGTTCTTGCAGCCGGCTGGATTGCTGCCAAAGCAAACGCAGCAATCGAAGAGACAGAGGCTACGATGCATGTGTGTATCTGCGAGCAAATGCCATACTCCATTCTCCTCTCCGTTTCATTTCTAACGTTATTATGCTGGCTAATGAAATAATCCCGCAACAATGCACAGCCTAATGCTCTAATCAATGCCAATTAAAGTGTGATTCTTTCCTACTGTTTGCTATGACAAAAACACACAAATCATCAGGTCGGTGTTGGCTCCTCCTCACCCACCTCCATTTCATCCCGGTGCATGTTGGACAACTAATAAACTAGCGAGACACCTAAATGGAAGAAGGGATTAAAAAAACAAAGTGGAGGGCACGCAGCGTTGCTGGAGAGGGCTTCTGCGCATCTCAGCATGTCTGAGGGCCATTAAAATACTTAATTACTGACGAGACGTCTTCCAGCAGGAGTAACGAGCAGAGACCGTACAACAGACAAAACCACAATGTCACAAAAAAACTATTGAAATGCAAAATCATCGTTTCAATTTAAGAATGCCAGTGGCACGTTATATAGCACAACCTTGAAAAAGATGTTATAAAACCAAGCGATGTTCAGATGAATACTGTACTACTAAAAGAGCTCGTGAAAGTGGTCACCGCATAGCTCCAAGGTCCAATCTGTTTGTGCTCCGACGGTCAAACAGATTGTTTTGCGGGCCAGCGGTTGATGGAGGTCTGCTCCATTTGCCGCATTGTTTGCAAATTTAATGAGACGTCATTTTAACATGGATTTCATGAGGAATGAAAACACAGACTAACGGCTATCTGCTCCATGAAGTGCATCCTTGTTATATGCCGGCTTTGCTTTCAATTAGCATTTAGCACAATACACAGTGAAACGTGTAAACATAAGCGTTCCTATAGTATACAGAATAAACGGAATAATATTTGAGGATTCGAAGAATTTCTGTGAAACATCACAAGTCCAGCTGGCTAATTAAAGGGCGCCAAACCTTCTTTTCATTACTTTGTTCCTCTTCGATAAGCTTTTGTTTTTCCCGTGAACAATGTGGAACAGGGAGATGGCACTCTCCGGCTAAATATGGGCCTTTCATCCGGCTTAATGCCACAAATGGACCTCATTGTCTTGAAGAATTCGATTTTCTGCCACTGCGGGGCCCGACTTCTCCAGTGAGGGGGGCCGTTATCAACGCCACTCAGGGTGCAGAATTGAGCAATTGAGTTGTGCCCAAATCCAACCACGAGAAAGAGCCACAGAAACGGAAATTACGGAGACAAAAAGGTGCTTCCTACGCTTAAAACTACTGGGTCAAAAGGAACCCAAATTGGGTGAAATTGCTAACTCAGTGCTGGGTACAAAACCGATTGTATACCCAGCACATTGCGTTGAAGATTTGACCTATACTAAACTACCAATACTGATAAGCTAAAGCTACTAAAAAATGGTTTATCAGATTTCCAGTATAACTTTGGTTAAAAATAATACTAATTTTCTTACAAACTAAGAAGAAGAAGAAGCATCATTCCTCTGTCAGGGGTCACCACAGCAAATTACTCACATATTAAGTTTTGGCCCACCCATTTTCTGTTGGTAAGCTAGCCGCGAGTGAGTGGGTTGGGAAAACAACACACATTTTTTAGTGTGCAGGATAGGTTTTTTTTTGTTTTTTGTTTTTCTACCCAAAGCCACACAAAAGAACATTTTAATAAAAGTAAGAAGAAGATTAAAGTTAGCTACACTCTAAAAACACTTGGGTCAAAAATAACTCAAATTGGGTCACTAAGAGATTGACCCATATTTATGAATTATTCATTTAACCTAAAAAGGTTGATCCAAACATTTTTTTTCAGATTTTTGACCCAAATATTTTTAACCTGTTTTTAAAGTGTGTGTTTGCTTTGCCACAATTTTCAGCTGAATATCGTACCACAGCCACACAATATCCTGTATATCATGTTGTGCCATGTTGTGCCAACTGACTTTGAGTGATCCTCAACTCTAAAAACAGTTGGGTCAAAAATAAGCCAAACGGAATTGAAGAACTGACCCAGCTTTTTAGTTATTTATTTAACGGAAAAGGTTTGCTCATGTAATTAAAATCACAAAATAAATAACAAATAAATAAAATGAAATAAAACTTTTTGAGGAAGAGAGGTGGGGTTGTGTAAAACAATATTGTGGGTTATTCATTTGACCAAAAACTTTGGGTCAAATGAATAACCCATTGGTCCCTTTTTGACCCAATTTGGGTTATTTTGACCTAAGTGTTTTTGAAGAGTTGGCCACAATTTGAGGTTCTCCGGTCCACATTCCAAAGACATGCATGGCAGGTTAATTGTCCCTAGGTGTGCTTGTGAGTGTGTGTGGATGATTGTTTGTCTCTATGTGCCCTGCAATTGGCTGGTAACCAGTTCAGGGTGTACCCCGCCTACTGCCCGAAGCCAGCTGCGATACGCTCCAGCATCACCGCAACCCTTGTGAGGAGCAACCAGTTAAGAGAATGGGTGGATGGATGGATGTTTTTAGACTGTACAGTAATTTTGCAAGGTTGTATTTAGAACAATTTGACCATAATACAGTTTGTGGACCCGTTTGTGATTTTGAAGGTCACAAGGGCCCCCTTTTTTTTTTTTTCCGTATAGCTTGACATCACGCATCTTTCGGAATATGGCACAAATTGGGGCAAAGGTGTCAAGTTCCCACATGGTTTTCATCCACTGGCTGCAGTCTTGCGGAGCGCCTCGGTAATCTGGCTCAGTGCTTGGCTGCACATTCTCACATGCGCACCAATTGCCGCAGACACACTGCGAATGCAGAGCGGCGTATTTGATTCCATCCCGAAGCAGATGCCATTTGCCTCATTAAGCAATTAACTGGAGGTGAGTTTGAGAGCACACGCTCGGATGTCAACCACAGTTGTTGGGATCAGGGTGAGCGCTGAGTCAGCTTCCAAGTGAGTGTCATTCTGCTGGACACGGTAACCGGGCCCAGTGGTGTTTTAAATCCACCGCAGGGCATCGGAGGCGGAGTGTGAGCTAAGTTGCACATTGAGGTGTCACATTAAGGCGTCCCGCTGGGTCACTAAAACAAGCCTGCTTAGTGTGACAGGTGCTACAAGATCTGTCTTTAGTTTTACGCAAGATTAAAAACAAATAACTTGGTGATATTTGCTGCGTATCGTTTAAAGCAAAAAAACTCAAACAAGCATCACCCACTCGGCCAGCTAACATGCACGTTTCATGTAATACAATGGGTATGTCTCTCACTGCGCAGCAACACACATATACTGTATACGCATGTAATGATTTTTAGCAACGGGGAGCCCAGTATTACATGCACCAACTGCAGTTGCACCACAACAAAAAACAGTGCTCTCTTTAATACATCAACACAGAGTGTTCTTAGAAAAGAACAAAACAATAAACGCTCCATTTACTTTCCTTCTGGTGGATTCTAGCCCATTACAGTCATCCAATGTGGCTCTTAACGTTTACATGTGAAGCGAACAGAAAAATGCACCCCCCCATTGAGCAAGCTGACCTTGACCACTTACCGAGTCCTCCACAGTACCATACAGTATGTTAGCAGCATTGAACAAAGCATGTACGTTGTGTGTTTATTGTTGCGACACTGAATGAAAGCAGCACAGAAGATGGAACGGCTGTCTGTGTTGCTATGGCTACTTCACAATGCTTGAATAGCAACCGGCCGAGTAAAGACCTCCGCCAAGGCCAGACTGTTTACAAAAGGGCGAAATGTAGAAAACATTTTGTGTTTGTGTTGAAGGCTAGGTTCCGCTTTCTGGAGGATAGGCGCGACATCATCAATAGCCTAATCCTGCCAACTGCATGACCAACAAACAAACACTAACAGTAATCAATACACGAAGTCCGGCTCAGGCTTGGCTGAGAGCGTTATTAGGGTGCGACTGTCAAATGAGCACATAAAGGGATGTTGGATTGGAATTTGAGAGTCTTGGGAGAGTCGAACACCTCAAAGACGTGGTTCTCTAGATTTGTTGACTTGCAGAAGCAAGCAGATAAAGATGAGCCAAAATCGAATGGCACCAACAGACAATCCTCTTTTTTTAAATTCATGAATTATTTGCTAAGAAATTACTACAATAATAATAAAATGCACACCGTTTTTAGTCTTTACACCAATAGCGATCCTGTTGGAAGCTCCAGAGATTGACATCCTGACGTGTTGTACCCAAATGAGGTCAGCACTCCACCAGTCTTTTTGCTTCTGACCTGCTTCAACTGGGAGCTTATCATAGCTGTGAGCCTTCCGCTGTGACCGCTCAGTACAAGCAGAGCTGTCAGTTCAAGCCGGCTCAACTCGTCTGCGCCTAATACCTGCTCCTGTACATGCCGGCAGCATTAAACATGAAACTATAGCAGCTCTTGAGACGGTCTACGGAATGAGCTGGTAGCAGCCAGTGCGCTTTATCGCTAACTCTTGACAGAATTCTGGCGGCAACAAAATCACTTTAGCAAAGAGAGGGCCAGACTGTGAGCAGCTGTGATCTGATTTTATGCTGCGCATGCTGCGGAGAAAGGAGGTGCTGAGGAATTGAACGCCTACAGCACCTCATCTCATCCAGCAGACCACTCTGGCTGTTCTTCCTTCCTTGACCTCTTTCTCTGCCACATGGCAGACTTATCCACATGCCAAAAAAAAAAAAAAAAAAAAGGCCAACCTGACTTAGTAGTCACTGCTGAGCTCACACTGACACTCTATGAAATATTAAGAAAATATTCACAAGCTCAGTATGATGCAGTGCAGAAGTACACCATATACTATGTTATGATTATGTGTGTGTGTGTGTATATATATATATATATATATATATATATATATATTAGGGGTGTTAAAAAAATCGATTCGGCGATATATCGCGATACTACATCGCGCGATTCTCGAATCGATTAAAACAATTATTATTATTATTATTTTTTTTTTTAAGAGCTCAGAATTGTTCATTCGGTAGTCTTACCGATTCAACGTCTTATCATCATTGCCTTTTTTTTTTTTTTTTGTGTGTGTGTGTGAATCGATTTTTAAACTTCCATTTTTAATGGAAAAATATTCAACAAAACGTCTGACTTTGGGTTAGGATTCACACCTTGAGCATGGAAGAATGTTATATGAATGGAACATTAAGCCTTAATATTTTATTTTAATGCTGTTCAAACATGAAACAGATTACAACCTCTATAAGACTGAAATTTCAGATAAATAAATAATACATTTTCATATAAATCTTACACTCTACAAGCTTACTGATTAGTATTTTCTAAATTTGAATGAAAACAAATCGAAATTCACACCCCTAACATATATTAGGGGTATGAATTGCCTAGTACCTGACGATTCGATTCGTATCACGATTCACAGGTCACGATTCGATTCGATATCCGATTAATCCGATACGAATTTAAGTCGATTGTTGCGATTTTTTTCCATTCAAATTTAGAAAATACTAGTCAGTAAACTTATAGAGTGTAAGATTTGTATGAAAATGTATTATTTATTTATTTGAAACGTCAGTCTTATACAGGTTGTAATATGTCTCATGTTTGAACAGCATTAAAATAAAATATTAAGGCTTAATGTTCCGTTCATATAACATTCTTCCATGCTTAAGGTGTGAACCCTAACGCGAAGTAAGACGTTTTGTTAAATATTTTTCCATTAAAAATGGAAGTTTAAAAATCGCTTCAGCCGCTGATTGAATCGATTCGAGAATTGTGCGATGTAGTATCACGATATATTGCCGAATCGATTTTTTTTAACACCCCTAATATATATACATACAGCCAACGTGGCTGGTGGCTCTCTAAAGTTACTTGACACTAGCCAATTTTTTTTCCCCCCAGTAAACATGTTCCCAGATTTGTTTTTCTTTTCAAAGCCCCTGAACATAAAGTAACTTTCTAGATACTAGTAGGCCTAAGTTAGAGATGTGCCTGTCAGTCTTGGTGGCGATTGGTCGTAATTAACACGTTAAGCTTTTTATCGTGTCTTTGTGTATGAAAGCCGAATGCCAATATCATCCAAAATACTGTGGCGACTGTTTTTATATTTTGAGAGGTTGAATTGGACATACGAATCTAATCAATCTTTTAAAATCGCAATATGATTGGTTTGACGATTGGTCGTAAATTCCTGAAATTAAGCCACATACGAGCTCCCCCCACCCTCTCCCACAGTCTCTCATAAGGCATGAAGGTAACAGCTAACTCTGTTGGCCTTAAAAAACAAACAAAAAAACTGTTGCTGTAATTCATAGTAAGGATATAGAGGACCTTATTTAAGTATTATAGTCTGTTTTCAATTAGGATTATAGCAAAGGGCTCCTTTTTGAAACATTTTCTCCATATAATATGTACCATTCGTTCCCAGTATAGCTTGTATGAACTGGTATCAGTCCCCAAAAGGGAAGACGACACTTCCATTGCTTCCCAGAATAAACAAACAGTCATCTTCCATTCATGAGTTCCGAATATGGCAGTTGCTCTATCGACCCTTTGCAGAGACCTGCTTTCTTGCACACTTTTGCACTCAAGCTTCATCTTAAGAATTTATAGTATCATAGTTTTCAACATACATCAAAGCATCCAACACCTCTCACCCTCTCAAATTGCAGCCTTTGCCATTTGAAAATTGCATTCCACTATACTGCAATGCCGATTTGAATTTGATTAATTGTGCAGCCCTAATTTGGAGTGAAAACTAACAATTTTCGATATTTTGTCTTTTCACCTATTGGAGGTGGGTTTGGAACATTAATTGAGAATTTAATGTTCCGAAAATAAGCCTCTCACACAAATCAGTGAGCCACCCTCGTCGTCGTCACACAATGTTCATTTCTTGACGGCGGAGCTTAAATTCATTTGTCTTACACCGAGCACCTCCTTGACCTCGTGGATGGAGATTAATGAAGAGCTTTAGCGGTGACGAAGGCTATCAGGCTCCAAGCTCCCCTTCAGCTAATAGAGCGAGATTTTCAAATAGCCAATTATGTCGTTTGTGTTTCACTTTTTTTTTTTTTTCTTAAAACATGCTTGTGTCAGGGCGAGTAAAAATATCAGAGCCTTTGAGACAGCACAGGCAAAATCTCAACCATTCCAAATGTGTCTATATAATGGAAATTAGCCAATTGTATTCAAACTCCAACTATACATAAAAAATAAACGAGCAAGAGCCTCATGCAGTTTTCCGTCAAACATAACCTGTGAGTGTGAGTGTGTCACTCTGCAGCTAAACACTGACATCCATACCCAGACGTCTACTTGATCACAGGGTGCAGCATGTACAATGGCAATTGTGACCCATTAACACTCTCTGCTGCAATTACTGTCTGACGGTAGCAAAACACTTTGCTTGCATGTAATGTTCACTTCATTCCACAAACAAAGATAATCACATGCCTTAGAGCTCTGTGAGCAAAACACAATGCTGTGAGACATTTCAAGTTTGCTCTAGGTTAAATTTGGTGCAAACATTCACACACCGCAAACATCAGTCTGTGATAGTGACGTGGACCTCGAGGGTCTCATAGTTGGCTACTGCCATCATATTGTTGCATTTGTGGCCACTCAGCACCCAAGCAGAGTCGAGTCGGGCTGAGCTGTGCAACTAATAAATAATAGAGAAGGAACACAGTCAGTCGGGATTACTAATTCTGCCAGGCTGCGAATAATTCCGTCAGTAAACAAAGCGCAGGGCTCTGTATTTGGGGGGAACTCCGACGAGAGCAATAAACGATCATCAAAAAAAAAAAAGCTTCCTCGGTTCGAGCGAGGATTGTCTGACCTCGGCATGGTGAACGTGCGACCCCGCACTTTGTGATCCGCCGCGAAGGGAGTAGGAGGCAGACGAGAGAGACGGGGGGCTAATTAGCCATGCTGTTCATCTCTGTGTGCTTGGGTGGGCTGGATGCTGTGAAGATGTTCAGTGCACTTTCAAATCATTTCTTCAAGTGGAAAACTCGGGCATCTGCGCACTGTCCAACTTTTGACCGCCGACAATTGTTATTTACTGATCTTTAGAGGTGATAACACTGCTGGTAAACCACATAAAACATAACTCTTCCAAGACCAAAAAACAAAAACAGTACCGCATACGTTTGAATGTTTATTTAAAGGGAAGGGAATATTTTTTGGGGTGGATTATATAATAAATGAGGGTTTAGGGATGGACATTCAAACACAGACAACTTTAAAATCCATACTGTTCCACTCCAATCCTGTTGGTGGCAGTAATGGTCATTACCAACTGGTGTCTATCAACTAAACAAGCAAGTCGGGTCTGCGTCGCTAATACAAATGTGCTAAAATGAACCCAAACAAATGAAATACAAATGCAAACAGCTAAGAAACAAATCTCCTTGGCGAAGATAATTGATAGTGACTCACTGTTTGCTTCCAGTGTCACGTCTTGAATCATAAAACTCGTCATTGCTTTTGTTGCCAACTTTCAAGGTTAGAGGCTCGGCGAGATGAGTTTTTCCAAACAGATGCGGCACTTTGCATTTACAGCTGCACAGAATGTCATCTGTGTATTAATCTGTTGTCCCAAATTAAGGATGGCACTTATTTCTCGGCCGGTCCTCCTCCTCCTCGTCTTTTTTTGCTGGCGGTGTAGCCGTGCCGTTGCTCCTCGGGGAGCTCTAATCAAATCACTTGCAGGCCATTGCAGCTGCCATTTTGACGGAATGCGTACACAGATGCCGTGCAGGTCCCCTTCTGGACTATCAGACCAAACAGTGATGTAAGACTCATCACTATTACTGTCTCAGCAGACATTTATAGGCCAAGGAGTGCAACTGCAATAATGAGTTTGTGTTTATTGCTAACCCATTGTCAGAATAAATGACAGATCCAGTGTGATTTGCGAGTTTAATTCCTCTACCTGCCCCTTTGATGGTCCATTATTCTCCACACATGTCCCAGTATACATAGAGTAGATGACATGTTAACGACTCATAAATGATGAATGATGACGGCCTCTCCTTATCTGGGAATCCTGGCTTTTGCTTCTCCCTTCCTAAAAAGAATATTTTATTTTTTTGTCTCGGCAAAACACCCACATTGCCAAACTGCAACAATTAGCATTTCATGGCTATTCATGTAGCAATAGAAATTGCCTGTCCAGCGATGTGGAGACAGAGCAAACTGAAACAATTCATTCTCATGTGGCCCTCATTTTTTCATGGTTAAGCAAACGAAGGGAATTTTCCTCACTGCCATTGCGTACCTTATCTTTGTTTTGTCATGTTTGCAGAATCCATTGTCTGAGGATAAAAACATTCAATTTGCCTTTTCTTCCATCCTGGAAAAAAAAAAAGTGTAGTTTTTTGTGTAGCTCACTTTTGGACAGCGCTGTCTTGTGCAATAACTTCAGAGTGAAATCTGAAGGCGGTCCACTGGGAAGAACTTCCTCGCCGAGGGAAGCAAGGAATCCTTACATCGCTCTTAATTAAAATATAATTTAGGTTTAGTCCCATCTGTGAAGTTGCCTTTGATGGTTCTTTTGTCAATTAAAAGTAGCTCCTCTGGAAGATTACGGCACACTCATTACAAGCAGGTTATTCTCAAGGACACGGCAGTTCTGCCTTTCAAGAAATAGAGCCGTCGCTTCGATTTGGAGATGAACTTGTAAAAGGAATATTATTTCACACTTGGCTGTTATAAAACTCTTCTGGAAAGTCTCTAAAGAGACTCTGGCCCCTGATGCAAGCAAACGGCGATCCCTTAAGATGTGTCGACACTTCTGCATGTAATGGATGCACATCTGCAACACTTTATTTAACTTCCTGCGCTTATGTAACTCTACCCTGCCTGGAAGAAAAGGCCGACATGAATATTTAACAATAACGCAGCTTTTAGAGTTAGCTTAAAAGAAAAAGGTCACGGCTTGTTCCTGGTGGGATTGAAAGATAGTGCCTTCGAGTCATTCCTTTGCTTCCTTCAAGACATTTGGCCTGGAAGACTACACAGTGTCAGGACATGGAGCTGCAGACTGCAGGAATTCAATGACCAAACTCAGAAAAGTCGTCCCCAATGGATTACAGGAGTTAATCTTCCGTATACTTACGGATATCCCTTCTGATATTAACCACTAATTACATATTTTTCTCTCTGGCTTTATTTGTGCTCCCGGAGTTTCTGGTGAAAAGCTATTCAATGTTAAACTGCAGATGCAATATAGCTAATTCCCCTTTTGGCCCGAAGTAAACGGCATACAATGATTTAAGTTGACAGCACAACAACAGAGTGCATACTTGTGGGAAGACGGTAAGATATAAGGCCCAGCCTCATGACATTAGTCACCTTGCATTGCCACCTCGACGCTTCTTCTCGAGTTTGCCTGACTTGGAAGTACAGATTGAAATGGAAATTGACAGAATCAAATGAGATCAATTATTAAGTCGGCGGTTTGAGATTTGTGATGTGTGGCCTCATGAAGGGAGAGAAGGCTGTCCTATATGTGCGTATGACGCCGGGAACAGACTTTACGGCCTGAAAAAAAAAAAAAAGAAAAAAAAGATTTGTGCACTCGGGTGGGTAACAAAACAAGCTTGGCGCTGCTGCGATTGACAGTTTATTTAAGAGGCCATTAACTTTACATACGCTGCTTTGAAAAGACATAAGCGTGGAACAGTTTAAAGCCCCGCGGCGCTGTTGCCTAGCATACACTACGCTGACAACATATCAGATTAAGGCAAACACCCCTCTAATGAAAACATCGAATATTTATTGGCAGATCATTTTAAGAATGAAAGGTTGGCCTCGATATTTATGCCTCAACTTGCTCTGTTAATAGAGCCTGCAGAAACTCTGAGAACTTGACTGATTGACCTTTTGAATTTAGTACTCCTCTTGTGGAAGGAGCGCATATTAAATCACCAAGCGGTGGGGCATTAATCATATGCAGCGTACAGTGGTAGGCCCGTTGATAGGGCGAGTAGTATTTTATTCAGGAACTTTTAAGTATTGAAGAAAAAACTTATATGGGGCCTCCATGTGGATTATTGATGTGGTTTGGAGGCGGAAAGCAATGAGCTACGGCGAGCTTCGACTACTCCATTAGGAGAATTAAAATATATGAAACAATACGGAACGACACCTGCTATTGGTCAAAGTTAGCAAAACCAATCACAGGTCTAAAACCAATACTGGCACCCATTTTCCCTGATGGAGTCCTGATATTGGCCATCAGCTAAATGGCATAAAGCGAAACCTCCGTGACAGGAACTCACTGCACCCTGAGGGATCTTTCGAGACGATTAGCTCTTCAGGCTCTGATGCTGCCACGTGACTCTCAGGTACATCAAACCGCAGAGGGGGCTACTGCAGGGACTGAGGTATAACACAAACTACCTGCTTTCTCATTTATTCTCGTTTGAATCAATCTGGAAGGGTCGCTGCTAGTTTTTCCTTTTGACATCCAGCTGGGTTATTACATGAGGAAAGACCTGCTGAGTCAGCAAGAAGCTGATTTAAACTAGCAGCACCAGCACCAGCTCCGCCAAACTGGAGCTCAACTTTCATTAGCCATTGTCATTATTCCCTGACCGCTCTCTTGACAGATGGCATTGTGGGATATCGGATTTTATGGCAGGTCATCTCTCGTATCCAATTTCTTTTCCCTTTCGATGAGAACTTCTCGCTGCCGTCAAATTCATTTTGCAGTTTGATTATTGATCTCACTTTGCTGCCTTTCTCTAATCCTGGCAGCCCACCCCCTCATTTCTTGACCGAGATCATCTGCAAGCCTCTTCAGACTACGCTCTCTCCCTTATAGATTGCTATTTCTTGTCTTCGCCGTGCACATCACATTACGTGAATTTGATAGTCAATTAATAATCCGGCATCGATTCAAGTTTACATAATACAATCATTGTCTGTTATTACTGCAGGACTTAATTACCCAAATATATTTAAATAAGATTGAATCAGCAATGCAATACAAACAAGTCTAATGGCATGTGGGAGAATTGTGAGGCTGCACTGCCACATAATCAGTTGCATCTGCGAATCCTTCGAGGACTGTTGAAATGAGTTTTAGTCTCAGCCTGAGCAAAAATGATGGTTTTTGAGAGCTAGCGTATGTCTGCAGGCCAATCCACAAGGACGTTCGGGGTCAAGATCCGGCTCTGATTACAGCTGCAGTCAGCTTTTATTCACCGTCATTTTTTTTCATTTGGCAGACAGGATATAGATAAGGCAATCTGTGGCCATTTTTTGCCGGTGCAGACGATGACCTGACTGTTTGCGCTGACAGGACCAATGCAGGAAAATGGCCGACTGTAATGAGCCATTAATAATTCAAAATCTGGCATAATGAAATGATCGTGCCCTGCCGGTTGTGGCCTGGATCTGCGCAACACAGCAAAGGGTGGGGTGCTAAGTAGCTCAAATGTTCATTTCGATCGGATTTACAAGAAGATAGTAAAACCTTCAAGGAGACTGCAGATTGAAGTACCTGGTATAGATAATTGATGAATCATTCTATGGGCCATATTTTCTTTCCTAGCGCAAGCAATGTGCAGTCTAACTCCGCATGGGTGGAGCTTTATTTTGGCATTTTCATAGACTTTGCACCGGTACAATTGGGCGTAATGGGGCATTTACACTGTTGTGTGCCTTTGTAGAATGAAACAAAGCGTTTTCCTGGCTAATCGTAGCAGCGTCCCTCATTTGCATTAAAATCAGGGCAGTCGGAGGCAAACTGGAATACACCGGGCTTGACATTGCAGAAACAGAAATAGACTCGCTGGGGCCTGTGCATCACATTGGTAGGTAAACTGTAAAATCTCCCCTTGCGGATGCTTTAGTCCGCTGCGCATGTGATGTGGGAAATTAGAGACTGCCTTGGACCCACGAACCCCCCCACTGCATCTCCTGACCTCCACCACTCATAATTGTGCGACAATACCACCTGCAGTACCACCGCACTCGTCGAAAGGTGGACATACCCCAATGACGGGCCGGTGTATTGACGGAAGTGCCCACCTCTGCTAATAAGTACTCGTTCAATGAATTGATTCGCACTATGATTCAGAGAGATTGTCCCACGCTGTTGTCATATTTCTGAATCAAATCCAACAAAATCATGTTGCACCACCTGCGCTATAGTTAGACCTGCTTTTACCAAGTCCAAAATCTAGTCTACTAGTACTTTTTTTTTTTTTTTTTGACCAAATTGGAACGCCCAGGGAGCAAACACACAAGACTTCCTCTGCACGAAAATTAAGATGCACCCGTTTTTAGACTGTACTAAATTGCCAGATGTGCTACAACCGCCAGAACTTCCAAAGAGGTGCAACAAAATCCCAAACACAAAAATTAAGATGCGCCCATTTTTACGCCAAGTACACGGGCGGCAGTCTACGAAAAGAGCCGTTTGTCTTGCATTGAGAAATACCACAGCTAGGGTTATACTCAGAATGATTTTTGTGTTGCATGATTGTAAGTCATGGTTCATTTCTGGGTCACAATAAAACAAGCAGTGAAATGACTTGCAGTCAGGCTTGGGATGGAACTCCACATTACAATGCATAAAGGAGCTGATTTGTATGGGCGGACCTTTGCAATCTGAGAGGCGATAAAGCAGAGATAATTCCTTTCCAAAGCTCGTCTTGCTTGGGGGGCTAAAATGCAAGCTGTCAGCATAGAGGGACACACATGGCAAGAATGTAACGGACACCATCAACTTGATTCCCTCATGAGGTGTGACTGCTTTAGATTGGCATCACTCTGTCTTTGTCCGTACCCTTTGCAAATAATCAATGGCACTGAGACCAGATGGAATCATATATGCAAGCTCCCCTCAGTGGTTATACATCACTTGGTTTGCACATCACATTCCCACCGGGAGTGATGTCAGGGTTGTTCACTCATGGAATCTGCGCAGGATTGGCAGGAATCAACGAGAGAGCCTGGAGCCAAGCTAACGGCGCATGAAACACCCAAGCCGCCTTGGTTCAGCGGCCCTCCCTTGGGCCCTAGTCAACAATGAGAGATGTGTTTTGAGGAACTGAACAATAATGTGTCTGCAAAACAACAGTAGAGTTGCCACAGACCCTTATACCTTCGTTGAGTGATGAAGCAAGACATCAATTCAGGCCAGAACACTCGTGTGAATTACAACCACAGGTTGGATGCAAAAGAGAGGGGATGTTTTGGAGAAGGTGAAACTAGGCTGTGTGACTATAGCACCTTTATCATCAGCATCAGCAATATCCGTTGTTAGGGGGCTGCATCTGCTATTAGTTCTTGTCAAGCTACTTGAATTAGGAGCCTTATTAAAGCAGCTTGTCAACAAGAAGATAAAAGGCTCCAGTCTGCAGCTACATTTGTAAATGTTCAAGGCTGTGAGAGGATTATTGGCAATGCAAGAAAGTCTGCATCCTCAGTGGATTTAGGCGGGCTATCGACACTGGGTGCAAAACTTTGACACAAAACATGTTGAAAATGGCCTGTCTCAGTTTGAACCGGAGTTCTTCAATGAGGGAAGAAGCAGAAGTGAAGCAGAAGAAGTGTGGATCAAAAAGCTTTGCTATTGGAGAATTGGCAGGGGCGGGGCTATGTAGTGGCCAATGCCCCACATCCCAGGGAATAGTTTATTAAACGTGATTCTATGGTGCTGATCATTAGTTTCGCCTTACTGTCATTTCCATATCACAATTCACTGAGCCACTTGTAAGCTCTGCCACCATACATTTGGGACAGGGGTGCCCAGGACCGCTCCTCGAGAGCTCTTATCCAGCATGTTTTCATGTTTCCATCCTCCAACACATCTGAATCAAATGATCAGCAAGATATGCAGAAGTCTGATAATGATCCTAATTATTTGATTCAGGTGTGTAGGAGGAGGGAGACTTGGGTACCCCTGATTTAGAGTGACCATCTATCTAATCAAGTGTTGATATTATTGACCGGAACTCTCTTAATATTTGATAGTTATAACATGAAAGATTGTTTGATCATCATGGCCAAGAAGCACTTCAGAGTTTACCACGCCTACTGCCGGAAGCCAGTTGGGATAGGCTCCAGCTCCCCCACGGCCCTTGTGAGGAGTAAGCGGTCAAGAAAACTGATGGATGGATGGATTTTTTTACTTAGTTTCGTTCTTACTTGTACTATGAGTGTGTTTGGCAGGTTATTGTGTATATTTTATTTAATAAAAGCCTGACTGTGGATGGTAGGAAAAAAAAACTGACTTCTCGGCACATCATATTGTGGCCAACCCACTGAAAAGGTTCTGGCTCTGCCCCTGCAACTGACATAAAACATCTTTTAAATTTGCTATTTTTGATCCTGTTAGAAGGTCCAACTTTATATTGCCAACATTTGAGGTGACATTTGAAAAACATTCAAGCCACACTGTCATCATCTTAAATGTGTCCTTGAGTCTTTTAATCTCCTTCAGTCTTTTTTTTTTTTTCTTCATCTTGGTTCATTGCATGACTCACTCCAATCGAAGCGGGCTTGATCACTGACTTACAAAATAGTAGAGGATGCGGCCAACTTCCAGAAACCCAACGAGAGTGAAATGGAAAACACTGCGAGAGATATATGAGCAGTCAAAGTAAACGTAAGCTAAAAATATGAGCATCAGTACTGGTTTTCATGGCAGATTGCCTGGCCTTGCCATCTGCTCCTTTCAGGCTCGGAGCAGCATTCGGAGCGCTAGTTTTCTTTAGCCTCGGGTAAGCAATCGTCTCAAGGTAGACATCGTTTTGAGAAAACTTGGATGTGTGCTGAGGGTAAGACAGCACTGTATCCGGCAGATTTATTTTCTATTTAGACTTTACGGTTGAATTCACTGAAAAGCCTCAAGTGCATGTCCAGTCAAACCTGTCTGCTAAGTGTCAAGTCTCTGGAAAGGCGAGAACGTTATAAAGAGAAATGTCAGCGTAAACTCATGATTGGACGTCAAGCGCTGTAGAATAACGAATCAGTTTTGCTATCTGTAGAATTTGTTGATCAGTTACACTTGAAATTCATACATTCATTGAGTCGATATAACAGTGCTGGTGCTGACATGAAAACTCACCCTTGCGTGAACTCACCGTGGTTTGCTACTTGCTTTTCTTGTTGACTGCATTTTAAAACTTACTGTTTCTTTAAGGTGATTCTTTGGGATGAAAGTGAGTAATTTCCTGACTTGTCAAATGTGTGGGAAGATTGTCTGGCACTTGCTTGCAGCAAAACAAGTGCCAGGATGTGTTCATTTAGATGCTGGCTTGTCCACTGAGGCACTTTTCAAAACGTCTTAAAAATAATTAGGTGGCGGTAAATGTTTCGTGATGGAGTTGTTGCTTGTCTTAATATCTTTCAGCTTCATTACTGATGCCAAAATAATGAAGTTGCCACTTTGTGGGCAATGAATAATGATATAATACACTCAAAGACCGCATGTTATTGTGAAAAGATTGAACGACTCATCAGACAACAAGAAGTATTTTGATGTCTGGGACAAAAAAAATTTAGGCCGTAAATTGGAATTTAGTGGGCTCGCTAATGGATTCCTGGCACGAGAGTGGACTCTCAATTACAGCATAAACAACAGATGTGAAATATGAGTTAAATGAAATAAATGGTTCATTTGATGCATGTTGGGTATAAAACTGCTGTTGCTGCATCCGTTTGAAATTCATTTGGGACTGTGCACAATTTGGACAAAACCTCAAATTGATTCATATGGATTGTACATCACTTTGCTTAAGAAATACGGTCAGATATGCAGCCATCCTTTTGTAAACGTGTTTTGTTGAGTTCAAACCAGAGAAGAGCAATTAATCAAATTGAAATTGACATTGCGGTGTAGTGGAATACAGTTTTCAACTTGAAATTATAGCAATTGGGGGGGACCAAATATTTTTCATTATTGTTGTAATCTGACTTATCCTATGTTTACACCAAACTTTTTAAGTTGACTTAAGTGAAGGTGTCTGTAGTAAACAGTTTTTGATTACACTGAGG
This sequence comes from Festucalex cinctus, assembly GCF_051991245.1. Taxonomy (NCBI): domain Eukaryota; kingdom Metazoa; phylum Chordata; class Actinopteri; order Syngnathiformes; family Syngnathidae; genus Festucalex; species Festucalex cinctus. The sequence continues at coordinate 11,639,658 of NC_135426.1, forward strand.
AGCACAATTTTTGTTGAGTTAGGACTGACAGCTGTTTTTAACTCGTTATTGGGTGCGGAATCCAAAACTGATCTCACTTTTCCTATCATGTTTTTGACCTATAGAATCCTTGTTTTTTTTTATATATATATATATGAAATAAAAATAATAATAAATCACAATAATAATAATGATAATAATACAGAAAGATGAAATAGGTACAAACATTGGGGGAAAGGGAAAAAAAACTAGCATAAAACAAAATAGCACGCCCATGGTTACAAGGTTAAAAGAATAAAGCCATCACTAATCCTCTTGCACTCACCTCACCACTCTTAATTCTGATTACACAAACAAGTTGTCCAATCATAATCAGCTCTTCTTACGACAGTCTTAGTACAGCTAATCAGTGGAATTTTGGTTATCTGGAGGGTAAGCTATGGCGAAAAGTTTTGATATAAGAAAAAAGCTTTTGGAATCAGCATGCCAATTTCAATTGAAATTAGCATAAAAATCTAACTTAGCGGATTCCCCCCTAATTGCTCCCCATTTTTTTGGCTTGTGTATGTTAAATGAAATACATGCAGAGGACCTCGAAAAAATACCGCAAATTGAGGAAAAACCAAAGCCAATTAGCTAATTTTACATATCATGCATCCCCAGTTCAAATAATTTAAGCGTCGTTGACAGTGTTGCCGGTAACGCGTTACTTAGTAACGCGTTACTCAAAAAAGTTGCTTTCTAAAGTAACTAATAGTCTAACGCGTTACTTTATTCTACAAAGTAGTCTGATTAAAGTTACTGTCCAGAGAATCAATGCGTTACTCCACATTTTCATGAAGAAGGCAAACTATCTCACTGTTGTAACAGTCACAAACAACTACTGCTAACTACGAAGATGAGGCAGAAGTCATTGATCACCACACTGAATTCAGCCATGGTCTGGTCATGAATGGTTTGCACATTCAAAACAAAAGTGATGATACTTTTACTACTAGTTTTATTAACCAACAGGCACACAACACAACAAAAAAAGTGTGCATTATGGACCATAAAAGTGGTAAAAAAAAATAATTTATTTCCATCCTCAACTGGTCCGTGAAGCATTATGGGATGAGGTCGTCTCCGCCCTCTCGCCAGGGGGAGTGACGTCAGACAAGTTACGTTTTCAGTAGGGGTGGAACAAAAAAACGGTTCGACCGAACCATCGTTCGTCAAGGGGAGCTAAACGACCGTATCGGTTGCGAGTGAGGCTTTATGGTTTTCATAACAATAGCAAGATTTCTGCGCCGTGCTCTACTTGTTTTGTTTACATTTCAGTAGCATCACCATTCAAGCTACTTCCGTGTTTCCGTGCTCGCGACACGGCAACGAGTGACAACATACAAATGGAGACAGTTAGCAGAAGCCGGTGCCGTACATCTCGGTATTTCCCATGGCTATCGAGTCCTCTCGGTGCACGTGTATGTCCCGGGCCGGCGTTGGTACTGCGCGCGAGCCAAAAAGAATAACTCCCGTGACGATCCAATGCATGGATTCAAACGACACAGGTATGTCCCACAGCCAACACACCAGCTAAGCTAAAAGCACACTGCAAGTATCTCATTTCTCAGTTTGTGGCTCCCTGTCAATGTCTACAACTAGCATGAGCAGCAGATAGGAGAACTGAGACGTGCCCGCGATTACGACAGCCCAAAAAACAAAATATAAACAGTAGTGATTCTGTGGTCATCATCGTGTCTCAGATTAAAAAAACAAAAAAAGATGTCATACATTAACCAAAAATGAAAGTGATGACAAAAGAAAAAAAAATTGTTAAATACAAAAATTGTTGATTAAAAAGGGAAATGAACTTTTGGAAATATTTTTGCATATATTAAGTGGTTAAAATGTGTTTGATAGATTTATTGTTCCATAAGGTGGCTTCATATTTCTTTTGGCTGGACGGTAGGTTTATTTCATGTCTTAAATTTATGTTTCTGAAATACTTCACAATGTGCAAATATTCTGTTTAATTGTGTTGGTGTCTGTCTAAAGGTTAAATATTTATATTTAACATTAAATTATCAACCTTTTGTTTTCCTGATCCTTATTTTGAAGAGAAAAAACAAACAAACCAAAAAACAATTATAACTGTCAATAACTACTAATAAATATTTAAACTGATACATGTGTACACACTGGAATAGCGGAACTAACAAACAATAGAGGAATTTAGGGAATTTTCATTTTCAACCTGGATAGATTTTTATTTTTTGTTTTATAAAAAGTATTTACGTTACAAGAAGTCAAGAGAGACTGCCTATTTTGTTTTTCATTAAAAAAAAACCTTTATTTTCATGTTAAAAATGCACTTTCAATAAAGTATTTGGAACTCCGTTTCTACTGCATTATTTTTATGTTGAGATGGTGTTATCGGCAGCTGCTGAAAGTAACTAAAAAAGTAACTTTTAATCTAACTTAGTTACTTTTAAAATCAAGTAATCAGTAACGCAATTTAGTTACTTTTAAAACCAAGTAATCAGTAAAGTAACTAAGTTACTTTTTCAAGGTAACTGTGGCAACACTGGTCGTTGACATCCATACATCAAATGGTTTGACTGAGTTTCGCCCGGTGTCCTTCATTTCTCGTTACTTTCTCCTCTCCGCAGATAAAGATGCCCTTATGGAGATCAATATATATGGAAATCCTCCCTGTAATACCTTCCTATGGCACGGGATATGATAATACAGAACCACACCATACAACCGCTCCTTATCATAGGTTTGAGTATTCACGTAAATGAAGCTGACTGTCTCTGCACAGCGCCGATCCAATTACTGTCCGGAATACTAAAAGCTGCCACATGATGGACAGCTGGGCCGTCTGGCAGCCAAGGGATCTGAAGCTGGGAGCGAGATCTTCCGTGGGGGGAAATTGATTTTGATGCCCAGGCGGAACAAGTGAGGTGTAGTGGAAGCATGCGGAGTTATCTTCAAACAGGAAGAGTTGCCGGTGACACACGCACACAAGCACAAGCCTCTGGGTGCACTCGCCATGTGTGGCGTAGGAGATTTGCTATTTCCGGGAAATGGCTTGGAAGCAGATTCCTTCTCTTCGGATGTGCTTGTGGAAAAAGGTGCCCCCGCCGGCTGCCTTTTCCAGGCCAGTTGGTGGCTGCTGGCGCTACCCCGAAGAGCATCCAAAACATGTCGGAAATATTTATCTGGCCAAGGCCCACCTAAGCCGCTCGGCACATCAAAACAGGCATCTTGGGCACCGATCAGAGTCGGTGAATCGGTGAATCATTTCAGAGGCTAAAATGAAGCCCCCAAATGCTCGACTTGATGATATGGACACATCATAAAGTATAAAGTGGTTCAGTTCAATTTAGGGAAAATGGGTCGGGATGTTTGATATCACTTTTTTCAACTCAACTCTTGAGTTAGCCCCCAAATCATGAACAATCCCAAACTGTTAATCTTACCACATTTAACAAGTGCTAAAAAAAAACCCCAGTGAAAATAACTATGATACATAATTGGTTCTTTAATAAAAAGAGGCAATGTTAAAGTATCCTTTTATTTGTCTGGATGTGGCCCTCAAAGGATAAAAATTGGGACATCCCTGTTGTAAGAGATAAGAAGCAAGTGTTGGACTATCAAAAACTATTTTTCCGACTTACCATTTATAGCATCATACAAATGGCTTTTCTCTGTGCATTCTTCCAGTCACGTATCTTACCGCTGCTACACTGGAGCAGTAAGTGTTGAAAAATGACATTTCAATCAATCAATCAATCAATCAATCAACTTTATTTGTATAGCACATTTAAAAATCCACAAGGGAACCAAAGTGCTGCACATAAAATAAGAAAATAAAACCAGATAAAATATAAAAAACATACTTAGAAATCACAAAACACATAAAATAATATAAACAGATTCATGCCAGTCTACTGCTTGTAAATATCAGTAATACTATGTGCTGAAGGCCAGAGAAAAATAGTATGCTTTTAAACGTGATTTAAAAACCAGGAGTGAAGTGGCCTGTCTAACATACAGTGGTAATTGATTCCACAACCTGGGAGCAGCAGTCGCGAACGCTCTGTCACCCCTAAGCTTCCGCCTTGTTTTCGGAACTACCAGAAGCAACTGGTCAGCTGATCTTAGTAATCGGGGTGGGCTATAAGGGTGAAGCAACTCAGATAAATAGGGAGGTGCAAGATTATTCAAACATTTAAAAACAAACAACAGAAGCTTAAAATTAATTCGATAGTGCACAGGGAGCCAATGCAGTGATGCTAAGATAGGAGTAATATGCTCACGTCTACGTGTCTGAGTAAGCAGACGAGCAGCAGAGTTTTGTATAAGTTGCAGACGGGCAAGAGCAGTCTTGCTAATGCCTACATACAAAGAATTACAATAATCAAGACGAGTTGTAATAAAAGCATGAATCAATCTTTCCAAGTCCAGTCTTGAGAAAATTGGTTTCACCTTAGCTATCTGGCGAAGCTGATAAAAACTTTTCTGTACAACAGAACTAATCTGCTTCTCAAATTTAAAATCAGGGTCAAACTTAACACCCAAATTCATGACACAGTCCCTGAGATAAGGTGCTAGTGGACCAAGGTCCACACTAGCAGAGGAAGAGCTACTTGGTCCAAACAACATCATTCAGTCATTCAGACTCAAAAAATTAAAAGAAAGCCAGGATTTAATATCATTTAGACAGTCAGTGAGTTGTTGTATTGTACTGTTCTGGGCCTGGGGAAAATAGATCTGACAGTCATCAGCATAAAAATGAAATAAAATACCATGTTTTCTAAAAACAGAACCAAGAGGTAATAAATAGAGAGCAAATAAAAGAGGGCCAAGAATTGACCCCTGTGGAACCCCATGTGGAAGAGGAGCTTGAGAGGACACAAAATCGTCAGTTTTTACACAAAAGCTCCTATCTTTTAAGTATGACCTAAACCATTCGAGGGCGACCCCTTGAATGCCCACATAATGCTCAAGACGAGAAATTAAAATGTCATGATCTACGGTATCAAACGCAGCAGACAAATCAAGGAGAACCAAAACAACAAACTTTCCAGAGTCTGTTGATAAAAATATATCATTTGATACCCTCAAAAGAGCAGACTCTGTGCTATGAAGCGCTTTAAAACCAGACTGAAATAATTCAGTGACACCATTTTTCTCTAAAAACGGTAACAACTGAGAGTAAACAACCTTCTCCAATATTTTAGAAATAAATGGGAGGTTAGAAATGGGCCTGAAATTAGCACAAATGAGGGGGTCAAGGCCTGTTTTTTTAAGTAGAGGTCGTACGACTGCATGTTTAAAATCACCTGGTACTATACCAGTAAAAAGGCTATAATTAATTATCTCAAGGACATGTGGTCCAAGAGTGTCAAAAACCTCACAAACGAGGAGGGATGGCATCAGTAGGGTAACCTGAGGGCTTCAAATTACTGACTATATTCTTCAATAATAAGAGTGACACTGGCTCAAATTGAACAAAAGTAGATGAATAGTACATAGGAGTAGTTAGATCAAATGAAGGCTCTGGTTGACACAATTTTGTCAGTGAAGAACTTAAGAAATCTTTCACAAAGATCAACGGAGGCATCAAAACCAGCAGAAATAGGAACATTAAGAACACTGTTAATGGTTTTGAACAGAGCCCTGGGATTGTTACAATTGGAAGCAATTATTTCAGAAAAATATTTATGCTTTTCTGATTTCATAGTCTTTTGATATTTTAACAGGCTCTCTTTAAAAATACTAAGAGAAACTTGGAGCCTGTCTTTTTTCCAACGACGCTCAGCTCTCCTGCATTCTCGTTTGGCAGCACGAGTAGTGTCATTTAACCATGGCTCGAGTGCAGATTTGGTGCGCCGGGTTTTCAAAGGAGCAATCATGTCCAGTGTTTGTAAACAAACAGAGTTAAAACCGACAAGCAGCTCGTCGATACTTGAACACGCAAAGCAGTCAAAGTCATCCTCGCAGAAATCCAAAAAAGTAGAGGAGAAAAGAACTGCGGAGGAGGAGTTAAACGTACGACAGAGCTTAGGAGGAGCGCATAGTTCAGCCTTACGCTGAGTAGGAACATTAAATAAAATCGGCGCGTGATCAGAGAAGACAGCTTCACAAATATCCATATTGGAAACACACAAGCCATACGAGAGCACTAATTCCAGTGTGTGTCCAAGTTCATGGGTTGGTCCAGTTACGTGCTGCACAAAACTAAAAGAGTCAATAATATTTAAAAATCTCCTGGAGATTGACTCATCAGGACAACAAATATGAATATTAAAATCCCCAAGAATAAGAAGACGGTCATATTTTGGCAGAATTTCGGCCAAGAAATTTGAATTTGAATTTGAAAGACACATCTTTATATATTCCAGCGACAAAGACGCACAGAGAGCCACTTTTCTCCGACACCACTTTCTGCACTGTCCCTAAAACACGCTGCACAGTTTTGAGGTTTCTTTTGAACAACCAAGACGTTGTTTATTTAAAATAACACATCAATTTGTGCTATATTTAGACAAGTATGTGATCTGCTGATCAAATCATATAGAAGGCTGTGTTTGTGTGTACGTGTCTGCAAGCATACATACACTCTCACAAAGAAAGTAAGTAAACAAATCACCATGCAGGAGACGTCGGCCCTTCCGGGATAAATTGCTTATTAATCCTGCACTTTCATTCGTGCATCATTTACGCCAGCAAATGTGCCAAACACAAGCGCTAGTGCTGCTGTAAATACACAAACAGCTCATATTCTTTCTAGCGCTGCGTCAGAGTAATCGCACATTTCCTCACGCAACCGACTTTAAAGGGACACTTTACTTATTGATCCATTTTTAGCAGCAAAAAGTTGCTACTTTTTCAATAATTAATTTGGTGACGTGATTATTTTTTTATGTACATTTAATAACTTTTAAACCATTGTTAAAATGAATCGAACGCCGGCATGTTTGTTACACGTGACTAAATAACCCGGATGTTTACGTCACTAGTGTGTAAACGCTACACTATGGAAGCACTATGCAACGCAGCCGTGCATCTAGCGTCAAACCCGGAAGGATTAAACCTTATCGCTTCGATCCAACACGACAAAATAACCCTACCGAAGGAAAGTCTGCCTTGGATGTGAAAGTTGTGGCGCCAGATGGTCTTTTCGGGCACAAAATAAACTTTGACGAACGAGTGAATCAGGCGGGGGGTGAGTGGTGCTCGTGCGGGAGCTGCAGGAATGGACAATCCGCTAATGAATGTGTGCTGTCTGGAAATGAAAGAACTCGAGGATCGGTTCCTTGCGGACAATCTCAACTGCATCCTGGAACATCAGACATTCAACATGGCAATACTAAATAGACATTCTCAGGATAGCTTTGGTTGCGATGAAAGATGTGAAGAAGAAAAGTCTTGGAGGAGCAAATATCCAACAGGTAAAGTGACACAGTACGAGCAATGCAAAACGTGTGGAACTGACGAAATATTTCAGGAAAAAGAAAAAATAGTAAAATTAAATGTATCGTCGTTACAGCACCCAACCTCCCCTAGCTGTTTTTTTTTTCTTTTTTGCGTAGCGTCCCACTGCGGTCAGGCCAGCCGCCACTCGAAAAGACGAAGTCAAGCCAGCCGCCCCAACGATTGTTAATACTGTGCATTACGGTAACGTGCCGACGTGCCCCTGCGTTGGCCACCTTCAAATGAATTATGAAATAAAACAGTCCGTGCAGTATAATAACCAATGCCCCCCCACCCCCGAAACATGCCTACCTTTCGCTTTAAATTTGCTTCGCTTCTCCGAGATCTTTCAGTGGCCGTAGTAAGACCTCGATGTGTGCCGACTGTTGTGAGAGTGAAGGCTCCGTGTTGCTAGCAGTTGCGGCTCCTCCATCGGCTTGATTATTTCCCACGTCTGGTTCTTTAAAGATACTCGGTACTGCGTTGGGCTTTAGTATTAGGCGTGTGGCGTACCCCATCTCAAATTGTAACATATATTCGAAGTCCTCATGCCTGAAATGTTCGCTGCGCGCACGCCTGCTTGTCCTTCGGGAGGTTGACAGCACTTAGCAAACAAACCATTGTCTACTCAAGTAGCTTTTTTTTTTTTTTTTTTTTTTTTTGGGGGGGGGGGGGGGGGTCTCGCGGGTTTTTCCTTGCCGACGCCTTGCAAAATTTTGCAATACAGTAAGGCATAACTGACGTTTGTGTCTTCCTCGTTGTTATGTCTGCGTGAACTACTGTTCCCCAAGCGAGTATACACACTAGTGACGTCACCACTCGGGGGCGTTGCAACACGGAAGTACTTCTATGTTGAAAAAAGTTAAATAAATCAATATAGGAGTGTATTCTTCAGCTCTTATGCATGTTTCGTAGCTATACTAACTATTTACTGCCAATCAAGCCATACATGTAAAATTAAAGGAGCCTTCCTTTAATTATTTAGGCTTGTTTGTCTCAACGTTAAAGCTTAGAAGCAATATGCCGTGCGTTTGTGTGAGAATATTTACCTCATTCCAGGATGCTCTAAATCCAGTGAAAAACACTCTCTATATTAGTGCTGTCAAATTTAAAGCGTTAACTAATTAATTAATCACTAAAAAATATCGCATTAATCATGTATTAACGCAGATTAATCGCACTATTAATTTTGACTGCAAATGATCCTTTAGCTTGACGGTGGATGGTTACGTTAAATATAGCACAGGTTGTATTTGAAAAATAAACATAACATGCATTAAAGTGAAGCATTTAATAAATGTTTGCATGTGACATTCAGACTATTTGTTCATGTCAAACTAATTTTTTTCCCCCACTTTAAATTATGCAAGTAATTAACTGATTAGAAAAAGATGAGGATGAGACGTCCTCTTAACATAAAATGCTGAAAAAATTAACACATAAGAGGTGCATTTTAAATTTGGCGGGCAAAATATGTTGATAAAAAGCCTTTTTAATTAAGCGATTAATCGTGATTAATCAAAATTTTAAGATGTGATTGATCTGATTACAAATTTTAATCGTTTGACAGCTCTCTCTCTCTCTAAATATATATATATATATATAGTATAAGTTTCTTGGTTTTGTGCCACTTTCTATCTGTAATTCTTGATGGATATCATATTTTGTCCCTTGTAGCCACTTGTTGAGTCAAGTTGGCATTTTGAACCACATGTTCCAAATTGAGAACAGAATCCACAGACTGAGTGGGGCAGAAATTGACTAAATTCATCAGCTCTTGCTGTAAACAGAACTTTCAAATCTTTCCCTTACCGGAACAACAACAAACGAGATCCTGTGAGCTATTACGTGTGTAGAATTAATAATAAATGACAATATGATGTACGGTTCCCCAGAAATGCTCTGGTTTAACACAGACATTATTATTGTTGTGAAATAAAAGCAATATTTGATCATGAATGTGTTTCTGTGCTGTGAAGCTTCTCAAAGGAAATTACATTCATTTATTCGACTATCACAACATGTTTGGTTCGTCACCTGGCAATCTGCCTTTTGATTTTCCTACGGGTGATGGAATAAATTGAATTGTACGTCTAATAAAATGAAACACGATATAAGGGCAGAAGAAACAATAATACATTATTTAGCATTTCACAGCATTGTGGAGAAAAAAAATAAACTTAGTATGGGAAGACGTAGGAAAGGAAGAATTAAAAATCAGGAGATGCAAAGGTAAGGAGGCCAGAGGACTAGTTGAAAGGGAGAGATATGTGTGATAAGAGAGGAAAGATGAGTGATTAGTATAAAAAAAAAAGTTGAATAAGGTGCAGGAATGTGCGTGAATCCAAGCAGGGCTGAGGGGATATGAAACATCCTCAGGCAATATTCCTCAGCCTCGTCTCTCTCACGGTAGAAAAAGACCAAAACTTCGCCTTTTATGCCACTGCTCTGGAGACAAGCCTTGCGAGTAGGAGAAGCACGAAGAGGATGATGAAGAATACAAATGTTTAACTGAAAAGATGGTCGGGGAGAGGTGTGATGATTTTGATATCGGCAAGGGAGCCAATCAGACGCCGCCGTGAGCAAACTCAACTTGCCGATGTATGTGTACGGGCTCCGTCATACGTGACAGTGTCGCCAAGCTTGCTTGTAAAAATGTTGTCAGTCTTTTCACCCTTTGACAGGGTGGACAACTCTGCATTGCGATAACCTGACCACACTGCCACTGAAGAGTAACATCTTCATCTGCAACACATCTGTCAGTGCTTTGGCTTTAACACTCGACTTTTGCTTCGGCATTGAATAATAAAAATGAAAATGCAAAGAGATTCTTTTGCACCGTAATGCTTGCGGACTTGCAAGATCAGGCAAAATCCACACTGACCCTCCCAATCTGGGTCACCACCTCTTCCAGCGCCTCCCCTTGGGTAGGCGCTATTAAACTATCCACACTAAAACCAGCAGACATTCCAATAGCTTCTTCTCTATTACAATCAATTCCCTAAATAGTTGATCCAAAATTCCATCGTGGCACTTTGAAAACTATTTTGCACATCTCCCTTTGACGGTAGCTTGTAGCTTCAGCTCTTTACATATTTGGAGAACTGTCGCTGATCAATAATACCCTAACATTATGTAAAGACTCTCTGTACTTTTGTGTCACGTCTTTGTTTTGTTGTTTGCCATAGTTGCTTGTTCCTGCAATACTGTACTAGTGTAGCTCATACTACCAGAGAAAAATTCCTTGTGTGTACCTGGCCAAGAAAGATGATTCTGATTATTTTCCTTCGTTTTTAGTAATAAGAACAAGAAGAGAGAATGATAACAAATGGAGACGTCCGTAACAGCACGCTGAGGTTTGTTAATTAAGATTAATTTTTTTTAAAAAAAAATCAATTCCGCCGAACGCTTTCAACTTGAGATGTCTGAGCCGTGACCTTTCTCTAACCTTCCTCCGACTGCTGACTCTTACAGCCACGCAAGTCGCAGTCTTCCCTGGTGCTTTCCCTCAAAAACTTCTTGTCATCTGTCAACCCCCAAAACAACCAGACATTCTCGGCAACGACTTGCACTGACGCATTCTGCAGATTCGTCGACACATCACATCCGTTCACGTAGTCATGTGACCATCCATCTCTTCATATGCCTGTTATGAGACTTGACCCGCATAGCAACGGTAACCAAGGGGGACGAGCAGCCACGGAGCCGAGAAATGGACCCCGTGATTACATTTGTTCAACACGCTTGTTCCTTTCGGTTTTTAACTCTTCAGCATGACTTGTTTGGCATTATTTAGAGATTGTGGATGCTTGAGAGCTACCTGTTGTTTTTACGAAGCAAAGTAGCCTGCAACACAACAGTGTAAGAGAAATACAATTTATTTATTTTTTTTTTTAAATTGCTACAAGTGCTAATTAGGCCTATTTTTCTACAAATGCAGCACATTACACAATTTGTTTACATGCATTGATGTTATCATTCCCAGTGTGATACAAATAATGTACAAGGATCATAGAGTGCCTGCTGTTTGCCAACTCGTGGATATTGTTTTAAAAATATATGTCGCCTGAGAATGTGTGTTTTTTTTTTTTGGTTCAGATGCATGATACATTAAAAGGAAATTTCCATACTTTAGTTTATAAAGTATAAACATTATAGTAGTCATTTTAATAGAGTATTAGGAATTTACTGTAAAAATAATATTTGGTGTCAAGTCAAAGCGTAGACAGTCCCAGTCTATCTTTACTGAGTCTCAACTATTTTTAAAGGAGCACCCACGGGGCTGATGTTTGACGTCATGGCTATTGTAGTGGGTGTGATTAGCTCCAAATAGATATGCTAGCAGAGATGAGGCACTTTCAAGCCAATTAAATGGTGCCATCATAAAAAAATAAAAATACATAAAAAAAATCCAAAAGGGAAAATATTGATCATTCAGCTTTGTAAACATTTAGAGAGAAACATTTAGTAGAAAATATTTGCAGGTTTATTCAGGTATTGTCAATTTAATGCTTTTTCACACTGTTTTTAATGCAACTTAAATCTAATTTAATACCTATGTCATACTGCATATACTGTTTATATATTAGGGCTGTCAATTGATTAAAATGTTTAATCGTAATTAATTGTATGATGCCCATTGTTAACTCAAAATTATTTGTAAATTAACGGTAAGTTCCTGTATATCTATTCTAAATGTACAATCAAATATTTGTTTTTATGTTTTTCATACTTTACAGTAATTTATAGTCAGTAATTCAAGGAGTTGGTTAAGGATTGTGAATGATTGAGTCAGATTTGTGGTGAGGTAATTTTTGCCACTAGGTGGCATTAGTGTTTCATGTTGTATTCATTTGTGTGCATTTATTTTAGCCTAACCTTTAAGATCAAAACACTTCTGTATAATAATTAAACCGATTGTGCTTATTCTTCACATTTTGCTTGTGTTTGTTAAAAAAATACGAGGGAAGAAGACCTTGAAAAAATAATAGCAAATTAAATTGCAATCACGATATTTGTAGGGGGTGGGGGTGGACTTTTGGGAACGTCACAAGTGACTAGTTTCAAAATTGTTCAGCCGTTATTTAAATCTAACTTATTTTGAGAGATAAAATGGAATTCTTCAGGATGATTTTTGGGAGCATATGAAAGGGATAGCGGCCTCTTTTGTAAGTGGCTTTGCACAGAGATGAGAATCAATTTTAATCCTGCAGGTTGGGACTTGGAGTCTGCAAACTGTCTAAGACAATGAAAGTGAACTACATAATTGGGATATGTCTTTGAGGTAGAAAAGTGGGTAGAGTTTATGCAAGAAAAGCTCCAGCGACTAAAAATACTCCACAGTAATCTTCCATTCTCTGCACAATCTTTATCAGAAGCCAAGTTATAGTCTATTGAACGAGACGTTATTCACGATAAGTGCCGTGACTGATGCCGGTGCACGGAACAAGCTCACGGATGTGCTCGGCCTCAGCCGAGGACATATCATTTTCTTTATGTCACTTGTAAAAGAGCCATTTATAACTGTGAAATTCAGTCAATAAATTCCACTGCCCTCCGTGGCCTTTTCTCCCTCGGCGGAACGCATCACAAAATGTCACCATGAAACGCCTTCGGAATATTCCCCAAACTCTGCAATAAACAAGTGCGAACCAAGACATAATTTACACTGTAAACACCTCGGGCCTTCTTCAGAAGGACTCATGGCCACTCTTTCGCCTCTGCCTCAAAATAGTGTTTGATAGCATTAAATTTAACGCAGATTTTTCACGGTGGGCCAATTTTCTGCTTTTGTCCTGGAACAATGCAGGCTCCCCCCCTGACTCCGACTCTATTGGAGTGGTTTTATGGTGAGTTGACTGCACCCTTGACTTGCTTCATGAGCTGTGAAGTCTCCACGGTCAACTTATAAGGTCTAAGGTATAGGCAGGGTTGGAGGGGGAATGCTGAATCAGCTGTCACTGACCCATTTCTCCACTTTGGGCCACTACATAGTAGGCAGTTTTAGATTTCGATCAGCCTCTGTGCCTCAAAAGGATGGCTTAACTCACACGTTACTATGCTACTTTACAGCAGAAACAATTTGAAAATCTGGCAATATTTGCAGCCCATTTCTGTAGTGTATAGTATATCAAAGTGAGGTGTTTTATGTGTCACCAAATCAAACACTAAGCTCATGTAAAACAATGTCGCCTATATAACATGACATGAACATTGAGTTTTTGTGGGGACTGACAAAAATTGAAACTAGTCTTTGAAGGTGAAAACCACAAGAAGTTTTCGCACGTCACCTAAAAATAACCAGCCAAATAATGACAACACATCACGTTTCATATGGGACGCTTCCCTGGCCTGTCATTAAAACAACCTCAAAGCTTGAAGTCGGCTTTCCAAAGTGCATGTAGACAAATATAACGCGCAATCTTGCCGTCATTCTCGAGAGATGACAGTAAGAGAACCATCGGAAGTCACCGGAGACCAAATAGTCTGGGGAAATTAAAAATAGTCTTTCCAGTGTAACACATATTAACACATTTGAATGGGATCTCAACATCCACCCTGAGGGTCCCTTCTTACAATACGACAGCAAATCTCATCTTGAGAAAAGAGCAAAGATTCATGTAGAAACCGTCAATTAACTCATGCCAAGCAGTAAATGTCAAACACATATGACAGTCTTATTTTTATTTTGTGCTTTTTAAAACAAGTCTAAAGCCTGTATCCCATTGAAAGGGAGAATGTTTGCGTCACTCGCTGTTAATTTGACGTTCAGGTTCGTTCAAAGTCTTCATGGTTATTCTAAGCATGTTCCAAAGTTCCTTGAAACAAGAAAAAACAAAAAACAAAACATTAAGACGGTTTAGAGAACGTGACCTTGAACGAACCATGATGTGAAATCCACATCATTTGTTAGTGTTGCAAATGTTCACCCCTCAATGGGATACAGGCTTAAAAGGTGCACGATGCAAGATTAGACTCAGATTTGAGTGTTAAAATAACCAGATTTTTCACCTGCACGTTTTAAGAATTGTATAATGGACAGGAGGCACTACTGTGGCACAATGACTGTTGCCCCTATTTTTCTGCAAAAGGAAAAAATGTTGGAGCGTTCGGGCCGGAAACTTTAACTGTGGCTCTGAACATGACGTCATGCGCGTTCACGCTATTGTCCCTGTTAGCCCTCGCGATTGTTCACGCAACTTCACGGACAGGACAGCTAATTCAAATTGGATTTAAAGAGACCTGCACCCAATACGTCTCAATCCCTTATGGAGACTCCACGGAAGACAAAGAGAAGTAAAAAACTTTAAGACCAGCGTCACGGGAGGACGCGGATAAATATAGGAGCAGCGTTTGTCAGGTGGAGAGAGCTAAGAGCTATCCTGGGGATGAAACGGGACTCACAGCTTGCTGACTTTTTGCTAAAAAGGTAAGACTTCGTAACGAAAATATGATAGGGTCTATTTATGATTAGCAGTGCAGAATAAAACTACCACACGGTCGCTTACTAATGTCTCCACACTTGGGGATATTAGCAACGCAGTGCTATCCTCAATGTCATCGGATTCACAGGATGCACTATTGACGTTTGGGAGGTTGTAAATACGTAAGCTTTTGTCACTCAAAATTAGTTTAACATACAAAGTAACTTGAAGATTAATACGTTTCTTACCTCTGTAGACATTATTAAGCCTATGAAAAAGGCGTTGTGCTCCGTGTTTAGGTTTGTTCGATTAACTTGGAGGTTTGCTCGTGCCCGAAAAGTCGCGCACGCTCCTGGCCGTGTGCGCGTCGCTGGGGTCTATTCCACGTTTCGCCAGAGGGGTCGCAAATGTGCAAAAACTCTGAATCCTGCTTCGTGCCCCTTTAACCACAGCTTGGGAGGTTGCTACAAAATCAAACACAGCCGCACAGCTATGCAGCGCTTCAAAACATTTTTACATAGTCAGTAAAATGGACAATGGTGATTGATTAGAATCAATATTAGTTGGGAATACTCATCAAGTGCCATTGTCGAGACATGTAATGGAGGCTAACTAATTCTACCTTTATGGCCTCAAACGTTACAGCCTTCTTATAATATAATATATGCTGATTGGTTCAAAAAACTGTCTATTAGGGGTGTTAAAAAAAAATCGATTCGGCAATATATCGCGATATTACATCGCACAATTCTCGAATCGATTCAATAGGCGGCCGAATCGATTTTTAAATATCAATTTTTGATGGAAAAATATTCACCAAAACGTCTTAGGGTTCACACCTTCAGCATGGAAGAATGTTTTATGGAACATTAAGCCTTAATATTTTCTTTTAATGCTGTTCAAACATGAAACAGATTACAACCTGTATAAGACTGAAGTTTCAGATAAATATTTTCATACAAATCTTACACTGTACAAGTTTATTGATTAGTATTTACTAGATTTAAATAAAAATAATCGCAACAATCGACTTGTAAATTCATATCGGGATTAATCGGAATGGAATCGAATCGTCATCTATGAATCGTGATACGAATCGAATCGTCAGGTACTAGGCAATTCACACCCCTACTGTCTATTATTGAGGTTGGACCAATGGGCTGCCCCCTCTAAATTGTGGGTCTCTACAAGAACTTACAACCGCAGTTTAGATTTCACTTTAATTATCTTTTGTAAAGGTAGAATAGTTGATGCAATTCTTCTATTATATTGTGTTGGTGGACCCCATAAAAAAAAAAATTATCACAAATAATTACAAATCTAACACAATAAATAATAGACACTTGTATCATTATTAAAGCTGACAATCAACCACACAGTGCTCCTGCAGACTGAATGTCGTCTATTTATAACCTGAACACAACTATGTGGCTGAAAACAAAAAATGTGTCATGCTGTCAGGTCGCCTGTCAGCTCGTTAGCAAAGTCTCCTCACCTCCAGTAGAATAATAAGAGTGACTCAGACAGTTGTTGTTGAAAGTTGCACAATACCGGTAAATTGCTTCGTCATCACACTGTATGAAATAACAGGCAAAGGTCACTCATTAATCTGGAGAAGTTACCATTGAATGACTCTGAACTGTGCCCTGTGGTTTTACATGTGGACATCATATCATAATGCAAAGTGTGGCAAAAAAAATGGTAAAAAAGATGAATGCCAAAAACAGAAACATGCACTGTGACATCCTATCATATTATATGCACATTATGACTTGGATAGACTGCACAAGAAACGAGCCAGCCTCCAGCAGAACTACTTTTGGATCAGAACTCTGCGGACTGACAAATGAGTGATGTCTCTGTCTCGCCGAGAGGCTGCGGCTAACCCTGACCGACCTCCAGGATCATCAGTTTGTAGAACATTGTGTTAGAAAGCCTCCTGGGATCTGAGTGGGGAGCTCTGGAGCTAATAGGTACAGATATCCATTTTCTTGCCTTGCTCGGCCTTCTCCTACATGCTGCAAAAAAATGGCCACTAGTGGAGTGTTCGTCTTGAATGGACTTGGCTCAAACTACTAATGGGGGTCTGTCAAAATATATCATTACTTTAACTTTACTTTTAAATGACAAAACTCATAGATTCTCAATACAGAGTGAATGAGCCGCCCAATATGCATTGTGTATGTTTTTACTAAGTATTACATCCATCGGTACTATTTTTCCTCATTACAAATGCATTACAAAAATGGTTTGTTCATTTTTTTTGTGGAGGCTGTAACAGTTTAATACCAGTTATTCTGTAATCCATCAAACTGGCAAACTTTGTTTTTATTTTTGAAAATATTCACTCATTCTGATTTTCATGCTTGCAGCAGGTTGCAAAAAAAAACTGCAATAGTTAACCGAGGACACAAATTTGGATGGTCTGTTTACTCTTTGGCCCCGAGGACACAACATCTATGATTTCCCAAAACATTTACAAATGAGGACTCATCAGACCGCAGCACACTTCTCCACTTGCCATTAGTCCATCCTAGATTAAATTGGTCCAGAGAAGCCAGCGGTGTTTGTGGGAGTTGTTGATATATGGCTATCACCTTGCATGGTAGATTTTTAACTTACATAGTTGAAAATTGTGTAAATTACTTTTGACGTTTCCAACAAATGTCAAGAAAGTAAGAAAGTAAAACCAAGTATAGTCCATGGTTGTCCATATTCATGCCATTGACTCCTCTAGGTAGAAGTAGAAGTAAAGTGAGTTAAATTTTCTTTAATGCTTTAAATAATTTGTAAACCCAAGAGAAATCAATTCCACATATTTTAACTAAACTTAATAACAATACAGTCAAACCTCTGTTTTCGAACGCTTCTGTTCTCAACCAAATCGGTTTTCAACCAGAAAATTTGCGAATTTTATGCCTCAGAACTCATCCGGAAAAATTCGGCTCTCAACCAAACTGAAAAAAATCCGAGCGTCCTTGAACGCGACTCTCTCGGGAGCCGAGCTAACTCGAATGCCCAGGATGCTTCCTCAGTAGCACATTCGCGTTCAAAGTTCGTTTGGAGCAGACCTGTTCATTGTTATTTACGCAAATCTTTTTTTTTTAAGTTTTGCATCGGGTATTAGCCCCTAATCATGGGTCCAAAGAAAGCAAGTGCAAGTGGTAAAGCTGGTGAAGAAAAGAGGAAATTAGTGCGCAGAACTATTGAATTTAAAAAAAGAAATGTTTGTATTTTTTTTTTGTCATCATTTTAGATGGGATATCTAAATAAAACAGTGTCTATTTATACCCTTTTCTATTTATGGTAAACAGTATACAGTGCAGTTTATGGTGTAAAATAGTTAAAAAAATAAATAAAAATAAAATAAAAAAATAAAAAAACTTGGAATTTTTTTTTTTTAGACTAGGAACGGATTAAAATGATTTACATTTATTATAATGGGGAAAATTGTCTCGGATTTCGAACAAATCGCTTTTAGAACAGCCTTCTGGAACGGATTATTTATGAAAACCGAGGTTTGACTGTGTTCTATTGGTCCCAGCTAACTATGATTTAAAAAAAAAAAAACACTTTTGAAAAATAACGCCTATTATGGACACCATTTAACTGTTAAAATGTGAAAATTCCACTCAAGGAGTTAAAATAAATTCCCCAAAATATAACCCTGAGGTTTTAACACTCCAATTTACGTGCATACAATCTGTCAAGAAACAATTCAATATTTCACTCAACATATTGACAGCACTTTTTGCAGCGTTTTTCCCCTCCAGCAGAAGTGAACCCGCGACTGTGAGGCCGCATAATCGACAGCTCGCCTCCACCAATCAGAGACGGGATGCAGCTAGCTCCTCTGACGCGATTGGCTGACTCCAGAGGAGGCGGGGAGTAGGTCTCATACACTAATGACCGGCGAGGAGGCGGCGGCGCGTCGACTTGGTCCGCCTGACACTTAGTCGACGGGGAGAAGGATGCTGCCTCCGTCAGCCTCTCTGTGAGGACGTCAAGGGAAGGACACGCGTGAGCCCGCTTTGTATTTCCGCACACTTCCGCACATTTCTTTTTCTTTGTGTGTTGGCGGTGAGCCGCAGTGAAGGTCTGAGCAAAAAAAGCATCACAGATTGTTGACTGGCGTCTCGTCACCGGAACGGCGCACTTGACGGGAATATAGTCGACAACCGCTGCTTCGAGGACTGCAATGTTAAAAACTGTAAGTTGACTTGTATGTAAGCGCCAATAGTGCACGCCTTCTTTTTGCGTTGGATTCAATTTTGGATTGTTGATCTGCGCTCCGCATATTACAAGTTAATTGAAATAGGCTGTATTCAATGATTCATGTGTGTTTTCAGCCATTTTAGTGTTAAAAAAAAAAAAAAGCGGCTTCTAAAATACGCTGGTGATGATGACGACAGTTTGGTCACGGATGTGCGCTTTTTTGCGCAACTATGCAGAATGCACATGCGTGATCCTCGCGTTAACATGGATGAGGCTTGCTGGATGGTGCAAAGTGTGGAAGCGAGCAGCGAGGGGCGCGCACTGGATGTCGCCGTCTCCATATCGCGCTTCAGACACGTTTCGAAGAAATCCTCGTAATGGTGGCTAATGGCCATCGCCTCCAGTCTTCCTCTCCCTTTACTCATATTCGCAGCCTTTGTTTTGACCCCGCTTTCCCTTCCTCCTGTCCTTTCTTGGGACATGCACACACTCTTCCTGTAAGTGATTCGACTGCCTTTGTCGCCCGGCTGTATGGGCACAGTGCATCCAATGCGTAATTAAAGCAGCCACTGTGAGGCATCTGTGAGCTCCCTCAGCATCATCGCTGAATGCGCGTGTTCGTGCACACCCACACACTAGGCATTTGGCTAGTGAGAGAGAGGAGAGGCGGGTGGGGGCCTCATTTCCAAACCAATAGGACGTTTATCTAGCCCTTCTCGAGCCCTCTTGGTCCAAAATGTAAGCCATCCAGTGGATGATGCTGTGGTGCACATTTCAAAGTACAATGCTTTTGTGAATGCGTGGGTGTCCCTGCATGGTGGGATGGTGGCAGGAATACATTTAGGCCTTCACTGATCCCCCCCCCCCAACAAAAAGGCGAATTGGAAAGGAACAGACTATCACGTGCCACATTTAAACGCTGAGGAAATCTCCTCCCAGTTTCTTTTGTATGCTTGCAAAGAGTCCTTGTTTGAAATGACCCTTCAGGGCAAGCAGTAAAGTCCGACAAGGAGTTTACGATTATTAAATGTATTGTTTCTCCTTGGCATCGGGACAAAACAAAACAGCGGACTACAGCACTAATGGCCGGCTTCATTATTTTGGGCACATTTGCTCCAAAACAAATCAATATTACATGTCCACAACAAGTCATATGCTTAACGTGAGTGGCTCAGGGAATTGCCTATTGATCTCTTCGCAATGAGGCGAGCGAGTTTGTGCATGTGGTGGAAAAGATATTGTGTCCGCAGTGGCCTTGTGGAGGCTTGGAGAGCGTCGTTTACACAGCGTGGGTGCTCGGCATTATGCATTTCTTTATATAGAGGGCAGCAGGTCTCGGGAAGGTGACATACATGGTGAGACGGGGGAGCTCAAAACCAAATTTATCTCCTACGTTTTGTGAGATGACGGTATAACGAGATGCCGCAGGATCTTGCGTTTGGCAAAATGCATGTAAACATATTCACAACACGGCTGCAGGGGGATCAGCTGGCGCAGTCGAACGTCGGCTCTCTGATAGCATCCTGTTCCCAAACAGGCAGAGATACACATGAAAATGGAATAAGCACAAACAGAGGGCAACAGGAAGATGGAAGAAAGTGGGCTTGTAAGGGTTAGGTTTGCTGGAGACGTAGTCGATGGGCTGCATCAAAAAGCGCACAGAAAAAGAAAATATGAAAGGATGTGTCATTGTGGCTTTTGTGAGGCCATATCTAAAAGGTCACAATGACATTTGATACCGCTTTTGTATTACATGACATTTGCAATTTTCTTTTGCATGTTAGAGCGGTACAATGTCTTGTGTGGATATCGAAAACACTATCATCATGGAGGTAATGGAACGTGCAACGTGCGCAATCACAAATATGTGCGATAATTGTTACTTTCATATGTAATTGTGTCTTTGGCCAATCAGAAGAAAACTTTAAGCTCATAGTGCAATGAGGTGCGAACGTTTGCGAAACTAGCAAATGTTGGTTTCTTGTTAGAGTTTGTTCAAGGTCGCAACAATCGCTAAATGTTCGACAGACGTAAAAAAACAAACAAAAAAAACATTACAACGGTTGGAGAACGTCTGGCAAACGTCGAGAGAACGTTTAGAATTTGACAAAATACCACAGAAATCAGCATTCACAAACATTCACAACTCAGTCGGATACGGGCTTAAATGTGAATCAACATCCAATAGGAAAAGAAAATTTGTGGACATGACTAACGCTACATAACTGAAGCAGATAGTAGGGGCGTAACAAAAAACGAATTGGAAAATTGATGCCATACGTATTGAATGAGCTTATTGGAGAGATATATATACACCGTATTTTCACGACTTATAAGGCGCACCTAAAAGCCTTCAATTTTTTCAAAAGCTGACCATGCGCCTTATAATCCAGTGCGCCTTATATATGGATCAATATTGAGCCGCAACAGGTCCTGCTGTCAAGACGCTATCGTTGACCCTGCACGATCGATGACACGCATGCACAGAAGATCCCGCCATCTTGGATCGCTAGCTAATACTAATACTTTACCTCAGAGAAAATAATAAAATAGCTGTTTATTCATTTTGGGAGTGAATGGAGTTGTCAGAAAGCTGGTTTGTAATCTATTAATAAAGTTTGACTGACCTATCTGACTGTTTTGTTGACATTCCCTTTAGCGCAGCACCATCTAATGGATGCATAACGTAATCTCAGCCTCTACTGTAGCGCCTTATATGTAGAAAAAGTTTTAAAATATGTCATTCGTTGAAGGTGCACCTTATGAGTTGCGCCTTATAGTGCGGAAAATACGGTAATTGAAATGCCACATTTAGTAGGCTACTGACAATAAATATGTATGTATGTAAAATGACTGCGAGAAACTCAATGCAACACATCTTCTCGAGCTGAGATCTACTATATGAAGTCTCGTACTCTAACTGAATCAACCTGAATCAACTTGTATACAAGAATAGAACCACCGATGAATCTTATCACAGTCCATGTATCAAGATACATATCAAACCTTCTTTTATTGTGGCAATGCACACCAATATATATATATCATGTATTTATTGCTAAAACAAGTTAAACAATGTAGCTTTCTGAAATAAAAACAAAGGTTAGAAGTGACAAAACAGTTATAAGTGTACCATTGTGTAGATTCATATCACATCTGAACATGATTGTAACATACGGCAAACATGGGAAGACAACCAGGATGACATCTAAGGGCTTCCGCTGCGCGGTTCATCTGTTCTGCATTCCGACCGCTACAAATAGCCCCTCGGCCCTGATGAATCAATGATGGCAATTTTTTCACATATCTTGTGCATGTGAACATGTGTACATGCCACATTGGCGACTCACTCATTTCAGGTGAGGCTAAATTTGAGAGCACATAAAGTCATAACTAAGAGGTCCGAGCTTGCCATAAATGTGTTTGCATGGCGTATAATTCTGTCTGCCGTTGGAACTGTCCCCTATAAACTGGCGGCCTCTTGACCTGCCATCTATTATTCATATGAATAATAGATAGCTGCGCATCTCTGAGGCAGCACACATGCCACATTTGCACCTGCAGATTCAATTTGGCTCTGACTTTGAGGGATACGCCAGCGGCGCCATTTCCCTCCCTCCCTCCTCCTTCTCTCTCTTCATTCTGGCTAGCAGCAATACATGGGACATTATGCAGATTTTTGTCAAGAGTAGGTGCGATTATGCCGCCATACAAATGATTGTTGGACTGCTCGCTATATGCCTGTGACCTTATCCGTGACACCCTTCAGGTGGATACCTTGGTTTAAGTTTAATAGATGCAGCACAATGGGAATTAGAAAGAAACCCAATGGTGCTCTTTCACAGTGGGCTGTTACGCTCATACGCATTATGCGTGTTGTGTTTTACACCGTGAATGCGTTCCTGTCTGCGCGCCGCCATTAATGCAGCATGTGTGCTCACCCCACTTTGAGCCCAAGGGCGAGTCGTGTCCAGGGAAGGGCTGAAAAACCAAAGACGGGGTCCTGTGGTTAATTTGGAACATCGATTTTGCATTAACGACCAACTCGCCGATGGCCGTGCATGCTCAGATGCAAGGAGGAAAAGCGTCCAGCTGGTGCAACATGAACACACACAGTACAGGAGCACACGGGTTGCTTCATTATGCAAACATGCCGCAAAGAAGGTTTTCTTTAATGGACTTCCTTCTTACCTTGGTGAAAGTATAATCATGAATCAATGAGGTGAAGGGCAAAGGAGGTGACAGTCGAGCCTTGCAGCGGTACCCACCCACTAAGGGGCTTAACCAGAGTATCGGAAGTGACTTGGTCATGTCAAGTAAGTGTTACGTGTGCTTACATGTGTATTACTTGATATTGTACTGGCCATCCTCTAACTGCATTAAAAGCTGTAGCTGATCTTTGTTTTGTTTTTGTTTTTTTGGCCTTTCAGCAGACTTGTGACAGACAATACAGCACCAGGATTGTTTAGCTCGTAAAAGTCAGGCAATGGTTAACATTTGTAGGTTAAAGGTTTGTGACCTGCTGATTCACAGATAACTATGTCTCTTGGTTTCTGGATTCTGGTGAACTACAAAGTGAAGATTGATGATTAGAGGTTCTGGGTTCTAAGTGGGCACTTTTGCAGTTACTGAGAAGTAACATTAGCTGTGCAAACTTTACGTCTCCCGTTGGAAGCACGCGCCATTTTGGATCTATAAGACGCAGATTTCCAAATAAAACCAAACCAAAGTTTCTTCATTATTCTCCATCTTTATGTGGCCATCATCCGGAATTGTCAGGATGAGTCCACCTAAAAAAAATTCACTTCACATGTACACTGCCAGCATCCATTATGGCTTCTCACAGTGGGGCACTATCATTTTCCTTCTTTGACTTCAACTGAGCGCAACAAGCTCATCAGTACTTACAGGAGAGCTTGTAAAGCATCAAACCATGCCGTTTCTTCACAGTTAACAAATGTTGGAGGAACTGTCCGGAGATCCATGGTAGGATTTGCATTAAATCTCAAACAAATCATCCTAATCTTGTTCTCAGAAGGACAGTAATGTCTGAAAGATACCAGAGAAGCGGCACAAAGACCAGTCCACACTTACAACCGGAACACTACCCACATCAATACATACTTCCTTACGCTTATGTAACACGTCAGTTTGAAATAAGAAATTAAAATTGACTGTGAATAATAAAGTGCACTTCCAGTCTACCAGTGACAGAAAGCACTTTAACAGCAAATTCATATTCATGCATTCACCCACACATTTATACTGCGATGGTGGACGCTGTCACGCAAGGTCCTCCTATATGCTGCTCATGGAGGAGCCTTTTAAGGACACGTTTTCTTCAAGGACACATCTCCATCGTTTCTTGGGGACATAGTACTACCAATTACTAGATGGCCTGTTCTACCTCTATATTCCATGCCTCCCTGTATGCAACTTTACAGTCAATGCACTTGATGGCGGGTTAGTCTGAGAAACAGATCCAGATGGTCCAAAGTGAGCCTGACCTGTGCAGTTTTTTGAGTCTGTAGACGCAAGAAACTAGAAACTTGTGCAGACATGAAAAGCTTTATTGGTATCTAAGTAGATCGCGTTGAAGCTGGTTTGGTAAGGGAGATGAATGGCTAATTCAATGTTCTAGTTCAAGAGAGCTGTAATAAAAAAAAAAGATTCTAGTAGATAGAGGGGAGTGCAGACTGAAGAAAAATCAAATGTGACCTCACATTTGGAAGAGAGCAAAGGACTGAACTGAACTAAGTCCATTACCAATGGACGCCAAAGTAATTTGACTGCCCTACTTTCCACATACATCTGACCTTTATGTCTTCCAAATACTTTTACCGCCACTCAGCTGAGGCAGCGCCGCCTTGTTACCACTTAGACCATCCAGGCCTTGTAATCACCTCCCCGTGGGCCAATATGTTCACCATGAAAACCGACGTGGAGGGTTTCCAAAGGTGAAGTCTGACAAATTCTCTCTCCTTTGTGCCACAACCCACACCTAGCATATTTTGTGTAAGTAATTTATTATTATTTTTATGTATTTATTTTTTTTAACAAGAACTGTAGGTCACCCTGTAACCACACGGGGCACAGATGAATACTCAACCTGCGGCAAAGCAATCATCTTTATGTCCTTGCTCCACTAAATCCCAACCAAGCCCCATGAAGCCAGAGGGAAGATTTATACCCCTTTTCAATAAACAGCATAAAACAAACAGTTCTGCCCGGTCGTTGGGCGACACGGCCGACTTGAGTCAGCCAGCAGGCCTGAATTAGTGCCGCAGAGCCACCCGGACCAACGCTTTGTGCCCCTGGTGTGAACACTCATTAATTTAAAGTGGTCATATCTCACTGGTCTCCAATCAAACTGTATTTGTGCCATTACTGTCCAGAACAGCCTCAGAGCATAATGGAGGTGGCCCGTTGGGAAACTAAGTGTGAGACGCTGCCAAGAGCTGAATGAAAAAGCTTTTCACCTTGAACTGTGATGAGAACTCATCCAAATTCAGGTTTATCATGATTAGCCTGACAGAACTGCAAATGGGAGCGCAAATTATCCATAAATGGGGTAATTTGGACAGATGCGTCAAGAAATCCAATCTCCAAATAAAACATGTGCTTGGGTAACATTTAAAAAAAAAATAGACACACACAACAAAAACACAAAATGCCCACCACAGGGACTCTGATACGTGCCACATGAATGATTCCCCTCCTGTTCATCTTTTGACACCTGGGAGTTTGTGTTAGCTCCATGACTGAACACCTTAGACTGACCTATAAAGGACCTCCATTGGCTCCCGTGCAAATGTCAAAAGCCTGATGTGTGTCAGGCAGTTTCAAGACTTTTAGCTGATAACTACCAACTGGTGATTATGTAACTCACAGCCGAAGTTTGCTAAGATGTTACTGCAACAAATTTCCACACATCGATCTTGCATTTGCCCCTCCCACATTTACACATCTCTTTTGTTCCAACAGCAGCCCAAGCTAGCTCTTCCCCCTCGAACTCCAATAAAACAGCAAGCACTTCCCTTGCATTAAACTCTGTGTCTTCCCCTAATTGTGCAGCGGCATTGACTGCATTCTGTTGAGTTCATAGCGGTCAACACAACATCACCGACGCCGTGTCAAACTGCTCTTTTTGGCCTCCCTCCAGATCTCGACTCGCTCCCTTCGTTCTCTGCCAATTAAAACTGGTAGTGAGCGGAGCTTTGTGGGAAATTAGCGCTTTACAGCAGCAGGGGATCTGTGGGGAACTGTTGAGAGGGGTGTGTTGCCGCGGGGTCGCTTGCCTGGACCTCTTACTAATAGGTTACTGCAAGTGGTTTGTGGACCCCATTGTCACATCATCCCTGGTGCGTGGCCTCCATTACATGATGCAGTCACACAATGCCAATTTACTGCTTCAACTACTTCTGAATACCAATATTAAGTAAGTAAGATGTACAGTAAGTCACGGTAATAAAAACAACATTAATGAAATTCTTTTTAATAAGCCTTAAACATTGAACTGATAACGCACACAAGATGGGGACCAATGTAAGCAGTTCCTATGCCAAAAGCAGTCACTACATTACATTATGGAATAGGGATTGAACGATATCCAAACGTCATGATACAATATCACAATATGAAGCTCACCATACGATAATTAACACAATATTGTGGGGAGGTTGGCGATATTAAAAAAAAAAGGTCACAATAATGTAAAAAAAAAAAGAGCACAACATTGTGCTTTTACATAACATCAATGTTATGTTATTTTTATTATTATTATGTTTTATTCCGATTATTATGTTATGTTGTTAATGCATGCACACATTGAGTTCCTCCACATATTGACTCGCTTCACAGGCATATTATGTTCCCCTTCATTTGACAATTAGTGTAGATTTTAAACAAATAAGGGCCAAAACATCCCTTGTGAAAATTAAACTTCACTAAAAACTAGCCACCAGAGGGTGCTGGAACTGCACAAATGGAAATCAACTTGACTTTTTTCACAGATGTGTTGCATTTAAATATCATGAACATGACGACGACGATATTGTGGCAGTTTTAATATCGCAATATCACAATTTCACGCTTATAGTTACATCCCTATTATGGAATGTGATTTAATGTAAAGACAGTTATGTGAATACATGCAGTGCAATACAATTCAAGAATGGTATATTTTAAAGTGGAACGATTCAGTTTAGTTCTGTTAAATCCAAACCAATTTTCAAATTGGATTTCGTTTCATCACAACTAAATAGATCAATCATTTTAGATGTTCTAAAACATGTATGGATACTTTCAGCCAAATGTTAATTAACATCAATATGGTGGGAACTAACTAGGCTGGATTCAAGATTTAGTTTGGAAGCAATGCGTGCACTATTTGTCATGTTGAGATCTAAACATGTCAATTATCATTAAGAGAAACATATTCCCATTTATTGCCAAGAAATTGTGTTTAACACACCGGCTAGTAAATTGTTACTTAAGCCATTCTAATGCCACCCTACATTTAATCAATGCAGGCGAGATAACGCTGCACGTTAAACAAAAAAGGGTAACGATTGCCTTTTTCAAACAGTCACAAAATACAAGTGAGGCATTGCTCCCACTGGCGGGGGTGTCCTGAGTGAGGGTCAGTAAGTAGTCCATGTCCACAATGAAGCCCAGCCTGTTTTAACAGAATACTTTGGGTGTTGTATCTTATTAAAGAGCCGTGTTGCTTGAGAAAAACACTTCAACTCCCCTTGCTCCAACCACTGGCTCATTCCCATCTCTCCCACTTCTCAGTCAGTCTCCAGTCAATGCAGGAGCAAAGGTTGAGAAATGAACCCCTGGCGTGGCTTTGCCGGCGAAGCAAGCCGCAGCATTTCTGCAGCGTTCGTGGCTATTTATTTATATATTTTCATTGTTCTCTATTTTATTCCCTGCGTCTCCCTTGTGGCCACTGAGGTAGAAACAGCGACTGTGATGAAATGGAACCATTTCTCTTTTCTTGTTCTCGCTTTCCAGCCGTCGTCACACTTCTTCATCATTTTATCTGCTCTCACAGGCCCGAAATATCACAAGCACCATCAAAACCCATCTCTTCATTAAGAGGCATTTACAAATGTCACGGTACAAATTCAAGCCCGAGCCATAGCAATGAGAGGAGGTCATAATGTTATGGTCACAGAAACATGAGACGAAAAGACATAATTCAGAGAGGATTAGCATTTTTACACACTATTATTTTAATAACAATAATAAAAAAATAGTTTTGTGCTATTAGACTTGAGAATAGGGTGGGAGTAACTGACAAATTCAAAAATCTTCAGCATTAGAACATTTGGTTATTTGTGCTAGTAGGATAATGCCTCAGTGTAACCAATTTATACTAAAATCAACTAAAATTTGCATGTGCCTCTGCTTTGGCAGGATAACACTTATTATAATTTACAAACACACCCACTATCATAAAATAAATATTTATGTTCCTCCACCTCAGGGCGTGCGCATGTGCGCAGTTAGTGTTTACAGTGCTTTCCATCTCTTTATTGTCAAGAATGAAAAGCATCACCATATCCATTTTAGCTGTACAATCCCATTAGCGGCCCAACGTGATGATTGCAGAAACATTAATTATGCTCATTACACAATGTGCATTGTTTGTGTCAAACAGCCTCGTGCAAACGGCACCTGGGTCAAGCCTGCAGTTTCATTGGCTGCCTGTCGACTTGTTGCTATGGTGACTGACATATTCCAGAGATCTGAAGGAGCTTGCCATGTGGCTAATACTTAAGTTACAGGATGTCTGCCAGTTAGGAATCCTAATAAAGCCTCTGTTTTAACCAATAATAGGCTGGCATCAGAACAAATGCCATTTTGAAAGCGCTCGTGCCTAGAAGGTCAACCATTTTTTAAACCACGGCTCTGTATAAAGTGAGTGTGAATAAATGTCAACATATATCACTCTGCCTATAATAAATACCAATATGTCCAAATGTTTTTGCTGTTACATGGTATTACGCAACGGCCGCCGTGATTCATGGCTTGTTTGTTTCTTATAGGTTGGAATGGACTGGGCTGTGGACGACAATCAGCCAGGACATCTGTCGTTCTAAAGGGAAGGAGAGATTTTATGGATGTCTGTGAATGTGCTAAGTGTAAGTCACCACATCCCTCCCAATTCCTCTGGTCTACCTGACTGCAGTCTTGGCCCTGCACCCTGACTTTGAGTGATTAGTAATAGCCTCCAAGGGCAATTGCACAGCAAGACAACAACAACAACAACAACAACAACAACAAAGTGAGACTCTTGGGAGTTGGGAGCCCTGCTGCAGTGGAATGTGGAGGTGGCAGGGCTGGTGAGTCATTCACCTCAGCAGATGCAGCAAATTATTCATCACTCGTGAACAGCCGAGAATACATAATTTACGAGGACCAATTTCCGACTGGAGACCAATATGAAGGACGTGTCATTTGTGGATCGTCTCTTTGTCAGCTTGGCCGTGGCCTGTTTTGTTGTGGCCACTGACCAAAGGCCAGACTGTCCCAAACTCTGTGTATGCGAGAATAGACCCTGGTTCTCTCCCAGTTCTGTATACATGGAGGCACAGACTGTTGACTGTAACGATTTGGGACTATTTAACCTGCCAGAGAAACTACCCGTGGGCACACAAGTACTGTTGCTGCAAACAAATAATGTTGCAAAAATAGACAAACCCTTGGATTACCTGGCCAACATCACAGAGATTGATTTATCGCAAAACAACATCTCATCCATGAACGACGTCCATCTTGGGATTCTGCCTCAGCTGATGTCCCTACATATGGAGGAGAACCGAATACAAGAGCTGCCCGACCAATGTCTGGTGGAGGTGGCAAATCTTCAAGAGCTCTATCTAAATCACAACCTCATTTCCTCCATTTCTAAAATGGCTTTCCAGGGTCTGAGCAAGCTTCTACGGCTGCACCTCAACTCAAACAAGCTGAAAGTCATTCACAGAGAGTGGTTCGAACCCATGCCGAACCTGGAGATTCTAATGATTGGTGAGAATCCCATACTTTCTATCGATGAGATGAATTTCAAACCTCTCAGCAGCCTGCGCAGTCTTGTTCTCACTAGGATGAACTTGTCTCAGCTCCCTGACAACGCTTTGGCCGGCCTCGATAACTTAGAAAGCATCTCCTTCTACGATAATACTTTCCCCGAGGTGCCGCATTCTGCCTTGAGAAATGCAAAAAACCTGAAGTTTTTGGACCTGAATAAAAACCCAATTGCGAGAATACAGAGAGGGGATTTTGTGGACATGCTCCATTTAAAAGAGCTAGGGATTAATAGCATGCCAGAGCTTGTTTCCATCGACAGCTTTGCCCTCAATAATCTGCCCGAGCTGACTAAAATAGAAGCCACCAACAACCCTAAACTCTCCTACATTCACCCCAACGCTTTCTACAAACTGCCACGACTGGAAACACTAATGCTAAATGGCAATGCACTCAGTGCCCTTCACAGAATTACGGTCGAGTCCCTCCCGAATCTCAGAGAAGTTAGCATGCACAGCAACCCCATTCGCTGTGACTGTGTGGTACGCTGGATGAACATGAACAAGACCAACATTCGCTTCATGGAGCCCGACTCGCTGTACTGTGTCGAGCCTCCGGAGTACGAGGGCCAGCATGTCCGACAGGTGCACTTCAGGGAGATGATGGAGATTTGTCTGCCACTTATATCTCCCGAAAGCATGCCGGGGCATATCAAAGTACGCAGCAGGAGCTCCGTATCGCTCCATTGCCGGGCCTTTGCTGAACCAGAGCCGGAGATCTATTGGATCACGCCGTCCGGGAATAAAGTGATGCCCAACACGGTGTCCGATAAGTTCTACATGCACCCGGAGGGAACCTTCGACATCTACGACATCACTGAAAAAGAAGCCGGCCCTTACACTTGTGTTGCCCACAACCTTGTTGGCGCTGATCTTAAATCTGTTTCAGTTGAGGTGAATGGATATTTCCCCCAACCCGCCAATGGTTCTCTCGATATCAAGGTCAAGTCAGTGGAGACGAACGCCATCCTGGTTTGGTGGAAGGCAAGCCCGGGCACTCTGGCTCCCAGCATTAAGTGGTACACCCTGTCAAATGCTCACCATCCTGCCGCGTCATTTTCCACCAGAGTGCCCTCTGACGTCCAAATCTACAACCTTACCCATCTCAGTCCTGCCACTCAGTATATAGTCTGTGTGGACGTCCGCAGCATCCACTACAAGCATGACACCAAATGTGTCAATGTCACCACCAAGGGATTAGAGCTCGCGGCCAAGGACACAGAAAAATGGGACACAGCACTAATCACATCCTTTGGTGTGCTCCTGGCTGGGATTTCAGTGGGCTGTCTGCTTATTTATGCGTCTCTGAGGATCCACCAACTTAATGGGGATTTAAGGAAATGTGACTCCAAAGCTTTGCTGTTACCAGTGGAAGCTGCCGATGGGCGCCCTCCTTTCTTTACCAAGATGTGGTTTTCGGGTAGGGCGCTGCCGAGCGGTGTGGAAGTGAAAGCCACAGTCATACACGTGTCTGACAATGCCTTTTAAGGAGCACCGATTGGACTCGACTACAGGCAGGGGTGGACAACTATGTCATACTGTTTAAAAGGCAAACCCATTGCTGAGCCCCAGCTCAGATACTCTGGCAAGACTACCTTTGGACTGGGATGCAACAGCGTCAACTCCAAATTGCTGCTCTCCCAGTTTAAATAAACCTCAGTGATGGGGTGGCTTTGTAACGGCGACATAAAGCAAAGCATACATCGACCGGATGTGGCATTTACCGCCAGAAGACACATTTAAGTACGGTTCGTAAAGAAACACAGCTGCTGGAAAGAAAGTTAAGATGAGATGAGGAGGAGGATGAAGAGAAGGAGGGTCAGCTCTATTGTAACTGACTGTTCAATTTGTCCTGAATTGTGGAAATGTCTGTGTGGTCCCAAGCAATACCGTCTGTGCTTTGTCCAACATCCATAGACGAGTTAGCGATAAAGTAATAACACCTGTCTATACCGGGGAAGGAGATTTAGTAGACTAGACAAATAACAGTGAACTATGGTGTAAAGCCTTTTGATGAAACATACCCCACCCCTCTTTTCTATTTAAAATGAATTCTTGTTTTTTCATGGAAATATTGTTATATATTCTATTATGTTAATGTCACCACAAATCCTCTGTATCGCAGCAGTTTAAATAATTGGCTTGAAATTAAGGCAAGCGGCTGACTATGTTTGATTACAATGTCACATTAAGCTTAATGGAATTCTGCTCCAAAATGGGTATCTTGAGAAGAAATGCGGTGTAGTTCTCTTCTCAACTATGACTGGGGGAAAACATGAATACATTGGACTTCGAAGAGTATAAAGCTGAGGTGGCCGTCGTGCTATGACCGAAAAAAGTCGTTTGATGTACCCTGGTAAGTGCCTAAAATAAAAGAACTACGTGTGGTTGGAAGATGAAGAAGAAGAAGTATCAAAATGAATATATCAGTTGCAGCAAAAAAAGAAAAAGAAAAAAAAAAGAAAAGAAAAGACAAACATGACTATGTAATCTTTGCAGAATCACAAGCTATTCAACAGTATGACGTGAAGAATACCCTGTCAGTATTTTTAGCAAACATATTTTAAAAATATTTCGTTGTTGCTTTGGGTGTAAAGTTAAAAGCCATTTTTATATTATAACTGTTCTATATGTGATCTACGGGCACAACTGACTTATTAAGCAAAGTGCTATGAAAAAAATAATAAATGTCATTGTTTCTTTTACAAACAACTGTCAATGTTTGCTCTTTAAAAAAAATAAATCTCATTCACTCGCCTTAACACCATTTGTAACATTTGGTGCTATATTAGATCAGTGGTTGTTAACCTGAGTTCGATCTCACCCCAGGGGTTCTGTGAGTCAGTCTCAGGTATTCAACGGCAGTCAAGACACAAACCAGTCTCAAATGATTTGTGATGATACTTGGCCGCAATTAGCTACAGGTGATCACACTACACTGCTTGGCCTGTTTGCGCTGCAGGGAATTTGATGCTCTCAGTAGTCGACTTTTGACTGTTGTGATGATTTCTTTATTACCGTAGTCCCAATGTTGAGCAAAAAAGAAAGTTGGCCAAATATGTGCACTATGAATTCACATGTATAATAGAACATATGGTCGTCCACCGGGTTCATTTCTGGGCTCCCTGCTGTGTTCACTGTATCTGCTCAATCTGGGTTCCATCTTAACAAAAAAAAGTGCTGGAAAAATATAGTTGCGTTGAGTTGAGTGATGGCAGTAAGCATTCTAACAGTATGATTCACAATGCCAAGTTGAGCAATTCTAGTCTGGCTCAACTAGCTATCTAGTAAAACTAAAGGAACACGTCCTCAAACTGCATAGAGATGGGGAATACAAGAACACAAGGTTAAGAGAGCCAAATTCCATGTTAAGGCAACTCTCCATTTTGTTCACCAATAAATCTTATACTTATGTCTTGAATTTGCAAAAAAATATGTATGATTTTTCAATAGAGAATTCGGTGAATGTGCATGGGAAACTGGTCTGAACCTCACCATAACTGTCATGGCAGGTTTTTTTTGTTTTTTTTTGACATTTTAACACATTCACTGTCAGTCAGTCTAGTTAAAAGGGATCTTTGACGTCTATAGACGTCAATGGCAGTGAATGAGTTGCTAAAAAATGTCATTGGGCATTCACGGCAACCATGGCCTGCCATGTTTGCCCATCCCCTTTTGTGCACAGTAGCCACCAGAAACTTAGCTTTTCCTTTTTTTTTTTTTTTTTTATACAGGTTAGTTTCAGTTGCGCAGCACCTAATGAAGTGTTCCCTGAATGTCTATATTTTGCTCTTAAAAAGTCAGACGGCTCGAACGGCTGAGAGAAAAGAAGAAAGTGGCGTGCTTAGTCATGGACAAAATGTTCCTGAAGTCTGAAAAGCACAGCAGGCAGGAGTTGTGCGGGGGTGTGATGGAGGCCATTGAAAAGCTCCAGGACTGGCATTTTATTGGGCCCACTGAATTATCCGGCGCACGGAACATTTCGTACGAGAAAGTCAAGCATGATGAATGGCTGTCAGGCACGGAGTGACATGGTGGATTTATCAAACGGGGCCCGGCGCTCGTACGTCAGGCCCAGCCTTCAGCGCCATGGACAGAGGCTTTTAGAGGCGAGCCATCTGTCAAAGACAAAGGGAGTTAAAATATGACACGGCCCACTCCTCAGGTAATGCCTGGGTCAGGCGCGTTCGCTCCCGTTGCAAATATGGAGTCGGGTGCTCAAAGAAGCACTGCAAAAATCTGAAGTACAAACAGTAAGCAAGGCGGGCAACATTAAATGATTCTTTCCAAGAAAAAATAAAAGACCTCCAATGATCTAATCTGTCTTTACATCGAGGAAGGAAACTGGATGTCAAGTGAATCTCATTTTTGCTCCTGTCGCTCTAAATCGCACACGCACATTCCTCGATACTCTCTCGACATTGGCAAGCATGTATTGCTGATTGTTTTTCCTTCTTTCCATTTTTACACTCATAGCAACCTATATTAAGAATGGAAAAAAACCCTCTCTGGATTTGACTTAAATCCTACGTGAAAAGAAGCAGTGAGCAGTCACCATTTAATCCGCTGCCAGGATGGGAAAATTATGCTTCTCGCTGCATCTTTAGTTATTTTAAACACCCAAATCACCTTGTTCTTTTTCAAGACAATCTTGCACCCAGGCTGATATGAAAGTGAGAGCCTATGGAGGGGTCGCACCGCACCGATTATTGCAGATTCAATTTCATTTTTGCAAGGATCGTTGTCAGGAGGCCTGCAATTTGATGGCACAATCGACAACACGCTCGCCACGCATTTCAACTAGCCTGAGCTATTATGGACAAAACATTAAATTGTGAATACACATGATATTGAAAGCACAATTTTAAACAAGATTATTCACTGAATTAGTATTTATTCAACTTTAAATATAACTTGAAATAACAACCAGACAGCCGTTTGGCACATTGTTTTTCTTCAATTCTAAAGTTTTTATGATCGTGAAAAGTCAAAAAAATCCAGATTAAATTTTGATTAATTGCCCAGCGCTTTCAACCAGCACCGAACACTTAGCTGGCAAGTTGGCCTATAGCGGAACAATATACTACAAATTAAAATTGATTAAATGTTTGGCTTCTCTGATTTTGATGTGACAAAAAAAACATTCCATGATGTTGCCACCTCTGCTAAAATTGGCTACATAGTTAGAAAGATCATTTAATTCTACCCCTGAAATGAAATTATTCATCAATATTTATATGCAGTACTTGGTTGTTGTTTTTTTAGTGTTTTTTGAAAAAAGAAAAAAAACAAGCAATTATTTTAGCAAGGTGATGATATGTAAATGTTTGTGAAAATGAAAGCTAATTTAATAGTGTCTGCGGGAGGGCTCCATCTACACATCAATTAAGTAATACTTCAAATAGCTTGTCTATGAAACTGTTTTGTTCAAAGGGCCCAATTTCCAAGACAAATGTCTTTCCAGGCAACCCTAGCTTCAAATCTGATACAACTGCAAGAGCTGCAAAAAAACGCAAACAGCGTTCCAGCCGCTGCGGGCACTTTTATACATTTGAATTATACGCTTATTAAAGTTACAAACTTCCTCGTAGGTCAGCTGGTGTAGCTACAGGCGCCCACGTTCAAATGAGAAGTAAAATGTCAACATGCATTTACAGTCCTGCTGCTTCGCACTATTGCTGGCTTGTAAGAGGCCTTTATGGGCGCGGGAACAAGCAGATGACCTATGAATTGCAATAACAAAGCCCCGATTGCTTTTAATGGCACAGTAAAAATGAATTGGCCTCATGGAGCCATACACCTTTAAACATGTACAGTATATTTACACATCAAAACAATCCCATATTGATTAAAGTAAGCCTTTGGCAGCAGTGAATGGCATTCATGCCTTGTGTTGACAGCAGGTGACACACACTCACACATTATGGATCTGATGAACCAAGACCTCTCTGAATTGCGTGTTCACTGACATTAACAGATTACGCGCGCCATTGGTAACAGGTGGGAAAATGGCTTTTGCTACGAACAGTGGAATAACGATATTTTAGATGTATTTCTGAACGCTCACATTTGTTGAAACCACACATCGTATGAAACTTGTCTTTTGCACAACCTCATTCACGAACAAAAATTTTGCCCGTATTACCACCACTTCTTCTACCTTTTTGTTTGGTGGTGTGCCATGATTTTTTTTCAAATGGAAAATATGTTAATAAAGGTTGGTAAAGACAGACCCACAGGAAGTCAGGGGATGCCGGCTCCATGTTTGAAGCTGGGGAGCTCCTTGCAATTGGACGTGACGATTATTAACGAACAGGAAATCAAGTTCGCTCGCACTGATATTTTCTGAAAATACATAGCATGGCTGAAACATTGTTATAGTGCAACCAGTTAAATACAACAAACTATTAAAGGGGCTGTCTGCCGGATTCACTAAGGAAAATGCACTTTTTAAATACAGGATGTACACACTTTAACTTTCTCTCAGTCTACACATCTGTGTTTTTGTTAATCTTTTGTGGTAATTT
Source organism: Festucalex cinctus (assembly GCF_051991245.1). Classification (NCBI taxonomy): domain Eukaryota; kingdom Metazoa; phylum Chordata; class Actinopteri; order Syngnathiformes; family Syngnathidae; genus Festucalex; species Festucalex cinctus. Next base: position 11,676,363 of record NC_135426.1, read on the forward strand.
CATCCTAAACCCCCACCTCCCCAGCCTGTATTTTGCCATTTTGTGTTTGTTTTGTAAACAGCGGGACGTTTCTGTGGAAAGACAGTGTTTCCAACCCTCCAGCCAATTGCAGAGCGGGGGGTGGCGTGTCGCAAACGGGGCCGGGCGAATTTGTCGGCTGCATGACGTCACTCCCGCGGCAATTTAAAAGCACACAGGGATTTTTTTTTTCTTCCCCACTCCCTCACTCACTCACAGAAGCTTACATGTGTGAATGAATGAGTGAAAAAAAAAAATCCGTACGTGCCTTCAAATTGCCGCGGGAGTGATGTCACGCAGCTAACACGTTCGCCCGGCCCCGTTTGTGACACGCCCCCCGCTCTACGATTGGCTGGAGGGTTTAAGACAAAATCACTCCCACACGTTATGAAAAGCCCATATCTATAAATTGAAAGGTAGTTAGTTTATTTAAATCCTGTATTTAAAAAGTGCATTTTCCTGAGTGAAACCGGCAGACAGCCCCTTTAAATGACATAAAAGGGGTTGAAGTACAAATAATTTTTGAAGGCACTTAAAAAATGTTCACACAAGCGGAAACATTTTTCACGCCTGGTTTTGCCAGATTTTAAATGCACAAACCCTTCGAAAATCAGGCCGTACTGTATGTGCACAAATGTGCACGCTGCACTTTGATTGCAAACATACATTGCGGTTTATATCTGGAAAAGTACAGACTGGCTGTCACAGCAGATTTGCCAGGGCTCATCAAAAATCCACTGGGGGCTGTGCACGCATCTCTGTTCACCAGGACCTCTTAAGTGTCTACCTTTGCATAAATCTTACTCGCAACGTGTCAACATGCTGATGAAAACGGCGCCTTTTAGCGGTCTCTGCTTGGCTGTCACAGAAACATGCGCACAACATACAGTCGATGAGTACACCAACCTGCAGCTCCATTTTTAACCTTGCCCTGTTGTTCAATGTCAATGCAAATAAGAGGTTTCTAGAAGTGAATAAGCTAACATATTGATGGCTGCAGCCCTAATGCTCTTGTAACAGTGGTGGTGGTGGCGTGGGTTTCAACAAGATTGAATGTAGCAATGATATTACTCCACGGAGGGCTTTTCCACTAATTGGAAGCCCCACTCTGAAACACACGGTGGCTGTGCCTGGCTTCGAATAGCTTACTGCCTGCCTTTGTTTCACGTCCTCCTCCATGACGTGGGCGCGCCAAGATCAGATCAATGCGGCGACTAATGAGCAGAGCACATGCGTGTTCAAATCATGATTAATGAGGATTAGGACTGAAGATGAGGAGGGGAGGAAATTGTTGCTTCCAACTTGGCGTAAAATATATTGATGTGCTCATCGCTGTAGGTTGCACTGTAGCTGTACCCATCAGGCTCATTAGTGTTGCGGAGGCTGATATATTCATCATCAGTGTACATTAAAGTCTTGTTGCGAATCAGCGGTAGAGTCAGTGACAGTGACTCCCTCTCAGTGATTTCTGCAAATGGATTCATATGCATAAGCAGATTCTAGTTCCATATTAATAATTGCCTAAGGATGAATCAAGGTCATTACGGTTAATTAAAACTAACAAATAACTAAAATTACCATTTTCCTTTCCTATATATATATATATATATATATATATATATATATATATATATATATATATTCATACACACTAAAACTAAAAAAACAAGTAAAAATATATATTTTTAAGAAAAATAAAAACTAATAAACCCACTTGACAAACTCATTAAAAGTATCTGAATTTATGGAACAAAAGTCAAAGCGATCATCATTAAAAAAAAATAAATAAAAAAATAAAAAAATCCAAAAGTAAGGTAATGTAGCTGCAGTCAGGCTGAGGCTGAGGTGGCAGAAACAAAAACACTTGTTACCATACTGCTGGTAATTTGCAGTAATTCAGCAACTCTGTAATCGGTTGCTCACACAGGCAGGAAGCTAACATAAAAAAAAAAGAAAAAAAAAAAGTAATTAACAAGTGCCTGTATACGTGATAATGTTTTCATTTGGAAGACTCATTGATTTTTGGAACGTAGCTTTAGTCCACATTCCATTTTAGCACGGGGCTAATCAACGGAGAAAAACATGTTGTAAACGTTGCTTTGAGGTCTTTTTCATCACAACAGGTGGCCTTTTTCCTAACCACAATGAAAGCAGTCTTGCATTGTTGAAGTAAGACTGGATCACATTTGAAGAGGACATTCGGGGTTGGAAGAGCTGCAGCGCCAGCACTCACGATTTCTGCTGCAAAGCACTGACAAAGCCAGTACACATTGTACAGATGCACATTCGCACCACGGATAAGCATCAGTATTGTCACTCGGTCCCGGTGCCTAAAGTTAATTACACCCAGGACAATTGTGTCCCTCACAGTAATAATCTTTCTGTTATCTGGGGAACAAGCGTTACAGTTTCAATCAGGAATAAAGTAGATAAACCAACATGTATACGCTGCATAATATTGCTATAGAAATGTTTAGGATCAGAAGGCTTTGTTAATTTCAAACTAATCCAAGTGTTAAACTGTAGTTGACAACAACCAAATTGCTGAGGACATGCACAAAGCAAGAGACGCTATTTTGTGTGTTCTCTCCACGTAGCAATCAGGAAGAAATATCCATGTACGCATCTCACCACTTTCTGTCAGCATTGTTTACACCGATATTTTAAACTTAGTCGAACGCGGCAAATGAACACAAATGGCGGCGCTCCGCCATCAATCATGTCGCCGGCCCACCGGTGGCTTTGAAAGGTAACTGTATGAGTTCACACAGTGCAGCAGCTTGCAGGAGGCAGTGACTAAACAAGCCTTCAGTTCATTACACGCTTTCCTGCAAACTATAACCACCATCCTGCCTTTGATCTTCATTATAGTTTTGATAGATTCCTTCTGTTTCCTTCCCTTTCTCACGATGGCTGATGTGTTTTTCTCCATCCCGTCCTCCAGCGCCCCCTTATTTTTCTTACTATGCTGTGAAATTGAATGGCCATTTCTGACCGATGGTAATTGAATTCACCATAAATAATGACACGAGAGTATTTGCATGGGAAATGAAAGCAGCGGGGTGGCTAACAACCGGCTATTCTCCATAATGTAAGCATCCACAATGATGCTTCTGGATTAAAGCTGTTCAAGTGAACAAAAAGAAATAAATTGCATCATGTTAATCGTGGCTCTTGAATACTGCCATATTCATTACTGCCCCAGTAACAAATGATTCCCTCTCAAGGCCATGTATGGGAATGAAAAGATGCCATTTAGTTTGGTGAGGACTCACTACAGATGATGTTCTTCACAAGATCAGTGAGCAACGTGTCAGGAAAAAAAAAATGGCTGAAAAAGACTTACAAGCTGTTCATGATTACGACCAGAAACCTTTTATTTATGAATTCTATCCGAGAGTCGCACCAAATTAGACATTCGTTGTCAGTCTTTTGAAGAGTGTAGAAAAGAACATGGGTGATAACGAGGAACTGGTTTCTATGTTAAGGACTGCGGGTCATTAGGGGATTTTGATTTTGAAGAAAAAGAAAAAAAAAACGACGAAGCGCCAAGTTGTCTCTGCTGGCTTCAAACAATGGTTGCCAAGATGGAGAAAGAGCCACATAGTGGGATTAACAAGGTGAGGCAATGGGAGAGGCTCTCCAAGCCCGGTTGGTATCAAAGGGTCTCTGAGGTAATGAGGGAGAATCAATCAAAGAATCGGAATTACTCTCTGAACTAAGAGGCCATGCGCTCGCTGTAGTCAAGACTGAATGTCTCAACCGACATATATTTGTGTCACATTCTAATAACATCTTTTAAAGTTGCAGCTTTAGCTTCCTTCACCCAAACCACAGGAAACTTTTTTTCCTCTCTACTCCATCATACGGTTCAATTGTTGTGCTTTTCCTCATCACTCCAACAGCTGTTATTTCTTTCGTTTGTCATGCGGCCGCTGCAGTGTGTTTTCATAGTTGAACAATCCAAAGTGGGTGATGTTCATGCTGCGTGATATTGAAGGCAGACAGACTCCGGAGGGACCGTCGACAGTCTCATCGACTGACTGAACAAACGAAGGGATGCGAGTGCTTTTTGTTGATGCTCTGAGATGCGCGGCTCCCCGAGCACAACAAAGCGACATGCGTTTGAAATTTATGCCACCACTGAAGTGTCAGAAATATTGATCACCATGTGTGGAAATTAGCTTGCCTGTCAAAATGGAGCACTGCAACTAAAAAAGGAAAAAAAAAAAAAACCTCCATGACACACTAGATAGTAATTACTCTAAATTTAAACTTAACTCCGTGGTGCAGAAGCACAAAAATGCTCCAAGGTTATGGAAGTTACTCGACTAAATTGAGGCGCAACAGCTTTTTTTTGGCCATTAGGGAATTGGAGCATCAAGCATCAGTGTGCATCTGATGCTAAATGGAAACGTGGAAATGAGCCAGACTTTTTTTTTTTTTTTTACCCTGGGAATGGCAGCCAAAAGGAAGTAGTTGAAATGCAGACAGCCACAGTTTTGTTTTGATTTACACCCCTACCCGTGCCTAATTTAAAAATCACTCTTTTCGGTCAAGGCGTGTAAGTATAGGATGAAAGCATCGATCGGCGTTGTAGATTGATTCCGTTCTGTCGTGATTCGAAATTTCACCGGCAAACTGGCCAACAGCCGCGGCGGAGGAGAAAACAATCACAAGAATAACGACAAACATCAGCGCTGGGAGAAGACAATGGCAATTGATCAGCCATTCGATGAGAGAGGTGGCATCGCGCCGATCAGATTCATTACTTTTCCAGCCACTCTGACATTTCCATTTGCACACTTCAATTGGCAAAATAAAATAGCCGCTTGGTTCTCATCCCTCAGCTCCGCGCAGGGTAATCACTTCTGCACTGCATCATATATTCTCCCCCTTGCTTGCCCCATTCCTCAGAGTGCAGCTTCATGGTGACCGAGTACCAACGCATGTAATGTTTATGGCACCATTTCCACCAGTCACGACAATCCGATTCACGCATTTTTGCAAGTCAAATGTATCAAAATTATCAAACCAAAATGCTTTTTGTCAAACAGCAAGCAGTTTACTACCCACATTAGCAGAGAACGTCAGTAGTGGTACTGCAAGTTCTGTGCGAAGAGGAGAAATAAATGGATAGGAACACCTCTTATGCTCTGTTACATATAAGCTTACATATACACACTTTACACATATTGTTAACGAAAGAACAGCAGCAATATTTTTTTTAAATGAAAATTAACCAATGAAAAACTTCTGCACCTCTCAGCAGGTATTTTGGCCCACCCTTAATAAGAAAACTGCTACAGGTGTCTCGGGTTTGAAGGAGGCTTTCTCCAGAGGGCTTGTTTCACAGGTGCTGAATAAGATTTAGATCCGAGATAACTCTGGCCTTTGCTTCATCTGGTCCATGTTTATTGTGTTTACACACCATGTCACCAAGTAACTGACTGCTTGTCACCTTTGAAACAGACTGACTGATTAAAACTTTGAATTCAACACATTGCCAAATAGAGGACACACCTGAACATGTCAATTTTTGCTTAAGCCTGTTTCATGAGTTTATCTTTTAGGTTGAACCACAATTCAAAAGCAATGTCTGATTTTAGTTAGTTAATTTCATTTTTTTTTTTTATCTATTACTACAAGGAGTCCTGAAGTTACAGACAAGTTCCGTTCTTACGCTGGCAATGTAACCCGAATTTCGACTTAAGTCGGATTTCACCGCTAGAGTCAATATTTACTGTAGACCGGTGTACCTGGAGAAGACCCACGCAGGCACGGGGAGAACATGCAAACTAACCCAGGAAGGCCGGAGCCTGGACCCGAACCCAAGTCCTCAGTACTGGGAGGCGGACGAGCTAAACTCGAGGACTCCCTGTATTTTAATTTGATTAACAGAGAGATATCAACAATTTTTTTTTTTTTTTTTTTTATCTATTATTACTACAGGGAGTCCTGAAGTTACAGACATGTTCCGTTCATACGCTGGCAATGTAACCCAAATTTCGACTTAAGTCGAATTTCACCGCTAAAGCCAATATTTACATCAAAATACTTTGTAGCCTACAGTAATTTTTTTTAAAAAAGCATTTTTGCACCACACAGAAGATGCCGCAATATTTAGTGTTTCCGCACGGACATTCATTGCTGAAAGATGGCAAAGCGTAAAACTTAAAAATTGGAAATGTGACGCGCCTGATGGCAAATCGAGCATGCTAGATGGACGCCCGTTAATAATGGTGTGATTATGGTGATAACAAAAAAGAAGGTGCTACGGACGAGGCACAGGCGCCGTAAAGTCGAAACGCCGTAGGTCGCGTACATTGTAACTCGAGGACTCTATCTATCCATCCATTTTCTTGACCGCTTATTCCTCACAATGGTTACGGGGGGTGCTGGAGCCTATCTAAGCTGGCTTTGGGCAGTAGGACACCCTGGACCGGTTGCCAACCAATCGCAGGGTACGCAGAGACGAACAACCATCCACACTCACAAGCACACCTCGGGACAATTCGGAGTGCCCAGTTAACCTGCCATGCATGTCTTTGGAATGTGGGAGGAGACCCACGCAGGCACGGGGAGAACATGCAAACTCCACCCAGGAAGGCCAAACCCGAGTCCTCAGTACTGGGAGGCGGACGTGATAAACTCGAGGACTCCCTGTATTTTAATTTGATTAACAGAGAGGTACCAACAACTTGTAAACATGTATAGCTATCCCCATCCTGCCTGTACAACCTGCCATGGAAACACAAGTACAACATGCACATGTTGTACTGAGACACGCCGCATAGCATCCCTTCCTTCAGGCTGTGGTCACTCGTTTACGTCCCCCCAGGGAGGGGCTACTTTTCAATTTTTCATGTCCTTCCCATCACATCCTCTCCCTCACAGTCTTGCTCTCCCTGCATACCTAAACAAGTCCTTCCAAGTGCGGCCATCTCCTAGCATCATCATCAGCGTCGCCTCACCAGCCTATTGACTGGCCATGCGTTTGCCAGGAGTCTCTCAGCCGTCCGTTCCATTTAGATGTAACTTTTTGACTCCTCCGCGTCGCAGGTCAAGCGGGCCCTTTTTCCTCCCCCAAACGGTGTCTGGGAATGGAGGTAAATTAAACAAATTGAGTGGCAGGAGGGATGGGAGCGTAAGTGAGCCTCCATGGCTCTGTGAACCCAGAAGACCTCGGGTTCCCTTAATGATGTCTTTGCCGAGCCAGACAGAGACACATTGGCTGATTATGCAGCAGTCCTCAGCAGATCTCTCTCACTTTTTCCTTCCTACACCCGCAATCACCCCTCAGTCCTTCCCACTATCTATCACCCAGCTTCTCTTCAGTTCCCCTCTATCTCGCTCCATCCCACTATACATTAATAGTCCCTCGTCTCTCAGCTCCCCCCTACACCTTCTCGATGCACCCATCTTCAGTCTCCAAGACTTAGTCAGGAGTAAACCCATCCATAGGAGGCAGCACATGGGGTCAAACTCCATGATGCTTCCTTGCAACAGTGGCATTTAATCAATCCAAATCTCATTTTGGAGATGAGCGGAAGCGAAGTTGTTTTTTTTCATAAGCTTCACCGTAATGGAATAAAAAAGCCAGAAGGCCAGATCCCTCATCACTTGAGACACTAGCGATTGAGTTGTTGATACATCACTTTGAATGCCGCCTACCTTGCCTGGAAAATGCTTCCCCACTGTAAAACTGTATTAGATTTTAAAATAAAGAATGAATTAGAAATCTGCCTCATTCAATGGCAATGTGATTGTTTTTCATTTCAGGTTGGTTAGCAGCCAACAAGATAATAAGGCGTCTTGATAATTTAAATTCTATACAGTTCCATTTATGACTAATGCAGAGTATTTTTATTGTGACCAGTCTTGTTCAATCATCCAACATCCTGAAAGCCAACTTTGGCAGCAAGCTGTATTCTCGCGGTATTTGTTCACAAATACTCTTGTACTGCTCCCACTGATACGTTCGCAAAACCAAACGGACGTTGTTTAGGGCGGGAAATGCAGCTGTGACGGAACACTAGGAAGCGCTGACGACAGGGGAAACAAACCTAACAGACGAATGGGCGCTGCAATTTATTCTGTTGTCGCAGAATTACTCACCTTTTCCTTTTCCTTTTCCTTGGCGCTTCATGCATTTTCATCTGTTTTTTTTTTTTTCCCTAAGATTATACCGAATCAGCTCAAATTATTGGACAGCATGTCCATCCTTTCCCGAACGGATCTGCCGAGCGATGTTCCAGATTGATAATGTGAAGAACTCCCTTGAGTTTATCACAATTATAAATCTGGCTATTGCCAGGTTACCTAAAAAGCCCAAACCACCATCCAACAGGTATTGTCACACAACGGGAATAAATTCTGTCCCTCACCTCCATATTGAACATTACGTCTGATATGTTAAGGGCGGCAACTTGAGCTTAGATAACAGAAAATGCTGGAGCCGAAAGACTGCAGAATGCGGGCGCTGCATCAGATCTGCCATCTGACGGCGGATGCGGCCAGAGTCTGTTGGAGCCTCCACAGCAGATGGACGTGCTTCATTGTACGCAGACACACCAACAGGCAGAGGCTATATACAGAAACACGCTAAACAAGGGAATATACATCTTTGTGCATTATTGCTTAAAGAAACAGATGAAATTAAGGGCCCTAACGTGGATAAAAGGTGTACAAAACATGGACAAAAATCGAATTCCTTTTCCGAGACACTAACAGATGGAGACTGATGCGGCTTTGACTGGAGCTGCTGATGATGATGACGACGACGAAGCATTTGGCCGGGTCACGCGCACAGATGGCGAACACCTAGCGATTTCACTGGCGTGCTGCAGCGTGTTAGATTTGCAGGATTCTCGCTGCGTCCTAACAAAAATCGCAAGTTCAGTGAAGTGGGGTGGGGGTAGCTTTGGCAACACGGAATAACAGAGCAGATGTTATCTACCAAAAGTCGGAAAACTTTGCGACTGAAGAAAAAATTTTTAAAGTTGACCTTTTACAGTGGTAGAGATGTGTGAAATTAACATACATAATTTGGGGCTGCAAAATGAAAGGGATGTTTAAAGCGTAGGTGGGAAATTTACAAAAAAAATTTCCAGTCCTTCACTGGTCAATCTTGAGCGCCCTGAGGACCTGTCCGTCATTGTCAGTCCATAATTACATCAAGCCGAACCAAACTCTATGAACCAAAATATAACATATGAACAAAGCGCACCAAGCGCCCTTTTGATCCACCCTAAATAAGACACGAGTTTGTAAAACATCAGTTCAAAAAGAGCCGTGGACTGGATTTATTGACATAATACAACAAGGGGACGTGTTTCTCACCTTGTTCTCTCCAGACGCGGCGCATACTGTGAATAGAAAATTTGGCTGAGCTACATTCACAGTAGCAATGACCTTTGCTGTATTGATTCTGGCTGGGCTTGCACCCGGACATGCTTGCTGAGGTACTGGCCCATTGTGCGCCTCGCGCGCCCGCCGCATATAGCCAGCGGAGATATGCGGCTTGGCCTTTTCCAGAAACACGCACAACATTTGAACAGAAAGAAAAAACAAAACCTAATGTCCAAATTAGGATGTGCAGCATGAGGCAGCAGACAGCAGATAATAATAGAAGAATGTCACATTATGGCTCCCCAGAAGGCGTCTGTCGTTTGAGTATCCATCCATCTTAAACACGAGACAATTCAGCGGAATGAGATAGTACAAGGTGTAATGACAATTTAAGGGAAAATAGGGCAAAGAGCCCCAAGAGGCAACTCGCAAAGATTCCAACGGAAATGAAGAGTCAATAAAGGCCATTACAATGCTGGTGCTCTGTGCTGTGATTATGCCACTGGTTAACAGCGTCACTGATGGGGCTCAAGAAGACATTATGCATTACCAGTTGACTGTGATCTATTATCTGCATGATGCAAAGAGATAACATGACAGAAAGTAGGGCTAAATGATTTAGAACAATAATCTAATTGTGATCTTCTCCCCTCAATATTGTGATTGCAATTTAACGTGAGATTACTTTTACAGATCCATGTATTTTTTTTTAACAGACAAAAGCAATAAATCCATTTGTATTACAATTAGAGCTGTCAAACGATGACATTTTTTAATCAGATTAATCACATCGTAGAATTTTGATTAATCATGATTAATCACTGCCTTAAAAATGCTTTTTTTCCCCCAACATATTTTTCCAACTAAATTTGAAGCACACCTGTTATGTGTTAATTTTTTCGACATTTAATGTTACGTATTCAAAAATTTATATCCACTGCACATACATATGTACACATGTATTATATATAGACTATGGATGTAATGATATCCAAACATCACGATACCATCATGATATGAAGCTCACAATACGATAATTATCACGATATTGTGGGGAGGTTGGCGATATTTAAAAAATGTCACAATATTGTTAAAAAAAAAAAAAAAACTCATACCAAAAAAGCACAATATTGTGCTTTTGTACATAACAGCAACGCACATAAAACACCTAAAATATCAATAACAATATTGCGGCGCTTACTTGTTAATGCACGCACACATTGAGTTCCTCCACATATTGACTCGTTCGCAGGCATATTACGTTCCCCTTCATCTGACAATTGGCGTAGATTTTAAACTTAGAAGGGCCAAAACAAAACCCCCCAAAACAAAACAAAAAACAAAAAAACAAAAAAAAACAGAAGGGCCAGAACATCCCTAATGAAAATTAAACTGCACTAAAAAATTAGCCACCAGAGGGTGCTAGAACTGCAAAATGGAAATCAACCTGGCTTTTTTAACAGATGTGTTCCTTTTAAATATGGTGAACATGATGATGACGATATTGTGGCAGTTTTAATATCACAATATCACGATATTGCCCTTATCGTTACATCCCTAATATAGACATATATAATGTGTATGGATGGGCAAGTACTGATAGCAAGTATTGAGCCGCTAGCCATCCTTATTTCAAGGTACTGGTACTCGCGACAGCCTCTTGTGGCTGTTTTACGATCAGGAACGAGAAATTAGAAGAATTCGAAGCATCTTGATTTTCAAATTGCAGCCTTTGCGTTTCGAAAATTGCATTCTATGACATTGCAATGTTGATTTGAATTCGATTATTTGTTCAGCCAGAAGAGAAGGTGAGACATATTCGAACATAACACCCTTAAAAGGAACACAAAGTACTTGGGGAGTCTTCAATGATCTTGTCAGATGTGTAACTAAACAACCCTGGCGCTAAGCTACTAATTAGTTTGATTCACCAGCCGCACTTAAAGTGCTGCGGTTTGTTGTTTTGTTATTATCACTCCTGGTCTGCTCTTGCAGCACGCCATCTGAAGTTCCCGCCCTCAAGTCACAACAAAACACTGCTTTTCTTTCCTTTAAAAGCACTCTCCTGGTGGAGGAAGATAGCAGGAGCCACAGTGGCCTGAAATTAAACTTTTCTATCGAACAAAGGCAAAAAGCTACGCAAGATAAAAGCGAGTTAACACGAACGCATGAGCAGGAAGCTGCCACACCGTACGCTTGTATAAGCCGCACATTGCTGAAAGGTGGTCACAACACATTGTAAGGAAATGGAAAGAAAAGAGAGAGAGGGTAAGAAATGAAAAATAGAGCTCACTGAATGGAAATTAATGGAATGGAATTAATCTGCTTTGTGTTGAAGCCGCCTGGAAAAAGAAAGGAAAAAAAAAAATCAATGGAGTTTGGGCTGTGAGAGATTGTTCATAGTTCAATACTCTGCTGATCAATAATGTAATAACCAACTGGAGCGTGTATATTTGTTTTGCAAGTTGGCTTTTGGACAGCATGTCAAAGATTAAAGATGCTATATATCATTTTTCACAAAAGAAAAGTAGCACTTATTTGTCAACAGTTGACAGAATGCATATCAACCAGTTTAGTTTCATTAAATATGATTTCTACAAAGTTATATTAAATGTATGTGGAAGAAAAGCAGCGGGTCAACCTGGGGGCACGCTGATGGCTTTAGTGCACAGCGCTGACGAAATAGCTGCTGCCATTGCATTTGTGCTCAGTATTCCGCACAAGCGGAAGGGGATGGAAATAGACACACCACCTGACTGGGAAAAGGGAATTTTCAATCCTAGAGTGAGTTTGTTGTGCGCGCCAGCGTTTTAGTGAAGAATAAAAAGCCGAATAATTCAAAGGCCACACTCTCCGCAGAGATGTTTGCATTAATAATATGCACAACTTTAAATTAAAGATGGCTGCCGCTTTTTCGTCCCGACACCCCCTCCTTTCTCAGTTCTAGGAAAGACCCAGAATCATACTTGATGAGGAGACGCGTGGCTGATGCGTTGAAGGGGCGTGGATGATTTTTGTCATGGTGTGCTTGTTTGTCCTAAGCGCCGCACGACGCCTATCGTGACGGATGCTGAAGTTAATCAGGACGGATATCACTTTGCGTCATGCAGTGTGAGGTTTCAATTCAAGGAGCTGGACATTCCGGCTGTTTGTATAAGGCAGCAACAAACATCAAGAGGTTCAAGGTTTAAACAGTCCAGCAATAATGAAATATTGAACACAAGCGAAGCTTTAAAACAACATACAATGCAACAGCAGTGATTTAACTGTACATTCCCCATATATTATCTTCAAATGTTAATAAAAGCAGCAATTTCCAGTAAAGTATCTAATGTACCACCATTACTGTCCAATATTGCATCCTTTACTGTACAATGTATTTTTGACAATCTTATAAGAAGTCTGAATAGCTTAACCTGTAAATGTATGATTAAAATTCAGATACCCAAACAATGCAATATTATTTCATATTTACAGTATTTCACATTACGCTTGAAATTAAATGGATGACAAATTGTTTGATTTTGACAAAAATGCATAAATTCCACCTTAAAACACTATAAAGACCACTTCATCCGGGTCATGGCACCAAATGAAAAGTTCTAGCGAATTTCTACCCTTTTGCTCTTCAATCCTTTTGTAGTTAATGCTTGCAACATTATACTAAGATAAGACTGAATATTCTCAATTCAACTATTTAATGGATGCCAAAAAAGATTAAGACACAGCAGTGGAACCCGTGTCTAACAGATGCGGAAGAAGGACTAATGTGTCCAAAATGGTTCCTACTCTTATACGTCTTGGCACTTGTGCCTAGCCCATGTGACAATGTGGGACTCAGTGGTGTGAACTGGTTTCAACTAGCAGCCAATCAATTTACAGCAGAACTGGAGTGAGACTCATATAATTGTTCTTCGCAGATGACAAAGAATACAGTATATAGCCGTGAGTATTGTTTTATTGTCTATCTGCACGTGTCAACATTGCCATTAGCCTTAAGATAGCAGGCTAAAATAAGCTATGCGGTTGTTGTTGTTTTTTATTTAAATTGAGAAGGGCTTCTTATTTTATATTTTTTTTTAAAGACTATTTACTAATTCTTACGCTACCACCACACAGTGATGGCTCGTATTTTGAAGAGAAGAAGAAGAAAAAAAAAAAATCATACGTCAGGCCACTTGTATCTTTAGGCACCACTGTGTATATATTGTTTTCAACAATAATAGATTGATACACAATGCATGATTCTGAGCAGGTACCTATTTATCAGCAATAAGTTAACAAATGAACCGTTACTACTATGGATGTCTTCCTTCTCGCTGCCTTACTTATCCTTGCTCCCAAGGCGGCCATTAATTATTTATATTTCACAGCCATCCTCTTTCTCTCCTCAGTGCGCCTTTTAACCCCGCCCCTTCAAGACCCCTAACTCATCAATTCGCCTAGTCGGAGGTGGAGGAAGCTCGCGCATGTCCGCCTTATCTCCCCGCACCACTCTGCCGTCATATCACCCCGACCTGACCATCCATCTTCTCCATCGTCTGTGCGCGCGTCGGCCCTTGAGATGCCTGACAGGCGCTGTAGCGTGCATTGTGCCTCGGAACCTCTGCTCACTGGGTGGTGGAAACCTCAGGCCGTCAATGGCTGTTTGTTGTTCCGGAGGACCAGACGAGGCGAGAGCATCAAGAGGTCTTCCGCGCTCGCGACTTATTGCGGGCGACGCAGCCAGACTGCAAGTCTTTGAACCGTACATCAAACGATGACATAAAGCACTCCAATTTGGACTGATCGACATTTTGTATTAAAGCTGCTTGCCTATTTCGATTCCAGCCAGTCAATTACTCCGTTTCCATCTTCTGGCGTGAGGTTTCTGGATTGAAAGTTTTCTCATTTGACACAGAAGAGATAGTATCAATTTATATGTGTTATTTATTTTCCAATGTATTTCAGTGGGTGTCAGTTATATTCAAATTTTGTCTATTCATGGGCCAGGCCGGTCCCAATCCTCCACCAATAGTGGGGATCGACTATACAGAATTATCCATCCATCCATCATCCATCCATCCATCCATCCATCCATCCATCTTCTTGACCGCCTATTCCTCACAAGGGTCGCGGGGGGTGCTGGAGCCTATCTCAGCTGGCTTTGGGCAGTAGGCGGGGTACACCCTGGACTGGTTGCCAGCCAATCACAGGGCACACAGAGACGAACAACCATCCACACTCACAAGCACACCTAGGGACAGTCTGTCAGAGTGGAAAGGAATTGTGAAACAAACAATTGCATCATTTTTTTTGTCATACTTTTACATGGCTTCAAAAAAATTTGAATGGTCGAATGCAATCAGGAACTCGCACTCTTGTCCGGTCAGAAAAAAAGGGTTCAACTCAGTTGTCTATAATTGTTTCACTGGTGATTGCTTTTGTCTTTTCATCTGTGAACTAGATTCCATTAATTGCATACATAACGGCGGAGACGGCCTAGACGCCGTCTTGAGATTAAATTAATGCAAATTGGAACTGTGAAATTCCGCACCACGCTGAGTCTCCCGAGCATGTGGGCAATACTTAAGTGCCGGCACGCCGCACCATATATCATTTCCTTGAAGATGATTGGGAGAAAAGAAAGCAGAGCGCTAAACGCCTGCAGTAGGATGGCCACCAAACTCATAAAAAGGTGCTTTCTCACACTACATATGACGCAACACGACAGGAAGTCAATTCAGAAGATGCGTTGTCGCAATGTTTATACACTCTTTGTGTTCCTACCGTGTGCATCGGCCCCGGGGAATATGCTGGGTCTTTTTCTTTCGGGTAATTACGGCTAACGTCAGTTGACAGCGGCCATTTATGCGGGAACAATATCGATTAAATGAACACAAAGACGTGCACACATATTCCTGAATATTCCCATCTGCTACACACACACAAAACACGCATTTTCAAGTCACATGGAGGTCACTCAAATGCAAATTCTGAGCTCATCACAGCAGCACACAAATTGTGCTGTTAGACATGTCATAATGCAAGAGCAAAGTATTTTTGAAATTCATAAAAAAAAAGTCTACACACCCCTCTTCAAATAGTTTTTGTGAAGATTAATCATTTCCAACATTAAGATGACCTATAATATCTACAACCCAATTGATTTTTTTTTCACAACTTTTAAAGAGGACAGTGAAAATAAATGTGGTTTAATAAGTGTGCACACTCACTTAAAAATAAGAATATGGCTGTGTTCAGAATTAATCACATTCAAACTGTTTAACTCATTTGCTCCCAATAACGTGTAAATACGTTTTTTTAATGTTCTAAGTGTCTCAAAGACGTATTTATACGTTTTTTTCTTTTGTTTTTTGTTTTTTTTATGAAGACTTTGATTTAGCCACTCAACTGCAAAGAACAGTTGCTGAAATAGTAGTTATTACACAAGCGGCCAGCAGGTGGCAACAGAGCAAAGGAGACCAACCAGGGCCATGTAGAAAAAAAAAGCTCTATTACTTACAATTATAAATAGATTTGTGAAAACTGATGAAACTTAGCTCTCGTCTAATGCTAATTGCTGCAAAACGGAAACAGATAGAAACATCCTTTTTTTTCCTGATGAAAGAAGAGATTCCATGTTTTTATAGTAATAGAACACAATATTCTGTGGGCCTTGCCAAATCAGTCAAAATCCAGTAAAACAGCCGGGAGCGAACGGGATTGCTTCTGTGAAAATGGCTGGGAGCGAATGAGTTAAGATGAGTCAGTACAGTAGTGCTCCTGATTAATTCCAAATAAAATTCAGCAGTTCTAGTAAGATTTTAAGTCCTTTTTTTTCCCACATCTTACAACACAAGCCATGGTCTGGAGAGAGCTTCCCCAGCAGCAAAGGTCATTGTTGTCTCATTCTTCAAAAGAATCAGTCATGAGAAGAGTACAAATAATTTCCAAGGCATTGAATATACACCATGTAACACAGTGACGACAATAATTCCAAAAAGAAACTTTGGCGCTAAACCAGTCACCGTAAGTGTAAAACCTTTAGCCTTCTGCTTGGGGGAGGGGGGGGAATTAAAGGCCTTTTTCATGACATCATCTCAGGTGAGGAGTCTGAACTTGAATGGTTGATTCTAACTACAGCCATATTGGGTGTGTACAATTGTGAAACCACATTTTCTCAGTTTCTTACTTAAATATACTTTTTACATAACTATTGATTTTAAGTTATATTGTACAGGTCACATTAATGGTGTAAAAAGTTTAGAAAATATAGTCTTATCATAGTCTAATTTTTTTTTAAACATCAGTTACATTTGCACAAGGGTGTGTAGACTTTTTATATCCACAAAATGTGCGAATAAGTGTTTTCTCGCTCTCTCTCCATGTGGTGCAAGCCAGTGATGTATAGAATTTACGCACACACGCACGCACGCACACACACAGCAGAATTAACAAGCTGCAGATGGATGTTCTGTATAATTAGTCCGAGAGAAAAAAGGTACACACACACACTGAATAACTGCATTTTACAAAAACAACCCATGTTTGTCAATTTCAATACACTTTCTCTAGCTCTTGCAAATGCGACCAAACTGGACACATTTGTGAACACATATACTGGATATAGGCAAGGCAAAGCAGCTCTATTTATATACATAGGCCTATATCAGCAACTTCTGGGTGAATTAGTTGTCACCTTCCTGGAGACGTCAAGCAACATTTCGGTCAGCAGTGGCTGATCCACCTCTCTGCTTCATGCTGTAACTCCCCATAAAAGGCTCTGATAAAACCATGTGCTGGTGCGACCAAATCATGTCCTGATGCGACCAATTTACGCGTTGGTATAATCAAAGCATGTGTGGGTATGACCAGTTGACAAAGTTGGTCGCACCAGTGCTTCCAGTGGAGAAGTCAGTGTGAAGCCCTTTGTGTGATTGTTTTGCAAATTGCATGAACAAAATTAAGCGTAAACAACTGCTTTAGGTCATTGTAAAACATTTTTGGCTGTTTTGAGACAATATCATTTTCACAAAACAGCATGCCATTCTACGTTGTGCTTTTAGCTGTCTATCAATGACACCGTCGCTGGAAGAAACATTTTCAAAATCACTCATCAGACAGTAAGAGACAATACTGTGGTTTTCCTGCTATGTCGTGACTGTCGTCTACTCAAGGTGTTGTTTTTAATGAAACATAAAAAGCACCACTGGTTCCTACTCTTACAAAGGGCTTCAATTCCAGACTCGCCATCTAATTACTTCCAAAGTGCTTACAGGTCTTATTGTACTGTACACGTTCCCTTGGAGAGCAATAGGCAGTCTTCCTGTTTGCCTGCTGCATTAGCACTAGGAATAAGCACATTAGGCAATTTTGTGCTCTATAATAAGTGACTGCCGCACCTGAGGGATGTTTCGAAAATAAAAAAAAAATAAAAAAAAGAGAAAGAAAGAACAAAACAGCTTTCCAGCACAGATGTCCACCGACCTTCTTTTCCGGCTGCTCTTCACTCCCTCATCACTGAGCACCCGAGAGAGATGAGTTTCATGATAGAAAGGCCTTGTTTTGGTGCCGGACACCTCTCGCCTGCTGATTGCACGGCCATTTTACAATTATTGGAAAATATAGGACAGCTCAGCCCTTCAGGAAATCCTCTCTCTTAGCTTCTCAGTGTCAGATTGCTTTATGTCACCAATAAAACATCATTTAAGGGAAACGCACCACATTTGAGAGACTGAACACATTTTATGCTCAAGACTGTGGGAGCTAAAGCAAGGCCTTATTTATTTATTTCTTATACTTTCGCAAATCTTTGTGCACTCCACAGTTCCAGCTGTTCATCCAAACTAAAGAAGTTGAAGTAGAACAAATCCACTCTGCGATTCAGACTATTAGAGCAAAGTCTCTGATCTAACCGAGCCAACGACTCCAACTGTCATACGTTGGGAAGTGCATGCATTTACGATGCAACATGCTACGTTGCTAAGGCTACACACTTTCTCAATGGGAATTCTGCATCTCCATTTGGACATTTATGGTGATTACTATTTATAATGTTGTAACCAGTCTAAGCTCTGAAGTACAACAGTTCAAATCTACTGCATAGACGCTCCAGCTAAGTTGTAGAAACACATCACAAACTGACTATTCACTTTGAAGAAGCAGCAACCAGATTAAAAGACTTTTTTAAAATTAGGAATAGACGTAAAGCATCAATGCTTTGTCTCCCTGTCATGTGTGCTCCAATCAAACTTGATGCCTGAGTTGAACAAAATAAAAGGCTAACGAAAGCTTCAAAAACAAAGTGGTGCAGGATCTCAAGTCATTTCCACACTCACAGAAATGTGCACGGCTAATTCTTGAGATTGGCGCCGTAATTCAATTGCTCATCAAATTGAAATTCTTTTGAATGACTAGTTATTTAGTATAAACTAAAAAAAACAATGTTTTTAATCAACAATAATTTAGCATTAATACATCCAATGTATTTCAAGGACTTATGAACGGGCGTATGAATTTCAAATGAATTATTGCAATGTGAAACACTTTCCTGCAATTTAAAGCTATTCAAATAAAATTCGCAAAGGTACTTAAAACCAATGCCTTTCAAATTCTTACCCAGATATCTCGATTATTATTATTTTTGACCTGTACTAATGGTATGGCACAGCTTGCCATCTTGAAACGAAATTCTTGTTTTAACTGATTCAATGTCATTGGTTTTGAACTTCACATATTGATGCTGATTTTCATGAATCATCATAAATAAAACTAAAATAAAACTGCAATTACCTATAAATTAGTGTTGGATGAAATGTCTTCCTTGTGTGTTGTTGTTGTTATTAAACTGCCTTGTCATTAAGTCAAATGGATTTTCCTCACAGCTATACAAAGGCAATAAGTGTGAAATATGACATTCACACCTTGTAATGACTCAAAGCAAATGACACAACGTCGTCGCAAACTCCCGCCCTCACGAGTCGAGATGCAGAGAATACCCGGGAATGTGTTCAAGGGCCTTCACAATGCCAGGGGACTTCCGCTTCATTAACTCCAGTAAGGGTCTCTGTTTGGGAGGCTAGGCGGAGAACAAGGTGCTCTGGCACGTGCATGCGTCTAATGAGGCGGAACGTTGGGAATAGATAGTGTGTCCGTGCGTGCATGTGTGTGTGTTTGCGGCATAATCACCGCTCCCTGGATAGTGACAAAAAAAGAAGAAAGATGTGATGGAGAGATGGAGGCCAAGTGAGGTTGTTCGTGTGTTTATTTGTGTAGACCATGCTAAGTATACGAATACTCCCCATTTTGACCTACTAGTATTTTAAAGCAACTTTTTTTTAGCACTCTCTTGGAGTGACAGCTACAGTGATATGGTAGCAAAATGGCAATAGTTCAATTAATTGAGCATCACTTTGTTCAGAACACAGAAAGCAACGTTATCATCTGTAGAACAAAAACTCAAAAAAGCTGAAGAACCACAACAACTAACGCAGCACAGTCTTTTTTTTTTTAGCGTAACTGTCAGGTTTACCGGTTTGACATCTATTAACACGACACAAAAAGTAGAGAAGGCACTCAGTTCAGGGCTCGCGAGGAGAGAGGAGAGGGACTGACTGATACAATTCACTCCTGCACTCTCTGAGGATTCCTCTCTTCACCCTCTCTATTTGATTTTCCACGCCCGTAGTTACATGGGTGTTCCAACCCTAAAAATGCAAATGCAAGGCATAGTTGGAACACAGTGTACTTGTTTGTCTATGTGTTGTGCATGTGAGTGGAAGATTGCTATGTATGTGTGGTCAAGTTTGCAATCATTTAACTAAAAACAGATGACCTCAGCAGATTGGTTCGAACCATTGTGCTGCGTTAGTTGTTGTGGTTCTTCAGCTTTTTGAGCCATATTCAAATAGCCAGGCTATGTGAATGTGAGTGCAAAGCAAAGCCTTCTTCATTGCAAGCAGAAGCAGTTCTTCATTGCAGCAAATGTATGATAAGATAACATATATGGCTATACTAAGGTCTCCAGCATGAGTCACCCGTCCCAACTGTAATGTGCAGTCAGATAGCTAGCTATGCCTACACTACCAAAATGGCTGCTTTAGAGTGCCTTATTTGTGACCATGAGAAGAAAGGCAGAATAGTGAGGAAGGGAGATATTTTTCCCAAAAAGTCTGACTTGACAACCAGTGTGTGGCCACTTTAGAGTGCCTCATTGTTCTGTTGTGAGTGTGTGCATGTTATGGCAAGAGGAAAAGAGAAGAGATGATAAAAAAAAAAAAAAGTCCAGTTTGACAGCTTGCATGTGGAAAATTGGCTATTGTTGTTAATTTTACACTTTTTTTTTTTTTTTTTTTTTTTATTAACCCAAATGTAAGAGTTTAATCATCATTGAAGTTTTCTTGGATAACAATCATTGAGAAGAAAAGGTCAAGTCTATGTTACATTATGTTGTGGCTATCGTGTGTATCGGAAGTATCGGTGTAATTCAAGGCTGGATCATATTTACGTTATAATAAACCAAATTAAATCTACCACACCCCTACAATCGTTTTTGTGGAAATTAGCAGTAACAATGGACAGACTCCACTTGATTTTTTTTTTTTTTTAACCAAGTCAGGTTTCTCTTTCTAGTTCAAATTCATTGGCAGGCTACACTGTGTTTTACTGCGATGATGCTATTTACAGTCTGTAGCTTGGGCAGCTATTCCACTTTATTGTGGCGCAACACAAGCCAGATGACCATTCAGCGTTCCAAACCGTACCACGGTAAGCTGAACTCATGGTGGAAATGTGACTGGATGATAATATTTTACGATTATGATAGCAATGAAATGAAGGACTAAATGTGTGGTATTCCGGCGTTTTGTGTTTTTTGTATAGGTGCTTCAGGGGAAGCAGATCAATTGGCTCAATGTAACCAGACTATTTTGCTCTTTGAATAACAGAATTGGTTTGAATATGAATGAATATGTGCGACAGCCTTATATAGGACAAAGAAGCCTTTGCCATGAAAACCTGCACTTTGTACGTGCCATTCTCAGTGAGCAGAGTACAAAAATTGGCGCTGCCTGAATAAAATATTTCCCAGGAGGCCCTGGGCTTGGTGCATTGCTGGGGGAAAGCCCAAAGCATCTTTTTAATACCGCCCTGAGAGAGAGTGGCGCGCTCATGAAAGGAAACTGATGAACTGTCGTCCTGTTTTGACTCGGTGCTCGGCGACGATATTGTGGGAGCTCGCAGGGATCGGCGCGGATGCCAAAACTGCCGGACAAGGGTTTGTTTGAAACTGATCGTGCGATGTCTGCGTGATGAAACGTCCTCGTCCTTCTGCGTCGTTTTGTAAATAGTAAGTGATTTTATAGTTAGCACTTTGAAATATTCCTCATCAAATAACCATCAGCCGAGATCAAAGTTATATGCAGGGAATGCCAAAAATGAAACATTTCCTGAGGCCATGTTAAAACTTTTAATGCTAACACATCCTATTTTTGAAAATAACAATCAATAGATCAGCAGACTTTGGGGAACATAGCAACATTCAGTTGTGAAGTAATTTGAATCTTTTGTTACCTTGGCTCAAGGATAACAAATCTATCCAGTACATTATTTTGGTGAATTACGTGCTATAATACCAAATCATAATGCATCTAAACCAGGATTATAATAGTTTGGGATTTTTAACTTCATTTTAAAATTCAGTTTTAATTATTTTACAGAGTGGATTTTGTTTGATTGATTGTGCTGATTGTTGAAAATATGTTGTTTTAATTGAGTTTTTATAAGTTTCAGTGTTAACTTTTAGAAAGGTAAATATGGTGCAGTAATATAAGAATTAATTCTTTTCAAATAAACACCAAAAGTTCATACATAAAATTGACAGACGAAAAACAAAGGACAGTTTCACTATAATTAGCATTTGTTCTTTAAACCTCGCATGTAGATTCAGTTTTTTTTTGTTTTTTTTTAACTACAACAACCATAATCCAATCATATAAAATGGGATTTTCCATGTTGGAATTGATTTTAAATTGCGTTGTGATCTGGATCAGAATGTGATTTATTTGCTCCGAGAGGATCTCACAGTTCTGAACATAAAACGACCTTTATTAGTCCCACAATAATAATAAATAATAAAATAATAAGTCCCGCAATCATATGGTGTTAAATACATACAAATAAATGTTTTAGAAAGTGCGTCTAATTTTCTAGGTAGACTTTTCACTTTTTATTTTTTTAACCCATCCCTACAGTTATTACCTGACCAAACCAGAGCTTGATTAATGGCATGATTTCAATGAAATGGACTGATACTGATTTCAAATCACTCAAATTTCACGAGTTGCAAACACTGTAAGCGGCATCTAGAAATGTTACAACAAAGCCATGCTCCACTTTATCTTACATGTAATTCCTTCCCTAAATGAAAAAGGAGCAGATGGTTTTGGCATGACACCGTTGCAGCGGGTCGTCCCTTTCCAGGATGAGCTTGGAAATCGGATGCTGCGCCGCTCCCTGTTGCGTGGTTAATTACGGCATGGTACAAAAAGAGCGAGACCTACACGGGGAGGGGAAAGAGAGGGAGGAAGGAAGGGGGGTGGTAACGATGGCCACTGTAAAGCAGTAAATGTTGGCCGAGTGTCCTTGAGTTGAAGGTGCAAGGGTTGTGTGTTTGTGTGTGACAGCTTAAATCACCATGTGCATTTGCAACATGCTCAGAGGATGGAGTGGACAGGCAATATCAAACAACATCAAACATTGTTCATTTGTATTTCGTTTTGACTTTTGTCATTTTAATTCAGTTAGTTGTTTTTTTTAACTCATTCACTGCCTTTGACAAGTATACTTGTCAATTGTATTTTTTAGAGCGGTGCTAAATGGGGGCGAATCTGAGCATGCTCCACTGTAAATATCAAACTTGGAAACAACTTTACTGATGCCCAACCACCGGTAGATGACATCATTGCCCCATTTTATAGGAAATAAACACAGTTTCAGAGTCCATGGGAGAAATGGCTGTATTTTGGCAAACCTACATTTTTCTGCTGTCAATTATAAAAGAACGGGACGGGACAAAAAGTAGGGAGTCTATTCTGTTATTTGGTAGATTCGGTTTATATATAATTATTGAATGTAATATCACGTGAGTATTGGAAATGTAAAAATTTTCTATAATGACTAGCAGTGAATGAGTTATTGCAATTTAGAACGAGTTTGTTTTTGTTTTAATTTTGTAAAAAAAAAAATGCTTCCTTTAAAGTTAATGTTTAATTCTTTGTTTTTTTTGTTTGTTTTTTGCTGTTTTTTTTTTATATGTGTTTGTTTTTTACTTTGGTAAAGTAATCTCCAATTCCCCAACGACTGTTAGACCTTCCTTCTTCTGTCCTGCCGTACGGTAATGTAAATATCAACCTCAAAAGCTCATCCATAAAATTCACTTTAATTACATCTAATTTTATAAATATAAAATGTAGTTTCAGTTACTCTTTTTAAGGAGTGGTGTAATTTTTTTTTTTTTTTTTTTTTTAAATACAGTAGGCTAATATGTTATTTGCACCCCCACTAGTCTAAACTTTGACTTAGACTTAGACTTGACTTTATTGATCCCTTTGGGATGGCTCCCTCTGGGAAATTTACATTTCTAGCTGCAATAAGAACAGATAAAATAAAAAAACTAATTCAATCAATCAATAAATAAGGTTATTACAACGGAGATTGAATTAAATACATTACACAAACACGGTATTCTCATTAATACTGCGCTTGTGGAATATACAGGACTGTCTCAGAAAATTAGAATACAGTATTATGATAAAGTCCATTATTTTCCTGTAATGCAATTAAATAAGCAAAAATGCCATACATTTTGGATTCATTACAAAGCAACTGAAATATTGCAAGCCTTTTATTATTTTAATATTTCTGATTATGGCTTAGAGCTTAAGAAAACTCAAATATCCTATCTCAAAATATTGGAATATTTCCTCAGACCAAGTTAAAAAAAATGCCATAATTTTTATCTAAGAGGGCGGCCATTTTGTCTGGTACTGTCACTTGCTGTTGACTGAAAATGGCATCAAAGTGACTGAGGGCTCGGCTAATAGGATTGGTCATTTGACGTTGGCAAGTTGGCATTGTGACGTCATTTTAAGTTGACAGCAAGTGACAGTCCAAGACAAAATGTCCGGTCCCTGAGATGGATGAAAATGGGTGGATTTTTCTGCTTAATTCAGATTCAAAAAACACAATATTAATTGGAATGCCGTGTTTAGACTAGTGCATAAAACCTATTATTGTATAAGAAAATTTCGACCACCCATTCTCACTCTATGTTGTTCGTGAAACCGTTTTCTAATTGTAGTTATTTAGTTGTTGTGAACTACAACCTTCTGAGAAGTAAGAAACACACTGCATGCATCAACAACACAGCACACTGTGGATTAATTGGTGTTTTCAGAGAAGACAATAGGGCTCAAATGTGGACGCAAAGTAGAAAAGACGTTCTCATGCGTTCCACTTCATAACAAGGCTGTGGAGCATTGCAAACCTAATCAGGCAGTCAGCACATGTGCGCATGCAGATAAAAGAAACATACTGCAAGTGGCGGTGTAAAAACTTCCCCATCACCTTTTTGCATCTGCCCTTTAGCACCTGGCACGAGCACCGCCGCTTCCGTGTGCGTGCGGTGACAGGAGACTGCTGCGGTGTTTATCCCACCATTCCTCTAAGGGCAAACGTGCTAAACATAGATTGCACTCCCCATGTAATCTAAGAGGGCATGGTCGCCAACCGACACGGTAGCGCGCACACAAAGACGGGGTGGCCTTCAGCATCACCTGACAACAAGAAATCTCCAGTGTGAACCTTAAAACTCATTAGGCACACTCCAACGCGCACAAAAGATGCGCACGCGCAGAGCGAGGGTGGCCTTCAGCGCGATCTGATAATTTCATTCAGCCAATCAATGCGCTCCGCCTCGCCCCTCCCAAGTTTATTTAAAGCAAGAACATGCGGCCCTGACGGGAAATAACACACATACACACACGCATACCTCAAAGAACAGGGATAATGAGGGATTTAAATGCAACTTCCACTCAATGCACAATTGGGCTCAGGGTAATAAAAGAAAGGAAAACAAAACAGAGGGACAGTCAGGGACTCAAAGCATCTTGCCGCCTCATTTCACACACATTTTCAGTGTTAATTTATGTATATATATTTTTAAACCTGACTCATTCAATGAGTAGGTGGTGCTTGGTGAAAAACGAGGCACTCTGAGAGCAATCGCGGCGTTAAAATTAAGACAGATTGACATTTTATTAGATTTCTTTATTTTAATACGAGAGTAAATTAAGAGTTGACCAGTGGGCCAATTCCAGTCTCAGCTTGACTCACGGCTTCAGACTGTTTTGTGCTGAAAAGTTGGATCCCAAAACGCAGACACAAATATGGTTTTAACTATTTATTCACATAACTTGACTAAACGAAAAACGAGAATGCATCGAGAATCCCGAGACGCCAAGCTCCCTTGGGCTGGGAAGTAGCACAGAGGACAGTGATCAATAATCCGCCAAAATACACACAATTCTCAGACTCTTATATAGACAGTCAATCAATCTCATTGGTTGTGGCTAGACATGTGAGTACCAGTACTGACATGGAATTTTCTGATTGGCTTTAACCCAGTAATTACAGGTAGTTCCTGACATCAACAAACATCATATAGCATAAATGATTCCTGACATCACATAGTCCAGACATCATATAGCCTAAAACTAGTTGAAACTGGATGCTGTTACATCAATACCCAAAACAGACACGTAACGGGCCATGAACTCTTTTAAATTTGTGCTCTTTAATTCACCTGAAACCTGTTCTAAATCCCAGACCCTTCACCTTAACCAGATACTTCAAAGTCCTTCCATAGTCGTGAATTTGTCAGGAGACCAGAGGAAGGATCAAAGGAAGGAAAGATTAAGCAAAATGAAATCCAACACCGGAAGTAACACTACCTATTAATTCCACAGCCCTTTAAGAGTGGACACAGAAAAGGTTTGGGAGGGCAAGCTTTTTTTTTCTTTTTTTTTAATAAGATAGTTTTAGACACAAGCTTGATTCAAAAATAAAACAGGTCTAATGAAATAAAGTGGTTTCCAGACATTTCTTCATTATACTTCAACATCATTCAGGCAGCATTTGGAATTGTCAATAAATTCCACATGAAAAAAAATAAATCAATCACTTCACAATAACAGAACGTAACCTCCACATGCGGCTTCCAATTTGAGCTCTGTCTCACACTCACGCGCGTATGCAACGCAACGTGGTGGAAGCTCATTAAGGGCATTTTAGACCTGAGGGTCCATGACCACTGTCGGACGGATGCGCCCGAGGTAGGAGGAAGTCTCAATGTGTCTCTTCATCTTTTTGCCTTCATCTTGACTATCTTAAGTAAAACCTCCCCTGCGCTGCACGGTGGCAGCCATTTTTCTTATTATCTTTAGTAGCTGCAGGCCCCATCCTGCAATGACCCAAACACACACACTCCAGAAGTAATTAGGCTTAACAAGGATAATACATCTAGCAGGATGATACAAGAAGACTTGCAAATTGCAGCCAAGAGGATACTTCACGGGGACACAAGTGTTGATGATGAATGCTCTTTTTACCTGTATACACCAACTGGCTCGTTTCTGTGCAATATTTTAGTTTTGTAGTGGGAATCTTAATGTCCCATTGATTCTCGTGCTGCAATCACAATAATTTAGGAAGCTTGCAAAAAGACTGTTAAATGGACAAAAACACTTCATTTCGACTCACAGCATTAAACTCTTAAAACCACTGGGTCAAAGTAACCCAAATTGGGTGGAATAGCTAACCCAGCTCATGCTATAGCCAGAATATTACATTGAGACCCAGCATATTCGTTCAAGATTTTAATCCAACAACTCCATACTGATGAGTTAAAGCTACCAAGCACTGGGTTAACAGGTTATTTAGAAAAAGTTTAGAAGCAACTTCCCCCTTCCCACCCATTTTCAAAGATGTTACATTGAATTTACTTCAACTTAAGTACAAAACAAAACTGTCCAAAATGGCCACCAGCTTCCGCTCTTCAGCCCACTCAAATCTAATCAAACCTATTCTGGTGAGTCAAAAATGGTGAACCAAACCTTGGGTAAGAGTAACCCAGCTAAAAATCCACCGCTACCCGGCAAGTGGTGAGGAAAACAACCCAGCATCTTCTCTTTGTGTTTGGAAAATCAAAATGAATGATTCAAGACACGTAAGTAATGTCCAGTGTGAACATTGTTTTCTGTGTTTTGCTCCT
Source organism: Festucalex cinctus (assembly GCF_051991245.1). Taxonomy (NCBI): domain Eukaryota; kingdom Metazoa; phylum Chordata; class Actinopteri; order Syngnathiformes; family Syngnathidae; genus Festucalex; species Festucalex cinctus. The sequence continues at coordinate 11,704,042 of NC_135426.1, forward strand.
TTGTTAGCAATATTGTTAATTTGAAGGAATGTAACATTGGCCTAGGTGGAAGATTTTTACACATTTATTATCATCTTTTACTGGAATATTTCAACATGTTCCTTTGTTTCTCAAAGAATAATGCATCAATCACAACGACAATGTGCTTGTTTAAATTAGATTTTCTCAACCTTGGTGTCATTTTAATGTCATCGTTAGTCAGTCTGATTGGGAAAACATTCAGGTGTTGTTTTTTTGTTTGTTTCCTTCTGTTTTAAAAAACTTTGTGGAAGGCAGCAAGCTTTGCACAATTCAGAACATTTTACAGTCATTATTTCATGAACCGAATGACAAATTTCAGGTAACTATCATATAATTTGTTCACAATCACAAGCTCTACATTTCAGTTTGGCATATGAAAGCAGCTTGTGACAGAAAGCACTGCTCTCCCTTTCGTGGTAAATTAGGTGCAGATAAACCTGCGGTGGACACCACCTGCTCCCTCTCCGAACAGTTATGTAATAATTCAAGTATAAACAGAGGAGCGAGCACCTGAGAAGCGAGTCAAGGACTTTGGAGAGTTCAAGGACTTATTCATGTTCATACATGTGGAGCAAACTAAACAAACAAGTGAAGTGCAATCTAGTTTGTGTATGTGTGGAGTTGTTTACCAGCAATCATACTGCATGAAGCTGTGCCAGATGCCCAATTCTAAATACAGGACGAGGGAAAATGAACTCAGCAGCACCTCTACGTGGGAGGTTATACAAGAGCCTTATCACACTTGCAATTCTATTATCCTGTGCAGAATGCAAGCCAGCTCACACTCTTGTTTATTTGCTTTTATAGATCCCCCCCCCCCCACTCCTCATTCTTTGTGTTTTTTCCCTAATGGAACTCAGTACCAGCACCACCTGCCAAATTGCGGTGGCAACCGGAGAAGTGGAAAATAAACAGGTTGTGTATGTTTGAGGCAAACTGAAAGCGAGTGTATGCGTGTGTATGATAGAATAGTTGTGTGTGTGTGCTGTCAAATTAGTTTACAGTAGGAAGAGAGACGGCCATCATGGCGTTGGGCGCGACTCCCTGAAGCGCATTGTCTGTGGTTGAAATGGGGCAGAATGAGCCAACACATTCAATTATTTTTTTCATGTTCAGTTTAGCATTTTTAGAAAGCTGCTTCTATCACAGCATGGCTGGAAAGAAATGTGCAAGTTGCAGTTTCTGAGACATGAAGGAAAATGCCAAGCTTGCTAAACAAATCTCTTGAGTGGGGCCACATCCCCCAGCTTTCATAGCGCCATCATTATGATGAGTGCTCCTTTCCAAAGTGACTAATCCCAATGAGCAGCAATCGAGTGTGTGCATTGGTCAACTCAAGTGGACTAAACAGAGGCCCAGATTATATGTATTTATTAGGGGGGGGAATTACCTAGTACCTGACGATTCGATTCGTATCACGATTCATAGGTCACGATTCGATTCAATACCGATTAATCCTCATACAAATTTATAAATCGATTGTTGCGATTTTTTTTAATCAAATTTAGAAAATACTAATCAGTAAACTTGTACACTGTAAGATTTGTATGAAAATGTATTATTTATCTGAAACTTCAGCTGTGAGCCACTGTATTTAACAGACAGTTTAATGTTTGAACAGCATTGAAATAAAATATTAAAGCTTAATGTACCATTAATACAACATTTTTCCATTCTTAAGGTGTGAACTCTAACCATAAGTAAGACGTTTTGTTGAATATCTTCCATCAAAAATGGATGTTTAAAAATCGATTCGGCCACCTATTGAATCGATTTGATAATTGCGAGCTGGAATATTGCGATATATTGCCGAATCCATTTTTTTTTAACACCCCTAGTATTTATTATTAAAGAATGCACTTCATTGAAAATACAGTTAAAGTTTTAAGAAACCAATGACTTATCAGTAAATCCATCTCAAAAGGGGCAAATGTCATGGCAAAGTCACCTGGTTGATTGAGTTCTAGTTTTGTGTCTTGTATTATTTTTCCATCTAGTTTCAGGTAATTTACAAGTAGTCTGCCACAATGTCATCTGTTCGCAGGGTGTCCAGCAAAAATAACAGGTTTGTCAGTTGCCAGTGGAAGACCCGTGAATTCTCCTTCTCAAGCCTTAAGTAACATAATCGTGACAAGTTTTTCTGTTGCGGCATTCATTGGGCAGATGACAGTTTCATGAACTGGAATGACCTCCCCCACCTCAAAACTGAACAGTTATCTCAGCTATTACAAGCCAGTATTCTTGTGGGACCCTCATATTTAAGGTGATTCATCAGACCACAGTTCTCAAACTTTGGTCCCAGAGGGCTACAGTCTTGCATGTTTTCCTCCTTCAAAACACCAGATTCAGATGATCAGGATCGTTATCAGGTTCATCATTTGAATCAGGTGTGTTGGAGGAGGGAACCGTCTAAAACATGCAGGACTGTGGACCTCGAGGCCTGGAGTTTTGAGACCCATGCATCAGATTGAACCCTTGGAACTAAATTTGGGTGAACACCAACTCGTGTTTTTTTCACTTGTATCAGTCGAGCTGACACTCTCTTATACTGGGCTAGAAAAATACAACCAACACACTGTTGAGTACTGTAACCACTTTAAATTAGGTTGTAAAGACTGTGTTAAGGTCATGGTATGACCTGATTAAGAATATTATTTTTTTTTTTTTGGCTCAACCTGACCAAGACTTTTAACCTTCTGATCCTACTGTTCTTTGAATTACTACCATGATCTGGAAGAGGCTTTTTACCATCAGGCTAATTCTCTTCCTCTTCACAGACCATATGACTGTCATACTGACTTGGTTCCAGGGAACCCCATTCCTAAGGATTGACTGTATTCCATCTCAGGCCCTGAGAAAAAGACGATGACTGAATACATTGTCTCATTACAGAGTGGCCCTATTTCGCCCTTTTTGTCTCCACTGGGTGTTTGTGCGGCTTGAGGGTTTGGATGGTCTGTTTAATTTTGTTCTGTGCTAATTTGTCTGGTCTGGATGATGAACAGTATTTTTGGATCAGACCAAGTTCAGATGTGACAAATCATTTTCGAAAAGTGCCTTGCTGGTGCCAGAAATGGGGAAAAAAGCACATCAGTAAACTCACTGCAGTTTCCTCTTTTGTATAATCAAACTTGAAATGTTAGGATTCCTGTTTGTTTGCCTCTGGACGAGTATCTGCCAAGTGTGATCATAATAATAAGCACATCTTCTCTATGACAGTGTTAAAACACTGACAATGCAACTCAGAGGTAGTGGTGCCATTTCGACAACCTGCTGTCAGCAAACATTTGCATATCCTCAATATGAGTGTATATATGCATACAGTGTGAACAGATAAAAGCACAGACACAGCACTAGTCTCTTAAAGCAGCCAGACAGATGGCGCCTTCTCGCTTTGGGCCTGCAGGAGCATCAGATTTGAATGCGATGGGACTGTGACAAGGGGAGGCAGCGAAGGTCAGGACAATACGGCAGCAAGGGTAACAACCGCCTGCACACGGTCGCCGGACAGGGCTGAGGGATGGTCAGGGTTCAGGGTCAAAGATGAAGTGATCAAGGCAAAAGATAAGGGGATTTATCGTCTGTGTGAACAGTCGTGGCATTGAGCGTAACCCAAGAAATTCGAGCCAGGGCAATTAGATTACTGAGAGTATTTATGCAGGATTAAGGGTGCTTGCAACGACTCGGGGCGGCTGCTTTTTAATTGGAGGAGACGTTCCATTTGTCTTCAATTGCCCTTTAATGTAATCTTGATGTCACACTATTCTGCAAGGTCACAGACGAGTAGAATCCCCTGCCTCTTCCAGACCGAAGGCAGCAAATCCCTGTCATGCTCACATTGTCAAGTTAGGGAGAGGATGGGCATGATGCATCGCAATATTAGTGATTTATGATCTGTTCCAGACATGAAATTAAAGGCCTTTTCCGGCAATTCTTTGACCCTAAATCTCATCTCTTCTCGAGCTGGCATTGGCAAAAACCAATCAACTGTGATTGTGGTTACAAACAGCCCGACTAATACAATATCAGATGATGTCAATGTCTGAGATCGTCCACTCACGTGTACCCTCAGATACAAAAGATGAACTTTACTCGTAGGTTAATTGTGCCCATAGCAGTCTATAATGGCACAGATGCAGAAGGACAGAAGGTGTTTCATTACGTTTTTGTCCATAAGAAGAGTATAAAAATAGGCCTGCTTTTAATAACTGTTATTAGCGCCTGGCGACAAATGTGGGTAGATATTCTGCTGTTCTTTTTTTGTTCTGATGTTAGAATAAAAGCTCTGCAATTGAACCACATAATAATTAACACTGTGGAAATATCAGCTGGGCAAAAAAAAAAGAAAAAAAAAAAAAGAGGAAAAATATGAACCATTGTGAGATTTTTCCTGAATTATTTAGAAACTCGACTCAACTTTCTTTGTAGAGCGCTTCAAAAACAACCGTAGCTGCATAGTGCTGTACGTCATGTAACAATCAGACACATAAAAACAAAGACCAATCAATAAAGACAGTAAACAATGAAATACTCAAACAATGCAGAGTCTCATGCTGAGTCAATAGAGATGTGTTTTAAAACGAGCTTTCAATGTAGAAAGAGAAGGGGCTTGCCCAACGTTTAACGGAAGGTCATGACAAACAAAGTGACAGGCAATGGGAAAAGCTCAATCCCTCTGAGGCGCCGCTTAGTCCTTGATACCTCCAGTTAGTTAGTCTTTGGTACCTCCACTGACCTGAGGCAGGTGCATAGGGATCTCAGAAATGTAAGGTGAGGCAAGACCATTTAAAGATTAAATCTTGAACTCCAAAGTGAACAAGGAGCCAGTGGAGGCCAAAATTGGAGTTATCCGCTTTCCTTGTAGGAGCTCCAGTTATTAGGCGAGCAGCAGCACTTTGGGCCAACTGGAGATGCTTAAGGGAGGACTGGCTGACTCCAAAATAAAGCGCACTACAGTAAACCAGCCGACATGTAACAAAAGGCATGGATTACTGATTCCAAGTACTGCTGAGTAACAAAATTGCGAGGAACTGTCGAGGCTTGCAAATCATTCAGTGTAGACACAATCCATTTCAGTGTATTATATTAATATTACTTATGGCCAGATTTGGATGAAAGGAATCAAACTCTGGATCGCTGTAGTGTCTACTTTAGATGAAAATATTGTATTTGGTATAATCTAACATGGTAAATACAAGCAGTCCGGCTCATTAGCCTTTGAATCAACGGGGGTGGGAGAGTTGATTGTCTCCAAACAAATGTGCATCAGTGCAGTAGTGAAAAGTTATAGTCCAGTATGGACAAATCCCTATTTCAAGCCCATCCAAGCTACTTGTGGATGGAGCTTCTCTCCGCAAGCAACAAGTGAAGTCAGCTGGGCGCAGGAACAACAAGAGCGCCTACAGCGCTTTGTGTTGCACCTTGGGGGAGGTGGAAGCCACAGGCTGGAGCACGCTGTAACAACACATGTGAGGTGTGCAGGCCAAGAATCAGTTCATTGTGTGGCCTTTCTGCCCTGCTGCTGCCTTCAGGCTGGAGAAGGTAACACATTTATGTGTTTTGCCACCAGTATGCAACCACTGCGAAATGCATTATAGTAGACATGTGAGTTTTTGGCTAGGCCTCTAAAACTAATACATTTACGCCACATGTAATCAACTTGAGAGTTTCAACCTCACAAGAACCTCAACCTGTACGCTAGTAATGACACCTTGGCGCAGCAGCTGTGTTACTATGACAACGATTTAAAAGCAAGCCCCGCATACTCGTACCACTTATCTGGATATTTCTTGGAATGGATGAATTTTGGAAATGATTCACTGCAGAATCTGCAGCCACTGAGAAGTGTCATCCATTTCACATCTCTGGGTCAGCTCCAGTGACCGATCGCGTAGCGCCACCACTTCCCGTGACCGCTAGCAGATGTCGTAATGACAGTGCAAACGAGCGTCTACGCGGCAGGGTGGGCCAACCAGGTGGGGAGGTTGCTGGGTCAAACACAGACACATCAGGCTCAGTTGAAGCTCTGGACGTGGATGTAGGTTGCAACCATGGCAACAAATGTGACATAAGTGAGATGAAGTAGTGGTTTAAACGAAGCCTCAATATGTTCATGGCCTCCGGGTAAAATGTTCATGATGAGGCTGCTCTCGTGAGATTCAAGTAGGATTTGGTACAAAAACATAGTACTTGGTTAAAAACTGACACGTTTGGGTTATTTGAAATGGCTTTTGTTTTCATACACACAACAGGCCTTTGTTTTGTTGTTATGGTAAATATAGTAGCATCTCCACACAAGTTTAAATCTAATCTGGCTTTATGCACGCTTGTGATTTTCTCAGGTACTGCCTTCTCTCCACATTTCAGGAATGTCCGTGTTGGGATACTTGAAATTTCCAGTGGGTCTCAATGTGTCTTGGGATTTAGTTTGAGGTCGCCCCATCATACTGTACATGAAAAATATGGAAGTGAATTCCAAAAACAACAAAACTAGACTCGAAACAAAGTGCGACTGGGTGTTTATCAATACAGTGGTGGTGGTGGAAAGGGTCGTCTGTTCTAAGCTTTTATTTTTCGTGGCCTAACAATGCCAAGTACAGTGCAAAAATATTTTTAAAAACTGTCAGAAAACTTTATCCAAACTTGTTGGTGCTCGAGGGATGGATAATGGTTGCATTAATGAGCCACAAAGTTGGCACATCCTTTCTTCACTTCCATGAGAAAAGGACTCTTTCCCAAGATGTTCATGAGACATGTAAATGACTACCGCCTGAGTAAAAAACAGTCACAGATATGAATAGGTTGCTACGACAAGCTCATTTTTAGCTGCATACTTACAGCAATGCTAAGCTAATGTCCATGCTTTCCATTACCATTGATGAGACAGTCACCTTTGCTAAAATGGCTTCCACGCATGTACATGTATTTTCTTTGATGGGAAAGTCGTCCGTTTCAACATGGCCACTACATTGGCATGTTCTTTAGCCAACTCTAGCCTCCTCCCAGTCTGTTTATCGACCAAGTATGACAGGAAACAGCACAAGTTGGAAGCATGTGACCAGTCTCTGTTAATGGCGCCACAGTGCCCACAAACGGCCAATGCTGAAACAATACCAATACTTTGAAATGTACTATACAAGGGGAGTTTTGAGTAGACAGGACACCATTTTCTTGTCCATTAAATACCAAGGTTCCTCTGTATATGACTTGTAATTGATTAGTGACATTATGCAACATCTTGTAAGGTTTTGGTGGATCCCAAAAACAAGAGCAGGTAAGTGAATTTTCAAAAACAAATATTTACAGAAAAAACTAAGCACACGGGCAAAAGTCCAACAGAAAGAGCTTGCAATGGCAAGAGTAAAAACACGCAACAATACGCGGAACCGAAAACACACTTGAGCCAATCCAAAAGGTCAACAAGGCAAAGTACAACAGAAATCTTCAAGAATTTACAAGAATCAATACGGGGAGGCACGATCAGGGTTGAGGTCGCAAAACGAGGTCTAGGAGTCGATGCTACCTTGGATTGAGACATGAGCAAGTGAATAGTCCGACAAATAACATAAGCAGAAGCTGCCTCTTAAATACACGACATAATTGTTGATGAGCAGCAGCTGTGCAGAGTCTCATGGGCGCCACCGCAGGTCAGGCTCAAACTGGAATTACAATATTAAGACAAGACAGAGCACAGCCTGCAGGCATGGAACATGAATCTGTGATTATAAAAAGAAGTTGAAAATCAATGGATGAATGGATGGGTTTCTGGGCAGGAAAAAAAAAAAGTCCAGAACGAATTTTGTGCAATTCTCTGTGAAATTTTTGGCACCAATCTGCCCTCTTAGTTTAGGACAATGGACTGCTTACAAACATGAGTAAGTACAACAACACCACCACAACTCCCCGGTGAATTTCCGGCCGAAAATAGAAGGCGGAATTTCCGGGGAAGCGACGAGTTTAGAGGAGACATTTCAAGCTCAATCTCTTTTTTTTTTTTTTTTTTTTTTTTTTTTTTTTTTTTTTTTTTTTTTTTTTTTCTTTTGAAGAGCTCAGAATTGTTCATTCGGTAGTCTTACCGATTCAACGTCTTGTCATCATTGCTCTTTTCCTTTTTTTTTTTTTTTTTTTTTTTTTTTTTTTTTTTTTTTTTGTGTGTGTGTATGTGTGCGTGCGTTTGCGTGCGTGCGTTTGCGTGCGTGCGTGCGTTTGCGTGTGTGCGTTTGCGTGCGTTTGCGTGCGTGCGTGCAAATACGTATAAATTTATACTCATTCATTCACCTAAAACCTTATAAATATCCCATTACCCTTCGCCTTAACCAGGTACTTCAGAATCTTGCCAGAGTCGTGAGATTTAAATGGTCAGGAGACCAGAGAAAAGGTCAGAAAAAAAAGAAATAAAGAGAAAAGAAAGGTAAATCAAAGTGACATCCAGCACCGACCAAACACTTCCTGCCTTCCCCATGATTACAAAATCAAAGTCTTACGCCAACCCCGGAAGCCTCTAAATTCCAGCAAATTTAGCGAGATCTCAAGAGCCCAGAGGAAAAACTAAAGAGAGGAAGGAGGGAAGGATCGATAAGGCAGAGTGAGATCAATAGAAGCCAGTACATCCAATCCATCAAAGTGAAGTCCAGCACCAACAAGACCCCTCCTGCGTGGTTACAAAACCGGAGTCTTATGCCAACCCCAGAAACCTCATACTTCTAATAAATTAAGATCTCAAGTGACCAGAGGAAAAACTAAAGAGAGGAAGGAGGGAAGGATAGATAAAGAAAAGTGAGAACCACAGACACCAGCACCAACTGATTCAAGGGGCTGTGGGAGGGAGAGGGTACTTCTGTTGAGTTTCAGTAGATGCTGGTGCGACGGATCTGGCATGCATAAGGACCACCACCAAAGAGAGAAGCCGTCAACCGCGGTCCAGCAAAGCGAGCACCCCCCCCCCCCCCCCCCCCCCACCCCCCCCGGAATCCCCAGGCCGCGGCAGCACCAAGGCCACCCCCAAGCCACCCGAGCGGACACCGGTCAGCGAGCCGACCCAGATACCCGGAACACCCCCGCCCCAGCCCCGGCCCACACCCCCGAGCCCAAGGCCGCAGAACGAGGCCCAGCGGGCCCCCACAGCGCCCCACCGGTCCCCAGCCCCCATCCCCCCACGACCCCCCCGCACCCCACCCAAACCCGCCATCCACCACGACCCAGGCCCCACCACCCCCGACCCCCAAACCCCCGAACACACCCCGACCCCCAGCACCCAACCCCCCACCCACCCATACCTCCACCCCCCCCCCAAACAAGCCGCCCCCCCCCGACGGCCGCCACCCCCCCCCCCGCGAACCCGGCCCCCCGCGAGAACCCCCCACCCCCCCCCCGGAAACCGGCACCGGGCAGCAGCGCAGAGAGGGAAGATGTGCCCACCCCACCTCCAGCCGCGCGAGATTTGCACCGCGGCGGGAGGGGGGAAGCAGAGGAGGAAGCACCAGGGGAGAAGGCGGGACACCAGAACACCGAGCCCGGTGGGGAGAGGCCCCGGTCGTCACGCCAGAGTACAAGTGACACCTAACCCTGTTACTGAGTCCGCCAGCTCGCCGACTGGCGAGCTCTACCCTTACACCGTGAATGTGGCCCCACCCAGTGTATATACAAGTGTGTGCGTGTGGTGCATTAAAATTGGGAGCAGGTGAGTCGGAGCAGAGGGAAAAAATTTCCCCTACTCCGACACACCCGTATCCCCCCCCAAAAAATGAATATGTATATGTGTGGTGCATTAAAAAAGGGAATGGAGGGACAAAGTGGTGGGGCAGGGACACAAATGGGGGGGACCACAGCGCTGCCAGGCACTGCAGTCCATCCCCTCTGATGGCTCCCCGCCCCAACTCACCCCTCCCCTTGGACGTGAGGTGCATTAAAATTGGAGGGGAGTTGAAGGGTGAAGACGGTGTTTCCACCCTTCCCCACCCCACCAAGAAATGTGTTGTGTGCCCTATGTGTATATTTACAAAGTGTATAGTGCAAGCTAGTGAAGTGAGTAAGAGGAGCGACCAGCGGGGCCTCACCCAACCCGGCGGGTGTAGGTGGCACGCCCGCCCCCCAGCACCCCCACCCCCCGCCGCCCCCCACCTCATCCACCCGGCACCACAATGGGCGGACAGCCAGCGCAGCAGGGCTACCGGACAGCCCACCAGCCACCGGGGCCCGCCCGGGGCACCAGGAGTTATACCGGAGCGGGGCAGGCCCCAAACCCTCGCCCGGCCCCCGGAGCCCGACGCCCGGGCCGGGGAGGGAGCCCCAGGCCCAGGGAGAGGGAGGGGGAGGGGCCGCAGGGCAGACAGGGAAGGGGGGGGGGGGCGGGGGAAGCGGGGAGAAGACGACAAGAAGGCGAAAGGGCGGCTGCAGGGCAGGAGGCGGGGGGGGAGAGGAGGAGGGAGGGCGACAAGGGAAAAGGGACCGGGAGGCAGAGGAGGATGGGCGGGAGGAGGCGAGGAGGGAGAGGCGACGGGGGGGAGGAAGGGGGAGGGGAGAGGGAACCACGGGGCACACCGGAGGCCCACCCACCCCGAACCGCGCCGCCGGGCACGGAGCAGCGGACCGCGCCGGGACGGCACCGCCCCGGGCACCAGGGGAAGCACCCCAACACCGCACCCCACAGGGGGCCCAGGGAGCGGCCAAGACGCAACCGCCACCGAGCAGACAACGGGGGGGGGGGGGGGGGGGGGGGGGCAGAACCACCCCCGCCCGACCACAGGGGACGGCGTCAAGAAAATTGACTAATTAGCATGCAGTAACACCAAGTGTTGATGCTTAGTGCCCACTAGAAATAGATCTTAAGGAGTTATTGAGTATAGTGTCGTATAGTGTGGTATGCTCGAGCCCACTAGCAGCAACTAGGTTCCTGACTATATAAAAATAAAAACAATCAGATACAAAATACCAAATACAGGAGCAGCGAAAACAGAAGTTGTAACGATGTGGTGGCTCTCGTTAACAGGCAGAATCTTGGCAGGATTAAGTTGCCAAATTGAGATTAAAATATTCTATGTACATAGACCATATTTGTTTAAATCTTGATACTTGATTTTTATTTAAGGCAGAGATTTTTTCCATTGAGATATAATTTATTAGTAAGTTTAACCAGTGGTCGATATTTAGAGATTGTTTATTTTTCCAATTGACAAGGATTATTTTTTTAGCAATAGTAAGGGCTATAAATATAGATTGAGATTGTTTACATGGTCGCTCAGTTATTGTTAAGTCACCTAGTAAACACAGTCTTGGAGATAAAGGAAGCCTACAGTTTAATATATCAGCGAGCTTTTCCAAGATTTTAGTCCAGAAATGCAGCACTGGAGTACATGACCATAAAGCATGAAGATAAGTATCGGCAGTGTTTTGTGAGCACTGGAGACAAATGTCGGAGTCAGAGAGTCCCATTTTTTTCATCATATATTGTGTAATATATGTTCTATGAAGTATCTTATATTGGATAAGTTGCAAATTTGTCTGTTTGGTCATTTTAAATACATTTTCACAGATTTGGGTCCAAAAGTCTGGTTCCGGAACTATAGACAAGTCTTTTTCCCATTTTAAAGTCGGTAAATACGTTTTATTTGTGTATAAAAATAACTTATATATTTTTGATATTTTCTTTATTGTTGTTGGAGAAAGCTTTATAATATCTTTAGCTAAGACAGGCAGTTGGAGCGTATCTTGAAGTGTTGGGATTTGTTTCTTAACCATATTTTTAACTTGCAGATAATGTAAGAAATTTCCCTTTTTTATTTCATATTTCTGGACCAAGTTTGTATATGATATAAACTTATTATCTGAGAAAAGATGATGAAGGTGTGTAATTCCTTTCTGCTCCCATAGGCTTAAATGGAACGACTGATTATTAAGTTGAAAGTCGGGGTTATGCCAAATGGGAGAGAGCCCACAGGGCGCCAATTGGGAGTTTGTAATTTCTAATGCCTTCCACCAGGCAGTCAGGGTGGCGGCTATCATTGGGTTTTTAAAACAATTATGTCGTCTTATTGATTTTGTAATAAAGAGTAAATCTGACAGTCTAAGATTATTACAATCCTTCTGCTCCAATTCCAACCAACAGTTAGTATCTCTGTTGGGTTGTGTCCATAGCACAAGATATTGTAGTTGATTAGCTAGATAATAGTACATAAAGTTTGGTGCCTCTAAACCTCCTTTAGATTTACTTTCCTGAAGAGTAGATAGACTAATTTTGGCTTTTTTTTTATTCCAATAGAATTTTATGATAGCAGAGTCCAGCGATTGGAACCAGTTAGACGTAGGTTTAAATGGAATCATTGAAAATAAATAATTAATCTTTGGTAAAACTTTCATTTTTATAGTAGCTATCCGTCCTATTAAAGAGATCGGAAGATTATTCCAGCGTTCCAGGTCACTACGGATACTATCCAATAATGGTGAAAAATTTAAAGAAGTTAATTCAGTTAACTTAGGTGAAATTTTAACACCTAAGTATTTTAAATTACCTGTAGGAAAGGAGTAGTGTGGATCCTGACTTGTAGGATTCCATGAATTTTCTGTAATAGGTAATAATGTTGATTTTGTCCAGTTAATAGAGTAATCTGATAAGTGAGAGAATTTAGTTATTAATTTAAATGCTTCCCCTAGGAAATAGCAGGTTCTTCTAAATAGAGTAATATATCATCGGCATATAGATTAATTTTATGTTCTATTGTCCCGGAGTGGATTCCTTGGATCCGTCTATCCTGACGTATAGCTAATGCAAGCGGCTCAATAAATATAGCAAATAATAAAGGAGAAATTGGGCACCCTTGTCTTGTTCCCCTTTGTAAAGTAAAACTCTGTGATGTAATCCCATTAGTAGTAACTGTAGCTTTAGGAGAATCATATAATATTGAGACCCATTGAATGAATGACTCCCCGAAGCCGAATTTATTTAAGACAGCAAAGAGGAAGGACCAGTTAACTTTATCGAATGCTTTTTCTGCATCCAGCGAAATAACAACTGCCTTTTTATCATGCCGCTGTGACATACTAATCAAGTTAAAGAGTCTCCTAATATTATTAGTAGAATGACGACCTTTAATAAAACCTGTTTGATCACTATGAATAATTGTCGAGATTACCGTCTCTAATCGAGATGCCAAGGCCTTAGCGATAATTTTAATATCGGTATTAATTAGTGATATCGGTCGGTAACTTGACGGGAGGGTAGGGTCTTTTTCTGGCTTTAATAAAAGTTTAATTGCTGCTATATTCATATCTTGACGTATATCACCTTTACTTTTAAATTTCAGTTACTACTCTTAGAAATAATGGAGCAAACATTAACCAGAAATGTTTAAAAAATATAGCCGGAAAGCCGTCTGGACCAGGTGCTCTGCCATTAGGCATACTGTCTAAAGCACGATACAACTCATCTATAGTAAGCGGGGTATCGAGAATATCTTTATGTTCAATAGATAACTGAGGTATATTTAAGCTGTTTAGGAATTCCTCAATATATTCAGGGTTAGGTCTATTAATTTCTGTGTATAGATTTCGATAATAGTTATAAAAAATATGGTTAATTTCTTCTGGTGATTGTGTGCATTCACCATTTATATCTATATATAAACATTTCAAGCTCAATCTCACCACAAGGTCACAGCCTGCAGGCAGCGGCCGCCGAGGCAGCAATAGCGTCTCTCCATCTCTCTGCCCCATTTAAGTGACGGATGCTTTTTGACATGTCAGAGCGATCGAGCCAGTTAGCCTCCGGCACGCTTCAATTAGAAGCCGGACTTAAGGCGGCGGGGAACTTTGCAAAGCACTGATACGAGGACGCAAATCAATAAAGGCGGCTGCGGTGCAAAGACCTGTTAAGTAATCAAATGTAGCTTTTATTACAAATAATGCACTTAAAAAAAAAGTCAAGTTTGAACTTGCAGTCAAGACAGACACACGTCTGCTCGTTATGACATTCAAACAAGCGGGATGTGTGATCATGAAATAAAAGCAGCCAATGTGTGAGTGACACGACTGCCGCACTATTTCACAGCCTCTCCGACAGGTCCATTTCCTTTGCAACGGGTATGCGATTGGGCCGGGGATCCTATATAACTGCCACGGCTGCCTTGCGTCAGCCCTATGAAGCTGATTTATGGATAAGATGCGTGCCGTTACACACGCCCTCGGGGATCAAGCCTATTGGATTTTGTCCGGCGCAATTAAACAGTCACGAAGGGGCTTGCAAATTGCAATATGATGAACTACGAGGTGCGCATTTCTTCTGCAGGTTTGCGAGGATCGGGAGTATATACAAGGTAACTCAAAACTCTGCTGCAGTAATTTGCATCGGGCAAACATAAAAGCTGGACCGACTTGATGGAGGAGGAACGCATTTAGGCCCGGTAGACCTTGAGGTTGGCTGAGTATCAATTTCTCACCACAGCGCAAGCGTATCATTGTCTGGGCTCTGCAGTAGTCACAAATGACAACAGAGGGTGACATGGAAAGGTCCCGAGGTGAAGCTGCCTGAAAATATCAGGGGGATGCTTCTGACAGAATGCCAACCAGGGTGGGCGCGAGGCGGCGGCAGTGACAAAAAGATGAGCTGCAAAGTGCTGGAGAGCTCAAAGACAAGGAAACACGCAAAAGTAGTCACTCTTCCATTTGAATTGATGAAATTCAAATCAACCCTCAACAGGATAGGACCCCACTCTTTTGAATGCTAAGCACTCCAAGACGGCAAAGAAAACAGATCAATTTGTGTGTGCGTGTGTGTTTTATTTTGATATCAAACACAATTACTTAATATAACAGCTTTATCACAGATCTGGATATGATCTTCGTTCACCTGTGCTTTTTGATTTCATTTTTATAACCATGTTACAAAATAGTTCTAGTGATGCAATCGTGATGCAAAATGGTGAAAATAAACTACTGCGCTTCTGCCTTTATCCAGAGCCTTAAAGGGAAAGTAAAACTTTAGAATTTTCATGACAGTTAGTTTGTGCAGCAGGTTTGATCACTTTATTTATATATTTATTTATTTATTAAAAAGCATTGTTTTAGTTTTCTCAGTTTAATTTATGTATTTTATATATGGAGCATTTGTCTACAACAAATTCAAGACAAAAAAAAATAAAAAATCCTTTTCCCGCATGCACATAGAGTAGGCAAATACCAAAATAAATACATTTAAAGCTGACCCCGAAAGCCAGCAATTGACCAAGACAAAAAAAAAAACATTGTCACTATACTGTAATTATCATTTCAGCTCATTATAATGTATAAAGAAATGTAAGATGTAGTTTCAGCTTTTCTTAAAGAAAATTTCATTTAAGATTTGTTTTTCTTTTTTCTATTTACCGTATTTTACGCACTATAACTCGGGATTTACAACGGATGCGGTTGCGGTGCGGCTGCGGTGCGGTTGTGGTGCGTTCCTGCGACGCAAGCAATTAGATTCCATTCATTCGAATGGTGCAATTTACACCGCTTGCGTGTGCGTTGCGTGTCGACTGCGTCTCAGCTGTGGCGTGCCACAGCCCTTCAACAAGGATAGACCTATTTTCTATTTTTAAATGGCAAGCTAGCACAAAACACATCGAGCGGGACAGGAAGACCGACGCAGTTTCAAAATAAATTTCCGGTTACCTTTCAAGATAAAACACTGGCCAGCTCCTATTTCGCAAGCATGTTAGCAAAATGTGATGTGGGCGTAGACGGGCCTGGAGTTAACGTGCGAGGTGCTCATTCACGGTTTAGACACCAGCGAACATGGACGAGGAGAGGTTTATATTGGAGGTAGAAAGCCACAAAATAATAAAAGTCCACCTCTCTTCCTGCTTCTCTGTTGAGCACAGACTTTCTGTGTGTTTGTCGTTGTTTTTAATGCCACATGATCGCGCGCGGTCACGCGAGACACGGGGGGAAGTGGTCGGCGACGGAGCTGCCGGACCGCAGCTGTGCGGAGCCGGTGTGGATTGGCCAAAAAAATTGACGCGTCCGGAGCATGCAGTCAAGACGCACCGCACCGTAGCCGCACCGCACACGCAACCGGTGTAAATCTCGGGTAAGGCGCACCGCATTATAAGGCACACCTTAAATGAATGGCATATTTTAAAACTTTTTCCAAATATAAAGACGCTACAGTAGAGGCTGGGGTTACGTTATGCATCCATTAGATGGTGCTGCGCTAAAAGGAATGTCAACAAAACAGACAGATAGGTCAGTCAAACTTTATTAATAGATTACAAACTAGCTTTCTGACAACTCCATTCACTCCCAAAATGAATAAAAAGCTGTTTTATTATTTTCTCTGAGATAAAGTATTAGTATTAGCTAGCGATCCAAGAGGGCGGGATCTTCTGCGCATGTGCATCACCGATCGTGCAGGGTCACCGATAGCGTCTTGACAGCCAGACCTGTTGCGGCTAAATATTGATCCATATATAAGGCGCACTGGATTATAAGGCGCATGGTCAGCTTTTGAAAAAATTGAAGGCTCTTAGGTGCACCTTATAGTGCGGAAAATACGGTAAATTATTTTGTTGTTTTCCATTAAAAAACTTGAACCCAACTATTAAAAAGACATATAAAACAGCGCATCCACTCATTTACGCAGGTCGTCATTTTCAAGTATTTTCACTCTTGTGGTTGTGCGAATTTGCAACAATCTAACATATAGTCACCAGCTGTATGTTGTATAATATGGTACCAGCTTGATGGTGTTGGAGGCTAGTAGCTAGTCTTCATATAGCATATGCCCTTTTATACCATGAAAGCAATCAAGTTAATCTGGTCCAAGACTTTTGCACAGTGTAATTATTTATAAATGTGGATGATTTGGGGCTGGTGAAGATATGTTTTGGTCTAAGTTTAGCAGTATTTTTCATTTGCTTTATTCAGTATCTCATGAAATGAAAAATGTTATGTTCTTTTTTATACTTGCTCATCACACTGAGTGGAAATAGGTGGAAGTTGCCAACCAGGCTTACAAAGGAAAAAAATAAAACAGAGCGGCAATTGTAAAAACGGAGTTAGAAAAACAAATTCATTCCTTGCTAGCTCATTGTATTGAAAACAAAAAAAACAATTTCTGCTTTTATTTGGGCTGTGTGCCAGAACGCTTATTGGCTGCATAATATTCCCGGAGTGTCAGCTGGTTGCCAGGCAACTGCTCCCCGCCTCCCCTTTAAAAAGGTGGAGCGGTTACCGTGTACGTGTTAATTGACGAGTCTGAGGAGCGGCGCTGGTCGAGGCTGACAAAGCTCAAGGTCCGTCAGATTTTGATTGAATTAAAAATGTTTTTACATCACATAGTGACTTGCTAATTATTTTGCAAACTAAATTAGGATGTTTCGACTTTCCAAGTATTTGTCACTCGCTCGGGGCCAAGAGTCAATTAGAATAAGTAAAGCAAGTACGCCTTTTTACATATTGCGGACAAACGCTCCCGTCTCCCCAGCCACCAGTCATCTCCCTCCAGTGTGCCACTTGTGGCCGTGTGAGTAATGTGGCGCTTCCCTCAGGTCAAAATCAGTGCACTACCTCGCTTGATCCAAACGTGTTAGCGTCACCTTCCGGGAACACCGACCAAGGAAAAAAGGGAGCAGCTTTCATGCAGAGTAGATACTTGTTGGGTGTCCTTGAGTTCCATATGTGCAATATGTCATGTCTTTTGTCGTACTTTAAACATTGCTGATTGGTTGATTGTTTATCTCCAGGGGCGTAGACAGAACTTTTGCAGTGGGGTTGCCAGGTTGAGACACTAAGGGGTGGCTACATGATGACACGTCCACAATTTAGGGATTGTGAGTGCTGCCTTGCGTATATGTAGAGCACACAGTCTCAGAATGATCGATTGTCACGAGGGATTTAACGATATCCAAATGTTACGATACGATATCACAAATTGAAGCTCACAATACGATAACTATCACGATACTGTGGGAAAAAGGTCACAATATTGTTTTAAAAAAAAAGCACAATATTGTGCTTTTGTACATATCAATGTTATGTTATTATGTTTTATTCTTATGTTATTATGTTATGTTGTTAATGCACGCACACATTGAGTTCCTCCACATACTTACTTGCTTCACAGACATATGTTCCCCTTCATCTGACAACTAGTGTAGATTTTAAACAGAATGACCAAAAGATGCATTATGCAAATTAAACTGCACTAAAAATCTGGCCACCAGAGGTTGCTACAACTGCACAAATGGAAATCAACCTGACATTTTGAACAGATATGTTGCATTTAAATATCGTGAACATGACAACAATGATACTGTGTTAATATCACAATAACACGATATTGTGCTTATCGTTACATCCCTAATTGTCACCAACATCATTTTGCATACAGCGATCTATGGCTCATTCATTCAAATCCATACATTGCTTTTGAGTTAGGTTTCTTCCTGCTTGTATTATGAATGTGTTGTGCAAGATTTGCATGTGTGCATTTGATTTCATGAAAGCTTGAGTGAGGGTGGGATGAGAGACAATAACTTGTCAGCCATGCTGAATGCTCACAAAAGTATCAAATATTTCATTGTTATGAACAATTCTTAAGGATTGGACAACACTTTGCTCTGGCCATGATTACTGAGGCACTGAGTATTTTTCCTGGTGTTACAGCATGTTTATTTTCCAAGGTTGAGCATAATAAGACATAATTCCGCCCCCCTAATTCAGTACAAAAACAGGACAACCTTGTTAGGCTTTCTTAGAAACTGGGCATGAGGCTTGACAACATCTTTGAGAAAGCATAATAAGAAAATCATAATAAAGTGTTTTTTTTTTGTTTGCTTTTACACTACTAAAGTATTGTTGAATTCTATTTTTAGCACAGATTTCCTACCACAGCACTCCAATTTGAATGCATTTTTTTTTAAATATTCTAAAAATGAGCCAGAGGCTGGCGTAGATGCATGAATAACATGATCAGATTGACTCCCACAGGTGCACATACACGGAAAGGCGTTACCATGGCAACATGAGTGGCAGATCAAGTTACGAATCTCCTTTTTATGGCACAAAAAAAAAAAAAGAACTTAAAGCTTTCCTTCAAGATTAGTGACAGCGACTTCATCCCGAATGAGTGTCTTCCAATGGATGGCTGCCTCCAATGATGGCGAGCCATTTCACAGATGTTGCAGTCACAAGTAGAGGCGCGACTGACTTTGCAGGTATCCATCATCATAAGGACATATTAGGAAATGACGGATAATCGCTTCTGCCTGGATGCACCGCAACATTTATTGGTGCCGCTGTTGTTCAGCTCCAATCAAAATCAGGTGGTGGTAATAATAATAAAAAGAAAAAAAGAAAAAACATGGCATCACTGCAAACTCCCGCTAACTGCATGCAATTTGATAGTCACTAATTTGATAGCTGCGAGGCAGAACCTGTGTCAAAGTGTGTGTGGGTGTGTAACGTGTATGTGGAGAATGAAAATAAACATTGCCGGGATCTATCTCAGTATCTCAGGTTAATTTAAGACTCTTGTCGGCTAATTGGTTTTAAAAAGAAGCTGTCTTTCACGCGGCCATGTCCAATTAGCCGAGTGCAATAAGAATGTCGTCCTGTCATCGGTGGCCAAACACAGCAGCCGTGCGGCAGCGTCACGAGCTGCCAGTTCAATCAGAAACGCTCAAGTCAGCCCGATTTTCTTTCACGTTTTGGCAGGGAGAAACGAAAAATGGCCTCCCGGGGGATGTTATACCTTGCAGCTAGATGTGAGAGATCTCGTGAAGAAAGAAAGGGAAGTCGCTATATGCAGAATGACGGTTTGGGAAGTTGATATTGTCAAAGTCAATGAAGAAGAGAGTAAGTACTGATGTCGTTTTACAGGATAACGTTGCTAAATAATTGTGGGAATGCTGAAAGCACTTAAATTATCACTAAACTTTATTATTTTTTCACTTTTAGAATTTTCCTCTCATTTTTTGCCATGCAATAACTCCTACATAATTATTCCGGTTCATACCGTTCAAACTTGCTTCAAAAATCCACGCCTATCTGGGAATATATCTTCTGATTCCACATTACCTGCAGTACAATTTAATGTTAAATATCAACTTTTCCCCATTCATTTTCAATGACATTGGAAGTGGGCATAGAAGATGGTACTTAGAGAAAGTTCATACATACAACTTACCATCATTACCAGCTATCAGATACTGCTCAGTGGCACAGTTGGTAAAGTGCATTGTTCAGTAATCAAGAGGTTGTGGATTCAAATCCCACCTCCGATTGTATATTGATAATATATCCATAACATCCATAACATTATGCGAAGTGGTGTACATGTATACAAAATGACTATCATCTGGTGAAATGCAATATAATTTCACTGAAATGATTAACTACATAATATACCCATTCAGCTGCAACACAAGCTGTCAGCTTCAAACAACAATTTTAAATATAAATATGTTCAACAAGTTAGCTCAGTGGTTAGAGCAATTGCCTACCACCACGGAGAACATAGTTCAAATCCCGCGTGGACCACATTTTAGTACATACGATGGTTCGAATCCTGCCTTAGACTGGTTGCAATTAATGAGTAATTTTCACATAATTTATCTTTTAATTTACTTCATAACCATTTCACAAGCATTCCACATGCATTCAGATATTAACATTTTGAGAAGTGTGTGCCAACTGGAGAGGTTTTGATAGGTATACAATAGAACTGCACGATATTGGAAAATCATGCGATATGCAAAAAGGGTGCACAATATATCGATATCAATATTATTGCGGTATTTAACGTGTATCTCAAGAAATTAAATTTTTATTATCTAATGAAAGAATTGCATTTTTTCATGCGGCAAAATAAGCAAACTTAATACAATCTTAATTAATTGTAATTACCTCTCGATAATGTTTTAGTTAGCCGACTGGTCAAATTCAGATAAAAACAAAATTCCATATGAAACTTTGCGATATGCATATTGCATCAGCCAATATCACGATATCGATATTTTTTCGATATATTGTGCAGCCCAAGTATGCAAGGTCAAACAAGTTTGAGAAAGTCTGACATAGACTAGCAGGGTATTTCCCAAGATGCATTTTTCTCCCCGGCATTACAATATGGCACATAAAGTAAAATACATTTTCTCCTGATTATGATTATGATATGGTATTGTATTTACTACGGTTACTGTTCTAAGCTCAGTGCAAGGTGTTTTCCTGTCCTAGAGTAACTGCTCTTTTTCCAATGGATAACACTACTCAATTGAAATACACAAAAAAAAGTTATTTTGGCAAAGGTTAGCATTTCAAACAAAAATAATCTCTTAAAATACTCTCTTATCTACTAGAGAAAAATATGGCAGCCCCTTATTTTCATAACCCTGAGGCTGGTGAGCATAAAAAAAATAAAAAAATAAAAATCCAAGTGGGCGAAAACCTTATCAGGTCTGTAGACATGAGGCACACTCTGAGGTTGGACTGATAGTGTCATAAGCATGTTGGAAATAGTCGGCTCCTGCTGTAAGTAAAGATTACCATCCCAAGTATGCCTTATTTCATTGAAAAACAAAGAAAAAAAAAATAAAAAATAAAAAAAAAATATATATATATATATATATATATACATACATATATACATATATATACATATATATATTTAGCTGCGAGCTGCTATTTTTCCAATAAAGCCGCTTCTCCTTGGGATGGATGTCTTGATGAGCAAGAAGGGAGGAACAGGAGGCTGGGAAAACAGCATGTACAGCTGGCACAATCAGCCTGAGCATTGGCAGAGTGGCAGCGCTTTATTACTTGTCTAAGTAAATGTATAATTGAGTCGCCTCATCTGCGGTGAGCGAGAGCGACGCGGGCACATTTATTTGAATGCAAATGCCAACGACTGCCAAGGAGCTGAGTGGCACACTGTACCTGCAAATAAGTCAGATTTTTGCTGAAAATTAAATAATATGCTTGACTTTCCCAAGGATGATAAGTATTCTCCAATCAAAGATAAAAGAAACGGTGAAAGTTCCCATCTGAACTTTACAATGTCTTGTTACTTTGTAGGGCTGGGAATCTTTGACTGTCTCACGATTCGATTCTGATTTTTGGGTCTACGATTCGATTCAGAATCGATTTTCGATTCTCGATTCAAGCGATTTTTGATTCAGAATTGCTTTGTACAACTGGTAATTCTTCATTAAGAAGGATTTATTTTCCTTTGCAAACAGTACATGCCACGGCAACAGCGTGCGAGAAGTTTGAAGATGATCGGATCAACTCTGTAGGAGGAGTTCGTTAAAATAAGACCCCTATGAAATGGCCAAAAAAAATGGCAACACGTTCCAAAGTAAATCAAAATGGCTGACTTCCTGTTCGGTTTAGCATATGGTTCAAAAAGAGGTTTTTGTACCTTGAGGGCTGTTACATATGTCTTCAAATTTTGGTAACTCTAGGTCAAACGTACAGCCGGAAATGCTTCATTAAGTAAGAATTTTGAAACACAAAATTTGATGCCTCGCCTCTGGCGGACTTCCTGTTAAGTTTAGCATATGGTACCAACAGACTTTTTTGTAGGTCATAGTTTGTTACATATGTGTACCAATTTTCGTAGCTCTAGGTTAAACATACAACCGGCAATGCTACGTTTAGGAAGAGTTTTGAAACTCTAAATTTGATGCCTCGCCCCCGTCATATAGTATGTCAAAAACTTTTGATTTTTTTTTACCATGATGTTGTCCCAGGTGTTGAGATGGTAGAGCCCAAGTTTGAAGTCAATCGGGTTAACCTTGTAGGAGAAGCAGGCAAAAGTATGACCCCTGTAAATGTGCAAAAATGGGACAAAATTAGACAATTTTGTATTGTAAGTGCCTTTTTCCACAAAAACAGCATGTGGGGTACAACTGCCTTTTCCCCTTCTTCTTCATTTCTAATTTAAATAAAATTGATTTTTGGATATGCCCTGCGATTGGTTGGCAACCAGTCCAGGGTGTCCCCCGCCTACTGCCCAGAGCCAGCTGAGATAGGCGCCAGCAGCCCCCGCGACCCTTGTAAGGAATAAGTGGTCAAGAAAATGGATGGATGGATGGATTTTTGGATATTAATATCAATCCGATTCGATTAATAAATGAGAATCTCGATTCTTTTATGAATCGATTTTTTGGCACACCCCTATTACTTTGTCCATAGTAGTGCTTCAAAATATTGATCTGTTACCTCAGTGTTACAGAAAAAAGTGGGACAGATGGAGTTTAATTTCCACCATGCTTCTAGCATCATTAATGATACTCTTGATTAATGGCCGACGTCGATCCCAAGCCCCGCCTCCGGGAACCGCAGCAGAAGATGACCGTCTTCCATCACACAAAGATACAAGAGGACACGCATGGGACTAATTTTCACCAGCACTCAACTTAGAACCGCCGGTGTAAACATTGTGACTTTTCTAATCAGCACTTTCGGTGCCAGTGCAGAAAAGGGCACATGTGGGAGGCGTGTTCGACGGGGGAAAATAGCCCCCGCATCATTCCTCCTATTTCCTGCCGACCTCTTCGCTGTTTGCAATCTGGCTCCAGTGTAATCCATCATGGAGACATTAATTATGTAGCAGCCTCTTCCAGGACAAAGACTCTAATGAAGAGCCTGTCAACACAGGCAGAAGATGTGAGGGTTACCTGAGCGGCTTGGGTGTGATCCTGAGAAGGGAGTTTATACAAGCGGTGTTGTGATAATGCTTGCTCTCCAGTGAATACACAAGGGCCAACGTGTCAGCTTGAACTGAGCAACAAAGCACCACCAATCCAGAGAAGGTAGAGTATTTTAAAACAATAGCATTATTGATGGCACAGAGGGGACAAAGTGTCCCCGACATCTTGGGTCCATTTTGTTGAACATTTAGCCAGTGACTAATCAATTAATCACATGGCAATAATGTCCACTTGATTGAGTGCCAATCGAGCCAAACAGCAACTGTTAACTGAAGTTCTGACTTCATCCCGATAGAACACTTTTGGAATGAATTAGAGCGGAGACTGAGCCAAGTATGTAAAATCTAGGGGTGTCAGACGATTAAATTTTTTTAATCGTAATTAATCACATGACTGATTATTAACTCACATTTTATCACAGATTTTCGATCTGTTCTAAATATACAATGTTTTTTCTAAGTTTCATACTGTTGTTTACACATAATGTTAGTAGAAATGTTAAACAGAAATCTGGCTGCATCTTTTAGTTATTAATACAATAACTTCATAAAAAATCATAAAATTGAGTTAAATTAAAAAGATGTACTCTACTGTAAAAAAAAAAAAAAAGTGTGATATTGATTTGTCCTTTTTTCTCCCACTAGATGGCATAATTGCATTTGTAAGATGTGGCAGCTCAGTGCATTTTTCTCTTCATTTTAAGAGCTGTCTAATCTTTAACATGAAGTAACTTGTGAATTTCTGCACATTTTTAAAATTGTAAAACACAATTTGAACCCAGTCTCCACAATTATATTCATTATTATTACCTTCATTACTGCTAATTTTTGGCGTGGACGTGTCTGATGCGTCGCGACTGGAATTCCAGCAGTACAGGACTTCCAAGTTAGGGGCAGTCATTAACTCATTCACTCCCAGCTATTTTCACAGAAGCAATCCCGTTCGCTCCCGGCTGTTTTACTGAATTTTGACTGATTTTGCAAGGCCCACAGAATATTGTGTTCAATTGCTATAAAAGCATGGAATCTACCAAAAGAAAGATTAAAGTATGTTTCTATCTGTTTCCGTTTTGCAGCAATTAGCATTAGAAGAGAGGTAAGTTTCATCAGTTTTCAAAATTCTTTTTAAAATTGTAAGTAATTTAGCTTTTTTTTCCCAGATGGCCCTGGTTGATCTCCTTTGCTCTGCTGCCCGTTTGTGTAATAACTACCATTTCTTCAAACGTTCTTTGCAGTTGAGAGGCTGCATCAATGCCTTCTGTATGCTCTAGCATAAAAAAACAAAAAACAAACAACATATGAATATGTCTTTGGGACATTTAAAACATAAAAAAAAACATTTATACGTTATTGGGAGCAAATGAGTTAATCACGCGGTAAAAACATGGTGTGGTGTTAAATTAACTCAATTATTTGACATCCCAAGTAAAAACATTTGAGGAGTTTGTCTCCGGTAGTCTGAGCTTCGCTCGTAAGTATTAAGGCATCAGTGTAATACAAAATTTGCACAGGTGAATGTGCAGACAGACATGACATGTTCGCCTCCAGCCAGCCACGCTCAACAGGAAGTGTGGCAATGTACTGGTGTGATGCACTGAAGTCGTTGCCAAGTCACGGCTGCCGCCGGTTCGCTCTCGCTTTGAGCTGGACATCTTACAGCCGTCGCTGAGCTCTGAAAGCCCGACAGGCACAGGGAGACGACCCAAGGTGTCGAGTCATAACCAGGCTGAGCGGGCCCGTTGCTTCATGGCTAATTACCGCTGGCTCCTGGCTCTTATCGTCCTACATTTCATCCCAGAACTCCTCTCCTCGGTGCCCCCTCTTCCCTCCATCAGTCCTGCTTCTGCCTGTCTCACTGTTCACCGGTGGAAAACGAATCATTAATGACAGAAGAAGGTTAGCCAATTTATCTCCGGGCAAAAGAATTTGCTCTCCTTGTGTCCCAGCAGTGAGATCACAGGACACACACACACACACGCTACAACCCGAAACAAAGGTCATCTCCATCTATCCAGCTCTGATTTCGCTTTTCATTCATTTCTAGTCCACTTACAGTCATACAATGGGAACAATTCCATAAAGGAAACAGACCAATGTCTGAACACAATAATTTTCAGTCGGTACAAAGGGGCACTTGGGTGGCAAATGCTGTACCGGAGCAGTCACACTTGGAAATTTGGGACTAAAGTAAACATAAATCTAGAACCAAACATTTTATTGTATCGCTGACACTTTCTCTTTGGCTTTTTGTGTGTTTTTATGCAAGGGTATCAATGATTTGCCAACGAGGAAAATGGTCAACCAGATAGAACTCAGAAAGGAAAGGTAGATTTAACTAACTAACTAACTAAATACTATCTTGCCTTGCTTCAGTAAATGGAGAAAATTATACCATTCATGGATGGTGGGCGTGCCTCCAACATAGTCCATAAATAGTTGGGCTTTCCACACCAACGCAGGCTGAACCAAGCCTTGTTGCATGAACTGATGAAGCCTTCTCAGATGAGAAGTGAACAAACAGAGCAGTCAAGTTGTGAGCAGTTCAATGCTCTGAGAAAGAAATGACTTCATAGGTGTTAATCACAACAAGTTAAAGGTGCCGTGGTCTTCTGGAATTTACTGTGTCTGACGATCGAGGCAGAAAAACATCACTGCATTGGCACCCTTTCGGGCAGTTTGATTTCAATTGAATTGCAGGTAATCTGTTGTTGGCGATGAAAAAACGAGTCCTGTCTCAAAGCAATGCAAAGCACAACAAGACCGCGCTAAACAGATGAGCATGACGACTATGGCTTGTAATTAGTCAAACAGATTAAACACTTTTTAATCATTTGAGGCCCAACAAGTCCACTCAAGTAGTCATCAGGATGTATTCTGCTCCACAAAAGGGCAGAGACGTACAAACCTTACCCACAGTACTGTTAATTGGTGGGGATGTGGCATAAACGGTCTGCATGTCTCCTTGATTATATGATCCAGTTTTCCTTGGATCAGTTCCCCCCACCCACCCAAACGAATAAATATTTTTCACCTTTGTAATGTGCAACCCATTATTTTTCACTACTCTGATAGGTCAGCACTAGTGGCAATTATCTTCATGTTGTATATACCAGTGGATTTATAGCAACGAGTCCATTTTCTTCTCAGAACATGGAAAGTGACTTAATAGGCCCCGAAACTGTGCAGTGTAAAAAATAAGGGGATAAACACGCTCAAGTCTGCGTAGGTGGCGTTTTACAACATCTATGAAATGTGAGTCCACCAATAAGGTGCTGTCCATAAAAAAAAATATACGCAGTGAAATTTATTTATGTAAATGATGAGAGGGTTTCGAGTCACCTTAAGACATTGCGTTTCATGACTTTCTCCCACCCTCCACGCACTTTGACATAATTGCAAGCTCTTAAATCTGATGATGGCCTTTATGGAGAGAAAAAGTAGAGTTTCATTTTGACCTCCAGACAACAGCAAGCAAAGATTGGCCTGAATGTATGAAAAGCTACAGGATGAAAGTGAGGATTTAATGAGGACTTTTTTTTGCTGCTGTCAAAGGATGAAGACGTTCCAGTAAGAATTTTAACACTCCAGCTGAGGAGGTAGACACATGCGCGTAGAATACCTCCATCTTTAAATGATTTCACTTCACGCTGCACAAGTGCCGTAGTAACATGGTCATTTGAACTGACAAGGCGAGGAAAGGTGATCCAGAGATCATTTGGAGCACATTACAATGAAGCCAGGGGAACAAAATGCAACCAAACATATAACTCTGTTGTGTTGCTGGAGATTGTGTTGGGGGGCGTGTGATGGTCTTGGCAGAGCTATTGGAGCAGCTGGAGCATCTGTGAGCAGAAGCAGCAGCAGTGTGGGAACATCTGTCTTTGCCGCGTTGCCCTTTCCAAGCCCTCCACCACAAGTGTCCCTCTGAAGCGCTCCGATCCGAGCTAACTCCAACAGCGATGTGGCCTAATGGGATTATTCTGCAATGGTTCGACGGCGCTAAAAAGCTATCAACCTTATTGATAAGAGCGCACCGCAACAAATACTTTTAAGAAATGTCTCATGAGGGTGTGCATTTGGACCTAGTGCAACAAGCACAAAAACAAATTATGTTCTGAGTTTAGATCCCAAAAGTGCAGACAAATAAGATTTTAACTCTTTATTCGCCTAACATCGAGGGGCATAGAACAAACTTGACTAGACGAGAAAGAATGAGAATGTATCGAGAATCACGAGACGCCAAGCCCCCTTAGGCTGTGTAGATGCACAGAGGAACAGAGGTAATAATCCGACAAACACACACTTCTCGGTTTGGCTTTGAAGGGAGTTGGTGTGAGAGCAGAGGATGCAGAGGACAGGGTTAGATGGAGGCAACTGATTCGCTGTGGCAACCCCTGAGGGGAAAATCCGAAAGAAGAAGAAGAGACAATGAATTGATCGGATTGGCTGTGGCCAGACATGTGGCTAACATGACTAAAATGGAATTATCTGATTGTCTGTTGACCAGAAAAACATTAAAGATTCTTGACATCACATAGCTCATGACATCACATATTTTAAAACCAGTTGAAGCTAGATGCCGATTACATCAGTACAAAACAAACACTTGACCTCACTGTCCTGAACCCAAACTTAACCCTGGCGTGACCCAGTCATGACACAAATGAATATCCTAAATGTAACCTGATGAGAAGATAGCTGTTTCAATGTATTGGAAAGGAAAGGAAAAAATATGTGTGCATAAGGTGGAATTCTATTGTGCATACAGCTCAGGTCGCTATGTGTTGCTGTGATGTAACGCCACCATGTCAGTGTGCATGCGTAAAATATCCATTCATCTCTGTGTTCTACGTGAATGATCTGCGCTGCAAAAAACAAAATGATGTTCCTCTGTTCAGTAACAGTCGATGAACAGAGTCTGTAAAATTCTTTGAATGACTTCTGTCGGGTTATTCAAGATAGCCTGGCAAAGCCACACCCACATTCTTGAAAGACAGTGGGTCTGGACAGGCTTCCATTGAGCACTCTTCGGTCCGCTTCATAACCAACCGTGCAATCAAATTTGTTTATTTGCTGTCATGCATTATCCATGAGTAATGTCACTCTCTGGTGGCAGAAGCCCATCATGTATCATTCAAAATATTGTGCAAGAGAGACGATAATTTTCAATCAGCATTAATCTCCATTTGAAATGACCGTCGACCGTCTTGCCGTCATGAGAAGTCAAGCCACTGGTGGCCATTTTACATTGCCACTCGCTAAAGTTGCCTAACTTGAATACATTGATTTGTCTGCGGTGTTTTCACATTATTTCCTGCCTCTGTGGTGAATATGCCACCAAGAATGGCATATGATTGTACTAATAAGATAAGGAGAAGCGCGACATACCAAATTTGTTCGACAACTACAGCAACTACACTAGGCCAAAATATTTAGGAAGCGCCCACTCACTTTTCTAACATCCTGCCCGCTGCCTTTTAATCATCGTTTAAAAAAGGCCCAGTCCTGCAGTACAGCATCAGGACATCGCGGGTGACATATTTTGACGTAAATCAAACACATCAGACAAAATAGTTCATTCAACATGTATTGGTGTGAAAACCCCTTCTGAGGCCACGGGTCTTAGTCGTGGAACTTATTGACTTCTTAATTAATTTATTGAAGCATCCAGATCTCATTAGACTGCTTCACTTCATTGGAACACCATAAAGTCCAATGGCGCATTCCAGGTGTATATTTCTTGAGGAAGTGAACGAGCCAGCCTTCAGCAAAAATATTGCTTCTTTCTTTCTGTCTGTGGAAGAAATGGTTCCACTAAATTTGTAGCGGCGACCACATGAGTCAGAACAGCAGCTCGTTAAGGGTACAAGCTCTGTGAGGGGATTTGGGCCTCTCACGCGGCGCTTACTCACAGGTTACGATTGTGGTCATTGCTCAAAGCTTTTTTTTAGGGTGTGACAGTCTTGGTGGGAGGCCAGCAGAGAGGAAGTGCAGCTGGTGTCAGCAATTCCCTCGTTTGTACTTTCATCTGCTGTTGAACTCTCTTTGCAACAGGCAAAATCCTAACTATATATCTCTTCCATAGCAGGGTAGGTCAAAGAAATGTAATAGGAAAAATACATCAGACACACTAGTGCTTTAGAAAGGTATACCCTGGCACTTCTTGGTCAGTTTTATTGGATTAAGAAAAAAAAAAACAAGCGTGGCTCCAAAGCTTCCGGCTCTGTTGGCACACTGCATATACTGTGTCCTGCCAAAACATCCACTTAGCTCTCCAAGTGTCCCATTATAGAAGCGAGGCACCTTTAAAGTGCTATTTCAGTGTCACTTCCGCCAACTCTAAAAGTCGCTTCGGTGACTCTGGATGCAGTTGGCGCTGCAATAAATGATCACACTGCTTCCAAGCTACAGGTGTGTGCATCTTAAACATTGTCAGTGGAGGATGTACAGTAGAAATCAATTCTGGTAAATCAAATGGAGCTCTTTTTGGATTTTTATTCAAATTCAATTTTTTTTCATTTCATTCTTTTAAAAAAAAAAAAAAAAAAAAAGATGAAAAGGGACAGAAAGAAGTAAAACTTACGATATCTGCCCCTGATCAACACAATAAAATGAACAATGCAAAAATGACAGCAGCCAAGATGCTTTCACTATAAACAAAATTCGACAGCATGACCTTGTGCTACATTTTTCCAGTAATTGTGATTTTATACATTTTTTTAAAAATGCAAATGGACAGATGATTTAGTTTTATAATCCAGATTGTTCCTTGTGCTCTTTTTTTTGTTTGTTCTGTATTTAGGTTTGAAAAAATATGAGTCCCTCTTTTTCTTTTATGATGGGCTTTATACATTATTTTAAGGTGGTTAAACTGCATCAATTTTGTTTTTCTTCATAATATTGAAAACAGCTTTCCCCTCTGATTGCCACTAGGCAATCTCTACATGGACGCAAGCCTGGATGAAGTTTTTTGTTTGTTTGTTTTTGCCTTCCAATGTCCATGTGTACCCGGTGTAAGTGGCTATCCAGAGGAGCATTTCAAACAGACGACTGAAAACATCTTGTGAGTACATACCAGTACCAGTAGCAAGAAAATAGAGCTGGAATTATTGGCTCAATCGGTCTGTTTTAAGAGAATGGCATGCATCACTCATGTACATTTTGGCGACAATTTTAAAACCCGGAAGTGTATTTTTTGTCAAGTTGAAAAGATAAAAAGCAAGATCAAAAAGAAAAAAAAAGGCTTCTTCTAGAAGAGCTCTCCTTTCCAGGCTATTCCGCACCTGCCCACCACTCCGGGGCATCATCTGCCTCCCCTGCTGCCCCTCTTGTGCAGTCATCCTCTTTGCTTTCCACAAGAACAGATGTTCAGGTGAACATTTGCTCCACTTTGCCTTCTGGATTCATTTTCTGCTCTGACAACTTTCTCATTTACAATTGCAATTATGGCACTTTTTTTTTCTTTTTTTTGTTTTTTACTGTGTGCTGGGCATATCTGGCTGTGTGGGTCTTGTTTCATACCCTTGCCTTCCATTGCGTAACCTTTGCCAAGCGATCCTGGGCAATGTTCATGCATGATGTGTGTGCTGTGCCATGGAAGTGCGATAGCAAGTGTGATTCTGACTGTGAAGAGGCAAGGCAATTACAACAAAGCAACGTGAACGACGCAAACAGTGTTCTGTGAGAGCAAAAATGCAGGTGAGCGCTGCGAGAGTCTGGCGGTTAAATACAATTATCAGCGTGTTGTTCTTAAAAAGCTTACAAAGGCCAAATCTGTCTTTAGCAGTTATTGATGACAGCCTTTCCACATATGCAGTGCAAGAAAGACTGAGCCAATATCCAAGCTTAATGGAATTGTTACAAGACTACACTAGTTTGCATTTCACCAGAGCAACATCTGGCGTCAAAATACAAATAACGTGAGTACCGGTAATAACATTCCTGAAAATGTTCAACTCAAATATGACAGAAGCACGCACATTGTGGCACCGCGACTATGACAGAAGCACGAGCACTGTGGCAGCTCAGATTGACCACACTTCAAAAACCTACCACCAATTCTTATTTTGCATGAGCAAACTATTATTTTTGTGAGGGACGGTGACTTGGCAGACGGTGTGAAGCCCCACAAGTGACGCCGAAAGACCGAGGGAGCCGGATTGAGCCGGAGCAGCTAACAAGAGTGGCTAGCAGAAGTTAGTTAAAAAGCTAGTAAAAAGAGATCTTGAATGCTCACTATACTAATAACCAGGAGACTGCATATTCTCAGTTGAACTATTTACTTGATGCCAGCAAGAGCAAGTAAACAACTGTGGAGCCTTATCTGTGGAATATGGAAGAAGGTCTAATCTATTAAAATCGTCTCAACTGTTATACTATCTTGGTCGCCAACCCACACAGGGGATGGCTCAGCCTAGCCCATGTGAAAATGTTACCTGATGGTCTAAACTGGTTTCAACTGAATAAGTGTGCCAGAGTGCAGATAGATAGAAAGGCGCCAAGCCAGGACAGGTCATAGCGACACAACGGCCTATAGCTCAAGTCACCTTTCTAATCATTAACAGTCCTAATCTAATAGGAAGGTGACAAGCGACAGGCTCGAATCACAGCCTCTTGTGAGGTGAGATTACAACCATGTAATATAATTTGTGATTACTAGACACACAATTACAGTATATTAAAAAAACAAAAAAAAGTAAGTTGATGTGTTGGAACATGTTTTTTTTTTTTGCATATTATTGAAATCAGTAGTGGGTTTTTACATTGAATGAAATTTTAGTTCACCACTAGATGTACTACAAAAATACACACTGGGGCTTTAATGTTGATTGCTGTTCAGCAGTTTTACACCTTTGAATGATATTTTTTCCTGTGGTTATTTTTTATTTGGTTCAAAACCTCTGTGTTCAAGAATTGATACTTTATACTTGCATTTCAGATTTAAAATGTATTACGATGCTGTTGGCATATTGGTTCAATTAAAAAGGCAATATGCACATATTTTGTCTGGATCTGGTTGGGATTTGCGTGGTCCTACAGTATGTGGCCCCCAGTAGTGCTGATGAATAATTGTCCATCATTTAAGTTGCCCATCCCTGAATGAGGGTGAGGAATGAGAATTAATTAATTGGTTAAGTGCAATTGTGTGTTTGATCAATCATATCCCGATTCAATCAAGGCAATATGGAGTGCACTACTTTGGAGTGATTGATGGTTCATTTTCACTGTAGTCGATCAAGGACAATGCCATCCCAGCCCTAATTTATAAACATAATTACACACTCAAAGTAATCACTCACTTTACGCCAAAAGATTTGTTTGGTAGTTGAAGAAACTTGCTAAAATATGGCAAGATTGTAAATCTGAGTTTTAACAACCCTTTAAAAATGTCATGAATGTGTCCCAACTAATCAAAATAATATAAATCTACGAATCCAATTTATCATGAATTTTTATGTGCATGTTTATACTTTGTCTCTGTGTACGACTATTTATTATGGCAGTTCTCATTTCCAAGTTTTTCGTCACCCCTTAAATACACAACAGCACATTTTCAAGCATCCTTAGTAGTCCTGACTGGATTCAACTGCCATTCTTAATTTGTACTTCTCTCGTCTTGATCCTCGGATGCAGTCTTGCGCCGAGATCATTAAGGCTGCACCTGCAAGCCTGTGTGACTGACAGTCTTATAAGTGTAATTATAATGCAGAATTACCGCTCGCTCTGCCGTGAATCAATACCCCACCCCTCTCCGACCGCATTCATCCTCGAGCGGAGCAATTAATGTGGGGGAAATCAAAGAGTCCATTCCATGATACAGCCTACCTGTCAAAGCGGCAGTGAAGGTTCAGAAGCTGACTGACATGAAAGATTACATGTATCAATAATACATTCAGACAGAATGATTCAGTAGGGGGTGGGGGTGCGTCTAAATGAGGCGTCAGTGCCTTGTCACATTAGGGAACAGGTGTGCCGGCGCAGAAGCTCCTGTCCCGTGGCATAAGGCCCTTATATTTGGCATGTCAAACGAGCAGGTGTTGTGTATAATTCATCCGTGTTCCATTTTTCATGCTCGGGAGCAGGACAGAGGCTCTGGGAGTCAGCATTGTGAAAACGCTCAGTGTGGTGCACTACTGAGGCGAGGTTCATAAGCCCTCGAAAATCTTTCAAATGCACGGCAGCCTTTGAAGTTATTCTACAAAAAGACGCTACATGCTAATGCTAACCTGTCTCAAAAGGGCGAACCCAGTCATATTGCGGCTCGTTGCTCGCAAGCAGACAACAAAAGATAAATATGCTGTGTTTTATCGAACAAAAAGGAGGCAAACATACGTGAGATACTTACACACAAAAAACAACAGTAAATATCAATAAGAATAATAAATCGAACAAACCTTCCCGGTTACTAAAGGAGAAGGACTACGGAAGAAACAGAACCTTAATATAAACTAAACGTCAAGAGGAAATGAGGAATATCAAGATTAATGGTAGACCGACGGCCGTAAACAAGTACGGAGCTGGAATGAAAACGCCACAAAGCAACACTCACTGAAAGAAGCTATGGTGAGGTCAGTAATAGTAACTAAGTAAATAGGTAAGTCAATAAAGAAAGAATTCTGACGTGGAATCATCCTGACAATTTCAGATTTTGTTAGAATGATGCAGAAACTTCTGAATACAGTTTTCTTTGATTAGTCCGTTTTTTATTTTTGGTAACAAGCTAAGAAAAGCAAAAAAAAAAAAAAAAAAAAAAAAAAAAAAAAAGGGCTCACACGCTCAAATGTTTTCTGTATCCAGCCTTTTAAGGCTGGAGAATGAATATCTAATCTTACTTCTACACACTTTTACCAGTCTTTTTCCTGTGTATCCAAACTTCTTGCTGCCCGAGTGATCGTGAAACATTTAGAAACACTCATTGGAATCGTACGTACATATCTGCTTGGCTTCTGAAGCAGTTCAGTGAACCGAGAAAACTACAAACACTACACTTGTCAAATATTAATTCATTTCATAATTAAAGAAATCTAATAAAATATTGAGTCACATAAATTATAATGTATCAAATAAGAAATCAACAGTCAACTTTCCTTCCTCTTTGGCCAAACTCACCCACTTGAATGATACCAAACATATTTTAATGTTTATACAGAAGGCTAGTTAAGCTAGCAGATGTACATTAGATGACATTACATTGTTTAATTGAACAATTCTAACAATAACAATATTGATTCAACAAATAAACATCTTTGTGTGTAAGTAAGTAAGTTTAAAGTATGTGGAATGGGTGAAACTGTATTTAAAAAAAAAAAGGTCTATTATAAGTGGGTCGGTAATGTATTCCCACAACTAGCAGGGGTTCACTGTAATTCTAATTACAATCATGTATTCTCTGATTAAGCACTCCCAAAATTTACAAAGAGCTGCAAATTGTGCTTGAATTGCTTGGCATTGTGATGACATAACACGAATCTCCACTTTGCATTTGGAGAGCGTATATTGTCAAACGCACGCACGCCTTCATGGAGGCGCTGTGATTTCAATGGGATCAGACATTTACACAAACAACAATTAAAAGCTTAGTTAAGTTTGTTCTCTCTGATTACCAGTGAGTTCGCCGCGTGCATACAAAGCAGCGCTCTGCTGATGTGCATTTGTGATGATCAAGGCTTCATTGAAAAGGCTCGCCATCAATACAGCTCAGTCAACCAAGGACTTTATAAATGAGACCCGCCGTCACTTTCCACTGACTGATTATAACTCAGCAAGTCAGGGTCTGTTCAATGTTGCCACACTATACAGTTAAATGAGGTGATACAGTTTGATTGGTTGACACCAAAAGGCTGCCAGGGATCTAACGCATCATCTGGAAGATAAACATGGTCGCCCTCCTCCGCCAGTCACATCCATTCTTCACGCTTCCACGAGAGATGGGTCACTGTGATTGTGTCGCGAGGTGCTGCCGATGAAGACAAATGGAAGCCTGTGATAGGTTACGGTTGTTGCCGAGTGGCGCGCTGACAGGGACAGGCGTAAATGTCAAAGAGGGTAAAGGGACCCACTTCACAAAATGAGGACCGTTTGTCATGTGAGGTACAAAATGTGGACCCAAAAGCGGACACGACGCCTAAGTTAAAAACAGAGGGGCCTATTCACTAAAGGTGTGCGTCGTCTTTGCACGGCACTAGCCGGTAAAAATGGAGCAATCCGGGAGTGCCAAATTCACTAAACACGCGCAGATGGGGAAATCCTTCACTAAGTGCGCTGCCAACCAGATTGTGCACTGGTGTTATTTGTGCATATGTAAATTAGGTAATTTGCATACATTTGACGCAAAATATGTCCACCTCAATGCAAATGAGACTCATTGATATGCAGCGTCTAATTCACTAATGCCAGCGAAAATAGCCACACGGAGTTTGCGTGACGCAAATAATGTTTATGGAAAGCATGTATTAACCTGCCGCAACCACGATCCCGCGATCATGACAGCAGTGCACGTCCCCTGGCTGATCACGCAGAGCGAGAGAGCGAGAGATTTTTCTATGTTGGTTTAGGACAGATAATGTAACCCGGGCTGATCGGCAATGGCGGGAGGCATTTTACGATCATTTTTACGTTCCAGGTGCATATTGGACGCCCACGCCAGCCTCTGAAAATATATTTTTTTTAAACGATCGCACCAATAATTTGTACTTTATGAATGAATGACGTCGTCATCCTCTCTGCTCTGTACAGCTTAATGGCGCTATAAACGCTTCCTCTCGGTGCAACCTCGCTTTCTGATCATGTCATCTTTCTCGCAACTGTTACTATAACAACCATGTTCTTGACGAAAATCCATTGCCATGTGTGATAAATCAGGTGCAAATTTGCTCCTAGCTGTCAGTTTTGTGGGCGTGTTTGCGCCGGTATATGATTAGAGCAATACGAAGTAACAACAGTGAGCAGGGCTGGATGCAGATGGCCTTGAAAAAAGAACTTGACAAAGAAACCTCAACATACAAATGTTTGACTGAGCAACTCCACCTAGGGAACTACTCAGTTCTATATGACAGAACAAAGGTGTATATGACAAAATAAAGGTAACACAGGACTAGAGCAACAGACAACATGACAAGGACCCAACCCAAAACACAGTCACAATGATGTTTCTGATACACAATATTGTGCAAGCTGTTTGGGATCCAAGAAGTTGTAATTACTGCTCAACATGCAACATTAAGTCACCTTCGCCATACCTGGTCTTGGGCTTCCTCTACTCTTGTGTCATTTACCTTTAAACCACTATGGTGGAGACATTAACAAACTAACAAAATAGTTGAATATGCATGCTAAAAGGTAACAGTTCATGTCATTTCTTGTCTTGAATTCATGTGTGGGAATGAGCAAAATGAGATGTTTGGTCTATCAACATTACAGAAAATAAGAGTTTAAGCTTTTATTATTGGCTCAAAGCTTAATAAATGGTAAATGGTACTTCATTTTATATATCGCTTTTCCACTTTACAAGGCCCTCAAAGTGCTTGCATTCGACTATTCGCCTACTGATGACGCAGCATCAGGAGCAACTGGGAGTTCAGTATCTTTGCTCAAGGATCGTTCGACGTAGACACAATGGCATGGGATCGAACCCACAACCTCTGGCCACTCTACCAATGATCCACAGACACCCCCCCTCACACACACAAACTTAACTTCAGTGCCACAGTAGGAACGCACCGCTCTCGCAAAATCAAATGATAACAAAAACTTAATATGCAGTGTGATATGTCAATTAATTGAGTTTATGATGCTCTTTGACGGTGTATTGTAAACTGCAAATCGACTTTGTGTCCTGACGCTGTTGCTTGTAAACTGTTAATTAGCTCGCCGTGACCCCGGGGCCTCGCTGGCCGTGACTCATCTGCCTGGAATCGTAAACACAATTCCAGCGCCATCTTTCTCTGACACAGCAATGAGCGTGTGCTCCCTTGCTATGATGTGAAAATGGTGCTGACCTAACACTGCAAGGCCTCGGATATTATATTAAACAAACAATGCTATCCAATTTCTGGAAACGGCACACTGATCACTTTGTGCGTGGTCAGAAATTGAATTTCTCGGGAATGGGATATTTGATGTGGCGGGGAGCGTCCATAAATCATTCTTTGACATTGCTGCTTCATTACCCAAAACCACTTTCTCCCAGCCTCTCTCTGTCTCTCATCAAAAGTCTATCATCGCAGTCAAATCTGTTTGAATTGTAGCTTTAAAGTCGCTCACAAACAGGGGGCGATAGACTGGCAGAAGACGTCAATTATTTCTTTTTGCATGAGCTCCACACACTTATGATAATTACGTCTTGCTCTTAAGCAAAGGTTCCGCGTCTCCTTTATAGGTGCTGGAAGCGTGGAAGGGTGCAAATGGAACAAGCTCTTAATTCTAATGAGTCCACGAGCAAAGCTGAGCAGATGGGAGAGATGATCACAGGATATTTCTTTTTTTTTTTTTTTAAAGCTCATGTTCATCATCCTGATGGATTTAAGTCAAGGTCATGTCATGAAAGCGCAAAATAAAAGTGCAGTGGCTCCAACACGGGAGAGCAAAAAGGTGCATGGTGCCATTTCTTATACAAAGAATCTGTTCGGTGAATATTTTGTATCTGTAGGAAACCAAGTAACCGGCCCCCAAAAAAACATGCATCCATCCATTTTCTTAACCGCTTATTCCACATAAGGGTTGCAGGGGGGTGCTGGAACCTATCCCAGCTGGCTTTGGGCAGTGGGCGGGGGACACCCTCGACTGGTTGCCAGCCAATCGCAG
This sequence comes from Festucalex cinctus, assembly GCF_051991245.1. Lineage (NCBI taxonomy): Eukaryota > Metazoa > Chordata > Actinopteri > Syngnathiformes > Syngnathidae > Festucalex > Festucalex cinctus. Next base: position 11,742,548 of record NC_135426.1, read on the forward strand.
GGCACACAGAGACGGAGAAGCACTCATACTCAAACTCACACTCACACTCACAAGCACACCTAAGGACAATTCAACCCAATCAACCTGCCAAGCATGTCTTTGGAATGTGGGAGGAGACCGGAGTACCCGGAGAAGACCCATGCAGGCACAGGGAGAACAACCAAACTCCACCCAGGAAGGCCGAAGCCTGGACTTGATCTTGTGTCCTCAGAACTGGGAGGCGGACATGCTAACCACTCATTCACCGTGCCCCACCCCCACAAAAAAAATAAAATAATAAAGCAGCTATAGGTAGACATGTGCAGCCACCTTTTTAGTCCAAAACAGGTCGCAAGACAATGCAAGGGAACACGACGGGCAAAGAGATCTTTAAATAATCAAAACTTTGCCATGGCAGTCACAGTGTGGATGAGAAACTGAATCACCTGTAGAAAAATGTTGTACACATGCGAAACTAAACTCAATTAAAATATTCAAATAATTCTGCTGAACGACAAATCAAAAGGCATGACTGTTTTTTAGTGATTACATTTCATGATATTTGTACAATATGTTTTCTTACTTTTGCCAGATTCAAGTTATTTCTGTCACCACACTGGGTACTAACAATTTGTTCCATGTGTGTATATGTCAAAATAGTTTGATTTTCTCCATAGTAGGTATTGCAACATTTACTCATTCAGCAATTTGAGAGGGAACTTATTTTTATATGCTGAATGACATTTTCTGCTACTCACAGCTAGATTTGCATGTTATTACCTAATTTTGATGGTTATTGACCTCATTTGCCAACAAGCATATTGATGGATTAGAAATCACTAGTTCCTATTAAACAATATAATGGGACTTCATTGATATTATAGAGATCATTCCAACCAGTTTGCTTGTTTGAGAATCAGAGAGAAGATCAGCTGAAGTGTGGAAGTACCTATCCATGGTGCTGAACCCATACACAGTATCTCTCCCATGACTCCCCCAGGCCGACGGTGTGAGCACACATTGCCAATATCCCACCAAACTGTCAAAGCAAGGATGTCTACCTGCACCCCATAGCTGCTTTTCACACAGCAGCCTGGTGAAATATAGGCACCGGCCGTCGATACGTCCTTTTTACTGTTTTAATAAAACCTGTAAAACTATCTTGGCAGGAGACGTACGACAACACAGCCGTGACCCATTCAGATGGGTGTCAGATCCATTGGCGCAAACATTGGCCTTTCCTATCAAACGCATCTCCCATCTTGGCGTGCGTGCGGCGGCTTATTCGATTGGGGGTGTCTGTTAAAAGGAAGCAGCTGAGTGACAGCCCGGCACTGTGGCAATCTGCGAGATATATTGTTCCATCGGCTCGCTGCAGTCAGACTGGGGAATGAAGACTTGAGACCTTTTAAATACGGCAAACAGACCAAAGCAGGGTTTGGAAAGAACAAAAATTCTCCCTCTGGTACAAAACACAGAATGCTAATAAAGCAAGCAAACCTGCCATTGTAAACTATGATGTGATATTCAAATAAATCTATGAGTTCCATCATATTTTCTATATAAAACTTTCCAACACGAGTGAACCGAAACCACAAGTGATAGCAACTTGCTGTATGCTTTTTCCATTTTATTCATAGCTGCACACACTTTTTTTTTCCTCAGCCATATTTTTTAAATAATTGAATTTTACTCTGCACAACTGCACATCCACTACTGTTGATTTTATCCCCACTGATTCATTAACTCGTCAAGAGCTTTCTCTTCCTGTCGTTCGCTGGAAAAAAGAAGGATGTTTTGTTTTATCTTTTCTTCCACGGGAAACAACGCTTTGTATTCATGGCGTGGAGGAACAATCATAACTAATGAAGTATTGCTTCACCACAGAGAAGAGAGTGGACTGATTTTAATTTATAGAGTGTCAACAGTTTTTGAGAAGCACGTCACAATGCGGCATCAGTTTAGCAATAAACAAAGAGGCGTTTTCTTACACTGCATGATTTTACATGTCACTTTAAATGTATGCCCGTTCCTATCAGTAATTCAATTGCATATTGCTTCACTAAGGACCTTTTATGCCTTTATATAATATTCATTTCACACATTTAAAAGGAGGCCCACGGCCTTTGACTGTTCTAACAGTGTGTTCCGCAGTTTTGAATTCTAATTCTCATCTTCACTGACTTAAATGAATCCTAAAATGTCCCTCTGGTATACTGGCATCAATTAAAGATGGCTGCGAGTTCAGTGCTCTATGCTCCGGCTTTTTAAGCAAGCCACTTTTCAAAGTTGACATGCGGCACAATAACTTGCACTTTTATGTGAACGTTGGATTTTCTTTGGTCAAGACTTGCATCCAAAGTAGGCAGGAAAGCAGCTCTGCTTGTGAAAGACACATAAGAAGAGTCAGATCCAGACTTGCATGGCATTGGCTTGCCTTTGCTCACAAAGTCCATTAAGGTAACGTGAGAAATAAGAATGAGCGCAACTCAATTATACTCAGAGATGTCCTGGAAGTACCGACAAATTGAACATCGCTGGAGTTGATTCAGGTAAATGGAGCGAATCTCACTGAAGTATTTAGGGGGGAGAAAACATCAGGAGGTAGACCATGTGTCCCTGTTAAGGGGGTGCGGCTAAAATTTAACGGTGAACGGGAATAAAGCACAAGAGGCCACGGGAGCGTTGCCGCAACAGCGTCCTCCTTGTCGGTGAAACAGGAGCCAGCCCGGCCTTGAATTTGTTCCACTCCTGAGGCTTTAGAGCCTTTGTTCACAAAAGGGAGATGACAGCTTTGATGTTGGGCCTTGTCTGCCTTCAGTTACGCTACCTACTCACTTGAATGTAAAACCGGCGCTTTTGTCACGGACAAGCCCAAACAATTCAGCAAAGCTCCGCTCCAAACTTGTGTCTACATGGACAGCAGAGGACTTCTCACTGGGAACGCAAAAGTACACGCGTGCCGTGCACACACATTGAATTAGATGGGTTGATTTCGAGTTGAGCTAAGGAAGGGTTCCAGCTCGGAAGGAAAGATGATACAGAGACGGAGGAGAATCTTATGGCAAGGAAATTGACGATGGATGGCCGGACTATAAAGAGGACTGATGTCAGATGTATGGAAGGCAGTATGGGTGGTCGGCCTGAAGAAATGATGGATGGATGGTCTCTGGAAGGCAGAAAGAATGGGAGGGAGGAAATAAGGGAAAGCACCGGGAACTGATTGATAGTGGAAAGACAGATGGATAGAGGGCAGGACAGGACAGGACAGGACAGGACAGGAAGTAACGGTGGATGGAAGACCGGAATGAAGGATGGAAGACAGGACTAAAAGAATAGTGGCTGAGTAGATGGAATGAAGGATGAACAGATAAGTGGATGGAAGAAAAAAAAATGCACCGGCAGGAATGACGGCTGAATGGGTAGATGGATAAATGGGGAGGGGAAGGAGAGAAATACAAAAAGATTGCTTGATGCAATAATGAATGACAAACTGATAAATGGCTTACAAGTTGAATATTTCTTTTAATATTTATTTTTATTTAAAAGAGGTGTGTGTGTCTATATTGTATGTATATAGAAAACACGAACACCACAAATGAAGATAGCATGCAGTTGAATGGCATAGACAGCACTCTACATATTGTCACATCCACTTTATTAGTGGTGCCGTGTTCCTGTGGGGAGCAATTTACTTGTTTTCCTCAGGGGCCCCAGCAGCAGGAGCACCGCTGATACCTTCCAGAGCACCCAAATGAAGAGGCCTCCGCTGGGGAAATCACCTCTCATTTCGGCTTTGCCACTCCCAGATCCCTCATCTCCGCGCCGTAACCTCTAAAAGCGCCCGCCGTGTGGCCATTACCCAGCTACTGAGGCTTTAAGCTGGGCGAAGATGGATCTAAAGGATGTCCCCGCCACCAAAGCCCCCACATATCCCTCGTCTGTATTCCACAACGTCAACTGCCTGCACCCGGCTTCCCGGATGTCTTTCACTCCCTCAAAGGCTTTTGCTTTGTTTTGGTGACCACTATGGCTGTAAAAAGATATAAATATCTTGAGGCGTGAGCCACATCCAATAAAGCAAACCGATGAGAGGGGCTGTGACAGGCGATCACACCATTTTGAGGAGTGTGACGGCAATTTATTCGCTCAGTTAAGACTCAAATCGGCCCACCGGAACCACATGACAAATGGTCATGGACTTCGGGGGGCGCTCAGTCTACTTTCACCATAAAAGTGTTTTGTTTTTTGTTGTTGTTGTTTTTTAAAGCAATTGATCATGTGACCAAGTCCTTAAAAATAGCAGTCAGGAACTTGATAGATACATTTAACAGGCTGCTAATTGCACAGCATCAGATATTTAAAAAAAAAAAAATGTGACTGGTGTTCTTTGGTATGCCAATGAGGTAGGTGGACTCAAATTTCAACGCCATTGTCTTATCGCACGATTTCCAATAGCTGCCTGACAACAAGACACCAAAACATCACTTCTCAAAAGAGGGACCTTAAGTCTAAACAGTGCAATTAATGAAAAATGTTCTTGCTTCAATTCCTTTCTAATTGTCACAATCCAGAATCTTCCAATGCAACCGTATGTTTATCGACTCAAATGAACCTGCACATCTTTCTGTGGATTCAATAGCTTTCCATTGATTTTGGTTGATCACATAATATCCCTGTAATACGCTGAGCAGCTTTCCTCATAAGCCAACAGTTGCTGCATGATTGCAAAGATACCGTCCGTTTCAGCTCTTGGTAAAGTCGGCGGAATTATCCCAATCAGCAAATGAATCACACAATCATAGGACATTATCCTCTTATGAATATAATTGTCCACACCAAATCAGAGTGAATTAACAATCCAGTGCTAGAATCTAACTCGCGCCTCTCTATGAACATCTAAAAATGAAAACTCAAAAGTTTGAAGCAAAGACGGGACCTTGTCCGATGTTTGGCACCTTCACCTGATTCCTCTGCGAGGAACAAAACTTCCACTCGTCTGACTCACGAAGCAGACACTTTGAAGAAGCTCAAAGCTGCAGACAAAAACACTAATGAAGGAAGTCAGGGGGAAAATGTAAGCACTGTACCACTAATTGACCTGACACACACCTCCAACGTGTCTCGCTGGAGACAACTGGTGGCTTAGCATGGCAATCTGCCGAGCTGAAATCTCTTCTCACAGTTTACCTTGCTTTTTTCACAACTTTCTCCATTTTTAAACACCATTTTCACTCTCTATTCTTGTAATTTAGTCCCACTTTTTTTTTAAACACATAAGCTCACATGCACTGCCCCATTTCAGAGGTTAGCATTCTGACCAGTTCCCTGGAGAGCTGTCCCCAAAAAGCCTCCTCCATCACACTGCGTTGAAGTGCTGGAACTGATGTCAGAGTGTGACGCTTGACCCTCAAAAGTAACAACAAAACCCGCAAAACAAAACCAGCAGTCTTGTGCAGATAGAAGCAATTGTCATGCATGCAAACCTGAGGGCAAACATTAAAAAAGGCAACAATAACAAGCAAGCTGTTAAAAGGGAAGTTAATTGACTTTGATTTATGTTTAAGTCTGCACTTGGCCCATGTTTTATGGAGAGATCAAGTTCCTTTACCTTCCATATTTCGGAAGGTATTGAGAACATTCATCAGGAAACCAACATCTGCCCCTGACACTTTTTTTTTTTTTTTTTTTTAATATTTGCATATTCTAAGAGGCCTTAGCTCACAAGACTGAGGGATGGCGTACTTTTGCTCGTGCATCACCACAGCTCTCGGGGCATAAGAGCAACGAGATGGCAGTAATTGGCTTTGATTTAATGCAGTAATGTATCCAACACAGCTGCCGTGCTCAACAAGCGTGTGCATAGAACCGCCGAGTTACCTTTGGCGTCAACGCGTTACCTGGGGGTCGCTTGTTTTATTTTCATTCAGTGATGTAAGGCATTGTGAGAAATTAAGCGTGGCTACATTTAAATTTAATGTAAGGATGACCTTTGTGGTATGTGGTAAACTCTACATGCATGCATGTTGTTTTTCACATCAAAACAATACAACGGATAACCATGCTGCTGATTTTTGCCAAAACAACAACAAAGCTCTATATTTACCCTGCTGCATGTACCAAGAACTATGAAAACTTTTGTCCAAAAGTGGAGACTGCAGGGTTATACAGTAGAATGTTTTCAACCAATGAGCAATCAAACAGTAATTTGCATGACACTGATTATTATGAATACTCAATTAAATAGGGAGTACAGTATGCTAACGGGCAGTAAGTTTCCAGATCTGAGCCTTCAGTGGGGACCTGGGGTAGGCCAGGGGTTGTTTTCGGGTGCTTAAAAACCCTGATTGTATGAAAAAAGATCTAACAATACTGGAGGCTAGGCAGCTAAGACACACTATGAAATGAAGATATAGGCAGCTAGACATAAACTGATATGATTTCATGTATTTATAAATGGATCTGGTCGTTTTTAGGCCAGCAAGGCAAAGCCTTGAAGGGCTGACTGCACACCACTGCATTGTAGCTACTGTGCAATGGAAAAAGTGGCACATGAAAGCACAGAAAAGTGATATTTTATTAAAATATGCTTCTCAGTCTCATCTGTTTAGTTGCAAGCACATCTCATGTACTACATATTGGCCGCTCTGAAATCCATTGTTAAAATAATCATGGACAGGAGTATGTTTAAAAAAAAAAAAAAAAAACATGCAGCAGCAATGTGATTACAGGACGATACGGAGAAGCTTGTCAGGTGGAATAACATCATCCTCAGCCCATCCTGAGCCACGAGGAAGTCACAACCCATCTAGCCTCTACCCGGTGAGACGCCACGTTAAAGAATACATCACGTCATGTCACGCTAGATATCCGCATCGGAGGGAGCGGACCTCTCGAGTGGAAATACACTTACTAAAAGTGTCGAGAAGCATCAGCAACAAAGCCCGTACCATTCATTTCCCCACCAAACAATGAATTTCATTTTGATATTTCACGCTTCCATTGCTCAGGTAGCTCCCAACGCTCAAGCGGTTCACATCAAATTCAGAAAAACAGGTGCATAAATGATGCGTGAGCTGACCTTTCAGCATTGGTAACGTGTAGTCACTTGACTCATTTGTATGTAGCGGACCGTAGCGTATGTGCAGGATTTTTAATCATCTTAGAATTACTACTGGGAAAAGCATGTAAATGTCTGCATGTGCAAATTTAATAATTTGGTTTGACCAGTTCCACACGCATAAACATTAGCACAAAGACAGAAAGCATGACACAGTCATTTATGGCAATTTTGCAAAAAAAAAAATCATTACCAAAGAAAAAATAGCATCTATTGTTTCTCCAACTGGCTGATTTTGGCCACTCTTTACCAAACTGTTGGATTCTTTTGGAATTCTTTCATGTAAAATGAGTGCAGTCCTTAGTCAACTTCCGCTGTGAAAAGGGGCTACATAATTAAAACCAAATTGGAACTAATAGGATGTGGTCATTTATTAAAGTCCGCCATGTTTTGCATTTAACAGTGCTCATTATCGGAGCTCTTCATTAAAGCCGTGCTGAAAATCAAGAGTTTGAGACAATGCGGGTACAATCAGAGCTGGTGCAAAACAGTTTGCACGTTGACGACCCGACGCCGCAAATAGCAACGGGTCCCCTGCTGATTATGGAAATAGCATCAGATCCTAATCTACAAAACACCATTAATCATGTCCATGTGGTGTAACCGTGCGTTTTGTTTTTTTCTTTTCAAGATCCTTGTGAGGGCCTGAATTGTGCATCATTATCACCATAACAAGGTAGACCTGCAACAAATATTTTCCTGTAAGGCAGAGCACGGGGTAAACTGCTGTGCATATTTGACCACACTTGTCAATGGAAATGATTAGGGACGCACGAATACCGGGTATCAGCATCGGTGCTAATGCCAACATTCTGTATTGGTACTCGCAACGGTGGCCAATACCACTATTGGCTGTCCTCTTGTGGCCGTTTTACGATCAGAAACTAGATTTTAGATATTCGAAAAATAGAACATTTACATTAATTTCATGCAATGTTAAGGAAAAATACATTATTGTGATAGGCAGGTCTTTCTTTTAAATTATATGTCATTGTTTTTGTGGGGAATTTAATGCATTGGTGGTATTGATATTTGATATCCTGACTACTCAAACATTGATTACTCATACTGGTATGAGAAAAGAACAAAAAAAAAGTGGCATTGAACATCCCTAGTTTTGATGACTCATACTGGTATGAGAAAAGAACAAAAAAAAAGTGGCATTGAACATCCCTAGTTTTGATGACTCCTTTATCCAAAAGGTGCTAAATAATCACTAGAATTCAAAGAGTTTCTTGAATTTTCATTCAACATCTTGTTTTTTGAATTTAGTTAATTTTTAGAGCAGGTTTGATATTTTTTACTCTTTGTAAATGTTTTGTTTTAGTTTAGTTGTATTAGTTTTGGTATTAGTTTGTCAATATATGGAATACTTGTCAAGTGCAAGATAAAAAAAAAAGGTATTGTGGAAGTAAATTGAGATTTTTTGTTGTTGTTTTTTAAAGAATTTTCATTTTTATCTTATTTGATTTAGGGAATGTTTTTGTTGTTGTTGTTGCTATTCGGTTACCGGTAGTTTTGTTAACTATAACTACTTCGTGTGTCTGTGCTTTGTGCTCAGGGCTTGGTCAGTCAAAACAAGCTCATATTTGGTGGTAAAGTTCATTATGTCAGCAAAATTTGAAACCAATAACGCATGCTTTCTGCATTTTATTCATTGTTATCTATAAATAAAAGTTAGCGTCATTAAATTAATTTGAACTAACACTTGTTTTGTGCATAAATCAACACAAGCATGGTTAAACACTGTTTAAATTAGAACAAGAAATAAATGTTACATTGGGCCAATACTAATGACACTTTTTCCTGATAATTGTGCAGCTATTTTTTAATTATAAACTGCTGTGCAGCATGCTTTTAATGGCTGTTTTAATAGAAAGGCAAATTAATTGTGTACACGTTGCCGCCATGCCACATCGGAATGATCCCGGGAATTGGAATAATGAAGAATCAATGGAGCAACATATTGGATGTAGATGTTCATCAATATGGATGTAACCAAGGAGCATGCGTGCTGCTTTGACATTCATGTCACAGCGACTGGAGTTTGTGTTTTTCATTAAGCTCAGATTTCCCATAATAAATAACAGCATTTATAATCAAGCTAGTAGGGCAAAAACATATAAAATAAACTCATGCTTTGCAGAGAGCTACTTTGCATGCATATTATGATTGCAACACATCCTTTGGCACTAAAGTCAAGAAGAGTGCAGCGTCTGGACGCAAATTATTCACATTTCCTATAAGACGGCCCAGGAGAAGAACATTTGGCCGCTTATCGTCCAGACATGTCTTCCCATTTCTCAGCCCGCCGATTGCTTCTCTCTTGATGGACAGCAAGGCCCACGTGTGAATTTACATCTAATCCGTCGCCTTGCAGACGGGCTAATTCAAAAACACGCGATTGGTGACATAGACGGAGCGAGCATGAAACGTCGTCTCAGGGAAGGCGGCATTGAAAGCTGAGGATTCCTTTGAAAAACATAGAGCGAGTGGGAGGAGATGCAGCTTTGTAGTGTGTATGCATATTTAAATTGTATACAATTTATAAACGAGTGATATCGTCTGCTATATTTTCACACTTGGACAGATGGTAATCGGTCATATCCTCTTATTTCACACATTTTGTGTCAATTAAAGACAGGATGTGCTCCCACTGACACGGTAGAGAGCCAGGAGACTTGGCACAGTTTAGGTATGAAATCTGACGGGCATAACAGATAAAGTGCAAAGAGGTGCATGTGTTACATTACTCACATCAGGCGGATTACTATGCCACGGGCGGTGACGGGGGGGGGCGGGTTGCCCGCATCTGCAGGGGCATGTGACACGGTGCGTGCTGCCTGCCTGCCAAGTTTGGGGGGGAAAAAAAAAAAAACATCATCAGGAATGAAAATGAATGCAGCAGTTGGTCATTTCAGCACATTAACACACGCCAAGCCCCAATCATATTTTCTCTGACTTTAATAACGAGCCTCTCTTAAAATGTGCCATTGTACTGCCAAATAGTTTACACTTGGATATGACCTGATGATTTATGTGATGTGAGCATGATGAAACTGGCATGCATAAATGGGTACGCCACAACCAGGGATGAGGTGAAATCACACAGTGTTAAATTATCTTGATGTGCAAATGAGTTTCATTAGTGCTGTAAAAAGATATAGATTTGGAAATAAAAAAATGGGGTGGTTGTGAATATAATCAGTTTTATTTGTCTAGATCTATGCTAAATTTTAAATCAATGCCGCTCTATTCTTTGTGCAGATACCTGTCATTGATTTGTCCATATTCGCACTGAGTATGCATTAAAAAAATAAATTCCAACTCATTTGCTGCCTAAACAGGCCCCAGTAGAAAAAGGAATCAAATTTTGACCATTTTGTCTTTACATTATTTATTTATTTATTTATTTTTGCTGTTGTCAGCTGTTGCCTTGAAAACAATGACTTGGTGACCATGGTTATACACAGTAAATCCATAAATTGCTTTTAATAAAGTACAAACCCAAATTTCTGTTACGTTAGGTTGCTAACTAAAATGTTCATTTCATTTCATTTATTTCAGGCAGCACCCAACAACAAGATAGAATTTTTCCCAAGCAATACTCAACTAAATCTAGCCTGAAAAATGAGTGGGAGGGAAGAAAAACTTGTAAAAAATAAAATAAAAATAAATAAATAAATACAAAATAAAAAGAACAGTTACTGATTTGCAAATCATTTTCAATCTATATTCATCCAGCTATCCATCCATTATCTGAACCGCTTATCCTCCTGAGGGTTGCAGGGAATTTAATAAAATTCATCCATCCATCCATTTTCTTAACCGCTTGCTCCTCACAAGTGTCAGGTAGTTGCTGGAGCCTCTCCCAGCTGGCTTCAGGCAGTAGGCGGGGTATTCCCTGAACTGGTTGCCAGCCAATCGCAGAATTTAATATAATTACAAAGATAAGGTATTTAATGTTCAAAATGATACATTTTTTAATTATGCTAATATTCATTCATTTTGAATTTGATGCTCGCTTTTTTACCACTGTGTTGCTGTACATCACCTTCCCTTTTAACAACACCCCAAAAGAGTTTGGGAACTAATGACGGTAATTGTTGAAGCTTTGTTGGTGGAATTATTTCACATCTTTGCTTTATGACTTTAGCTGCTCAAACGTCTGAGGTCTCCATTGTCATATTATGTGCTTCATAATGGGCCACATATTTTGAACTGGAGACTGGACTGCTGGCAGGCCAGTCGAGTACTCGCAGTCTTTTACTATGAAGCCACACCGTTGTAACACTTGCTAAATGTGGCATGGGACATCGCTGAATTAGAGATTGCTTCCATGGCAGGAAATTTTGCTTAAAACGTGTATGTAGCTTTAAGAAATTACTGTGCATTCACAGCTGTGTAATTTTAGAACTTTGCGCTGATAAACAATAAGTTTGCTCCTTTTCCTCTGTGGCCCAGAGGACACGACGTCCATGATTACCAGAAGAAACAATTTGAAAGGTGGACTCATCAGACCGCAACCCTCTTTTCCACTGCATAAGTCCATCTCAGATGGGCTCAGGCTCAGAGAAGCCAGCACATTTCTGGCAGATAAATTTGATGAGGTTGAACATTAAACATGATGTTTTTGAAGTTTATTCAATTGTATATAGTTTGAAAAGGATTTGGAAATCATTGTATTCTATAACATCCCAACTTCATTGCAATAGGAGTTTGTCGACGAGTGAAATTGAATACAGTTCAGTTCACCAAGATGATAAAGTCAGTGCACAATCCCTGTAACCGAGCCAAATTTGGAATATTTACATAATAGATTTCACCTACTTGTAGTGTTTTGACATGTGCTGCTGTGGCAGTGCAGATAAAGTTCATAGCAAAAACAAACAAACCAAAAAAAAGGCAGTCGTTAGTTGTCCCAAAATAAAACATGGTGGTTTGCATGTTCGCTGATGTGCTGGTAATCCTGTTTCATGCTCTCCTGGAGAGCAGTCCCACCATCATCCCGAGGCATGACAATCCCACCTACAGGAGTGTATCAGCAACCTCCGCAACACCACTATGACTGATGTGTTTACGCCTTTTCTTATCACATTTACCCCTCAGTACTCATGGGACTGACTCCTCAACATATGCAGCCAATGAGTCACAGCACAGCGAGAACAGGGTCGCATTATTTGAAAATGTCAAGCCGCTCATTTTTCTTCATACAGTGGCTACCAAGAAAGAAATAGCAATAACCTAGATGTGGATATTTACTTACCAAATTGTGGGCCTAAATACTCAAGAGGGGCGGTTTAAGTCAATCACACCTACACTCGCCCATTTGGTGAAATGAGAGGGGGGGAAAAATGGCAGGCCGGTCGTCATTTCTTACATTGTGGTAAGTGTGACTTTCAGTGCCACTTGATAGCCTAAAAATGTACAGCGACGAGATCAGCCTGCAGAGTGAGAGAGGCGATGATTTAGGGGATGCTCCCTCTTCCTGTCTCTACTGATGTACACTCTGAAAGAAAGGCAGAAAAAGATGGAGAGACGAGATGGAGATGAAGAAGTGGCGGGGGAGAGAAGGCAGGGAGTAGCTGTCTATTGACGCTGCTGCAAATGTTCCCCTGGCCGCCTCTGACAAAAATGGATGATTTTTATTAAGAGCCTTGGCTTTGTATCTTCCATCTCATATATCTCCTCTAACAGAGGAAGGCCATCTCGGAACCCGACATGGAAGACAAGTGGTGCAGGGCTTTTATTTGGAGGGCTGTGAGTGTGTGCGTTTAAAAGCATTTCACTTCCATTTAAAAGAAAGAAAGAAAAAAAAAAAGAGGGCAGTCGTTTTGGACAAGAAGTTTATAGACTTGCAATCAAAATGAACGGAAAGTAAGGAAAAAGTTAGAGAATATGTAAGCCCTTGCACCAACCCAATACTAAAAGTTTGTACCGATTTAGGTTGCCTAAATAAAATGTCTGGATCCCTGTGACTTTGCTTACATTTTCATTTTTAGGTCATCAATTCACCTAGTTTGTATTCAGTTCAGGTGAGCTCCAAGTAGATATGCAAACCCTTGCACCAAAGCCGAGCTGAAGACTAAACTCCGCTATGTCACTACTGTAACATGTTAAAGTAGGATTGATTTTATTAAAAACAAACAAACAAACAAAAAAACCTCAAACAGTGAGAAGAAAGTCCTCCAAAAATCAAGATACAAAGTAAGAAAACACTCACCACCAAAAGGTAGAAAGAAAACTTCAAATGATGTAAAAAAGCAGTAACATTGAACCACCACACCCATGGAATACAAACTAATTAACAAAACAAGGCACACCTGGGCAAGGAGGACTAATGAGAACAGGTGGAAACAAAAACCAAACAGGCAAGACATGAAATGGGAGAAAGGGAAAGCAAAACAATCGTGATAAAGTCAACAAAACAGGGGGTAGCCAATGGGGTGGCCGGAAAGCAGCAAATGGTTGGCGCCACGTTATTTCCGTCCAGCAACCAAACATGCCATACATTTTTTGTTTTGGTTTTTTTGCCCTTTCAACTAGCAAAACCACATTATTAGTGTGAGAATAATTGATATTGATTTGGACAGATTCGTCTAAATTTACAAAGTGGTCTGGGGAAGTAATATTTCCTCCAATTGACATTTTGCTGGAGCATGCAGGACTAAATATCACGACAGCTGTTGTCCTTTTGACACTTTGACCAACTCATCAATACAGCGACAGTGGCTACCAATTGTAACTGATTTGCCCTGTTACAACAACAACACTTCATTTGGGACCTTCCATTCGTGTTTGCAAAAGTGGAAGCTAATTAGTCTAATCATCATCACCTTTTGTCGTCCACGCCTGGCTCGTAAATCATCAGCAGGTGCACAAACTTCCGTGTATTTGTCTGACATTCCAGCCACCAGAGGTGTCACGAGTGCGAGACATGCAACCACGTACGGATTGCTCAAATCACTCACAGCAGCCACTAAAAATGTCGGCCCACACCGGCTTAACCGCCTGTGCGCATTTGTCAGCTTAACACAAATTGATGCAACTAATGCCCCGTTTCCACCATGCTGGATCGTACAGTTTACCACGGCACAATCTGGAGGGTAAACCGTCAGCCTGCCACCAAGGTGTGTAGGCAGGATGGACAATCAACACTGTTTTGTTTTTTTTAACATTTTGTACTGAGATCATCCCAACACAAAAACAACAACATGACTTGCACGAACACCCCCAATCTTCTTTTATTTTCATTCCTTCCTGAAGTTCTTAACGAATTGTTCTACAACCAGCCAGCAACCTTTGACACCCACCTCAACAACTCATCCTTCCCAGGGGACTCTTTGGGCTCAGCTTCTTGTTGTGGTACGCACTCCTCCGCATACCAATGACAGGTGCCATAAACCACAATCGAACAAGAAAGCCGAAGCACTACACACACGCACATGCGCGCGCACGCGCACTGGAGGGCGTGTGCAACTGCCACCGGACAACAAACAGGGACAAATCGGGTCTTGTGCTGATCAATAAATTACTCTCTGCGCCATCACTCTGTCACCTCCATTTCTATAAAAAAAACAACAGCATGAATAGCCGAGACTAGATTTGTTGCATCCAGTGAAGGATAATAGGTGATAACGTCGCCTTGGCAACTGTTCCGCAGCGTTCACACGCATGCCATAAGGGGCTCCGGCACTTGCAATTCACACCTGAATGTTTATTTTCATATTGGCAGACTGTCAGTGTAAACATCCTATGGATGAAGATAGATATGTTGAATGTTTCATTTCTACACAAACGCACGCAAAAAAAAATCCCTGCTTAGTACACGCAAATACTGTCAACGTTATTAGATTATATTGGAGGCTTTGAGGAGGGAAATATAATAGCATCACTCCTCTCATTTGTATGAGTCATCCAGCATGTCCCTGTGTCCCACATCTACCAGAGATGACACCTTGAATGCAAGAATTCCACTTGCTTTAAATGTTATATACACCTTGAGTTGAAAAATAAAATTTTTAAAAGTCTTTCAAGTCAATCAGAAATAGCATAATTAGATGAACAATTAAACAACAACAAGCATAAACAAAGTGGGGTTTTTTGCCATTATTATTCTAACTCAAGTCAAATCAAATAAATTCTCGCACTCTTATTTTAGTATTTTATCACAAACTATTTTTTTTGTATTAGCTTAAAGGAACGGTCTTCCGTTTTCACTCAGGAAAATGCACTATATAAATGCAGGATTTATACCCATGAACTTCTTCTCCATCTACACCTCTGGGCTTCTGTTAATGTGTGGTGGTGATTTTTTTTCCTAAACCAAAGCCTGTATTTTGCCATTTTGTGTTTGTTTTGTCAACAGCGGGACATTTCTGTGGACAGACAGTTGTTTACCCCTCCAGCCAATCACAGAGCGGGGGGGGTGGCGGGTGGGCGTGTCGCAGACGGGTCGGGTGAATTTGTTGGCTGCATGACGTCATTCCCGTGGCAACTTGACAGCACGCACGGATTTTTTATTTTTTTTCCCCCACTCACTCACTCACTCACTCACTCAGTCACACAGGCAAAATACAGGCTGGGAGGGTGTATCGGTTTAGGACAAAAAAAAAAAAATCACACACAAACAGAAGCCCAGAGGTGCAGATTGAGAAGGAGTTCATGAGTAAAAATCCTGTATTTATATAGTGCATTTTCCTGAGTGAAAACGGAAGACTGTGCCTTTAATAATCCTTTTAAAAATTATGACTACTAATCAGGTTTATTGTATGTACTTACCAGTTCCAAAATACTGTAGAGTCAGATTGGATGCTTTGTTTACTATACTGGTCCGATGTCATCCCAATGTTGTTCTATTAGGGAGCCAATTTGCTCCCTGGAGATGGTTATAAAATGCTGTGTTGTACCAACTAAAGCCCACGCCTTATCTGTCTACACTGACACGCTGTTTTTGTTTTTGTTTTTTTTTAGCAAATTGCTATGTCTGTGTGTGTATAAGGGACTCAGGAGGGGGGACGCTAATATGTGCTCTATGTGGATGTAGACAGCCCACCCAAAAGACAAAATGTCAAGCAGCGTTACACTGAAAGCAAATCAAACAGAAACGTGCATTTAGCTTCCCGCGGCGCTGCCATGCCTGGGAGAAATCAGTCACGGACGGCTCTTCCGGAATGCTTCAGGGACTGCCTGCTGTCAGCCTGAGACGAGCACTCAGAGAGACGTTACCTACAGCTTCCATGTGACTTGCTGTACCTAAAGTGAACGTTTAGCTGTCTGCCTGTTGGACAGGAAAGGGCAGACAGAAATAACAGACAGAAATGGGCCTATTAAGCTCGGCGTGGGTGTGGAAGCTGGGAGAGCTTTTTCTTTTTGTTTGTTTAGATTGAATCAAGTTCAAGTGGTGTTTGAACTTTTTCCCACATGCGTTTATATCAGTGGTTCTTAACCTGGGTTCAGTCGAACACCAGAGGTTCAGTTCTCCGGTCTCGGGTGTTTGGCGGACGTCAAGACACATACCTGACTCAAATCATTTGTGATGATACATACCGCTTGGCCATCATTGGTTGCAGGTGATCACGCAACATTGCTTGGCCTATCTGTGCTGTAGGAAATGTTGTGCGCTCAGTCGTCAGCTTGTCATGTGATTTCTTTATTATTGTAATCCCTAATATTATGTCGAGCAAAAAAAAAAAAAAAAAGAACATAGTCGGATGAATATGTGCAATATGAATGCACATGTATAACACAACAAATGGTGTTCCACATGGTTCAATTTGGGGCCTCTGCTGTTTTCATTGCATCTGGGTTCCATTTTAAGAAAACAGCAGTGGTTGGTTTTATACTGCTCTATAAATATAAAGTTGAATTTCTGGTCTGCTCCATGTACTTATGTTTCAAAGGGGAAAACTAATAGTTTGGACTGGAAATATATATTTTGTAACACCTGTCCTCAAGTTGTACATTCAGTTTTTTAGCTTTGGGCAAATAGACAGACTTGTTAATTATCATGTAAAAAAAAAATACTCTCGAACATCACCAAACAAACAACTAAAGTCTCCCTCTCCTTCTTATGATTAACTCATTGACTGCCATTGACGGAAAAAGACGTCAAATAATGCATTTTTGCTGGGCTGGCAGTGAATGTGTTAAACACAATGTGCCAATATATTTTGTGATTATATTGCAGCATCCTTTTTTCCTTTTTTCTTTTTTTAAGGAAAATTTTGCTTAGAAATCCGTCAATTTTGGTTACATCTCATCTAAACTCATTGACTGCCATTGACGGAAAAAGACGTCAAATAATGCATTTTTGCTGGGCTGGCAGTGAATGTGTTAATTCATTCACAGTTTGGACATCAAAAAATAAATCTGTAATGTTGTATTATTTATTTGGTCTGTCGGGGTGAGCCTCCATTGCAATGACTCCAAAAAACTGATGAAGTCCACTTTAATCAAAACATTATTTATCAGGAAACTGAAACAAAAATAGTAACTGTACATAAAGACAACAGCTCCTAAACAATTAGGCAATAATGTTTGAAAACAAGAAGGAGAAAAAAAGTGTTTGTTGTGTGTGAACATACAGTATCTAGTTCAGAAAACAGCTTGAAAGCAATTCTCCTGCTGTGCATCGCATCACAGCCGCTTGATTTGTGTTGAACATTAGATGTGTCTATAGCTCCAAAAATGAAAGTGAGCCCTCCAAACAGAACTTTGCTAAAGTGATTTTCCACAAGCCTTTTTAAAAGATCATCCATATGCTTTGAATGGGAGATATCCCCTGAGTGACTCATAAAAGTGCTTAATTATTGAACAGCGCCGGAGTACGCTGTTCAAACACGAGCGCTGGATTCACATAAAACTTCACAGACAATGCTCTCCTCGACAATTTCATTATTTTGCACAGGAACTCTTCAAATTAATTAGCGAAGATTAAAAACAATGAAGTCGGAATCGAGGAAAAGGAGCTGTTTAAAAAAAAAAAAAAAAAGCCAAGTTGTGTGGAATTCATCAACATTGTCAGTTCTCTTTGTGCATGAAAGTAGCTGTAAAGGGGCTAACTAAGCCTGGCGTCGAATAAGACGAAAAAAGGTTCTCCCCGCTTTCTTGACAGTTAAATTACTTGAGAAAATAATGAGTTCTAAATGGCCAACTAGACCCAAAGCAAAGAAATCGCTCGACTTGATCAGTCGATGGCGCCAGGTAAAAGCCTCAAGGACCAATTACTGAGCTGGTCACCTCACACACGTTGCTTTGCAATTGTTGTGCCTCACACTTCCTCTTGGCTAATATGCTCAAACTAAAATCCAGTTGGAATCAGCTTTAGCGCTCCAGACAAATTGATAGGAAAAAGGGTGTGGTGGGTATAGAGAATATCCACGCGATGGTCCAAGGAAGTTTGCACTTTAACTGCCACTTCTTTTTGGCTCAAGGACAGCGCAGAATAAGATCAAGTTGAGCCTAGAAAAAAAAAAGGACAGAAACAAAGATGGCAAGAGTACCAAAGGGTCGCGGGGGCTCAGAGAAAGAAATGAAAAATGTAGAGAGTTAATGGAGGTTGAGAAGAGGGATCAAGACAGAAGAGGGGAGAACAAATGGATTCCACGCCGTCCATTACAGCAGCCGCTGTGTGGTGGAGTGCCACAAGCCAAATGCCCTATTTATTCCAGGCATAATTACACGCCAATGAGGCCCCGCTGACGCCCGACGTGAGGTTAAGTCGATAGGTGACCCACATTTAAAGCAGCCGTGTCCTGTAATGGCATCTCCAGTCAAAAGATTCCAATAAAGCATCTCATCTGTCATCATAAAAATTTTGCTTGCCATTTGTGCGGCCCACTCTTGCACTGCTCACCATCCCTCCGACTTCCCTACATTACTTTGACTTACATGCAATTCCCGGTGACTTAATATATCCCTAAACCTTTACCTTACCTTAACCCTGAGCTAAGCCTTCACCTTGAAATGCGATTATTTACACAACTCCAATTGCTTTCCTTCCCCAAAAGGAAGGCAGGTCCTCCTAATGTACAACAGATTTATGTCCACAAATATATACACCATGTAGTTTTACTTTATGTCACCGGGCTCATATCGATTGCAGAACTGTACCCACCAATTTAATTACCCGTGCTGCATATAAAATAGCCCGCCAACTAATCATTAAACTGAGCCAAGTGAGCTTGAGGTATCTTTCCGAACAATCCTGTTAAAGCTTAAAGCTTTTAGTGCTTTGGACGACACTCCAGAATGCCACAATCCTTGACCCACTCGTTTGTCTTTTCTCCATCACCGCCCATTTTTCCATTTTGATCCATTACTTCCAACCGCAAGAAAACATCTGCACAGGGAGACTGGGCATTATTTAAATGCAAGTTTATGGAAAGTGACATTTGCGCTGGTCATTTAAGTAATTGGTTTTATTTTTTTATATACATTACAGTATGGAAGTATGGCTTTTTGTGTGGCCAGAGAAGCATCAGGCCAAGCCTGGCGAACAATATTTGTGTTTTCAAACCAAATAGAGTGGAACCTTGATTTAACGGACCAATTTGGGAGAGGGGTCATCCGTTACAGCCGATTGCCAGTTACATCAAAATACTTTTTTTCATGGCCTAAAAACACCAAATACAGTACATTTTAGATTTGAACTGTAGCCTACAAATGTCCAGCACAGTGCAAAATAATTGTAAATAAATGTGGAAAAACGGTTTGAAAAGATTATCCAAACTGACCTTACCCTCATTCCTTATACGATTTCTGTACCAAAAATAGCTTGTTCAAGAGACGTATAAACAACAGATAATTTATATGGAGATAAGACACCTGGTCATGGTCACCACCACTAACATGGCCGCCACATTGTTTTAGCCTACTCTAATTGACTGTATGACATGTCTGTTTATCTAAAAAGAGCACAGTGCAACTTGGAAACATGTGACCAGTTTCTGTTCAGTGGTGCCATCAATTGCAGCCAAAAGTGGTAAGTTTTTATAGCTGTATTGCACAAAGGGTGCAAAATGGCAACTAACAATGTTAATCATGAACATATCAATGATGTTTTCCATTGTACGTTAGCATTACGCTATTGGGGCCGTTCTTTAGTCAGTTGTTTTAAATATGTACACAATGTAGTTCTCTTTGTGGTTTGACACTAAACTTCGATTGCCAGTGGAATGGAACAGCAGGAAGCATTTTTGAAGAAGAAGAAGAAGAAGAAGAAGAAGAAGAAAGAAGAAGAAGAAAGAAGAAAGAAGAAAGAAGAAAGAAGAAAGAAGAAAGAAGAAAGAAGAAAGAAGAAAGAAGAAGAAGAAGAAGAAAGAAGAAGAAGAAAGAAGAAGAAAGAAGAAAGAAGAAAGAAGAAAGAAGAAGAAGAAAGAAGAAAGAAGAAGAAGAAGAAGAAAGAAGAAGAAGAAAGAAGAAAGAAGAAAGAAGAAAGAAGAAGAAGAAGAAGAAGAAGAAGAAGGAAGAAAGAAGAAGAAGAAGAAGAAGAAGGAAGAAAGAAGAAGAAGAAGAAAGAAGAAGAAGAAGAAGAAGGAAGAAAGAAGAAGAAGAAGAAAGAAGAAGAAGAAGAAGAAGAAGGAAGAAGAAGAAGAAGAAGAAGAAGAAGAAGAAGAAGAAGAAGAAGAAGAAAGAAGAAAGAAGAAAGAAGAAAGAAGAAAGAAGAAAGAAGAAGAAGAAGAAGAATTGTTCCTAATTTGCCAAAGTATTGTTTCTTGTGGAATTGTACTCAGTTGAGTTGATTTCACTACCACCATACTTTGCCCGTATCTGTAAGTTGGGTGCTCGTATCTCAAAGCGCCACAGTAGGACATTCCAGTCTGGTATCTTAACACGAGCTGCTATTTAGTTTGAATTATAAGGGAAACTAGACCACATTTCGCATAGCCATGTATCCAAGCAGACTGATGGCTTTAAATGTGTGAGCTTCCCGATTTAGTAGCACCCTAATTGTTTGCGTCCAGGTGTACTTTGTACTTTCCCCAACACCTAACTACCTTGTTAATCTCAGTCATCAAATGCAAAGTCATCACGGGCTAATGATGCACGCACAGCCATTATAAGCCAATGAACAAATGGGGCCATGATTCTTAACAGAATTCTCCATGCCAAGCTTGCAATTCCACTCACTCATGCAACCATCATTCCTCAAACTTTTTTGAGAAAAAAAAAGATGTCTGCGATTTTGCCAGTCAACATTTGACCAAACCAAACACATGCCACATGCACCAAATTCAGGCAAGAATAAATGTGACTTACTGCACCAGAATCCAGATTGGATCAGCAGAAAGGACCTTCATTGATTGAAAGATAATTATCTACTTAACCCGACCCAATCAAGGTGCATTTGCCTTATGAATATTTATGATGGCAACATCTTAAATGGGTTTTTCAGACTTTGTTCAAAAGCAGTACATTTTAAACTTTTACAACATTGATTTGTGGACAATTTGTGCTTGCATTGTATTTTGTTTATTTATCTGCCGCCTGTAGATCCGACTCATCCTTCTTTGCCTTTTAGAGCACGTTAGGAAGGGGGATGACAATAAATCAAATCCGCCCGTTACAGCTTTAGAGCTCCACAGGTCCGCGAGGACAGTGCCCACTTCCTTGCATTAATCTTTTAATGGACTCTCCTCCCTTCTCTTTGGCAGATGCACTTCCCCCGACAGGTCAGCAACGATCGCCGGGGTCATTAGTCCTGTGATAGGCTGAACGATAAGATCAGCAACAATGGGGACAAGGTGTGGGAGAGACAGCGCTGAGCAAGCTACACAACTCCGGGTTATAGAGGGGGAGGTGAGAGTCTTTGCAAGGTCGTTGCCACAGCGCGAGACGCTCCATTTAGTATCCAATGTTTGGGCTGGTAATGCAGTACTCATATTTCTCTTCGTGAATGCTTTATTCTAAAAATAGCAAGGGCACCACTGGCAGAATGTTTGTTGTTGTTGTTGTTGCAAGGTAAACCCGACTATTCAGCGTAAAACTTACATAACATGCTTTCAATATGCATCTGATATCAAGTTGATATCTTTTATATGGTCTTTATATGAAGGCTTCTCAGTGTTCCAGTTCATCTCACGCCGCATGCCAGACTTCGTCTTGACGATCTCACACCGATGTATTTCATAAAACAAAGGGCACACGCTTGGAGAACATTCATTCATCTGAGGAAAGGGGGGGAAAAAAAAGTGCTTGGTGCGTCCTCTGAGGCGGTTCATGCTCACCAAATTAACTACAGACAAAAGCAGTTCAATCCACGGTGTCCGAAGAGAACAAATGGCGTGGAGTTGATAGTTTGATAGCGGCGAGATGTATTTCTTAATCAAGGCTGGGGTGGAAGGCTAACACAGTAAATGTGGCCCACTACTCACAACAAGTCCCTTGAGAGATTATACCAATTGCCTTTTCAGAAATGAATTCAGTGACCTACTGTAATATGAAATTCATTTGCACACTGCCAGCCTCTGCCAGACAACTGTGTGTGTGTGTGTGTGCTTTCATATGTATTTGTGAGATTGCAATGCATTCTTTGCATATACTGCAATGCCTATTGAAACTCAACAATGAAAAACACCTGAATAGCAGTGCACATAACCAGGATTTATCTTTTTTATTTTGGCAGAATGATGACTTATTGAGAATTATATTATTATTTTTTTTCTGTGAATGTGATGTTTTTGCACCACAGTCCATAATATATTCAATTGTTTTTGAAATTGTGATGTTTTCCCTCAGTATCACCATTGCAATTTAATATGCGAATATATTTTAAAGGTCCATTTCCCATGCTTTTTTTTTTTTTTTTTTAACAAAGAAGCAATAAATTAATTTATATTCCAATAAACAATATCAGTTTTATTATGTGTATAAGATTCGTTCTTGCAGGTTAGGTTCATACAAAATATGTACTTCAACTAGAGTTACTTAGTTTCTAAACACTTTGACTTGCACTATTTTATACCGAAGTTTGGCACTGCCAGTATGGAGCAAACTGGCGAGTATATTCAAACGTAAATGTGAGAGTGCGTTTGTATGTATTTGTGAGAGTACATTTGAGTATTTAAATATGTGCAAACATACTCAACAATACGTTCAAATGTACTTGTAGGCTAAATGCTACAAACAGCAGATTTTCCCATAATGCCACTGGGTATTACTTGCACATGTCGTGTGCTGAAGGGTTGGAAACCAAAGCACAGACACAAATAAGGTTTTAACTATATATTCATATAACCTGACTAAACGAAAAATAACGAGAATGTATCGAGAATCACGAGACGCCAAGCCCCCATGGGCTACGGAGAAGCACTCAGGAACAGCGTTAATAATTCGGCCAGACACAAATTTCTGAGACAGCTGATATAGACAGTGAATCGATCTCAAAGATTGTGGCTAGACATGTGGGAACCACAACTGACATGGAATTATGTGATTGTCTGTTGACCTGTTGACCCAGTAACGCGATTAAAGATTCTTGACATCACCTAACATCACATAGAATTAAAGATCCTTGACATCACATAGCCTAACCCCGGGTTTTCACCGGATGCGGTTGCGGTGCGGTTGCGGTGCGGTGCGTCTTGACTGCGTGCTCCGGACGGGGTCAATTTTTTTGTCAATCCACACCGGCTCCGCACAGCTGCGGTCCGGCAGCTCCCTCGCCGCCCACTTCCCAACGTGTCTCGCGGGACATCGTGGCATTTCACAACGACAAACATACAGAAAGTCTGTGCTCAACAGAGAAGCAGAAAGAGAGGTGGACTTCTTTTGATTTAACCTTTTCTTCTTCTTCTGCTATGAGATTCCATGCAGCATCCTTTTTTTGGTTGTCCTTATAAAAAGGATGTGCCGTGTCATATATTATTTTGTGGTTTTCCACCTCCAATATAAACCTCTCCTCGTCCATGTTCGCTGGCGTCTAAACCGTGAATGAGCACATGGCCCGGCGACGCCCACGTCACGTTTTGCTGAAAAGCTTGCGAAATAGGAGCTGGCGAGTGTTTTATTCTGAAAGGTAACCGGAAATTTATTTTGAAACTGCGTCGGTCTTCCTGTCCCGCTCGATGTGTTTTGTGCTAGCTTGCCATTTGCCGGAGGCCTACCGCTGCGGCGTCCGGCAAAAATAGAAAATAGGTCTATCCTTGCGGAAGGCCTGCGGCACGCCGCAGCTGAGACGCAGTCGACACGCAACGCACCCGCAAGCGGTGTAAACTGCACCATTCGAATGAATGGAATCTAATTGCTTGCGTCGCCGGACCGCACCGCAACCGCACCGCAACCGCACCGCAACCGCACCGCAACCGCATCCGGTGAAAACCCGGGGTAAAACTAGTTGAAACAAGATGATGGTTACATCAGTACAAAACGGACACTTGACCTCACACCAAACAGGTCATGAACTCAACTCAAACTTAACCCAGGCGTGACCCCAGACATGAGACAAGGCCCAAACATTACTCCTGCATGACCCGAGTCATGACAGCACATGCACAAGTGAACAAAACAAAAACATAACAACATTAAGCATTTGGCCCACATTATAGCAATACGTAAAAAACATTGTTTATTTGTAACTTTTATGATTTATTATGATGTCTACAGTGCATGATTTAGGGTTTGGGGTATTGACCCCACGGCATTATGGGAAAATATGCAATGTTTGAGGCATTGAGCCGACAAGTACTTTTGAACATTCTCCTGAGTATGTTCAAACATATTTGCAAATATGTTCAAAAGGAGTTGCTCTTGAGCGTACTTGCGAGTATGTTTGAATTTACTCTGACAACTTTGCACAATTCTACCAAACAAGTGTGGTGTAAATATAAGCCAGGAAGACATAAATCCGATTATTGTTGGGGGGGCATACGACCAAAGCTAATTAAGGTTTTTATTCCCTCCACAACTGCAGCCTTTGTGACTTGAAATTTGCATTCCAATACAATGTGGTGTTGATTTTAATTTAATTGTTCCTCCCGACAGAGTTGCATGCAACCTTTTATCGTAAAGCGTTGCTATACCTATGAACGTCTTATCAGTAGCGGGTAGTATTTTGCAATTTGTAAGGACAGAACGATTTTTTGGAGAAACAGTAAAGCTTTCTCTTTTGGTTCATTTGGTAGCGTTTCAATTAAATCCCCTTCACAACTGTAATAGGCAGATCAAAACAAACCATCCATGTCGCAACTAAACGAGCTTGAGCATGGCTTGTTGAACTCTCACTTGAGCATCCTTGCAATGGCGTTATTGTTTTAGACGATACAAAACATTTGGACTAATTAGCCCAGGGTGTGAATGATCGCTAATTAGAATAAGTGCTTCAGAGGGAATATTTTAGAAGACGAGCAAGCCCCAAAAGGATCTACACACAAAGCAGGAGAGGGAGATAAAAACACTGATTGTTGTGTTTAGGCGAATACAGAGAGGCTTAGATACAAGGAGATTCCTGATGCATCCAAGAACAAAAAGGCTCCTGACTCATACAGTTAAGACTAAGAAACTATTAGCTAATAGCTTGGCAAGTTCAATACCACTTTTTTTTTTTTCAAACCAAGCCAAACCTGACACACTTTATAAAGAGAATTTACATTGAAATAAGCTGCTGTCAAGACTTTTGGATATCTTATCATAGATTAATTCCTTAACTCTTTAACTGCCAAAAACGTTTAATAACGATTAGTAAAATCACGATGTATGCTGCCATAAATGTGAAATGACGTCATCTACGTTTTTGTTTTTTTCGTCAATGGACGGAGCAACGTCTAAATGCCCGGTCAATGGGTTGTGGAATCAAAAACACCACCTAACTATGGCCAGCAGATGGCAGCATTGTGTCTCTTTTCAATGGGCTGCTGGTGTATGGAATTATAATGAAATGTGACGGAATTTGATGGAATCTGATGAATGCTCGTAATCAGCGAAATGGCACTGGGTTGGATTTTTATTTATTTATTTATTTTCATAACGTGTGGCAGTAAAAGAGTTAAAGGACAAATTTTAAAGAATCTTTAAGACTGAAAATATGTACATGTAGTTCATTCATGTGGGTTTACTGTATTATGTTCTTAAAGAGGTAGGCCTTGGTGTGACAAAACTTCAATTTCAAAGAAATATGCTTTCAGACAGCTCCATCTCCAAAACCGCCATTTTGTTTTACAGAGAAGACATGCTCCAGCTGTTTCCTGGCATATACTGGTTTAAGCTCTTAAAGCTTTTCCTACTGGCTTCAGAGATGGAGTAAATTGTTGACTCAGCCAGCTGAGCCTCTGCCTGTTGGTCCTCTTTAACCAAGACTCCTTTATACATCAAGGCAAGCGAGGGTGGTTTATTTATCTTGTAAACACACACGCACACACATTACTAATTACACCACATATCACGTTAAAAGAATTCCACCTCCGTCAAAGTCACGGCGGCTCGATAGAGAAGGATTTTTTTCCCTCTATTCTTTTGCCAGGACAGGATTAAAAGCTGGTTATCGTTCAATCCCTTTAATGTCGCCTCTCTCTCCGCTGTCGTTTCAAGTTAATTAAATTTCTTCCGGGGCAATGGCATATTGGCTGCCTGACAGGTAACATTATAAAGCATGACCTTCCCAGAGTTGTTATCCTTTTGACAGCACAGATACTCTGCGGTTGGGAATAGCAGCAAGATGCAAGCGGGACGGTCTGATATTATCTGTGCATCCTGTCCTGTCCAGAGAGACGTCTCTTTACTGCAAATGTCACTTTCAAACTACAGATTATATCACAATAGCATGTGAGTAGTATTAGGGAAGCGCATTTGAGCAAAAATGTCCTCAAGTAAAATGGCGATCTTTTTACAATTACAAATGGTCATCTGTCGTCATTCAAACATAGTCTTCTGCCCTTTGCCTTTTATCGCGGCCTTCTCTGCCGCCTCGCTGAGTGATCTCAGTTGCCTTGTGCATGTTTGAGTGCGATGTGTGAGGACAAGCGAGCACCATGTTCAATTGTCCATTCACAGAGCTCAGCAGGGTGTGAAGGCCCAGTGGCCAGAGCACCAAACAATGACTGAGTGTCACGCTTCTCTTCAGATCCTCAAATGATGTGCTTTGATGCTCCTTGTGGACAGCTGTCGCAATGACCAATTTGGTTTTTTTTTTAATCACTGCAAGAAAATTGTTTTAAATCATCAGTCAGGAATAATTTTCTTTGCTCCAGGGATCCCCCCCGACAGCTAAGTCACTGTGGTTAAAGCAAAATCAAGGGCAATAAATATGCTGTTTTGACACGTTTTGATGTATATACTGCTTGTGGATAGAACTGTTCCCAAGTAACTAAACAGAGTTTTTTTATTATTATTTTTTTTTTAATAGCCTCTGCGGAAAGGCGTGTGAAGCGGTTTTCGGGGCAAAGATGTCCATGAAGTGGAACTACAAGCCAAAAGGAAGCAGAAACAGCGTTGCTGCCCCAAATAAGGAGCTACAGCCGAGGGTTTTGAACTCAGACAAACCCCAATAGGCTCCATCCAAGCGTTCACATCATTTTAAAGGCACTTGATAACACTGTGTGACTGCAGGATGGGGGACTGAGAGAAACAACACGTGCGATGGATGCAAGATGTGAGAGAAAGGCAAAAAAAAAAAAAAGTCTGACAAGTCCGACAGACAACTTGGCCCAGGTTTCATTGCTACAGACTATTTGTTCCTGTGCACACATGACAACTGAATGTGATGTGTTCAGCAATGCCGCCTCAGGTTGATGGCTGAAAAAATGTAACCCAAAGTATGAAATTGTCTTCATGCTAAATTGCACATTTCACAAACCTCACTAGCCACACTGGCTCTCAGAGTGACTTCCTCGCAGCTTAGCCAGACAGACTTTATAATCCTTTCTCAGTTCTTTTACAACTTCAAATAGAAGAGTTTAGTTTGGAAACCTTTTACATACATTAACCTTACAAATAAATGGATGAAATACGACTCTCCATCGCCAATAATAAACGGATTATGGACTCAAATGTTATGGTTTTTACTGAAACGTGGCTAAACAATAGCTACCCGGACAATGCTATTGAGTTAGCAGGACGTCATTTACACCGAGCTGACAGGACAATAGACGACTCCGGCAAGACCAGAGGTGGAGGTTTGTGCATTTACACTAACAAAGCTTGGTGCATGGACTCTGCCACGATCGAAAGATATTGCTCACCTAGTGTAGAGTTTTTAATGGTCAAATGTAGACCTTTTTATCTTCCTAGAGAATTCACTTCCATTATACTCACTGTAGTATATAGCCCCCCGGATGCTAATGCTAAAGTAGCTATGAAAGAACTTTATGCTGCTATTAGCAAACACCAGGCCAAACATCCCGAGGGTGCTTTCATTGTTGCTGGTGACTTTAACCACTGCAATTTGAAGACAGTCCTCCCCAAATTCCATCAACATGTCTCCTGCCATACTAGAGGGGACAAGATCTTGGATCATGTTTACTCCAATTTGGCTGGAGCATATAAAGCAACACCCCTCCCCCACATCGGGCAATCAGATCATCTCTCCCTGTTCCTCACACCTCGGTATTCACCACTCATCCAACGTGTGAAACCAATTGTAAGGACAATAAATGTATGGCCAGTTGGGACAGATGCTGTGCTCCAAGACCGATTCAAAAACACAGACTGGAATATGTTCACCAACGTAGATTTGAATCAGTACGCCTCGTCTGTACTGAACCACATCTCCACCACTGTAGACAGCGTCACCACCCAGAAACAGATTACTATGTACCCTAATCAGAAGCCTTGGATGAATAGGAATGTCCGACTCCTGCTGAAAGCTCGCAACAGCGCCTTCAGGTCAGGGGATGCACAGGCCTATAGCACAGCCAGGGCTGATCTGAAGAGGGGCATCAAGAAGGCCAAACGCCACTATAAGGAGAAGGTAGAAGAGCACTTCTCCAACTCCAATCCACGTCTCATATGGAAAGGATTACAGACGATCACAGATTACAAGACCACCAGACCTTCCCCCGCTTCCTCTGATATCTCATTTCTCAATGAGCTCAACAACTTTTATGCTCGTTTTGAGAGGAAGAACTTAACAACTGCAACCAAGGCAGATGTGACTCCGGACCACCAACCATTGACTCTCTCCTCCAACGATGTAGGAGAGATGTTGAGCAAGATTACAGTATACAAGGCTGCGGGTCCTGACGGCATTCCTGGACGAGTTCTTAGAGCGTGTTCTGGTGAGCTGGCAGGTGTACTTACAGACATATTCAACCTGTCCTTGGCTCATGCTGTGGTACCAACCTGCTTTAAATCCACCTCCATCGTACCAATACCCAAAAACTCCATCCCATCAAGCCTCAGTGACTACCGTCCGGTAGCCCTCACCCCGATCATTGCAAAGTGCTTTGAGCGGCTGGTCTTGGCACACCTCAGATCTTGTCTTCCCCCCACCTTGGATCCCCACCAATTTGCCTATCGGCAGAACAGGAGCACAGAGGATGCCGTCTCCATAGCGCTGCACTCTGTTCTCTCACATTTGGATAATAGAAACACCTACGCTAGAATGCTGTTCATAGACTTTAGTTCTGCATTCAATACAGTCAGCCCCTCAAAACTCATTGCAAAACTTATGGATCTAGGCATCAGTCCCCTCATGTGCAACTGGTTACTGGATTTCCTGACTAGCCGGCCTCAACATGTCCGACTAGATAATTATTGTTCATCTACCATCACTATAAATACCGGCGTGCCACAAGGCTGTGTGTTGAGTCCCTTCCTTTATTCTCTTTACACCCACGACTGCAGACCTTTCAGTGGTTCCAATACCATTATTAAGTTTGCAGATGACACCACGGTGATTGGCCTCATCAAAGACAACGATGAGGCTGCCTACAGGGAGGAGGTGGATCATCTGGCTGAGTGGTGCGACTCCAACGACTTGCTGCTCAACACTGAGAAGACCAAGGAGCTAATTGTGGACTTCAGGAGGAATGCAGCCCCACATACACCCATCCACATTAAAGGGATGGTGGTGGAGCGTGTGAACAACTTCAAGTTCCTGGGAGTCCACATCTCTGAGGATCTCACATGGACAACTAGCTGCTCCAAGCTGGTTAAAAAGGCTCACCAACGGCTCTTCTTCCTCAGGGCTCTGAGAAAGAACCATCTGTCCTCACATCTTCTGGTGAACTTCTACCGCTGCACTATTGAGAGTATTTTGACCAATTGCATCACAGTTTGGTATGGAAACTGCTCAGCTATGGACCGGAAGGCTTTGCAGAGGGTGGTGAAAGCCGCCCAGCGCATCGCCGGTGCACCACTCACCTCTGTTGAGGACATCTATATGAGGCGGTGCCTGAAGAGGGCGAAGAAAATCACGAAAGACTCCAGTCATCCAGCACATGGACACTTTACCCTCATGCCCTCTGGAAGGCGTTACAGGAGCCTCCGGACTAAGACCACTAGATATCAGAATAGCTACTTCCCTACTGTTGTTAGACTCCTGAACACTGTCTCCTGATCATAATTGCACTACTGTAAATAAATATCTGTAAATACTGTAGAGACAGTCATATACAATTATTTAGCTGTTTATCAATATTATATACATATTCATATCCTGCCATAATGTGTACATACTAAATCGATCTTATTTTTAAAATATATAATTTACTCTTGCTAAAGGACTTCTGGATGGATGCAAACTGCATTTCGTTGTTCTGAACTTGTGACAGTGCAATGACAATAAAGTTGAATTCTATTCTATTCTATTCTACATCAAAAGCTTGTTTAATGCAATTTGGCCAGTTCATTCAAGGAGTCCCTGTCCTAAATGAACCAATATGATATTCAACAGTTTATTGTATCATTCTCTATGAACCCAGCGGGGGGGAAAAAACAAGATGGATAACTTGACCTTGACAATAACTTTCATGAGCCACTGGTTTTAAAACAAACCATGGTGGCCAAGGTTGAACATCCTGGTATGAGAACAGAGGAAAATATGAATGAATGAAGAACTTTATTGTCATTGCACAAGTGCATGGCAACAAAATTAGACCTAACAGGCTCAAAATGTCCAAGAAACATGAAAACCGATGACAAAACAGATGGAGGCAGAACAGAAAGGCCTGAGAGCACTCCGAGATCTTCGAGGGAAGGAGGAGACGTGAGGAAAAAGGGGACGGGGGGGGGACAAAATTCGAGCCATGTTCCTTAGGGGAGCAGAGTCATCAAGGGAAAAAAATCCAGTTAAGATGTTTTGGGAGCAGGATGACAACAATTTGGTGTGACCTATTTAGCTGCTAGCTTGTGAGGAATGTAAGGGTCACAGCATTTGACATATTATCTGAAGGGGGTGAAGTCCTTAACTACTGACATCACGACTTGAATATGATTCAGCACTTATCTGATATACATGTATGATAAATACAGCAAAAAGTCAGATACATTGTCTTTGCTATGAGTGCAATTCTACACCAATACATGCAACATATTCAAAATATTGCTGATTTAATCCATTTCTAATATTTGATCTAGCGTGGAAGTGTGAAAAATGACAAGATTCTTGACACTATGATACCCTTGGCACATAATCTGCTTCCTTCACAACTATGTCAGATTGCTGAAGTTAAAAATGCTTGCGTACGAGGATATCACGACACACTCGCAAGTCACTGACAAATTGAAACAGTATTGTGCTACACATACTAGACTCAAAAATATGAATAATTCCCTTTGCGGCGGCGGAACGGCGAGTGGAAATGCTTCAATCTCCAATCAATCTTGCACTATCTGAAAGGCCTCTAATATAAATAGATGGCTGCATATCAGCATTGGCGGGGGGAACACGTTAGAAAGCGGCGTACTCGCAGAACAGCCCGCTCACCAAGGAGAGCTGCGCATTTAAAAGGAGGTCGAGGCTGCCTATTTGTTGTCACGTCTGATCTTGCTGCGCATGCAACTCCCGACAGACTCGACTTTCGCTTGTCTGTAAACTTCTGAACTTGGCGTGAGGTTCGCTAATTAAGCAGGTAAGTAAGAGCATCGTGGAAAACACACAGCAGGCTGTCCTCTGAGAAATGAATATGATTAAGAACATCAAATGAGGTACACTACATGAATAAAATTGATCAATAAAGGTTTTAGTTCAGTAGTTCTTAACCTGGGTTTGATCGAACCCAGGTGAGTCAGTCTCAGGAGTTTGGTAGTCTCTCCAGCGTGTGCTGGCTCGTCGATACAGAGCTGTAAACACAACCCCAAGATACTTGATACTTGGGGTCGGATCTCAGCCCCAACCCGGAGTGGGCACACCACCCTGCACTGACTGTTCTGATTCTCATCCTAACAGAACCTCATCAGCTAAAAGCAAATATGTGTTTGTTATTTTCAGTGAGGGTTTACTTCGGCAAGGCTTCTCTTTGTCACAATTTTGTTCACGACGAATTTAGAGTTCAATGTACAGTTTTATTATGTTCAGATTGTCACTCAAAAACCGCTCCCCTCGCACACAATACTGAATCATCACCTTACTATTTATAGTCGCCCTAACACCAACCATTCATATTTCCCTCTCGATGCCCTGGCAGCAAGATGGAAGCATATTTTTGGCATCATGCTCCTGAAACACAATTCTTCCCCTGTCGACATGCCGTCGCCTGGCTCTCTCCATCGCACCACCATCCATCTGTCTTCCCTGTTTCCAACCACTCCCCCCTGTGGTCCCTCTTCTATCCTGTCCAAGCCACCATCCTCTTGGCTGACTCATCTGTGGCCAAGACTGTGCATTGTGCTGACTACAGATTCCACCTCTCCCTTTGACGCCCCCAACCGCTGCTTGACCATTATCCAATTCGTCTCCTCTTTGCCCCATCATTTTCCGACCCTTTTTTTTCCTGCATTCACCATGTTGTCAGGCCAATGGCGCCTTGAGAGCTCTTGTGGCCACTCACATGCACTTTGAACAACTTGAGCACCACCACACAAGCGCCCGGACGCTGCGGACTGGCAACAATGCCAATAATCACCTGTACTAATCCATTTAGCATCATTGTCATCGGTGCAAGCATGGAGAGCGAGGATTGAGTGGGATCACTCTGGCAGCCCCTCAATGCAACAAATAGTGAAAGGGAGCTGGCAAGATATGTCAAAGTCAGCTTACAAAACCTTGTTAAACAAAGCTAATCTTCGCCCGTGGATTGATCCGAATCGAGGCGACGCACGCCAGAAGTAAACACACGCCACACAACATTAGCGTGGCGCGACCTTTGGCGGCTGAACTGCGGGATGTCACGTCTGACCTTCAAGACTGCAAAATTAGCATAAGGTAGATGAAGGCAAGGCAAGTTTATTTGTATCGCGCATTTCATGTACAGGGTGACCCAAAAAGATGCGTACCCATATTTTATTCGATAAAAAATCCATTTTTTAACGAATGTCTTTTCTGTTGCAGGACGTGAAAGGTGAACCTATGGATGATCATTTGCAGCTATAGTTGCCCTGAAAATGTCTTGGACAAATCAGCAGAAGATATTCTCCCTGGAGACCTATTTTGCGACAAAATCATACCAGAGTGTACAGATTCAGTTTGGAAAGCGTTTCCATTGTCGCAACTTTCCATCAAAATCAACGATTGTTAGTTGGATTAAGAAGTAATCTTAGAAGTAAGCTTAGTTTTAGTTTAGTCAGTTTCAGTTTTATTTTTTTTTATTTTTTTTATGTGTATTACTTGTGCACAATATTTAAAAAACACCGTGGTTGCAACGTCATTATTCCGGTTTATATCAAAATAAATCTACTAAAAATCACATTTAAAATCATCCCCAAAGGCTCATGCATGAAATTAATTACCAAAGACTAAAACAAAGGACATTTTTGCTATAATTATAGTTAGTTTTATTTTTAGTTAGTTTTGCAAACATAAAATGTAGTTTAAGTTAGTTTTTTTTTTTTTTTAAACATCTTTGTTTTTATTTTATTTCGTTAACGAAATTGTAGTTTTGAATTTTAGTTTTTTGTTAGTTTTAGTTAACTAAAATAAATTTTAATAGCACCTGTGATTTTTTTTTTTAAACTGAGTCAAATGCCATTTTTTAGCATATGTCGCGGGCCACTAAAAATGGATGGCGGGCCGCAAAAGGCCCCTGGGCCGTAGTTTGGACACCCCTGATGTAGACTGTAGACACCATTATCACTTGTCATTTCAGTAGAGAGGCACCCTGACAGAAAAAGTTCTGCCCAAATGCAGGCCCATCTAGTGGATAAACATAAAAGTTAAAGAATATAATAACGTCCATACATTACAAAGACCTAATATTCGACATGCATTATTTCGTTTCCTACTAAATGGATTTCGTAAAGGCACACAAATCACACTTCGCTCGGAGTACTGTAATATTGATCTTTATTATTTCTAATTCTAACATTAATCACACACACTTCCCACTGCCCAGTTTGTTCTCAATGCTGCTTCGGCAAGCGTGATCAATAGAGTGCCACTGGCTTTGTATCCATCAACAAATAACAATGCAAATAAAAATCAATGGCCCAGCAACAGCAAAGTACTGGCTCGCCAATTAAAGCCAACGTAGCCCACAGGCTCCTTTAAAGAGGAATCATGGACTGACAAAAAAGGGGTGACAAGTCTCACAGTGCTCACAAATGATTGTCATTACAAAGTGACAATTTCAAGGACCATAATGGAACCGCCGGAGCAAAAATACATATTTCCAATTGATGGCTGGAAATATGAGGCGGTTCTGCGTGCTCTTAGTTGCTTTTACGAAGCCTTTATTCTATCAGCGTGATCCTTATCCTCCTAATCCTAACACTTGTCTATGTTCTTGTTCAACCAGCGTTTTTCTGTTTGCACAAACTGTGCAGCGCACGTCTTTTCAAGAGGTTTGCAAGCCATTAGGAGACTCTCTAATATTCACACGGTTACAGTCGACAAGGAACGGGAAGCACACGCTTACACACACACACACACACACACACACGCACAGATTGGCGCATTTGATTGAACCCGTTTCCCTGGCAACCACATGAAAAACGGCCACCGAGGTCTGTCATTTAGAAAGCCCTCTGGAAGGTATTATGACTTAAAGACTCTCTGCAGAATCTTTTCAACGCAATATTAACATAATCAAAGCATATTGTAAAAATACACATCTTTCCCCAAGCAATGTTTAAAGGTATTGGCTATAAAAAGCA
Source organism: Festucalex cinctus (assembly GCF_051991245.1). NCBI lineage: Eukaryota > Metazoa > Chordata > Actinopteri > Syngnathiformes > Syngnathidae > Festucalex > Festucalex cinctus. The sequence continues at coordinate 11,777,832 of NC_135426.1, forward strand.
CAAATGGAAATGAACACACTAGGAAGGAAATTAGGCAAAGGGGGAAGGCATCAATACAGCCACATTTGTCACGCCGCTTTCATCACCAAAGAGGCAAGGTGTTTCCCATATATCACCGCACCCAAAGTGTTGTGACACCCGCTCAGCCGAAGATCTACAGTGCCGCACATACATAAACAGCAATAAAAAAATAAAAAAAATAAAAATAAAAGGCGGAGGGAAGGGCGGTGGGTGGGGTTGGGGGGGGGGGGGGGGGGGGGGGGATAGCGCCAACTCTCCCGTCAGACCTCAACCCCTAACGGGGAGGAAGATTTGCGATCGGGTTCTGGGATGCAGGGGTCCCTCTCCCATTAATCACTGCAAAGATCAACCTCGGATAGAAGACTGCAGGATCCAGCCTGGGGAATGAGAGGGGCCAAAGGTGAGGGCTCCGGAGATGAGATGATGGAAGTTGGAGGGGTTACACTTGCAGGAAGGCCGACCTGGGCTCTTGTGTTTAAGCACCCGACGAGTTCGGAATAGGATGAGGATTGGCGGTCGTGCGGTCTAAAGGTTGGCGGTCAAGGCTTCAGGGCGCTTGACCCATTTTTTAATAAAGAGTCAGCCGAAGGGAGTTGATCCAAGAAATGAGCAGTAAAGTCATGATTTGCACTGAAAATATGAAACATTTTTCTGGTCTAATGTAATAATGTATAACTTATCCTGAGCTCTGCAAAGGAATCAAAGCACACGGCTGGAAACAGACACACCCTGAAAGACTAATGTGTGAAGTAAGGAAGTCTGTTTTATGCCTCTTAAACAGCTTCTCAGAGCTCACCATTGAATAGAGATGTGTTTGATTGATTTGATGTCCAATTGCTATAAAGTCTGAAAGGCATGACAATGACACCAAATGGTGATGGTCCTGAAATACACTTCTACACAACAGCTTTATAAAAAAAAAAGTGAGTTGCCAAGTTGTCATGTTGCTCTTCAAACTGCGGATTCAAGTGCAGAAATGATCCTAACTACACATTAACTCATTCACTCCCAGCCATTTTCACAGAAGCAATCCCGTTCGCTCCCGGCTGTTTTACTGGATTTTGACTGATTTTGAAAGACCCACAGAATATTGTGTTTAATTGCTATAAAAGCATGGAACCTATCAAAAGAAAGATTTAAGTCTCTTCTTTCATCAGGGAAAAAAAAAGTATGTTTCTATCTGTTTCCGTTTTGCAGCAATTAGCATTAGAAGAGAGCTAAGTTTCATCAGTTTTCACAAATCTATTCAAAATTGTAAGTAATTTAGCTTTTTTGCTACATGGCTATGGTTGATCTCCTTTGCTATGCTGCCACGTGCTGGCCGTTTGTGTAATAACTACCATTTCTGCAACAGTTCTTTGCAGTTGAGAGGCTGCATCAAAGCCTTCTGTCTAGCATAAAAAATAATAATAAAAAAAAAAAAAGACCAAAAAAACGTATAAATACGTCTTTGGGACACTTAAAACATTAAAAAACAACGTATTTACACGTTATTGGGAGCAAATGAGTTAAACCCATTGCACCCCGTGTCTTCATATAATCGTAATAACTGTAAAGACATGCGATTCTTTCACAAATTAATACAGTACATATATCTGAAATAGTTTATATAGTTTTTGATGCTAAACAATATTAACTAGAATAGTGTGAAAGTCCATTTAGGAAGTTGAAGCACTGCAAGAAGATGTCACCAGGGAAGCGGGTCTTCATCCAAATCCAGCCCAGTAGGTGACAAAGGGTCTCCCCAGAGGCAAAAACAGTAACGACAGCTTGAGTGAAAAAGAAATGTGTAATTTGTAAAAGCAGAAAGAAATTAAAAAAAAAAAAAAAAAAAAAAAAAAAGATACTATGAAATCACTATGATGCCTTTTTTTTTTTTCATGAAAAATGCATGTTACACAAGAAAAATCCTACATATGTGTACAAAGCATCTTCAGAAAACATGCAAATCATGAAACTTCATTTGGAACACATTGGAAAAGACATTTTGACATTAAAAATGTTAACTTTCCTTACTTCTGAATAACTGCCTATAATTGTCATGTGCTGGAAGTTGGATCCCAAAGTGCAGACACAAATAAGGTTTTAACTATTTATTCACATCGAGAGGCGTAGAACAAACTTGACAAGACGAGAAACAAAGAGAGGGACAGAAAGGAATAATCCGGCAAGCACAAACACTTCTCAGACATTGAATCGATCTGATTGGTTGTCACTAAGTAAAGGATTAAAGATTGACATCACATAGGTCCTGACATCACATAACATCACATAGCGTTCCAGTTGAAACCAGATGATGGTTACATCAGTTCAAAACAGACACTTGTTACATCAGTACAAAACCCAAACTTAACAGGTCATGAACTCAAACTTAACCCAGGCGTGAACCCAGACATGACAATAATATATATAATATAACTTTTGAGCTTTGTTTGTCACTTAATTCATTTTAAAGATAAGAAAGCCATATGCAAAAAAAAAAAAATATATATATATGCTCAAACGCAAATCGTTAATATGTATGCTTACACAGATGGATACAGGACAGTATTAATATTCACACAGATGGTGACCTACTCTACAGATAATATTTTATTGCTTTAATGAATATCTGCATCTGCAACCAACAAGGGAGTATAAGAAGCTCTTCATAATAATGTGTGTAGCACACACACTCTCGCGTCCTTTCTTCTCATCTATTTGCTCCTTACTTTCCACAAAGTGGGAGGTGGTGTTGGGGTTTACTAAAGCGGAGCGAGGCTAGCATTGGCGTTCCCGCGGGAGCTGGCAACATGATGGAGCCATTATAGGGAAATGGGCTGGCGCTTTTAAGGGCCAAAAAGGGCCATGCTTAAGCAAAGATTATCCACAATGCACTTCCACGGCGCTCCACACAGTCTTTTGAAAATAAACAAAAAGACAGTGTCACTCCACCACCATTCTAATTTTATCAAGACATAAAAGTGTTTCACAAAAACTAGTTACCGTTATTCAGGGGCAAATTCAAATCAGCATCAGGTATTCTATTTCCCCCTGCACCGCTGTTTAAGGACTGAATGGATCTGTTGAGTGAAGCCATTTTCATTATTCAGAGCTATTGCGCGTCCTGAAAATGGCCCGGTGAGTACATTACGCGGGGCCATTCTTGCTTTCAAGCGGCATCGCTCTCAACACCTGTCGCCAAATGGAAGGTTTGTTGTACTTCAAAAAACGGAGTATTAAAATTGAATAATTTATCCAAGCACCTCAGCATCTCTTTTTACAAGCAGGCAGCCGAGCCGTACGCATGCAGCTCATTTCAACAGGCGCCCTCACCACGTTCCCTCTCCGAGCTCCCTTCACTGAGGCTTATATTGGACACAAAATGGACCAAATTAATGCTGCTTTACGGTTCACTATTTTAGAGCCATGTATCATACTTTCGCCCTGACATGATGGCCCATAATAAAGTTGTGATCTACTGGGAGTAATGAAGCACTCCGAGGCCGGGCCACAGTTGACCGAGTTCATTACTAAATAACCTGATGATATGCAGACTATACTCCAGTGGACACCATGCAGCTTATTTACACTCACTGGAAACTAAACCGGTTCTGGCTCTTATTTATATACAAAAGTATTGGGCCAACTTGCCATTACACAGACAGATGCACGGAATTGTCCGAGCTGAAGAATTCAAATAAGCTGCCCCATCACTTAGTGAGGGAGGACTCAAATAGTGGCTTGTGGTGATTCTGCGAGGATGGATCTAACCTTCAGTGACAAGACTGCAACTTTAGAGACAGTGGACCCTCACCATTCGCAGGGGATTGGGACCGGGCCAGCCCGTGAATAGCAAAAATTTGGGCATAAATGACACCCACTGAAATATGGATTTAAAGCCCAAAATAGGGGAGGGGAATAATTTATGCACGATATATATATATATATATATATATATATATAAATTTTTTTGTATTTTTTTTTTTTTTTTTTTTTACTTAATCGGCCAATTAACTCATTCGTTCCCAGCACATTTTCACAGAAGCAATCTCGTTCGCTCCCGGCTGTTTTACTGGATTTTGAGTGATTTTGAAAGGCCCATAAAATATTGTGTTCTATTGCTGTAAAAAACATGGAACCTATCAAAAGAAAGATTAAAGTCTCGTCTTTCATCAGGAAAGAAAAAAAGTATATTTCTATCGGGTTCCGTTTTGCAGCAATTAGCATTAGAATATAGCTAAGTTTCATCAATTTTTGCAAATCTATTTAGAATTGTGAGTAATTGAGCTTTTTTTTCAGCATGGCTCTGGTTGATCTCCTTTGCTCTGCTGCCACCTGCTGGTCGTTTGTGTAATAACTACTTTTTCTGCAAACATTCATTGCAGTTGAGAGGTTGCATCAAAGACTTCTGTATGCTCTAGCATAAAAAATAAAAAAAACGTCTTTGGGAAACTTAAAACATTTAAAAAAAAATAATATTTAGAAGTTATTGGGAGCAAATGAGTTAACTGGTAATGGACATTTTTTTTTCCCTTGCCAAAAATTGGTATTGGTATTGGCATCAGAAAAAAATGTATCAGCATTGGCATGCATGCTGTATATACACACATATGTATACACAAACTCATATATACAGTACATACTATATCTATACACTCACATATAGACATGTATGTAGGTGTATGTAAAATCCACCTTAATATCATGCAATGAATGGAAACAAATGGTCAGTGCTGTAAATGCCAAATGACCATGACAAATGTGTGCATACAATATTAGAGCTTATCTTGAGCAACAGTGCTTAGAGCGAGGGTCTGTCGGCAGAGGTTTGTTTGAACCCGGGACATTTTTCCTTGTCAGAAGTACGAGGACCTATTTTTATCTTTGCTTCTTGTTTGATGAAGCCAGTGGGAGAATAGCAGTTCATCCTTGATCCAGGCAGCTTGGGAGCTTTAAAGGAATTACAGTCCTTTTCCATATCTAATGGCATATTCAAGGTGACCTTGACCAACGTGCTCCATCATTTGTTCCAAGTTCCAACCAGGCTCCGTGTCTATAATATTTTTACTGGTGTACTACTGGCTCCCATCATATTTAAATTGAAACACTTGAGCATTAAAGTGAATTCCTGGGCCCCTAATAGCAGATTACAGCCCTCATAGACATGGCGCTCAGATGTGGAAACATAATGTAATGCAATGCAGCTTGAAAAGAAAGTAGCACACTTGCAAAGCACGACCACTGGGGTTGGAAAAAAACACAAAAAACGTCCAATGAACATCTCCCAACACAACATTGTGTATTCACAAAGGATTTATCTCACTTTCTCCACAGCCCCAAGTAGTTCTCTATTCCCTAACCCTCTCTTGGGTTCTCCCCAAGCTCCAGGGTGCATTGTTCTTGGATACGAGCATCATACTGGAGATTTAGAACTTGGTGGATTCAAGCAGACAGTACAGTCCCCGGTGGCTAGCGCCTTTTGTGCAGCCGTCCCAAAAATAAAGGTCCGAAGCCACTTGAGGATAAAGGAAGCAATTCATCATGCAGTGGTCAGTTCAATTCCTGCCTGAATCCTCCCGGACAGGCGTCGTGCACATTAGGCTAAAAGTGGGTACATAAGGGCTTTATTACAACAAGTCAGCAGTCATTTTCCCTCAACTAAAATGTCAAGGTGGCATCATCACCTTGGAACTGATTGCAGCTTGTATATCATTGCACTAAATATTATGCAGAGTGAGAACTTGACTTGTTTTTTATGTAGCATGTGCTCCATTCAAACGTGGCAAACAAGTGGTGCGTCTAAACACAGACCCTCACACTCCTCCATAACAGCATCCGACCTGATCACGCCACTTCAAGTTGTTAGACCCATAAACAACAATCACAGATACGCCAACCGCTGATTTTCGGAACAAATGCTCGTTTCTCAGCAAACGCAAAATAACATCTTGCTCAAGTGTCTTCATTCACGCACACAAACATACATATTTCAATGTCAGTGTGAATTAGTGTTGCCAACTTTCTCATCCCGAAACAAGGGACAGGTGCACGGCATGGTGTCATGGTGGTGTGAGCATGATGTGTGAAACAGTGTATATTCTGATTAGATTCGAAATGCACAAAGTTTGTACATTCCCTTTAATCCTTACTGCAGGCCATCATTATGTAACCTCATACTAAACCTCAAAGAAACCACAATTTGCCTCTTTACCAAAAAAAAAAAAAAAAAAACAGGTACAAAAAAAAAAGAAATGCAAAAGAGGAGCGTGACTCACCAAATTTACTTTTCCATGGAGACTTTTCTTTCTTTTCTTTCTTACAGGTTTATCCATTCTGTCTTCCTAACCGACCAGACAACACTACACATTCTTCTTCTTATTATTATTATTATTATTATTTTCTAGCCACTTGTGTCGTATAAACCGCTACAACAAATGCATGTGACGATGCCTGATGCCTGTGATTGGCTGCAGGTGGCGTTCTTTGTGACATTGCCGTTTTAGCTGATCTAGGACCTGTAGAGTGCGGTTTGCTGTGTTAAGCACTGATTGCGAAACTTGCCAGAAAGCTAAATTCTCACAGTATTTGTTCATAAATAGTACGAGAATACATCTTGTATTGCTCCCGCTGATACGTTCACAGCCGACGTATTAAGATCAGTGTTAAGAGTGTAGGCGACATGAAGCTGTGACGAAACCAGGAAGTGCCTCTCTCTCTCTCTCTCTCTAGTTGCCTCTCTTACCTTGCAAGATCTCCACATAACGTCACACCCAGCGACTCATTTTATTGGCTACGAGCAACTTCTTTGTCACTTGTCAACCTACGGGAGCAGCCATGGTCCAAAAATGGCAAAGATGCCGTTTGCTGCATTTCGTGTAAGAATTGAGATTATTTTATGGGACTTTTGAGGTCCTGTAAAGGGCATAACTATTTAGCCCAAAAAAACGGGGCGTCCCGGATAACACGGGACAGTTGGCAACCCTACTGTGAATGTCTGTCTCTCAAAGGAAATGTGTATTACTTCTGACTCAACACATTTTGTGAATGCTGCTCAGAATTTACACAGTGACCTTTGATAGTCTCTCAGCATTTCCATCCTGAAGCGTGAATGCTAGTCTTGCCACATTTACACGTCACATTTGAACATGTTAAAACGTGTTTTAGGCGAGAAATGCAGTCTTAGTGAGCGCTTGTCTCTCAGCATTTGCACCATAACAAGATTGCCAACAATCTCTCAGCACATTTTCATTGGAGTAAATGCTTGTCTTTCAGCATTCACACAATCAAAATGGCTTTTTGTTCCCTAATGATGCATGAGGCTAAAGTTAACATGCAACATTAGTGCAGTATCTCAGCATTTAGAGACATTCCACCTAAAGAGTGTTTCCACATTCCAGTCAGCTGTCATCTCTTGTATCCTGCACCTAAGCTGCTTTCCTTCCAAGAGTCGGGGATTAAGAATTTTGCTTGAGGCCCCTTCAACACATTACTTTGGTTATGGTTATTACTTTGGAGGCTGAGAACATTACTCATTTACTTCTCTGCCTGTTTTCAGGGCTGAAAAAGGCAATATTCCAGTATTTTTCAAGGCTGGCTGGCGCTGCATTTAAAAAATAAATAAATAAATACAAAATACTGGACTTGAGTATTTTTAGACACCCAAGGTATCTATTTTTCAAGTTGTTTTCTCACTCCATCACAGAAACGCAACATCTTTCAAGCTTTTTTGTGTGCACTAAAGCAAACAGGAAGTGGGTGCTTTCAGGTGGCACGCCACACGCAGGGAGGCGCATGCAAATATGTAAACAAACACAGGGCCAAAACAACTTGAGGTGGCAGGCAGCGCACCACAGGAAACGTAAGCACTATTCACAGGGGATGCTGTCATTCAAAGTGGCGTGAGGCAAAAGAGAACGAAGTCTGTGCTTTGAAAATAGATCCAACTAGGCAAACGCAGACTTGCGCGTCCTGTTGACGCTCACCCGCAGCACGTGAAGACAGTAGGGCGAATGGGGCGCAGCTGAAAATGTAGTTTGAGGCAGCGCGGGGATGAGTAATGCGTATGGAAGGCTGTCTGCGAAAAGAAGGATGTGCACAGTGATCTGCCTTGTACTGTCGAGGTTTGGAAATACCTGACATGTGACTGCAGGACAGCACCTGGACGGAAATCATGACTGACGTGCACCCCGGTGGAAGTTTTACCAAAACCATGTCAAAGAAAAGTCGCGCCCAATTTCTAACCATGCTACTCTAAAAGGCATAAGCATAAGAGGTGTTATCTGTAGAGGCAGGACAAGCAGTTGGAGAAAAATGAGAGACGCAATTGAATAAAAACTTGAATGCAAGGTTATAGTTCAAAAACAACAGCTGCTGCTAAATGCTCCCATGAAAGAAAATGTTGGTCAACACACCTGTAATACAAACAGGAACAAACTTTAGCAAAGAAAAGCAAGGTACAATTTTAAAAAATTAAGAAATGGTGACATTTTGTTTCTTAGATATGATTTGAATGAATGTGCCATGGATCACAGTTATGCAAAATGGTTTTGCCCGTCTGTTACAGTTTAGCATTATTATTTATATTAGGCAATAGCTAATACGTTAAGCTAATAAATTAAGAATGAAACATGTTTGTTTAATAATAATAGGATGTCAGAACAGTTAGGAACAAGATGACTTCATTTTTTTGTCTTCAAACTAGAGGTCATAAGATAAGATGTAATTTACCAAAATATAGTAATCTCCCTCCCTTGTGCATTTCTGGTTTACTGTTTTTGTTGTTGTTGTTTGTTTTGATTTTTTGCACAATTTGTTGTTGTTTATTTGGTCTCCCGTCTATTTTTGGTGTAATACCACTGTTGACCACTAGATGGCGGCACACCACTTTCCTTGTCACAGTGTAAATAATAATAAAAAAATAAAAATAAAATAAAATGGAGGTACTACTAGCTCAGTTTAGCTTTTGTGGAAGACGTATGTGAATGTCAATGTTTGGTTATTTGAAGACTCTTAAATTGTCCGCAGGTGTGAATGTGAGCATGAATGGTTGTTTGCCTATTATGTGCCCTGTGATTGGCTGTCAGCAGTCCTGCATTTCTGACACTAGTCTGCCTTAACGTTTTAAAATATATCTACTATACAGTGCTTTAAGGCAGTCGGTGGAATTTGACTGGGAGAAAATTAGGAGAGTTAATTAGCCTCACTTTTGCACCCACTGTGTCAATGCATTGGCTTAATTGTCTCATTGTGTCATTACCGACGTCGGCGTGATGAGGCGACTGACTTTATGGGCGCAAGCAGGGTGGAAGAGATGTCAACTGGTGAGCTAAAAAAATAATAATAATAATAAAAAGAATCACAGTACATGGTGGTGCTAGCAACATACATCAACGCTTGACTGGTTGGATTAATACAATAGAGTTTTTGTTTCTGATTTATCTTCATGTTGCTGCCCAACTTCTCCCAACAAAACTTTTGCGGGAAATTAAAATTACAAGGCTGAATAGACTGACTCCAAGCTATAAAAGTTCAAGTACCACTGATTGTCACACCCGCCTACGTTGTATTGTTTCTTTCACATCTTTCGCACAAACTAACACTATGCTGAAAATAAACAGTGCGAGGGAATATGCTTAAGCTTTTTACAGCATAACATGAAGTAGAAACAATGGCTGTCACTAAATTAAGTGTTAAAGATTACAAGAATTCTTTGCACAAACAAATCTTTCCACTTGCACAGTCTGGAACTTTGTGCATGTGTTAGGTATGTGTTACTTTGAGTTTGTGTCTAATTAAATCACTATCATGGATGCTTTGTTTTTCAGCTAAAATTCATTCGGTGTAGGACTGTAACTAATCAAATTCAAATAGACATTGCAATAAATAGTAGATAAATAAAAGTAAAGAATTAATCGACAAGATGATGAAAATGTACTTATGTATAAAAAAATTCTGATATTTTTTATTGTACTATATATTAATTTATGTTTCAGGGAACTATTCAGCAGTATCAATAATTGTTGAAAATTATTTATATAATAGAAAATATAAATTTCAGTTCTGTTTTCCACATATTAAAATAAGACATAGTACCTTAGAGTTGTCTTCCAGCAGCCTGTTTGCACCCTGAGCAGTGTTAATTTTGCAACCAATCACTCTTGAGCGCACCGCCGAGCACTTAAAAAAAAATCACTTTAATCAAACTTGGCTTCTAAATTGCTGCATTACCACTTTTAACACGCTCCATTTTATAAAAACCTTCAAGAGTTGAGAATCATGCAGAACATTTTGCATTTTCCATGAAAGTCTCATTAAATATTTAATACAGTTCTCAGTATAAATCTGAACCATGATGGTAACTCGAAGATGCAGTTTCGGGAGGGATTATGTGTGATTGTTGGAATGCTGAAAGGAAAAAAAAAAATATCATGACACAATATGGAATAATACTGAATGAAATTGAATCATATTGAATGATATGGAATGACATTGAAAGATATGGAAAAATGTGCAACTATATAATGACATGCAATGTTACTGAAAGATGTGGAATGATACTGAAAAATGTGCACTATGTTGGTGAAAATTGTGGAATGGTATTGAATGATTATGGAATAAAACTGAAAGATTTGGAATGATGTGGAATTATATTGATGAAAAATTTGAAATATGTTAGTGAAAAATGTGGAATGTTTGGTATGTGGGACTTGTGGGAATATTAAAAATCATTCCTAAGGTGAATTGGATGAACTGAACATTTGAAATTTTGAATCAAAATGATGTGAATCAGTTATGCTGAACGGGTCATTGGGAATGAACAGTGAATTTTTGCGTTAAAAATGTGGATTTGTGGAAAAATCTAGAAAATTAATAGCTCACACTGTGTGAATTTTTGGAATGTGTTGAAGTTGGAATGGAGGTAATTGGTTGAGGAATGTGGAAAGAGAAGCACGTCAAAATAAAATAGAATATCATGAAGTTAAATGGTGTATGATAAACTATAAATACTTCCAGCATTAATTAAGACGAAAATTGCACTATGTTGCCCACATGAAACACAAGTTGTGTACACATCCGTCATTTTTTTTCTTCAGGGATATGTAGAAATGTGCACAGGCTTTTAGGTACTAAATATTTCATTGGCGATAAACATTGCAGCAAAAAAACGTCAAGCTGAGTCAGAGAAACAGAGACGAGAGATAATGACTTAAACTGAGAGGGGAAGGTTAAACATGGAAAAAAAAAAAAAAAAGGATTACAGAGTGCATGTGTGGATTCCGTTTGTCATGTTGCTACAATAATAGAGGTTTAGAGGTCAATTCATGATTGAAGTGAGAACACTTTAATTCAACACTTTGGGGACCGCTTTTATTCTTAATGAGGCCCTTTGCCTCGTAATGCCAGCCACGCTAAAGAGAGGGCGGACGTTATAGCGCTGCAGCACTCACTCCTCCATTGGGCTGTTTAATCACAGCAATCAGGAGAATCAACAAAAGCAGCTTCGCTTAATGTTTACTGTGTGTGTGTGCAAAGAGAAAACATGGCTTTGTACTGCTTCCATTGTAATCATCTTATCAAGCCTTCTCAATGGGTAGAGAGGTCCTTGAATGCAACCCTGGTCATTTTAACGCTTTTGTTCAATAGTGCCGGCTTGAGAATGAATAACAACACAAAGCGACTTCCTTTTAAAGAAGGTTTGCATTCCAATGCGAGCAGTCTTCGAGTTGCTGCGCACAATTAAAATGATCATGAAATATTTCATGGAGATAAGCACTGCTGTAGGAGTCTGATAAGAAATACCACCTAAAAAGTGGAATATAGAGCATGATGGATTACGGTTTTACAGAAACACATTTACTACGATTATTCTTTCTTGTCAAAATAAACGGACGGAAATAAACAATACATACCAGTTAAACGGTATACACTACGGAAGCATGGAACTGCAAATGTGGTGTAAAATTTTGGACTGGGGAGTACGTTCGAACGTACTCGCGAGTATGTTTGAACGTATTTAAATGCGTTCAAACGTACTCACAAATATCTTTAAACATACTAGCAAGTACATTCAAACACATTTATTTATGTTATTATTGTTAGTAGTAGTAAGAGAAGTAGCAGCATCCTAGAGTAGTATTATATCCATCCAGTAATAAAATCAATAACATTTATTTCAATATACCGGTAATCGGCCATTAAACTGAAGTTTTTTGGCTAACCAATAGTTGTCATGTGCTGAAGGTTGGATCTCAAAGCACAGACACAAATAAGATTTTAACTATTTATTCACATCAAGAGGCGTGGAAAAAACGTGACTCGACTAGAAACAAAGAGAGTTGCACAGTGATAGTGGGAACAGAAGTAATAATCCGACAAAGACACAGACTTCTCAGGAGGCTTACATAGACAAGGAATCGATCTGATTGGTTGTGGCTAGACATGTGGGTAACAAGACTGACATGGATTTTTTTTTTTTTTAATTATCTTAAAAATAAAAATAAAAAATAAAAAAAGACTGCCATGGAATTATCTGATTGGCTGTTGACCAGGTAAAGGGATTAAAGATTATTGACATCACATAGCCTAAAACCAGTTGAAACTAGATGCTAGTTACATCAGTACATAACAGACACTTGACCTCATGGTCAAGAACCGAACTTAACAGGTTATGAACTCAAACTTAACCTTGGCGTGACCCCAGACATGACAACAGTGAAAGCTAAAGTGTACTAAAGGGAGGACCTGGATGATAATGTGTCAGGGGGATGGTTTATTTTACCTTTTTTTTTTTTTTTTTTTTTTTTATTTAAACAACGTACAAGTAGTTGTGCAACTGGGAAACTGCACTTTATTGACATACTGTTCTCGCTTTCTTGCAGTTTTTTTTTTATACATAAAAGAGCATTTTTATTTTTATGGAGTGGAAATAAAATGGAGCACTTCCACCTTGGATCATACATCATAAGCACATCCTCCACGTTATCAATCCCTTCAAAATTTATGACGCAGGAATGCGTGAGCCTCAACTCCGACTAGCTTTAGTGTATAGTCAATTCCGCCGATCGATGGGTTGTGTGTGGAGCATCCCGACTTCTGAACTCCCTGAAAAGCTACGAGATGAAGCCAACCCGCCCATGCGGACGCTGAACACCGTGGCTACTTTTGATTTGTGTTGTTGTTAATATTTGCATGTCTGCTCAGGCACAAATAAATAAATATAACGCAAAGTGAGAGTGAGCGAAAGAGAGACAGGGAGAGCATTATTTATTCATAAAGTCATTATGTCCAGTCAAATCACAAACACTTTAGGAAATATAAATATTAGCCCCTTTTTGATAGTGGAGCACTACGTTCATCATTGAGCATTAAATCCACTGTATTTTTAACACAACTAGTGGGAGTTAATACGCAGCATAGAGTGGAACTAGGATTGCCAACTGTCCCTTATTAGCCGGGACGCCCCGTATTTGGGCTAAATTGTTATGTCCCGTACAGGACCTCAAAAGTCCCGTAAAATAATTCTCAATTCTTACACGAAATGCAGCAAACGTCATCTTTGTCATTTTTGGACCATGGCTGCTCCCGTAGGTTGACAAGTGACAAAGAAGTTGCTCGTAGCCAATAAAATGAGTCGCTGGGTGTGACGTTATGTGGAGATTTTGCAAGGTAAGAGAGTTAACTAGAGAGAGAGAGAGAGAGAGAGAGAGAGAGAGAGAGAGAGAGAGAGAGAGAGAGAGACAGAGAGAGAGACAGAGAGAGAGAGAGAGAGAGAGAGAGAGAAAGAGAGAAAGAGAGAAAGAGAGAGAGAGAGAGAGAGGCACTTCCTGGTTTCGTCACAGCTTCATGTCGCCTACACTCTTAACACTGATCTTAATACGTCGGCTGTGAACGTATCAGCGGGAGCAATACAAGATGTATTCTCGTACTATTTATGAACAAATACTGCGAGAATTTAGCTTGCCGGCAAGTTTCGCAATCAGCGCTTAACACAGCAAACCGCACTCTACAGATCCTAGATCAGCTAAAACGGCAATGTCACGAAGCACGCCACCTGTCAGCCAATCACAGGCATCAGGCATCATCACATGCATCTACCTATTCATATCAAGGGCTGGTCGTTGTGGACAATAAACATTTGTTTATGATTAAGGCCTTATCAAAGGCATCTAATTGTAATGGAGGTGAATCAAGGAAGCGCTAACTTTTGGTGGTTTATGACCGCAAGCAGCTGCACTCAAACATGCTCCACAAACTTAAAAACTTTTGAAACAATTCCAAACTTTTGTTTAAATGTATTTACATATATTCGGTACTGTATTCTGTATTTTTAGGCCATGAAAAATACTACCTTGATGTAACGGACAATCAGCAATAATAACGGTAAAAAAAAATGACTTGGGCAATTATGCAGTAAAGCAAACGGTACAGTATTTAATGCATGCAGTTCAAAAGAAGTCTATTAGGGTATATTGTTTCTGTTGTTCATCTTCATGAAGTGAAACATGAGTATACTATAAGGGCTTTAATCGAACTTTTTCATGTATTTTAATCACTTCCTTTCAAATTGCACGCGTTTACACACCGGTGCGTGTGTGGCCCGTCCACCTGACAGATGAGAACGAGAAGGCCTACCAGGGACCAATTTCCCCCCAGTCTGTTCCCAAGGCCTGTTCATTACCACGAGCAGCAGAGAACAATACTCCGCCGCCCGCCAACTTCATTTGCTGCCATTTTCTCTCATTTTTCACAGCAAAGCACAACAGAGTGCCGCCGTGGCTCCCCGCAGTGCACCAGTGCACGCCTGCGAAGGCGAGATTGGTTGAGGCGAGCTCGCACGCTGTTTCAAAGTTAAAGCTGCCTGGAATTCGCTCCCCAAACCTCCATTTTTCATATGCCATGTTTCTTAAGAGTGAGGAAATGAGCCAGATTGTAATTGTAAAAGTTAAAAACTACATTTGAGGAAAGCAGGAATGTTCTACTCTGAATGTCACTAGCAAATACGTACCAATCAACCAATATACAGTGGAACCTCGATTTAGTGAACACAGAACCGACCATTAACTCATTCACTGCCAATGGCGACTATAGACGTCAAAAATCCAAGCAAACAGCCAGTGCAAATTTTGACAGGAAATTTGAATTTAGTTTTAGTTATTCATTGTTTTCATTCATAGTTATTAATCATTGTTGTTATGAATAACAACGATGACAACAATTTCATTGCTAAGTGCTACCATCGTGCGTAGAATGGATTCCTGTTACCCTACAACACGGGCGTTGACGTTCTTGTGATCGGTCTTGGTCTTACTGAGACCACATACTGGGTCTCGGCCTCCAAGTCCATTTTAGTAGACTAAAATTGCTCTTAATTTTTGTTGACTAAAATTGGATTAAAACTAAAATACAATCAGGTGACTGAGTTATGACTGCTCCTTTAATTAAATTTAGTCAGAAGACTATAACTAAAACTAAATTACAATTTCTTTTTCTTCTTTAATTAAAATTGTAATTTTAAAAATTGTCTTTTTTTTTCTTTTTTTTCAAAATTAACACTGGCTGTTTGCTTGGATTTTTTACGTCTATAGTTGTCATTGGCAGTGAATGAGTTAAACAGAAATTGATCCTTTGTGTTACAGGCTGCTCACATTCTGTCGGTGAGTCAGAGTGAAGCTGACTTATAATGGCTTCTGAAGCAACAGAGGTGACGTAGCACTTTTTTTTGGTAGCAAAATATATCTGTGTATGTTTTGGGGTTTTGGCTTGTGCTCACCTTTCCAGCATCAGGCTGTAGCTGTGCTGAATGGCAGATTTCCGAGGCTAATACACATCAGGAGCATTAGTATGCCTCGGAGGAGCCGTGTGCACTTTGTCAGGAGGAGAGGTGGTGATGTAAGGGGGGGGATAAATGTTTGCAGTTTGCTCACTGACCTGGAGCGCACCATCCCCCCCACACAGTGACACAGTGCCCCCTCTGGGCTGGAAATGAAAGCATATACACGCACAATAGAAAACACAGAACTGAATTCATCCAGGAAGAAAACATAATGAGGACTCGCGTAACAAGTCAGTATCAGACACTAATGAATAAACAAGACTATTTTGCATTTAAGGAACTAAATGAACACTTCCTTAAGATATATGGAGATGGGGGAATACGTGAACACAGCACTTTCTGTATTCAAGATGAAGACAGCCAGACTCATTAAAAAAGGCTATGCTCCCTGTTAATTTTGTTCACCAGTAAACTGTTACCTAGTCTTGAATTTGGGAGGGGAAGGGTTTGGTGAATGCACATCACAAAATAATGGGGCTCAGTGCCTCCAATAAGGTCAAGAACCACTGTTCTATATTTTGAAAAGAATAACAGGATGCCGTCCAAGTATATCAGGAGGTCGGAAGAAATGCAGCGTTTCATCCACAGAATTATCTAGCAAGCTGAAGAATTTCTGTACTCCCCGATAAATTGACATGCTAAAAAGTTGTGATGTGTCCTCAGTTAAACTCATCTGCAAATATGGCAAATGTTATTGCATTAGATTTAGATGTTCTTGTTGGAACGGAAAGAAAAAAAAAAAAGTCTGTGTTATGCTATAAACACTCCTTGGAACATATCGAGCTCCTTGGAAAAGATTTGAACAGAGAAGAAAGGAAAACAACTGGCGCAATCTTGTTTGGATAAGACAGATAGTTATCCGACGGCTTTGCTCCAATTTTTAAATGAGTCCGGTTTTTCAAGTCTCCCCTTGGGGGAAACAATAATCCGCAACTTTGGTTTTCATGAGAAAGCAACTGCATATAACATGCATGTAAAAACGGACATGCTGTATATATTAACCTCAAATTCCTTTCTGGTTGAAGAGTTCATGTGTCCTACCTGGCAGAGTCATTCTCACCTCAAGAGACGCTCATGTGTGTACACATATATGTGGTTGTGTATGTGAGTGTGTTTGCACCACTCCAACTGCCTCTTCACATCCATCCACTCTCTGATGACTGAACTTCACAGCGCATCGTTGCTGCGAGCGCATACCTTCCACCCAAACAGACGTTTCAAACAATGCTTCCTGGCACCGGACCCACAGATAGACACAATGAGAGGGAACGTGCACAAGGGAGTGTGTAGCGTTCACACACAACCAGGCTTCATCGCTGATACAAAAAGGACATTCTGCGGCTTTTTCCAAACAAATGTCCATCCACATCGTAGCGATTGCAACCTCACCAATAAATAAATAAAATGAAAAATAACATTTTTTTTTTTTTTGCACACAATAGCAGCGGCCCCGGAATTGAACCCTGTGGAACACCATATGTTGCATTATACACGTGAATTCATATTGCACATTCCTCCAGCCACGAGTCCACTACTGAGCGCACCAATTCCCAGCCAATGACAAATGATTTGAGTCGGGTGTGTGTCTTGACCACCGCCGAAACCCTGAGACTGACTCACAGAACCTGTTTTGAACCTGAATATTATCGCGCTGTTTCTATATTGATGAATGAAATAAGATAACATCCGTAACTCACGTCCACGGAGCTCAGGATCTGTCTGCCGGTGCCTCCAAAAAACCATCAATGTCGCATTCCACCACCTGCGCCACAATTTAGACCTCCTTTTCGCTATGCGTAGTCTAAAACGCAGACTACTGTCATGACCCGAGTCATGCAGGAGTAATGTTTGGGTCTGGTCTCATGTCTGGGGTCACGCCTGAGTTAAGTTTGAGTAGAGTTCATAATCTTGCCCCAGAGTTCACGACCCGGTACGTGTCTGTTTTGGTTCTGATGTAACAGCATCCAGGTCAACTGTTTTTTTTACTATGTGACAGTTTGGTGATGTTAGACCTTTGTGATGTCGCCCTTTCGTCTTTTACTTGCTACAATCAGATCGATCTGCAATCTGAGAATTGTGTGTATTTTGCTGGATTATTATTTCTTGCTCAACTGTTCCTGTGTACAGCTCTCTTAGGTTCTGCCTCTTAATGTGAATAAATAGTTAAAACCTTATTTGTGTCTGCTCATGTAAACATGTAAAAGAATACGCCGGTACCAATACTGTATGTACAAATCACCTCTGCTTTTCTCTGAGATAATGAATTAATTTGAACCCCCAAATACTTCCAGGTAATATTTACAAGGATATTTTTCAAGTGCTAATAGGCTCACATGATCTTCTCTGTGTGTGTGATGTTTGCAACTACACAAAATCTCGCCAAGTGTAAACCTGCGACTTCCCAGACCTTTTTGAGTATTCTCGTAAAGGAAGTGTTGACAACCTAACGTGGGGATTGAGCGGGTTTATTAACAGCCACCTCCCACCCACCGTTCTCAGCTTCCCCGAGGTGCCTCGACGGGTGGCGGGTGGGCGGCTGCTCGTGATATGTCGCACTTGTACGACGCGATAACTCTTGTGATGAATATGCATCATTACACTACTAGAGCTGTTTACGTGCCTTTGTGTGTAAAACAAATCAGAAAAGCAATATGTTCAATAAAGGCCTTGGTACTATTTAAATGGATTCAAATGTTTCTACATGGTTGATTTTTTTTGCCGCAGGTCTTCCTGATTCTGCTGTACGAATGCTATTGTTGACAGTAATAAATTCATTTCCAAGAGGTCGACCAATTGGGGCGCTGCCTAATTATAGCTGCACAACAAACTGCAGCGTTGACAGCATCTCAGTCCACAGCCAGTGCTTTAATTGGCCACCCGTCAAGTACAAGTGATCTTTGCACTTGCAGATCTCTGTGTGGTACTGCCGCATTTCTCCAACCTGAAGATAAGTCAAAGTTTTCACTTTCATTTGACTCGTCAGCATCTCTAATTGGAGCTCACGCGAGGTCAGCCGACGTGATGCTCCTCCACTTGAGCCCGCAAAACAACATCAGCAACCAGGCGCACGTCTTTAATGAAAAAGAAATCATTTTATTTAATTAGGCTGCACCTCTCGGGCATGTTATCGCGCTGTTGATGTTTAATAGTGAAAGTTACCGAGGCCTCGCCTCACTCGCACTCCACAGACTGTTGCATTTGAATGAACCCTTAGCGGATGACCTCCATTAGGCATGAGGGACTGTTTATAACCAGAATTACTTTCATGTATTGGATCATTCCACGGTGCATAATTTACATGAAATTTCAGTCATTGCAAGACGAAATAGGAATTTGTCAGTGGTGTTTGTTACGATGACAAAATATGTTACAGAGAACAGCTTTTTACTCAATAATCCAGTGATTTCTTATGATGAAAAATTCAGTCAACATGAGATGAACTTAAAACTTAAGAAACACGTCACATCACAGCCAGTATTTGAGCCTTGACTGATTCAAGTAATTCCGTCCTTGCAACTTGACATGTTTAACTTTATTTAAACTGATTTCAGAAGGTGAAGCAAACCAATTATTTCAAGTGGTTTGACATTGAAATCATTTAATTGGCTTGATCAAGCTATCAATTTTCGGAACCGCTTGCTCCTCACAAGGGTCGCGCGGGGTGCTGGAGCCTATCCCAGCTGGCTATGGGCAGTCGGCGGGGTACACCCTGAACTGGTTGCCAGCCTATCGCAGATTGGCTTTATAACTTAAACCAAATAATCCTTTGAGTTTAACCTGAAAGTTTCTACTTCATTTAAACCATTTTTTTTTTTTACTTTTGAAACAAAAAATATATTTAATTTGTCTCCAATAAAGATCTTTTTCAGTGTATGTTAGAAGCAGAAATTATCTATTTCAAACGCAAACAACAATACGCTTTTTTGAAGTCCGTAGTTACCATTTTAGTTGTGCTTCCGTTTATCTTTCCTTACTTATGTAGTCTTTAGTTGCCATTTATTGTTTTCCATGTCAATGTTTTATGGTGTAGTTTTTCATTTGCGTTTACTATATATTATATATACACTATTTATACATTTGTGGTTTTCTGCAATATTCAGTGTGCTCATTCATAACATTTTTTTCCTTCAATGTAATTGCCCAGAAGTATATTAACTGTGACCTTTAAACTTTGTTCTCCATGCTTCTAGAACCATATCCTTATTGTCAGGTTGTCAACTAATGAGCAGAGTGGTTGACGATAAGAACAATGAGACCAGATTTGCTCAGGAGAGTCATCAGTGGATCAGAAATCAACATAATTGTTGTGTTTTGGCCATCACACACTGGCACATGCTTCGACCCACTTTTGAGACTCAAAGATGAATTTCACCTCACATTAACTCCACAACAGATTTTTTTTATGTTTTTAACGTGTCATTTTCAGC
Source organism: Festucalex cinctus (assembly GCF_051991245.1). NCBI lineage: Eukaryota > Metazoa > Chordata > Actinopteri > Syngnathiformes > Syngnathidae > Festucalex > Festucalex cinctus. Next base: position 11,798,094 of record NC_135426.1, read on the forward strand.
TGCTGGGTCATGCAGAACTGTGGGTGGGTATGCCTTTTTATGCTGGACCAGTTTTTCTGTGCAATAGTTGGAAACGCTCCGCAACAGAGTTGATCAATCTTTAAACAGGCTGTGATTTAAGGATGGGAAATATTCCTTTTTTTTCTCTCTCTCTCCTTTTTGCAGCCACATGCGGTGCAGCATGATGGCTCTTTCAGCTCTCGCCAGCAATCAAGATTCTAGAGTGGAAAAGGCAACAAGCAACAAAAAAGGCCTGCTGCTAGCAGCATGGGGCGAAGGAGACCATGCATGCTACAGTGCAAATGATCTCCTCATGGGAACCATCGTGCTACTACTGCTCCTATTATGAGTACTATTACGACGACTACTACTATAAATTCAATGAAATTGTAACGTCGTGTAATATGGAAATAAAAGCACACAATTAATACATTGTTGTGCAAATCATTTTCAACCTACCTGTATATTCAATAGGGATGTAACGATATCCAAACATCACGATACAATATCACGATTTGAAGGTCACGATACGATAATTATCACGATATTGTGGGGGGCTTGGCGATAATTATATATTATATTAACAATATTGTTAAAAAAAAAGAACTCATACTAAAAAAACAGCAATGCATATAATCCACATACAATCTCTAATAATATTGAGGCACTTACTTGCTAATGCAAGCACACATTGACCACTTCACAAGCAAATTAGGTTTCCCATCATCTGACAATTAGCATAGATTTTAAACATAGAAGGCCAAAACATCCCTAATGAAAATTATATTGCACTAAGAAACTAGCCACTAGAGGGTGCTAGAACTGCATGATGCAAATCAACCAGACTTTTTTAACAGATGTGCTCCTTTTAAATATTGTGAAAATGACGACGACCATATTGTGGAATATAATATAATATAATATTCAAGAAAGGCAAGATAAGACAAGATATTTAATGTTCAAATAGCTAAACTACTGTTTTGTGAGCCGAGCCATATCTAATGAAAATCCCACAGAGTCGACCTGGATGGAATCGTTGCACTTTCAAATTGAACCGTCCTTGAATGGTACCACATGTGAGCGATATGAGATACAGTATGTATCGACACAAAGGATCAAATATTTGCAAATGCTTGATTTTCTACTGAACTTTCACATTCCCGATGTGAGAATACTACAGGGAAGCTGCCTTTAATGTCAGCCCAACGCAATATAAATAACGCTGAGCGGAACAACAGCTAAATTTAGGCAGAGCGTCGTCTCCGATGAGTTTACGCAAAGTACACCAATTAACATTTTAAAGGTTAGCGTTGCCATTGAATAACAAGTGTCAACCTCAGCAGGGCACGCTCACACGCCTCAGTCGCTTTCCTGTTCTTCATCACGTCAGTTTTGTTCAGTGCACGTCTGACACACGCTGGCTTCACATTCTGGGACCTTGGTGAAGTAGGTGGAAACCCCCCCCCAGAAAGATTAGAAGAAAATGATGAAAAAGCTAGTAACAGAAAGGAAAGCGGTGTTTCGTCAACATTTCAACATACAGTAGGTATAGAGCCATGGCTGTTCAAATGGGCATTTGGCTGGAGCGGGTCCAGTCAAAGAAAAAGAAAGTGACTGAGTAATGCTTGAACCAACACTCGTTTCATCTAATTCCAGTCAAACCATTGAAAGACGAAAAGAAGCACATTCAATGTCGCCATTTAGAGCGTAATGATGCATGTAATTCTATACAAGAGACTGTTTTATGTCTTAAGACTGAAAAATCTTTTTGGGCTATACTGTGTTATCACAATTTGGACTACATTACATTACCGAGATGGTAATCCAGTGTTGCCATGGCAATAACTGTGATGCAATTTTCCTCATTGCAAAGGATGTGAATTCACACACGCAACCGTGATAAGAGTGACATGACACCAAACGCGAACACCTGCGTCCCTTCATCTCCGCCACCCGCGGTTTCATGCCTCCTTACGACGGGCCAAGATGGCCACCGGGACATTTTCCTTTTGTGACCTGCCAGCTAATGTCTCACACACATGTTACGGGGCGGCCAACTCGTCCGCGAGCTGCTGAAAGCATCAAGACCAAAGCAGGGTGACATTTTATTATTTCCATATGATGAAGGAGATGGTAGCCAAAGGCGTGCAGTTTATTATTTTTGAAGATGGGTGTAAATTGAGGATATGTTTAAAACGCTTTTGTGGTTTTGGTGTTTGTAATCTTTCTTTCTTTTTTTGTCCTTTAAAGCAAAATAGTTTGTATTTATATTTGTTCATGCATTTAAACTAGATGTATCCGCAATGTGCCTTCAACTTCAACTTTAGCCCTTCATTCACGTCAGAAAAAAATCGATCATAACTTTTTTTTTTCTTTTTTTTTTACTAAGTTTTTGTTTTTTTATATTACGTTACCCTTATTGTTGGAAATCTATATAGATTTTTACTATTTTTACTTACTTTTCTATTTTTACTTAACTAATTTTTTGAGAGTAATTAGACTGTTAACCACTAGATGGCAGCACACTTATTCAGTTCAACAGTGTATATTTGAAGGAAGAACAAAACTGAAATATTTGAGCCTGGACTTTTGTGTATATATATATATATATATATATATATATATATATATATGTATGTATATATATATATATATATGTATATATATATATATATAATAAATGTCTTCTACTGTTATCCGCTCCTTTATAAGCCGACAGAAAATGACGACTGTAAGTCAGTTTTATATCGTGCATTTCTGGGTATGATTGCTGATGTCTATTGTGAGATTAATTGATTATTGAGAAATTACGGTAAATTTGTTCGTTTGGAAAAACATGATTTGTTTACTGTAAACAAAGAGATCAGTACACTACAATATCTTTATGTTCTCTATTGCTCCTTCACTCTCTCAATATATTGTTTAAACGTGTTTGTATTAAATTCAAACACGTTTTAAGACCCAACAAATTGAGTTTATGTAACACACTTGCTGTTCATTGTGCTACCGCAAACAACTTGCAAAAAAATGTACTTTGAATTCAAATTAGGCTACAATGAGTTGAAAGAATGTCTTTTATGTACATTTCCACAACTTTATACTCACTTCACGTGCATTTCCAATACAAAGAAACTGAATAAGAAGCTTGTAGGTGGGAAAAGGAGAAACAGAAGCACATTAGTGAGCACTAATCGCATTGCCATTTAGACCGTAATTGATTTCACTGGAATGAGAAGGACTCTTGGCTTCAGGGTTTCCACCAGGCTGGCGTCATCATTCGGAGCTCATGGTCTTATTCGATAGAACGCGACAGTTTAGAGGAGGACAATTAGCGTCAGGGCCTGCTAGGGAACAGCTTGTCATCAAATCAATGCAGTCACCAAAACACATGCGAATGGATGTGTCGGTTCGATACGCAATGAAAGTCACAGTCGGAGGTGGATTCCACCTGAAATCACCAGTGAATGATTGATGCGTTATCAGAAAGCTTTTTGGGTGGTCTATTTTTTTTTTTTTCCCAGTGAGAATTGGTGAAAAAGACTAAAATTACTGCCTCAAGACCTGGGAGACCCTCCGGTCTAGTTTGACTGTAAATATGTCCCACTCAGTGGGAATCAGCTAGCAGCTGGTGCTTGGCGGGATCCTGCGGGCCCCAGCCAGTACACGCCCCCAGCTCACTGATGAAGACAGATGGATCGGACGCGGTATGCCACAGACACCCCTTCCCCAACCCTCACACGGACCACTACCACCATCCTCTCAAAAAGATTACAGCCAAGCTTCCGATAGTCTTATAGCATGGTGAGAAAACGCGACTGAGAATTGATGCGAAAAAAAAAGAAGACATTTTAGCTGAACTTTTGAACCCATCATCCCCCACAGTTACATCACAGGTGATCGGTCAAAATTCCAGTTTCGGATAGATTCGGGAATAACTCGTTTACATGTGTGAGTAGGTAGCGCGACTCGATACAAAATTAAAGTTAATATTAATTATATTATCAACCTTTACTTTCAGAACTGTGCGTGACACAATCACACTGTTTTTGACTTCCAAGTGAATCTTAACTCATTTGCTCCCAATAACATGAAAATCCGTTTTTTAATGTTCTAGGTGTCCCAAAGACGTATTTATACGTTTTTTTTTGTTTTTTTTTGTTTTTGTTTTTTTTTTTATGCTAGAGGATACAGAAGGCTTTGATGCAGCTTCTCAACTGCAAAGAACAGTTGCAGAAATGGTAGTTATTACACAAACGGCCAGCAGGTGGAAGCAGAGCAAAGGAGATCAACCAGGGCCATCTAGAAAAAAAGCTAAATTACTTTTTTTTTCTGATGAAAGAAGAGACTTTAATCTTTCTTTTGATAGGTTCCATGTCTTTATAGCTATTGAACACAATATTCTATTGGCTTGCAAAATCAGTCAAAATCCAGTAAAACAGCCGGGAGCGAACGGGATTGCTTCTGTGAAAATGGCTGGGAGTGAATGAGTTAAAGATGATTAAGAGGAATACAATTTAGGGCTTTGAGTGAAACAGACACATAATTCATTCAAACTGCAATTTATTGTCTTAAAGGGATACTTTATTAATTAGACATTTTTGGCAGTCAAACATTAGTATTTTGCCTATAATAAATTTGATATTTTCAGTATTTTTCATGTGCAATTAGTACCTTTAAAAATAAAAAAAATGTTTTCTAGGTTTGGTCATGTGACATTCACAAGCTGAGCTGTGATTGGTTACCTGAGCCCTTGTGATGTCATTTTCAGTCGACAGCAAGTTGCAAAATGTGTTTTTAAATGTACTAATTGTACGTGAAAAATAATGAAAGTATCAAATTGATTATAGACAAAATATTAACTTTTTATTGCTATAATGGGATAAATAAGTGAAGTATCCCTTTATTAAATGTCTTGCATAATGTAGTGTAAAGGTTTAAAAATCCCTTTTACAAATACTTCACTGAATGCAATATTTTTATATTAGGTGTTGCATTTTCTTTGCATTCTCTGCAGTGTCCCACAACACGACAGTATTTCTCTCCTAAACAAACAGTTGCCACTTTTATAGTCAATTTCTTCCTCAACTTAGAGCAAGGAGCAAAAGAGACATGTCTATCCAGAAAAAAGCGAACACAACGCATTTGCGCATATCAATCAAAAGACGCGAATGAATAAAATTTTATCTTGATCATAAATCGAATAAACACGTAAACAACACAGTCGGGCATGAAAGTAATGTCCGACTAGGGCGTAAATGTGATTACGGAACGGATACGGTATATTGTAGAGTAAAGGAGTTTTCTAAAACAATTAAAAGAAAAAGAAAAAAACATGGTTTAAACGTGTAAAAGACCTTAATCAAAGGTACAGGAAAAAAAGAAGTTTTTAAACTGGATTTAAAAGCATTTACAATGACTTCACTTCTGTTGGCAGCTTATTGTGTGTAGCATAACAGCTAAATTCAGCTTCTGTTATGTTCTGAGGTTGGATCCCAAACACGCAGACACAAATAAGATTTTAACTCTTTATTCGCATAACATCGAGAGGTGTAGAACAAACTTGGCAAGACAAGAAACAACGAGAATGTATCAAGAATTACGAGACGCTAAGCTAACTGTGGAGGTGCACAGAGGAACAGAAGTAATCGACAAAAACACACATTTCTCAGACAGCTTATATAGACAGTGAATCGATCTGATTGGTTGTGCCTAGACATATGGGTAACAGGATTGACATGGAATTATCTGATTGGCTGTTGACTAGATAAGAAGATTAAGGATTCCTGACATCACATAGCGCATTACCAGTTGAAACTAGATACCGATTACATCAGTTCAAAACAAACACTTGACCTCACGGTCATGGCAAACATAACCCTTGCATGACCCTAGTCCCAGTAAGCATAACCCTTGAATGAACCAAACATAACCCTGGCATGACAGCTTCACCATGTTTACTTTGAACTCTGGGTACCACTAATTGACCCACGTCTGCATATCTCAGAGTTCAGTATTCAATCAGCACATGGGTATCAAACTCCTGGTGAAGAGGAGGGTCCATCAGGAAGTAGAATCTCAGATTCAGGAGGAGCAGTGTGAGACCAACCAGTCCATATATGCTTGAAGGACTTTGATAAGGCGCTTGAACATGTTCCTCAGGGGGTCCGATGGAGAATTCTTCGGAAGTATTCAGAATCGGCATCCCTTAAACAAGCTGTTCAGTCCCTGTACAACTGGTAGCAGGGTTTGGTCTGCATGACTGAGGCCATGGTCCTCACTTGAAAAAGGGTGGAGCTCGTCCTTTCCAAATCAAGGCCAGAGCCACTCAACCCGTGTTTATCTGCCACGTTGTTATACCAAAGGTGGAATTGCTCTGGTTTCCAATAACGCCTTCCTACGCACGAATACAGTATATGTCATCCAAGAGTTCCCATCCGCATAACAGCATTTCCCTGCTGCCTTTTTTTTTTGTCTTGATCTGCTTTCAAAGCGCTCAAAACAAGCTTGTCATCTCTCCCGTTTGGGGGTGAAGCGACGGCCCCTCTGAGGACTTGCGCCAGTCGAAAAATTAAAGTTTGCTCGCAACGCCGTTAAAAACAAGCGGTGGCGTTTGAAGCTGGCAGGTGAGGGGTGGGAAAAATCCCCCCAATAATCTGCAAGGAGACAACAGAGCAAGTCTCCGTGAGTGGAGAAGTCAGATAAGACATTTTCCATTCTCCCCGGAGAGATTTGCAGAACGAGACAAATACCTTCGGGTTTCTCCGCGGATGTGTGTTCTCCAAAATTCACCCCGGGCAGCACAGCATTAATACCCGGCGCCGTCTTCCTCGCACCTCTGATAATTTCGTATCATTATCCGTGAATGCTCTAAATGGAGGATGTTTAGCGCTTGTATAATGGTGCTGCAAAAACCTCACGCTGAATGTAATGAATGCCCTGAGAAAAGCGCTGAATGTGTGTACAATTACACGAGCTCTGCAAGGCTCATAATATTTACATGCTATTATGGCACCATACCTCGAGTCATAGCAACGCTTCTCTCTGCAAATGTTACCTGGTGTCCTTTTCTTTGGGCCTTTGTCAGTGCTACTCAGCAGCCATCCCTTGATAATGGATCCAATTGGACAGACGACTCCCCTTCGCTGCACAGAATAATTATTGTTAAAACAGGTATAGGATTATGATGAGCTTTGACAGGTGTGTCTGTTTACACACGAGACAAACCAACACATGCATGAAGCCCTCAAGCCAGGTTAAAAGTACACTTTGTTACCAAGACAGACATTTTGAGTTTAACTAAACTCTGGTGTGTTAATTTGTTTGAATCTAACCAGTGGATTTACAATATTGTTCACTTCATTTCACGCAGGAAAGAAACCACCAAACAAACAGATGAGAAAAGCAGATCAAGAAAGTAAAAACCCTGCCAGAGTTTGCCTTTAGCCAATGACCTCATGCCAGTTGAGTATAAGCAACTGTAGCTGAAGTCAAACTGTGGCAGTGTTTTTACTTTGCAGAACTGGATTTCCCATTGCTGCAAACAACCAAGTACAGTCATAGTATGATATAACCCGCAGCACCCACCACCACCCCAGTTCAGCCATGATCCTAGTAAGGATAATAAGTGGTACAAAAATGGGATGAATTAAGGCTGGAGATTTCATCCATACCGAAATAACATACCTTTGTTTGCTTGTTTGCTTTCTTCAGGTCGTTTGGCGGCCATTTTGGAATCATTTGGGCACACTGTGGCCAAATAACTGCCCACAATGACCATAATTTGAACGTTTTATTAATTAAATACAATAAAAACCGAAGAATGATAAGATGTTGATATATTTGACTTTATATTTTTAATTTAATAATAATGGCTGAGTTGTGAACTTCATCCTGTAATCACTTTCTACTTCCTGTCAAGACAGGAAGTAAGGTAAATGCCAGTGGCCAATTTAAAATTGGGCAGTCTAGCCAACGCCTGTCAGAAATGTCTGCTGTGACAATCTACTGCTTTTTTATTCATTAAATTTAAAAAAAACAACAAAAAACTAAAAATTATATGTTTACATATTTAACATAATTTTTTTTCAATAACAATGGCAGAGTTGCCAATTGCTCTGTACAAGGAATTAATAACCAGTGTCAAAATTGCCCTCAGTGTTGATCTACTTTCATGTTTTTATTAATTTAAAACATCATTATAATACTTTATATATTTTCTTTTTTTATTGAATAATAATGTAATTTTATGAATTAATAATTTTATGTTTTCCTTCCGGACAGGAAAGTAGGTGCTGGTCCTTTTGGAAATCATGCTTATTATGTGATTTAATTAATAAAGTATATACGCTATCATACATTTTTTTTTTTTTTGGAAATCCATTTAAAACATAATTAGTTCAAGTTAATTGAACCAAACCATTGACAAGCCGCTTGGGAGCAGAGAATGCAGGCTCTTTATAGGTAGCAGAGTCTAAACCATTTTTTTTTTCTCAGAAGCTTGCTTCACACTGACATTTATTTAATTTTAATTCAACGTCTAATAACACAACAAGCAACATTTACAGTGGGCAGTTTATTGAACTTGTAAATGTGTTAGGCGTCATGAAAGCATGACCTTTTATTTTTCTACACTCACAAAAACCATAAAAGTTTGCACAATTATAATAATCATTTGCTGCTTCAACATTACATTCAAAGCTGTAAATTGTTATAACTACATTTTGTTAAAAACACACTATTTACATAAATTGCAATACAATTATTTTTTTGTTTAATATTTGGCTTACTTACATTAATCTCATCACATAATTTACAGGCTCTCCATAACTGATTAATAGGAATATTTCATGTAAAAAAAAAAAAAAAAAAAAATCACAACTCAAACAACTACAAAAATGAGACATACAAACAATACTAAAGCTAATCCCCTCCCAACCCATACTCCAAAAATGTATCAGTGGACTCATGAATTTGATGCTGAATGTTCTCATGTGTATCCGAATGGACTGGCCATCAAGCAATAGCTCCACAATACGATGCCATTCAATTGGATCATTTGCTTAGTGCAGTCAAGAATCGTCTGCTTTTAAACTTTACAGTGAGTTCTGCTCCAATTATTTTGTCCAATAGAGAATACATAACAGTACATGTCGGGTTAATGACATCATTTTAGAATTGTGCTTAAAGTTACATATGATCAGTAGATTAGAGCATTTGGGGTCTTCAAAAATCACCTTTCTGACTCTGCTAGGATGATCATTTCCTCGGCTTATGGCACTAGTAAAAAAAATAAAAAATAAAATGCTCCATTGTGCATTATACTTTGGCACAATACTTGTACCCCACCCCTCTAAGGTCATGCAATATGGTCAAGGACAAGCCCAGGCTCTAAAAGCATGCAAAATGCCAATATTTGTTTGGTCCGACTTCCTGTTTTAAGTCTTCATTGAAAAGTGCAAAGCTGATTGGGAAAAAAAAAAAGTCTACAGAGGGCAGCGGGCGGTCAAGTCGACGAATGGCCTCGGACTAAAAAGTTGCTGGTCTTAAAACATTAAAGTTACCTTTGCTAAAAGCGCCCTGGTGAGGAAATGTCACTTTGTCGTACCATTGCTCAATGTGGATATGATTATTGATCTTTGTTGAACTACACTTTAGTCCAAGTGCATGCTCCTTCTCAAGCACCATTTTAGCCATACAGTGTACAAATGTACAATTGTCATAAAAGAAAAAAAAAAAAAAAGCGTGCAAGATTGACGGTTTCCAATACTTAAGGCAAAAACAATCCTCATACAGTATATACCAATATACATATATGCGAAATGATGACACCTATCAAAACTGTCGTTCTAAGTGTAAACACATGTAGTCAAGCTATATAAAAACTATGTTCAGTTTTTAAAAACGGCCTGTCATTTATCGGAGTGGAGGTACGGCATTCTAAGCTGAAAAAAAAAATCAACGAAAGTTTTGTGCCCAGTAGAAAAGTGCAAATAATGCCAGTGTGTTTTCTTCCCGCCACATTCCAGTCTTCCTATAGCTGGGAGACCTTCCGGGGCAGAGGCCTCGGTCTGGGCACGCGAGGGTCCGACGTCGCGTCCAGCTTCATGCTGCCCGTGCGCAGCTGGTGAGGTTTGGGGGGCAGGGCGGGGGGGTCCACCTGCGGGGGGATGGACAGGCTGTGCGGCAGCGGCACGGGCCTGCCGCGGGGGTTGTTCCTCTCGTAGACGCTGTACGGCGGCGGCGTCTTGTTCTCTCTGCGGACGGGCTCGTCGGGGGCGGCGGCGTTGGGCGTGGTGGCCGCCAGCGGCTCGCCGGCGGGCAGCTCGGTGCCCGACGCCTCCGACACGCTGCAGCGGCTGAGCGAGGAGATGCCGCTGCTGTAGCTGCCCGAGAGGACGGGCGAGTTGGAGACCAGGCTGGTGGAGTGGCACTCGGTTGGCGACGGGGTGAAGGGCGGCATGGTGGCCTGGCGGGTGCAAGACAAACACGCAGACGTTACTTCTCCTCTTCCCACTCTTGTCTCAATCTAATTCGATTTTCACTGAATTGACCACAGGGAATTTACGACCACATTCTGTTACCATTCGTCTTAATGTCATTTCGACAGCGGTTGCCACCAAACATCTGGTGATATGTCATTTGCAATCCTTTAAAGAAACTCTTCGAAATCTTTATTTGACTAGACATGCTGGATTGTTTCCCAACATTTATTTAGCTGCAGTGTGCATAAGTGTCTACACTCTAAAAACAGTTAGGTCAAAAGTAACCCAATAATGGATCAAAAATGGACTGATCTGAACATTTTTTTTTTTAATACAAAGTGACCCAAATTTTTGACCCAAGTAAAGGATCTGACCAATATTTATGAGCTGTTTTATACTAAAAGACCAATTTCTTGACTCAAAGTTAGGTCAAATAGACCCACGTAGAGGATCGCTCCATTTTTGAACCATAGTTTTTTTTTTTTTTTTGTGAAAAATATTTTAGAGAAATTGTGATATTGTGTGTGGAAGAAGTTTTCGATCTTTGAGTTCATCATAAAAAATGGGAGGAAAAACAGAAGTGTTGCGTTTATATTTTTGTTCTATATTAGAAAGCTATAAGGCAACATTTTCTCAAATTGCTAGGTAATGTTCTCAGACATCTTATATAGACAGGGAATCAATTTGATTGGTTATGGCTAGACGTGGGTAACAGAACTGACATGGAATTATCTGATTGGCTGTTGACCAGATAAAGAGATTAAAGATTCTTGACATCACATAGTTCCTGACATCACATAGCTTAAGACCAGTTGAAACTACATGCCGGTTACATCAGTTCTAAACGGACACTTGACCTCACGGTCATGACCCAAACATAACCCTTGCATGACCCAAACTTAACCCTGGCATGACCCAGTCATGACAGGTAACAGAGGCTTGTCGGGCGTCGTCGTCTGATTGGGCAGACTACGACGACACTACGAGTGTGCACTCCATCTCGCTGCAGACACGCCACCGGGTTGTGTGCAAACATACACGCACAGCTGTGATTGACAGCGCACGAGCTGTCACTCACACTTGCAGCGACGCTTTTTCCCTTTTTTTTTCTCCTCCCCGCAAGCCGTCACCTGCGACAAAAGCGGCACGCTTCGCGCTGTCGCCTGTGACGAGCACACAAAGACGACAGAGCGCGAGGAAAAAAAGTCTTTAGCCTCATTAGGAGCGCCGTCTGCGCTTCCTAAAGCTTTACAGGACATCTATTAAACTACTTAGAGGACTCCCTGTCAATAAACAGGGCTGAGGTATAAAATCACAATGTTTATACAGGAATTCCCAAGCATATTCATGGTTCAATATTTGGAAACTTTTTTTAGAGGCAACATATCGCTGAAAAAAAAAATATCCCCTATTCCTGTTTTTTTGTTTGCTTTCTAAAATGGCCATAAATGCTGTCTAAATAGCAAAGCAGTAGTCTCTTTTGGACAACTGCTATCACACTATTCAACGCAACACCTCAGTTGGATATTCAAAAGACTCGCAAAACATTGGCAAGACAAGGTCAAAAGAAAAACAACCAACCTTTTGCGGCGACCTGGACATGAGAATGGGGGACTGCGACCTCATGTTTTTCGCCGAAGAGCCTGCGTGGCGAGAAGCAGAGAGGGAGAGGAGCCGATGAAACGGAGGGCAAATTCAAATAGTTTGCGCCCACCAGCGGCGCGGCGTGACGCGGCGTGACTCATGCAAACACGGGTCGGCCCCCGTGGCTTCAACCGTGAATGAATCAAATGGTTGCCCATGTCGTGCGGGTCCTTGGGGTGGCCTTAAATGCTTTTTAGACGTGGAACAGCTGCTGTCGCCTCTTGCAACTCAAGCATCTGTTTATTACATTGCCGGGCCAAATAAGTAAATAACGGCTTCTCACAGGGGACTGATAAAATAAATATGGGAATCAGTTGAGTCTGGTTAACAAAACGACAAAAAATGGAGTCACAATCCTGCCACATTTGCATGTTCTTATATATTTCTGCTATTCTAATACTGTATGTTGGAATACATTTGGATTTTATCAAGCTAATGTCACATCTGATAGAAGTGTTCATTTTTTATTTAAGGTTAGTCAAGTTCAAATATGCAATAAAAATGCACAATCTGGACAAAAGTAATGAGACACTTCTAAATAAACTGATCCATCAATCAGCTATAGACGCCAAAGTTCAATGTTATTCTACATTAATCAGTCATTTTGGATGCAATCATCTCATTTTCTTGTTTTCTTTGTTACAGTTGAAAAAGCAATTCCAGTTAGATATAAAAGAATGTCTGCAAATATTTGTCCATATGTGCGTGTGGATTTTCTGGAATGGAATGGAATGTAATACCTGTGTAAGGTGGCCTGGGAGGGATGGGAGGGACGAGCAGCTTGCCAACAGGGTCAGAGAAGGACGGCACGCCCCCTTTGACGCTGTCCAGGCTCCAGCTACTGGGCGTGGGTCGCACTTTTGATGGCACACGGACACGTCACAATCACCACGACAACCAAGACAACAACAACAAGATGGCGAATGCATGCACAAACGTGACACGTCATGCATGTTGGGGAAATGCAAACACCATGCAAAGGAAGCATTGGGGATTTGTGTAACATTGTTGATATTATTAGCATTGATAGCAATATACTGTAAAATGTATGTTTTACAGTATAAAGTGTGACTATAAAAAAAATATAATAATGCACAATTTGCATAATCTAAAATTAAAGTAAAATGACATGCATATCAAATAAAATGATATTAAGTAGAATTACATTAGTGTACTAAAATATATATATATTTTTTAAATGTACACAACTATAATAAAGAAGAAAATGTTAAAGTGGAAAATATAACTAGAATTGCATTAGGACATAAATCAAAAATAACCAATGGAAGTAAAATTGCATGAATATAAAAATTTAAAGTATAACAAAATAATAATAAAAAAAATAAAAATAACTACAATATATATATATATATATATATATATATATATATATATATATATATATATATATATATATATATATATATATATATATATATATATATAATATATAAAAGGGAAAAATTAATGAACAATTATGTAAAAAAAAAGTAAAGAAAATGTATTTGTGTATAATAAAATAATCTAATAATATTGTAATGATAACAATAATAATGGAACATTTAGGAAGAATTATTGGAAGTAAATCAAAATAAATAGAGCATTATATTAAATTATATGTGCATAAAAAAGGAAAATAAGTATACATTTTTTGCACACGTTAAATATAATAATATTAATAATAATAATAATAATAATAATAATAATAGAAAATTTAAGTAGAAATATTTGTAGATAAAACAAAAATAAATAGAAAATTGAAGTAAACTTCATGTGTATAGGTGTATAATAAAGAGAAAAACATGGAAAATGTATTTATTTATAATAAAATAATCGAATGATGGTGATATAATAATAATAATAATAATAATAATAATAATAATAATAATAACAACAATGACAGAACAAAACAAAATTATACAAAAAATAAACAGAAAACTGCAGAAAAAAAAATTAAGAATAATTACACCATTATAAAATTTAAAAAATTAATTTAAAAAATTAAGGGGGTTTACTGAATGCGTAATATTTTCCCTTAAAAAACAATCACAATGAAAAAACTTTACTTTGGACATTTGACGTGACTGTTTTGCATTACGACATTGCGTAGTGTACCGTATATTGTTATTAGTTGGATGAAGGAAATAACGCATAATCAACAATAATTTTTTGTACTAATTTATCACCAAATGGATGATGCTTGAAATGTTGTTTTTCATTTGAAGCCAAACCATTTGAAGCTCATTGTCTGAAGTAAAACTAAAAACTGTCTACTGTAATTGCTATCCACAATTAGAAGGTGTCATTTCACACAGAACATGCGATCACAGATTTCCTGCAAATTGTCACGCGTGTGTTCCTTCATCGGAATTGCGGCATCGTGTACCAAAACGTGTCAAGTTAGCATATTGTGGCGCCGCTTCCTCATTTACATCCACAAACGCCGTCACCCAGGAAAGGCGAGGAAGCAACCCGGCCTCATCTCGAAACAACGCTTCCGCTGTCGTCGCTAATTATTTCACAGGCTGTTTCCTAGTTGTACTGTTGGTTTGTTTGTTATGAAAGGAAAATGCAGAGCTAGTTTTGTGAAACTTGTGCATTTAAAAATAAATAATTGTGGAACACAGGAGATTTGTATACTTCTGAGCTTATGAAGAAAAAAAAAAAAAAAGATAAGCCGGGTGCTTTTCTGAGAGATACGCATTTATATTTATGAATTCCACGCACATCAATCAGCAAAGGCTGAGCCTGCAATATGACTCATGCAAATGCCCACTCTAATTAGACATGCGGCTTCCAACACAATCGCTGTGATGTGCCTGATACAGTCAGAGAGCAATTCCTTAATTGAACATTCGGGAGGATCATTCCAAGAAACACGGCTCGAGTTCGATGAAGCGCGTTTGCGGAAAGTTGTGCAGTGTCAAGTTCTGCTTTTTACCTTTGTCTGGAGCTGAGAGGTTGGGGTCACTTCGGGGTAACGTGGTGTCACCTATCTGATGAGGAGCAGCCCTCTGCACACACACGCACAAACAAAGAGAGGAATTGGGCATGACACAACCTCCCCAGTATTAGGGATGTAACGATATACAAACATCAAGATACGATAATTATCACGATACTGTGGGGAGGTTGGCGATACTAATAAAGGTCACAATATTGTAAAAAAAAAAAAAAGAAAAAACAAAAAAAGAAAAGAACTTATACTAAAAAAAAAAAAAAAAGCCCACAAGATTGTGCTTTTGTAAATTACAGCAATGCATATAAACAACCTACAATCTCTAATAAGACTTAATATTGAGGCACTTACCTGCTAATTAAAGTTCCTCCACATATTGACTCGGTTAACAAGCATATTACATTCCCTTCACCTGACCATTGGCAGAGATGTTAAACATAGAAGGCCAAAACATCCCTTATGAAAATTAAATTGCACTCATAAAGTAGCCACCAGAGGGTGCTAGAACTGCACAAATGGAAATCAACCTAACTTTTTTTAAACTGATGTGTGCCTTTTAAATATTGTGAACATGACAGCGACAATATTGTGGCAGTTTTAATCTCACGATATCACGATATTGCCCATATTGTTACATACCTACACAGTATGCAAAGAATGCACATTGTGTACATAAAGTTGCCCTAATTACAGTAACCTGTGAGTTTTTTTTTTTTTTTTTTTTTTTAATCAATAGTGCATTAGTAGCTAATAGCTACAAGCAAGAACATGAAGGCCCTGCCACTATTTTTTTTTCCTGCACTTGTATGCAGGTGAAGTGCGGGGGAGTTAAACGGCCTTGCGAAGCAAACATATTTATTCTGCTGTTTTGTTTCTTTTCTTTAAACAAAATGTGCCACCAAGGCTCAAGTGTGCATACGCTGGCCTTGGGTGAGAACAGCAAGCACAACATGCTTTCCAAACGCTTCGACGCTCACTGTCACTTTTCAACAGCCTTTGGTGAAGGCCCACCTTCATAAAACATCAATAACGCTTTGGAAAAACTCATTTAAAAATCTGCAGCGTTCCTGTTTTGCCATAGATAAACGATGCCTGAATATTTCTTAACCACTAAATGCTAGGGACGTAACAATAACAGCAATATCATGATATTGTGATATTAAAACTGCCACAATATATCATCGTTGTCATGTCACGATATTAAAAGCAGCACATCTGTTAAAAATGTTGGGCTGATTTCCATTTGTGCGGTTCGAGCACCCTCTGGTGGCTAGTTTTTTTTAGTGCAGTTTAATTTTCCCAAGCCATGTTTTGGCCCTTCTATGTTTAAAATCCACACTAATGGTCACATGGCGGGGAACATAATATGCATGTGAACCGAGACGAAATGTGTAGGAACTCAATGTGTGCTTGCATTCAAAAGTGCCTCAATATATATATTAGGGGTGTGAATTGCCAAGTACCTGCCGATTCGATCCGTATCACGATTCATAGGTCACGATTCGATTCGATACCGATTAATCCCGATATGAATTTACAAGTCGATTGTTGCGATTTTTTTTTACTCAAATTTAGAAAATACCATTCAGTAAATTTGTACATGTATACTGTAAGATTTGTATGAAAATGTATTATTCATTGATCTGAAACTTCAGTTTTATAACTGTGAGCCAGGTTGTAACCCTTTTCATGTTAGAACAGCATTGAAATTAAATATTAAGGCTTAGTGTTCCATTAATATAACAATCTTCCATGCTTAAGGTATGAAAGTTAGACGTTTTGTTGAATACTTTTCCATCAAAAATGGATGTTAAAAAATCGATTCGGCTGCCTACTGAATCGATTCGAGAATTGCGAGCTGTAGTATTGCGATATATTACCGAATCGATATTTTTTAACACCCGGAATATATATTTTATTTATGTTTTTAATAATTTAATCATATTTTCCATTGCTGTATTGTACAAAAGCACAATATTGTGTGATTTTTTATTTATTTATTTTTTTTTTTACAATATTGTGACCTTTTTTTGTATCGCCAAACGCCCCAAAATATTGTGATAATTATCGTATCATGACCTTCATATCGTGATATCGTATTGTGATGTTAGGATATTGTTACATCCCTACTAAATGCATCCATAACATCTAAGATCCAATGCATACATGTAGTTGTTATGTGCGTGCATGTGTTAAATTAACCTGTGCAGGATCCAGAGGGTTGGGGAAGATGGCGCTGACGGGCCTCTCCCTGGGCGACAGGCAGGCGTTTTCTCTGGAGTGCTTGTGTTTCTCGGCCATCTGCGGCGAACCTGCAGTGGGCGGCCATGAGTCAGCGCGGGAACACACGCAGAGAGCGGCGGGTGGGAGGCGCGAGACTGTTACATGGCAAGACCCGGACATCGGCTGACTCCAATTCCCCTAATTCAAGCCTCCGCAACATGATGAATAGCCCACGTTCTCCTTCAGAGTGGACAAGCGCGACGGGCGGCGCGGCGTCTCTCAGCGTTTGGTGGCTGGCTCGCAGCCAGATAAGAACACACAAGCGATAAGTCACAACGGGCTTTACGGCAAGCCACGGGCCGCGTTTATAAGGGCGCCAGCTGCTCGCCAAAGAGGAGCGTATACGCGTCCATAAACGTCGCCGTATATTCGGTCTTTTTATGATTTGGATCAGGAAGAAATATAGCACGATAAGAGGAAGGGCGAGAGAAGACTTGAGATATTCAGCAGAGACTGTAATGAGGTCCAAGAGGTTTTGCTTGGAGTTGTCCTCTTTTACTCCAAGTTGCTCAGGATCTGCTCATTTTCGCTTTGCATTCAGACCATTTCTCAGTCCCGAGCTTTCCATTCTCCAAGCATGTCGCAGTTAATGCGCTACGTGCGGACTGAGCTGTCTGTCTCACCTCGAAGCGCGACAGTCGCGATGACATCGACGTTCAAGAGCGTCTGTTTCCTACACGTGGCTTGAAAGATAAACAATCAGCAACCAAAGCCATGTTTTTTATTCTATTCGGTTTGGCTTTAGAGTCACATTCAAATTCCATCACTATTTTGCCAGGGTTAACTTCAATGCAATCATAAACCAATGGACCCCTCAGTTAATGAATGAAAATCTCACATTGGTCATAGAAATAGCTTGAATCTGTAAGTAGTAATAATGAAGAAAAATTGAATGACAATTAACCAATTAAAATCAGACACTTCTTTTGAATTTGGTTCAATAGAATCATTTAAAAACAAACACAAAAAAAACCTAATCAAACAGGCCTGGACAAAAATGATACTGCTCCTAGAAAATATTGAAAATAATGACATTTTTAATGCACGGCGTGTACCACATTAAACATGGACCAGAGGAAACAAATGAGCGAGTTGTTGCAGATTAGAAAGGAAATTATAGACGTGGTGGTTAAAAGTAAAGACTATAAGATTGACAAGTATTTAATAATCGAGTAATCGTTGGGAGCCATTTTTTAATTTAAAATTGCCCAAATCTTCAGCATATCAATAGTAGTTCACTGATTTTTGTAGTTATTTATGAAAGAAGGTAGATTATCTTCTGTGTTTAATCAAAGTAAGATATGTGCAAACAATTGTTTCATCACGCTGTCCCTTTTTTTGTTGTAATCACTATACAAATACAAAGTACGAAATAAACACCAAAAACTGGTTAATAAGAGGTAATCAGTAGGGATGTAACGATAAGCGTGATATCGTGATATGAAAACTTCCATAATATCGTAGTCGTCATATTCATGATATTTAAATGCAATACATTTGTTCAAAGAGTCAGGTTGATTTCCATTTGTGCAGTTCTAGTACCCTCTTGTGGCTAGCTTTTTATTGCAGTTTCATTTTCACAAGGCATGTTTTGGCCATTCTATGTTTAAAATCTACACTAATTGTCAGATAACATAACATAATAATAAAACATAATAATAATAATAATAATAACAACATAACAACATAACATTGATGTTATGAACAAAAGCAGAATATTGTGCTTTTTTTTTTTTAGCATGAGCTCTTTTTTTTTTTTACAATATTGTACCCTTTTTTAAATATCACCAACCTTCCCACAATATCGTGCTAATCATATCGTGAGCTTCATATCGTGATAACATCGTATCGTGACGTTTGGATATCGTTACATCCCTAGTAATCAGTGAAATTGCTTTTGTAATACACTAATACAAAATTTAAATTAATCTGATAAGTCAATTAATCGATTGAATAATTGCTAGATTAATCGATTCTAAAAATATTTAATAGTGACACCACTAAACCTATTCAATATCTGTGGAAGTAGCAAAAAAATTCGGTCTGGAGAAAAAAAAAATCAAACATGGAGCAAAAGGAGCAGTTCAGCTTAACGCAGCATTGAAAGACCTTTTTCATTGCAGGAATTGCTTGAAAAAGTTGTGCAACGAAAGTGTTGCATCATTTTTGTCCTGGCCTTGCGGTGCAAAAGTTTGGACGCAGTTTTAGAAGACGCGACTCTCACCTCTGGCACTGGAGGGTGCTGAGCTGGTGACATTGGGCGAGGCAGAGTGGTTGGAGCTCAGGCTCGAGGTAGACGGACTGGGCTGGAAGACGGGATCCGAAAAAAAAAAGAAAAAGAAAAAAAACAATCACGCTATCATCATGAGCCATCAAACCAGTGTTCTTATATCCCCGAGATTGATGAGTCTTGCGAGAGAGTGCGCCTGACGTCAAACGAGGCCATCTCGCCTCGTGTTCTCCAAAAAGAACAAAGTCAAAATGGCTCAAGAGGCTTTAACGGCCGCAGAAAGGCACTTGAGCCCCTCGCCTCGTGCCTTGACGAGGGCTTTGCCTTCAAAGGAGGACACGACTGCGGGGCTCAGCGGCAACCGCATTCGCTCGTAACTAAAGAAATTGCGACAAAACGTGAGCAGTAAACCGAGGTTTGATTCACTGAAAACACTTCTTGCTCAGCGTTCGAGCTGATAAATGAGGCTCAACTGTGAAATTAAAACATGATGGCGAATGTAAACCTCCACCTAAGCTACGGGATGGTGCAACATGAGCCTACACTTGCTGCAGTATACGTGCATCCATGGCAACAGCTGTCAAAAAAACATTAATTTTTCATTTTACACTTTTTTTTCCAAGCAGCATAAAAACAAAGAACATTTTTTGGAGCGGTCTTATTCCCTCAGATCTGTCCGTCTGCTGTCATGCGATACAGCCCTCATTTGAAATGTTTTTTCCAAGCTCTAGGTGCCCTATCAGGAGTTTGATGCGGCAAAATGGGTTTCGGAATCTGCAGATGTGAATTCTTCGCATGGTGCGTTCAAGTACCTGCATGTTGAAGACTTCATCCGAGCTCTCCGACTGCCCCGTGATATTGCTGACCTCGTTGGACGCCTGAGAGGACAGCGACGACGACGAGTAGCGGTTCACCGCCGGATAGCTGAGGAGACTAGCGGGGATGCAAAATTGTGTGTCAAAAACCAGGAAAGAATAAAGAAAATAATAAACTGTTTTAGCTATTAGAGTGACTCACCGAGATGCAGCGAGAGCCGCAAGGAGAAAGAGGAAGAGGAAGGAGGACAAAGAGAGACATAAATGGGAGGAAAATGTCAGATTTGAAGATAATGACAGCTTCCTCTGATGGAGGAAACACAAAAAGGTTTGTTTGAAATCGCCACAAAAAATGAATAAATATGAAATTCAAAACTCAAAGTGACGAGAGGGGAAATGTCAAGAGGGAAGCGGATGCGACGCAGGCAGCATCTTCCTGTGTGCCGCCGCCACCGCCGCCCCCTGGGATCAAACTGTGGAGTCAGAATGTCGCAAGGAGACAGCGTGGCAGGGTCACTGAACACATCAACTCACACACACGCATGCACACAATTTAACTGCCTCTCAGACATTCATCGGTCGACCCCTCGGCGGCCGACTGCATACTCAGTTGCAAGGCAAGATGAGCGCAAGGTGGCGTTTGAGGTGAAGAGAAGACGTGGACAAGTTTCCAATAAAACAGGGAAGATGAAGTGACATTTTGACAAAAGACATTCATTATTAAAGTCACGCTGCCACCGAGCACTTCAGTTCACAATTCGGTTTTCTTAGTCCTCCCTTTGTCAAAAGTCTTAAATCGATGCCTTCTTAAAATAAATCGCCTAAATCATGTTTTTTCTTCAAAATTTTCAGAAAACACAAAAAATTTAACCATTTGCATCACGAGGAGATGATTTTGGTCAAAAAATAAATAAATAAATAATATTTTTTGGAAAAAAATGACTAAACTCATTTGCTCCCAATAACATGTAAATACGTTTTTTTTAATGTCTTAAGTGTCCCAAAGACATATTTATACGTATTTATTTTTATTTTTTTTAAATGCTAGAGCATACAGAAGGCTTTGATGCAGCCTCTCAACTGCAAAGAGCGGTTGCAGAAATGGTAGTTATTACACAAAAGGCCAGCAGGTGGCAGCAGAGCAAAGGAGATCAACCAGGGTCATCTAGAAAAAAAGCTCAATTACTCAATTTTAAATAGATTTGTGAAAACTGATGAAACTTAGCTCTCTTCTAATGCTAATTGCTGCAAAACGGAAACAGATAGAAACACTTTTTTTTTCCCGATGAAAGAAGAGACTTTAATCTTTCTTTTGGTAGGGTCCATGCTTTTATAGGAATTGAACACAATATTCTGTGGGCCTTGCAAAATCAGTCAAAATTCAGTAAAACAGCCGGGAATGCTTCTGTGAAAATGGCTGGGAGTGAATGAGTTAAGAGGATTTTAAGAGAGTGATGAAATGGTACCTAAATATTACATCCATTTTTATTTTTTTTATTTTTTATTTTTTTTAGTATTCAATTAAAAGTAATTGAAATAAATATATACATATTCAGGGTTTTCCTGGCTCAATTTGAGGCACAAGGTGGTATCATCCTGACTATGGGCAACTACCGATATCAGGTATCGGTATCGGTGCCAATACCAATCTTTTTTTAAAGTATCTGTACTCGTGGTGGTGACTGATACCATTATCGGTTGCCCTCCAGCTGTTTTACAATCAGGAACTAGAAATGATAAATTATCTGAACATAATGTTGCAATTAATCTCATGCAAATATATTAAAGAAAATTAATTTATTGGGGTATGTAGGTCTTTCTTTAAAATTATCTGTCATTTTTGGGTGGGGAATTTGCGAGCGTTATCGGTATTTGGTATCAGTATTGGTGACTACTCAAGAGTTGCGTATCGGCCTGGAAAAAAAAAGTGGTATCAAACATCCCTAATCCTGACCATGCGCCATGACGTGCATGTATTCTGAAAATTATTCACTGTTTTTTCGTTGTTGTTTTTTTACAGGCAACATATAATACTCCAATGTTTGAATAATAATAATAATAATAATAATAATAATAATAATAACAACAACAACAATAGTTCCAATAAGAATATGACTATTATCATGTTAAAAGGGTTCTGTCATAACATTTCACGAGGGTTCAAAATATGAATTTGCGTTGCATGATGTGGCGACGTCTTAAAGTACGGCCCATCAAAGGCACAGAAGCTTTCATATATAAATGAAAAATGCATTCCAGCTTTATCAGCAAGACAACCCAGACGCCCGACAGACAGCCAGCGTCGTTGTCAAAAATGCACAATATATACAAACTGCAAATATTTTGCATTTCCACCGTGGATGAAATATTGACATCATTAATTTCGCTACAGGCACGCAAAACTCACCGCAAGTGCTCAAACGGAACAATGAGCGGAGACTTCATGCTGGATGGCCCAGCTGCAACACGCTTTTCTTTTTTTTTTTCTTTTTTTTTTTCAAATATAGTTCAGTGTTAGACAGATATTTATGGGTTTGTTCACCTTCGCCTGGCGACCCCTCTGCTGCCATCTGGGCTGATGATGCTGGGCACCGAGTTCCTGCATGTGCGTGGGCTTCCATTGGTGAAGTGCACTGGGCTCGCCCGCACATAAGCTGGAAACTCCTGGAGTTTGGATCAAGAACAAAATAAAAAATACATTGAAGCCGTGTTTAATGAGGGTAATAGGGACATTCATTCTTGTTAATTATTTGAAGAAAAATAGCATTATGCAAGTGACCTTCATTTAATCTTGCAAATAAAATGAGTCGTGATCGTGACTAACTGTCTGTTGAAGAAAAATGGAGGCAGCACCAACCTGTATGCCCAGACTGGATTTCATCAAATGGAACTGGTCCACTAGCTTCTTGTGCAGAGGCCTCATGTCTTGAGGTACGACCTTTTCGTGCACCGCCAAGCCGTATTCCAGAATGTGTGCCTGCAAGACAAAAAACAGCTGCTTTATTTACGTGTTCAGAAAGACAGAGTGGCACGTGTCGATTTCTGGGGGATTTTGAGCCGCAGCAAGCACTCAAGGTGTTTCATCCTTCACCTCCGCGGACTTGATTCAACTTTTTTTTTCTCCAAAGTTTCTACCAAAGAGGTCATGACGATGCGCAGTCAAGCGTAGCGAGCACCGCGCCGCTTCCTTTCTCCTCCTTCCTGCCTCGTTTGTTTCTTTTCCACGTGACCTAGCCGTCCTCCCCTGTGGCCATTCTTCAAACACGTCTTCTGCCCTTGCCAGCCGCCTATATTTCAATATTCATATTCAACATATGCCGCCTGCGCATCATCATGCCAACAGATGTGTCCTGTTTTTATTTCAGCGCTCTCGGTTTAGTGCACCTTTATTGGAGCAGTCAGACATCCAAAGCGGCGGCATTCAAGCAGTGCAATGTGCCTTGTTTTGTTTGGATGGTGTCCAACGTGGCTTTTTGGCCGCTTCTGCTCAACATTCACACAGTCATGTGTCACTGCCATTATAGTTTTTTCATTCATTACAACCACAGCTTAAGGTTTGATTTAAATCACCCCCTCTGGAATGCAACCCATTGTCACCATTTTTGAGAAACTGTTAAATGACACCAGTAAATGTTCAGAAAAGACAATTTTTTATGTACAGAAACAGTTTTTGGTGTTAACTAGTGTAAATTGATGGCTATTTTAAAATTCCTAGTCCAGGTAAAATAAATGTAGAATAAATTGGTGGACAAGTCTCGACGTTTAAAGTGATATTTTTCAATCAAGCTTATTCTTATTTTGACTATTTGATTAAAACACATTCAAAACATTCTTTAGAAATTAAAATTTAATCTCCTGACTGTTTGAACCTCACGACTCTGGCGAGACTCTGAAGTATCTGTTTAAGGTGAAGGGTAATGGGATTTTTATTAGGTTTTAGGTGAATTAATGAGTATAAATTTATACGTATAAGCACATACGCACACACGCAAAAAAAAAAGAGAGAGCAATGATGATAAGACGTTGAATCGGTAAGACTACCAAATGAACAATTCTGAGCTCTCTATTGAAAAAAAAATAATAATAAAATAAAATTAAATTTAAAAAAAAAAAAGAAGAAGAAATTAAAATTTAGTCCATTAAAAAATATTTAATTAATTTTTTTAATTAAATATTAATTACCAAGTTAGTTTTTTTTTCCTTTTTTTTTTTTTTAAATAAATTTGTATTTGGGTTTCAATTACAATTAAAATTAAATATTACACGGTTTAATATTTAGGTATTATTAAAGTTATTTAACAGTCATTTTTTTATATACAGGCCAAAAAAAACAACAAACAAACAGTGCTGCCTTGACAGACAAGACTAATTTGTTAAAAATTATAATTGAATATAATGTAAAGAATTCAACAGTTTGTACATCAAGATTTCTTGATCAAATCCAATTGGCAACCATAAGGCAGTTAATACAGTAATGCACACAAAGACAAAAAAAATAGTACATCTTGCACCGCCATTTGTGTTATACCCATTGCTTCAAAAATTGCAATTGTCGATTCAATGATAATTGCTAACATGTCAATGACGGTTTACATTGTTTGTTAGCATTAATCTAAGTGGGCTTTCCTAGGGCAAAGTAGTTAAATGTTGTCAAATAAGTGCTGACTGAATAAAAAGTTGCCTCCTGTGGTTGGTGGACAAGCCTGGAAATCAAGCATTTAGCATCCACGCTAATATTTGTGTTCAGAGTTGTGGTCAATGTTTGTAAAAAAAAAAAATTGTCTCACGTGAAAGAAAGCAATGTTTACTTCTTTTTCAAGCTGTTTTGTTTGCGTAGGGGGAGCCAGGGACACCGCATAAATAAACAAACAAAAAATACCTTACTGTGGCTTTAATCTATTGTTACCAACCTGTTCAAACATGAGTTCTCTCAGGCGCCCGATTTTCTCCCCGTCCTCGGGGTGATTCATCATGTAGTCCTTCACAAAAAAGGCCTGTGTGAAGACAAAACATCTGTTAGGCACAAACATGGAACAGCAGGAGGGTTTTTGTTTTTTGTTTTGCCTCCTTTGCCTTGTTACCTGAATCCCCACTGGGCCGACACATTCAAAAATAAAGTTTTATGAGCAAACTGACAAAGGAAATAAACATCCCAACTCAAACGGAGAACAAAAGTCCAGTGTGTTCATTGTTTTATTCTATAATTAACAAGTTCACGGATCAGAATTAAACAAGTGCAAGTTAAAAATAAATATGAAAAAAGGCCGAAAGCTCTTGATTTGTGCTAATTTGGTCATCGATGTCGCTCATTAGAAGACTGTGGTTCAACAAAAAAAATAATTGAAAAGAGGCAGCAAAAATAATCAATAGACGATGAGGTTTAATGGGAATTGCAAGGAGTGAGTGAGTGAGCGAGCGAGTAGCTCAGTCAATCATGGGAAAAAGTCCAATTAGAAATGGAACGAGAATGGGGAAGAGGTAAAATGAATCAGACAGCATCTCCTCCGCCGCCTCCCAAAAGGGCTCAAATTAAAGCAATAAATCTGAATATTAATAAGCACAATTTTGCCTTAATTTGTCGTGGAACGAAACTCCACAGCTGTCAATCGGAATCACGCTGGGAAATTAACGTTTTTTTTGCACGGCAAGGGTGGGCGGCACTTGCCGCGGGGTTGATTCAAGTTCCCGCAAAAGAACCTATGGTGAAAGCGCCGCTTATTATAAAAGTTTTCCCTCACTGTAAACATCTACGCGAAGGCCGCGCGCGCTCGGCACAAACGCCCGCCCGCCGCCGTGCCTCTCTGTGAAAAAGCCGGTTGCTATGCGACACCGTGAGTGAGTCCACTCGCGGCGTTGAGGATGAAAAAACATTTTCGAGATGGTCTTTTTCCTCCGCCTTGTTAAAAGACGGCACGCTGCGGCTCGAGCAATGAATGTTCCCTGCAGGATGATGCAGTACAAATGCTGTACTTCACTGGATTCATCCAGACCTCCATCTCCCCCTCTGGCCCCCATCTATCCATCTGCCGGCCTTGTATGCACTCATTTTTCTATATTCTTGGACTGCAGCTACGGAATAGAGTAGAACCTCCAATGGACCTGGAGCCAACAGACCTCTCACAGTGTCCAGCCCACTCTAAACAACCTCGAAGTAGCGGTTAAAATATGTTAATTCTCTCATTGCCGCACTTTGCCACTAGGCCAGTTAAAAAAAAAAGAAAAGAAAAAAAAGAAAAAAAAAAACGTAACTGGTCATGTTCCCAGATTGTACTGTTCTCATCATAGTTTGACATAAAACAGACTAGAACAGGATAAACCACACGTCAATGGGGCAGCCATGTTGGCAGAGGCAACTTTCCCATCAAAACAATAATATATGGAGCGACATGGCGGCTATGTTAGCAGGAGAGAGAAGTCGTGTGCATGTCTCTCGACCATGTTATTTTTTGGTAAAATACAGTTTTGTTTTGTTTTTTGTATCTATGGAATCAAATTGTAACGGAGGTGAAACAAGAAAACGTTAACGTTGTGGCTAATTATCCTACCCCCAAGCACCAACAAGATAATTAGAACTAAACATTTTAAGAAAAACGTCCCCTGATGCAAACGACAATGCGCTCTAATGGATGAGCCCTTGCTCCAATGAGTCTGATAACTGGCGGTTCCAATATTGGTGAGATTTTGCGCTATATGGCTATTGTGCAGAGTCATTTTTTCCTTTTAAACTGCCTTTGATCTCTAGACTTGAGGCAAAACCTTGATGCAAATACGTCTCAGGAAGAAACTAAAGCAGCGATGTCATCTATGCGATCAAGGAAGTCGCCTGGGCCTGATGGGTACTACCTCCTAAGTGTTATCAGGCCTGTATCTGTCTGCTGTCTATGGAGGATAGGACCAATCTTTATGAAACACTAATCAAGTTTTTGGCTCGACAATTTGAAAATACACTTCCTTGTTTTATCTCAGACAAGTCAACCCAGTCAGGAACAATTTGTGACTAATTTGACTTGTATTCTTGACAGTGTACACCAAACAACGGGTACCCAAGGCAGAGAATAATCCTCAAGCATTTTTTAAAATTGAGGTATTCAAACTATTCGAGGACTCATTTCACCCCTCCTCCAGTATATTCCCAGCTCCTATCACCTCCCCTCAGTCCAACCTTCATCCATCCATCTGTTTATCCCCCACTCACGCATCAATCAGCGCTCCATATGGCACCGCCACCCTCAAACCCTTCACCTTACATTCTCACCATCCATCCTGCCATACCTCTTGGTAACGGGCCAGCCCCCCGTTGACGGCGGCGTCGATGACCCCATTGAGGCACATGGTGAGGGGGTTGACGTTCTGCATCTGCCGGCTCTGGCATTGCGTGATCAGCGTGCGCAGCTGCAAGTTCTTGTTCTCGATCACCTCGATGGCGTTCTCCAATGGGCTCACCTCCACCTGGAATCACAATTACATTTTTCAGATCTGAGGATATGTTACATAGTGACTCATGTGACTGGAATCTCCCACCTCCACTGTTCCTATACAGTATATGCCAGCGGTTAGACTGAAGTTCCTTGTGGGCCACTTGGGTGCAGTAGTTGGAAGCTATCAATATCCTTAATGTGGCCTTTTAGGTGGCAAACAACTACTTACACTCAGCAAATTGAAGTCAGCAATTACTTGAGGTTCTTTAATGTGTGATCGTGTTGCTAATTTCCAATTTGAGCTCACTGCGCCTTATGCTCACAGGCTAATTGCTAATATGTCCTGGAAGCAGAGGTGTTTTTTTTTAACCTAGGCTCCATTTTTGGCACATTTTGTGGGCAATAGTGGGTGTTTACTTGAAACGTGCTGCTGTGCAGTTGCACATTGCAGGGTGTTTAAAGTTGGTTCAATTAAAAAGCCAACTGCCTGCATGTATTGTTAACAGAGGAGTCATTTGCGGGCCGCAAAACCAACACAACGTGCTTAAAGACGATAAAATGCCTTTCATCACCTTTTGCATTTATAATCTTTATATTTATTGTGTCTATAAAGAGCACAGCGGCTTTGAGGATGAAGTGCAATGTTTGCAAGAGCTAATTAGTATTGGGTCACTCTTGAATATGGTGCTTAAAAAAAGGTTCTTCCACTCACGCCGCATTTATTTATTTTTTATTCCCGTCACAACGATGCCTTAATCCTCTTTAATAGAGCTTTTGCCAGTGCCATATTTCATGTGCTATTGCACCACCGAGCTGTCATTGCTGCTTTTGTAATCCACAATTTCACACCACACTCTTAATTGTGCATTGGATATATCAGCACAGACATATGTTTCAGTTTGCACATGCTACTCACTAAGGAAATGCATTTAACAGCAGCCGTTGAGCGAGGAAAAGCTTTTTACAGGGAGGAAAAAAAAATAAAAATTCTTTCCTCTCAAAAATTGGATATTTGTCATGATGAAAGAAAAGCAATTAAATGTTTAGTACGGGATCCAATAGAAGCCGAGATGATTAGATGGAGCCAATAAGACCCAACTCATGACTGGGGTCATTACTGTTGTTCGGATCAATACGGGGGCTGTGCTCTAAATGGCAACCTGCAAACTCAAAAGTAGATTACGGGCGTCCTCTGAATGAGAACATTGTTGTTGTTGTTGAAGCTCACCAGCTCTCGTTTATCCACTTCAAACCACCGCGAGATGCCGGGAAGGCTCTGGACAAGCGTCAGGGTCGTCCTCTCCACCCACAGGCTCTGCACCAGCACACAAAACCACCGCCGTGATTGGCACGTGTGCTTATGTACAGTGAACATGGCATTTATGCACGTGCAACATTAGGAAATACACTTCTCGCCGGCCAAGCATCCACTTAAAGGGGTAGGTCACACGTCTCGTCTTATATCTGCGACCATCAATTGACGTTGCAGCACTTAGCTCGTCGGCTAGCATGCTCGTCAATATGTCAAGGTCGCTGTGACAGCACCGATTGCTATGGAAAAGCTATAAAAGCAACAGCAACTGTAAAAGCATAAAAAATAATGGCGATAATAAAATGGCAAAAATTATGGTAAATAGTAACTGTAAATATTAAACTGTACGATAAATCATTTATAACAGTAACAATTAAAAATGAGTTAATTTTAATAATAGAGAGAGAGAGAGAGAGAGAGAGAGAGAGAGAGAGAGAGAGAGAGAGAGAGAGAGAGAGAGAGAGAGAGAGGAGAGAGAGAGAGAGAGAGAGAGAGAGAGAGAGAGAGAGAGAGAGAGAGAGCTTAATTGAGCATAGCGCGTTTTGCTCAAGGACACTCCAGTAGCCAGCGCTGTGGATCAATGATGAAGGAGGCTCTCCTGACTCACTAGACAACCCACATGACCTTCATTGATTTTGTGCTTTTTAAGGCCACAAAGCCTCAATATGAAGGTACACGAAAACAACATGTAATAAAGCACGGCTGACAAGTACAACATGACCTTTGGCCGTTTTACCACCAACGATTGAAACATCTTAGCTCGTGCAGACTTAATCAAGGCTGATGGAACTCCATATAACTTGCGCGAGCAGCTTTTGATGCACTAAATAAGATAACATGCATGTTAATTCGAAGCGTGTGCAGCTGCATGCTCGTGCTCATCGTTGCTAAGCTGCACATGACCGCTCCATACTATAATTAGTTCAACAGGAGTCTGGATGAATAATACATATGCAATATACACACTCAATTAATACCGGTGTGTGCACATTCAAGCTGTGGTTGATGAGCAAGGTTTTAATGGAGGGAAATAGAAGCGTCACATCAGTGGGCAACACAAAAAGGACGCATTATCATAAAAACAGATATGACTGGGGATATAAATTCATATCATGTTTCATAGTCAGTCTGTCTCACTTCTTTGATTAGTGTAAAACAAGGCAAGGCACATATTTTATTTTACATTTTAAAAAAATCTCACGGTACGCGACAAAAAATAAAAAAAGTATATATACTGAAACGACACCCCTGAATCAATTTACTCACAAATTAACTTCCTCAATGCAAAATATGAGTGTTAAGTTAGCTATTGTGTTTTTTGTTTGTTTTTCAACATGTGGATCCACTTAACTCATTGACCGCCAAAAACATTTAATAACGATGAGTAAAATCATGACGTATGCCACCATAAACGTTAACTACGTTTGTTTTGTTTGTTTTTTAATCAATGGGCAGTGCAACGTCGAAGTGCAGCGCTGTCTGGTCAATGGGTTGTGGAATCACAAACACCCACTAACTATGGCCATCAGATGGCAGCATTATATCTCTTTTCAATGGGCTGCCGGTGTATGAAATTACAATGAAAAATGACGGAATCTGATGAAATACAACATTTTCAACGACGACGTGAATGATCAATGCCTTTGTCACATTAAACCTAATTCACATATTTTTCGGCACTCAACGAAAAATATTAGTGTCAAAGTCACTGTTGTGGAGAAAATGTATCTTTTCACAAAAAGCTTGTTTTTTCCTTATTTTTTCAATTTTTGCTCAATGTCACTCAAATGACCTCTTTTCAAATGGTAAGTACTAAAGAACGGAATAAGGTAGGTACCCACATTGTAAATATAGTAAAAGCTCACAATATTCTGTTTGCCTTGAAAGAGGAGTTAAAATGCTCGAAACTGGCTGGCACTGTTTTTTTGTTTGTTTTTTTTTAAATAACGTGTGGCAGTAAAAGAGTTAATGATTCTGTCATTAAATAAAAAATAAATAATCATTTGTGGACCAATTATGTGAAACTGGATCATTTTCCTCAGCATACCCGAGATCGCAGCGAATCGCTGTCGTATTAGATTACCTTGAACTCGTTCTCCTTGTCTTTGGTGCCCTTGTGAAAGGGCCGATCGTAGCGAAACCTCCAGATGTGATTGAACTTGTAGAAGCTCTTGATGTTGTCGGGCACGCCGTCACGCTGCAGCACGTCCTGGCTCTCGGGGATCGGCGTCACGGCGTAGATCTGCAAGTCTGCAAGCGCCGCGTTTTAAGGGAGACAACTCAAGACGGGAAGCAATAGCATCATTGTTAGAAGAGCTTCGCAGACTATCTGTCCAATCAGATTTCATCTCACCTCTTCAAATCCATCCAATCATTTTCTACTGCCCTCTTTTGGGTCACGGTAGCCAAAAGCCAAAATCAGACGTGCCCTATCAAAGCTGTGTCAGAATAGTTCCAAGACTTGTGTTACAAAAGTTGTATTCGTCTCAGCCAGGAAGTGTAGGATGCTCAGCATTTTAAGAGTAAAGTGGGATACTAAAGAGTGAATGTCTAGAATGTCTAAAGATGAATAAATAAATAATTAAACAGTATGCTATACATTTAATGTAAAAGTGCCATCTTGGTATTTCTTTTTAAACTGAAACAGCAAAATGAAAAATAATTTGTAGTACAAGAACAAACGCAACAAAAAATGCAATGACTTCAAAGTAAAACAATACAAATTGTCAACCCAAAAAAATAATGATGTAATTAAATAGAGGTCCTTGAAAAAAATGTGACAAAACTGGTTTAGGAAACAAATACAAACTGAATAATTGCCTCTTAAATCTAGTTAAAAATGTAAATAAATTACGAACTTTAATCCTAACATTGAATTGTTTTAAGTTAAGGAGTAACTTAAAATAATAATATTTTTTTCCCCCAATCTTTTCCAGGAATATAATCATTTTTGTGCAGACCTGTGTCAATCTATTACGAAACAATTCAGTCTACATGTGAAGGCCGTTATGTCAGGAAATAGTAGTCGCAATGCATGCAAAAGCAAAAGAGATAATTTGGAAAGGATACACTGCGCATCCGCCTGGTAGATGGTCTGGTCCGGCTGGTTGACGTGCTGCATGGCGATGGCGTGCGGGAACTCATTCAGCATCCGCTGCTGGAAGGCCTCCAGCCTCTCATAGTCGTGGCCACGGCACACAAACTCCTTGTTCTGAGGAGGGACAGCATGCGGTTAGATTGACATCTGGTGGAGGCATGCTGCTACTGCACAGCGGGACACTGAACATCACCTCACACTCAAGGACGCTCCTCTTGGAAAACGGGATTGTCCCTTTGGGCTTATTACTTCTTTGGGGACTCAGGAGGACAAATAAATGAGGAGTTTATAGTTTTTTTTTTTTACAGCTTTTCCAAGGTCAAGCATTAGTTCTTAAGATTTTGCAACACCTTGGAGCTGCAGTAAACATATTTACGGCACACGGGTTTACATACATTTCCACCTCATAAAAGATTTTGATTGTCCTATGAATAAAGTCAAATATGTTTCAATTATGTCAATGCGAAATGCACAGTTAACCCAATTTGCATAAGACAGTTTCCCAAATTTTACTGAGCCAAGGCACATTTTGCTTCAGAAAAATGTCAAGGAACACTACCAAACTAAATTGTGATAAAAAGTACAACAGTATACAGATAATGACATTTACATTATGATATCTATGGAGGACTTAAAAGCGCCCAAATAAATAAATACATAAATACACTCTGCCCTCACATTTATTTATTTCATGGTGCAGACGCTGTCAGCATGAAATGCGACATGAAATGTTATTCAAATGAGGGGGCGGTCCAAAGTGAGTCTTGGGTTGGACTATATATAGTAAATTTCTATCCCAGCACACCAGATGATTTCTGATTGCACACTAATGTGTTGTGGGTGGGCAGTGGTTGGAAATCACTTTTTTTTTTTTTAAATGAAACTGTATGAGTATTACTAATTTACTGTATTGAAAACACTTTTTTTTTTCTTTTTTTTTTTTTTTACCCGTAAGAAAAAGGGGAACTTCTTTCCATAGAATCCGACCCTGAAGAATTCTGGCTCAAGCCGTTGCTGGTCCATGATCTTGTCGTATAGCGACGCTTCCATCATCTAGCGAATCAAATGCAAATGTATGAATACCAAAAAAAAAAAAAAAAAAGACAATTCAAAGCCAATCTAATCATATTTGGCATGGGTTTCTCACCCTCATCTTGCTGAGGTTCCTGTAGTCATAGTAGGACTCGTACTGGTCAGCCAGCTCTCGGCATAGGATGATGCCGTTCTCCCAACACTGATGACAACAAACACATCGACCAATCTTCAACTCATTTGGTTGCACAGCTGAACTGAGTGCACTAGGAGGCACTAGTGGGTCAACTACAAAGCAAGGGAGCCAAAGTCTGTGCAGGGTCACGTTACATCTTGCTTATTAAATGGAAAGCTCTCCTTTCCGCTGCTGACTAATCCCTGTGCACGGGCAGCCTGCATCGAGCTAATGTACGTCTTTCTATCAGGGAAGTTAACAGGATTTATTTTGTGTGCGCCAAAGTTGAAGAGGTTCTTACTCCTGCCCTGATCATACTCGGCAGGGAAAGCGGAATTCAAGGTCAACTCCAAGTTGTTACCAATGACAGTTGCTGCTTCTTTTTTTTTTAACAGAAAATGAGATTAAAAAGAAAACAACAACAACAACAACATCAACCTGGATAGTAATGAAGGTTTGTACCGCTCACCTTGCCTCTGTCAAAGTTCTGGACGATGGTGAGGTGCAAAAACTCCTTCCTCTGCCACTCGCTCTGCATGGGGTAGTTGAGGAACTCCCGCAGGGGCCTGTCCGACCACTCCAGGAGCTCATCGTATAGCAGCAAGGTGTACGACGCCTCTGCATCGGTTAGGGGTCAGGGTTATTGTAGTACTTTACGAGCAAAATAACAAACTAAAAATTGAAAAGAAAAAAACAAAACAAAACATAATACATTTATAAAAAATGAAATAAAAATGAGACAGCTTTTGAGTATTAGCTCTAGCTATAACCTCGATATGCATCACATCAGCTGCAAGTTTGCAACTATGTTTGACTGCATTGTCCCTGTCAAATAATGATTTGAATTTTGAATTTCAATTTAGTTTACTTATAATTAGTGGCAGTTCTTGCAACTCAACAAATACACTATAAATAAAAAAAAACTAAAACTAAAAATACAACGAATAAAAACTAAACTAAAATACTAAAATGAAACATTTTCTAAAGAATAAAAAACAATGCTGATTTTTTATTATTTTTTTTGCTGCAGGTATAATTTGATTGATTGTAATCCATTCTTACTATGTCGAGCAAAAAAAAAAAAAAAAGGAAAGTGGTCAGACGAATGCGTGCAATATGAATTCACATGTATAACGGAACATATGGAGTTCCACAGGGTTCAATTATGAGGCTTCTGCTGTTTTCATTGGGTTCCATTTTAAGAAAACAGCAGTGGTTGTTTGAATGACGCATGTTTTGTAATGTTGAGCAATTCAAGTCTAACGAAATAATTCAACTTACGAAACACTTCTTTTCAATAAAGAAAGGTTGGGCGACGGTGTAGAGGAAAATGTTGGGGTTTAGTACCTCCAAGAAGATTAAGAAGCACCACATGAGAATATTTGGCAATATGCGCGTTAAGTTGTTACCTGTGTAGTTCTGTGCCTTAAGATGCAAGTCATACAGTTTATGGATGTAACGGATGTACATTTCCTCCTTGTTCAGTTCTGTTTTGTAGAAGTTCTGAGCAGAGATAACACATCAACCAGATTTCTTGTAATCACACAAATCCCAATCCAGAGTTTCACTGCCGCATACTCACCAATAAACTGACAGTGCATCCAATTTTCTTGCCATCCACTTCCCCCAGCTTCATGCAGTCCCTGACAAAAGTACCAAAGCAGGGAGGAGTGAAAACCCCCCAACATTCATTAACTTTGATTTAACGATTTGAACCGATCAGGCCCTTTCACCTGTAATCCAGCAACCGCTCCATTAATCGGGTGACGGTGGCGATGAGGGAGATGCCGCTCTCCCGCCACGTCTCGCGCTCAATCTTCTTCAGCAGGCTGTGGAAAGACAGATGTCAAGACGAATGAGGTCAGAAAATGCAAACGAGCGGACACGACGACACTCGACCCAACAACAAAATTCATTTTGGACCACAACGTCCTCACAAAGACGACAGCGAGAGAACAGAAGTGAAGAGCGTCTTACCTAGGGTACGGACCAAACAGAGGAATTCTACTCCAGGCGGGAAAGCATAGGCGGGATAAATTAATACCATTAATAGTATCACACACACACAGTGGTTAGTTTTGGGGTTAGTAGCGCGCGGAGTAGGAAATATCGCTGCCGTCTAAATAATAACAAGAAACCAAACACTAAATATGAGATGCTATTGCAACCAGGCTAAATTAAAGCAATTTAGAATGAAGGACATTATATATCTACTCATTATTCTACTACTGTATATATCGTGTTTAACATGAATAACGTGTAAACGGCTCACTCTTGAGGACTGACCATGAAAAGACTTGCGATGCTGTACAGGATGCACAATTTTTATTAAAATTACACCGAATGGAAGGCGAAATCCGTTAAAAGAGAACATAATCAAAGAAATGGGATGTACACGCACACACGCACACACACAAATTAGGCATGCAGGAGCACAAACCTGGAAAGACAAGGACGGAGTGGACCAAGACTGGACACAGACGCGTGTGTGAATATGAACACTGACCCAGACTCACCTTTGTATTAGCGACCCATAAATACATCAACAAGTCAATCAAACCGAACAAAGACTGTGTTTTTTTGTTTTGTTTTTTTTTGCTGTGGTGGCACGCACACACTGCTTTCTAGCAAGGCTTATTGTTGCTAGGATACCAAAGCTGTCTTCACACATCTCTTTGTTAGGCTTGACAAAAAAAAAAAAAAAAAAAAAGAATCATTTTGTGACATTGTTATAACTGTAAACGTGAGATTAGCGCATCGCTACGGCTGACAAGTCTCCGCTCCTTCTTGAATTGATCAGTTGATAAGACGCGAGCGACCCAAAAAATAATAACAATCCCATTCATGGTTTTGAGGACATTTGATGTTCTTTGCATTCAGCTTATGCAAGGATGACACTTGCACAATTTTGTGGCACGAATTGGCACGACTCGAGTCATGCCAGTGCGCGAACTAGTCGTAAAGTGGCGTGAAGTGTGCGTAAACCCGTTGTGACTGCGTGCCATGAAAAATTTTTGTCACCACAAAATTCCGCGACCGGGTCGTGACCTATGCGCAAAGTCGAAAACTGTTCATGAACTCGTCAGGATGATGTGGGAACGATGCACGCAAGTGCGCGCTAGTGCTGTGGCAGTGAGCGGCATGCCACGACTGTCACGAAGTGCCACGAATATATTTATATGTCATGCCCTAGGGATGTAACGATATCCAAATGTCACGATACGATATTCTCATGCTATGAAGCTCACGGTACGATAATTATCACGATATTGTGGCGGAGGTGGGCAATATTTAAAAAAGGCCACAATATTGTAAAAAACATGAGGTCATACTAAAAAAAGCACAATACACACCATTGTTATGTTATTATTATTATTATTATTATTATGTTATTATGATTATTATTATGTTATGTTGTTAATGCATGCACACATTGAGTTCCTCCACAGGCATATAATGTTCCACTCATCTGATAATTAGTGTAGATTTTTAAACATAGAAGGGCCAAAACATCCCTAATAAAAATTAAATTGCACTAAAAAACTAGCCACCAGAGGCTGCTAGATCTTCACACATGGAAATCAACCAG
Organism: Festucalex cinctus; assembly: GCF_051991245.1. Classification (NCBI taxonomy): domain Eukaryota; kingdom Metazoa; phylum Chordata; class Actinopteri; order Syngnathiformes; family Syngnathidae; genus Festucalex; species Festucalex cinctus. Next base: position 11,835,129 of record NC_135426.1, read on the forward strand.
ACTTTTTTAACAGATGTGTTGCATTTAAATATCGTGAACATGACGACGACGATATTGTGGCAGTTTTAATATCACGTTATTGCGCTTATCGTTACATCCCTAGCGTGCCCAATTCAGCACGACACCGTCCGAATCGCGCGAACCCGTCGTGCAAAAGTGGGAAGTGCGTAAACTATGCTCAAAATATGCGTGAAGTCGTCGTGCCAATGTGGACACGAATGGTTACGTATCGTGAACTATGTGTTGAACAGTGTGGGAACCTCCCAGTTCGTGCCCCAAAATGGCACAACTGGCCACGGCAAGATGGTGGCCAAAAGTCATGCATGTGTCAGCCTTAAGGTCCATGTATTGTACTCATATGCTCCTCAGTTGGAAAACAATTCAGTACAAACAATTTTCTAGTATCTTTTTTTTTTTTTTCCCCCCACAACTTCCACTTATATCTGACATTACTGAACACTAGAAAGGCAACTTCAGCATACTAGTAGGACGACTACATGATGTTACTACACTCCTAAAACTGTGTAACCCAAATCAATAAAATAGTGGTCCAAAAGAGACCAAGACAACGCTGGGTTATTTCTACCCAGTTTATTAGGTTGAGGATTTGATCTACCATGCTGGAAAATGCAAATTTTATTAGCAACATTTTAGAAATGAAGCAGCAAGTCAGGAATTGCCACATCAAGTCGCTCAAATGATATATTTTCCATTGTTGGGACATCTTACCCAGAGTGGGACATGAACCGTGATCCCACTTTAAAAAGTCTGTCGCGTTACCTTCTAAGCCATCCAGCCGACACCAACATTTGCTGACAATGTTACATTAAATTTACTTGAAATTCTTCAGTTTTTCCACAACTCACATGCTGTTGAAGAGCTCCCTATACGTCTCATCTCCTTTGCCTTCTGACATCAGGCTGTCCAGCTTGTCGATGAGCTTTGCCTCCACCTATATTTAAAAAAGATTTAAAGCTTCACCTTGCTTTTATTACTCAGCTTTGCGGGTTCAAGTTGACTTTATAAATGTGTCCCCACTTGGAGTTTTTCCATCAGTACCTGTTTAAAATTGCCGCTGCGCCTCTGCTCCCAATCCATCATGTCGTGGAAGATGGGGATCATGACATTCCTCAGGTCGGGCTGCGGCACCAGCGTCACCTCCAGGAAGGGACCAATCATGGCCGGGATGAAATTCAACTTGTGCTCCCCTGCAGAAGGCGTAGCCGTCAGCGGGTAGGGGGCAAGCACTCCATCTCACAACACTTCCCGGGATCAGCTCACCTAAATTCTGCCACATGCTGAAGATCTCACAGCCCATCATCACCCTCATGTCGCCGTACCTGCGCGGTGCAAGAACATGACGTGACAGGATGTTGGCGTGCCACTTGTCCACGCGAGACTTACTTTTCCAACGTCTTCTTCCTCTTTGAGGGAGAGAACAACTCCAGCTGAAGGCAGGGCTGGTTGATAAACAATACTGACAGGTAGAAGTACGAATCCCACACCTGAGAATCACACAAAAACTCAACAGACAGGCCGACAGTGAACATCAGTTTGATTTAAGGCCCATAAAAAAGCTTCTTAGTGAGCTTTTTTTTTTTTTTTTTTGGGAATGTATTTTTACTTTACCTTGTAGTCAAACTTGTCATTGAGAAAGTTTTTCCTCAGGGCTTCAGAGAGGTAGAGGACAGTGGTGATAATGACGCTGGAAGAAGCACCACAGAGAGTCACTTACAAGAATGTGTCACCTTGGAGTACAAAGTGCATCTAGACGAGAAACTTCTAGAGCGGGGATGGGGAACACTCGGAGTGGCCCCTGATTTATTTTTGGAAACAAAAATGTTTACTGCCGGGAGCTGTTTAAAGATGCAGTAACAGTGTTCACCACTAGATGGCAGACTGCACTTCTCCACCAGAGAAGACACTAGCAGGTCTGGTAAGAAGCCAGGGACAAATTGAATAATGTGTCTTTCAGGCAAAATAACAAGCAAATGATATTTTCACTGAATTTAAACTCAAACCTATCAGCCTAGCTTGCTTTAAGATGCTATCATCTATGAAAGCTTTCAACACTACAACACGGATCTCAAAAGTACATATACAGCATTTTTATTTTCTTCCCCAAAAACTATTGACAGTTCATTTGAAGCACATGAGTTACTAAATTTGTGTCCTCCAAAACCATGGATACATTTAACACTCAAGAGCGTATGGTGGCTTAACTGGACAAATGACATGTTTGTTATACTGTAAATCTAGTTATGAAGTGCACAATCTTGCAAGTGCTAATGGAACATTATGCTCCTCCAAGTTGCCTAATCCTGCTTTAGAGAACCAGAGGGATTCAATTTAGCATTAAACATGCACAAAATAGAGATTTGGTTTATAACAAGCAACAAGGCGGGCACGCTTACTTGTTGGTAACCAGCCTCATGACAGTCCAGTCTTTAGGGAACATCTCCGGTCGGATGAGAATCCTGAAGACCGTAAAGATCTGAAGGAGGAAGTCCTGGACACACCGCAAGGAAACATTCCAGTCATTAGTAACTTGTGCTACCATAGTACAGTCAGTACAGTAAGTTTCAAGCTTGGAAACAACTTTACTGATGCAAAATCACCAGTAGATGGCAGCACCGTTTTAGATATAAGATCAGGCCACTTTGTGTGTCCACTGGAAGAAATGACAACATTTTGTCAAACCGACCATACTGCACTATAGTCCTTTATGAAACGAGTGATATTATAAATAAATAGAATGTAAAGTAAATCATGATTGCTGATGTGCACAACTTGACCACCGGGGGCAGTATAATCACACAGACACAAATAAAGACATTGAATCTCCTCTTCTCCTACTAGTGTAAATAATTCTGTTCCACAATATTAGTAATTAGGCATCAAACAGCTTGAAGCCTCTTTTTCAGCTAGAAATGTTCACAACTTGCTAAAAATAAAAATAAAAATAAAATACAGTTCTGGAAATCTGAATTTGAATCCATTTTTGACCCACATGAAAGCGAACTAAACGACTGCCATTTGGTATTCCACTCAGCATTGCTGGTTTAATCCACCACTGCAGTACTGTCTGAGTGAGTCAGGGATGCGGAGTGAGCGCACGTACCCTCAAGTCGTCTTTGCTGCCGAACGCCTGCAGCAGCTGCTGGTAGTGTCTGTCACTCATCTGCCGCAGCAGCGCCAACAAACACGCCACAAACTCCCCCTGGCAAGATGACACGCACACACACGCACGCGGTCATCAAGTGTCAGTGTTGTAGCCTATACAGTTTTGTTGTTGTTCATTTTTTTTCTGCAAAGTTGCCAAAATAAATGAAGTATTTATCAAGTGTGCCCTTAATTAACTTTGTTGGACAGCTGCAAGATATGTGGAGACATGAGTGCCCCTCCCCTTCTTCAAGTATCCTTCAGGACGGAGTGATGATGAGCTCATCGTTGCACATCGCATCCCCCCTCTCCTGTGCGTTGCATTATAAATCTTAATTACTGCCATTTGTGTTAATGATGTTGGCACAATTATAGTCGCCACTGCAGCAACTTCATTTAAAATCTATAATTACTTGCCAAAAAGGAGAGCACGCCAACACACACACGCGTACACACATACATACAGTGACATCCTGGAATTGAAGTCTCATGGCAGGACCGGCAGGCTGCGGCCGGTTGCTGATTTCCAGGATGGTCCTTAGCAGCACTCCCAGCAAGCTTTCCACTATCAGGTCCACTTCTTCCGAGACCAACGCTTCCTGCCAAGCAAATGACACTATTTGCATTGTTGACATTTCGGGACTGAGTTTAAAAAACGCAAGTTATGTAGAGAAGGTGACAGTGGAAGTTTAAAATAAGCTTGCAATGTGTGTGCGTGCGTGTGACAAGAGAGACAGGTGACAGGTTTTGGACAGAGTGATAATGAGAAGAAGCTCTGGGCAGGCCCATTGACTGTCACCGCTGTCACGTTGCTTTAGATGTGGTGCCTATCTGCTGCGTGTATGCGTGTGTGTGTGCGCTTCACCACGTTCCACTTGCCCCATACGCACACGCATACACACACAGCCCGAGTGGCACAGCGCCCACTTTCTAAATGGATGCTTCTCATTAGCGGAGTGCGCGGCGGCCAGCGTGGTTCTGACAAACTGACCGTAAACGAACAAAACAAAGCAATCGGCTAGTGCAGCCTATTGGCCGGGAAATTGCCGAAAGACTAATTCCTGCAGCTTTAAGGTTATTTTTTCCACGGTTATGATGGCCATAATTCACTTGTGCACTCTTTGAACTGAATAGCAAAGGCAATTCACTGCTGATTTACAGCATAATAGTGTGTTGTTGCCTGTATGAAGATATAGAAAACGACGCTACTCTCAAATTGTTCGGGATATTTGGCTTTCGGGTGAATTTCAGAGTCAAGCTAAAATGTGCTTTACAAGTAAACTTCATTTAACCTCTGCTAAACTTCTTTTTTTTTTTTTGCATTTTAGATCCATCCTGTAATTTTACTCAAAAGCACAAGATGTCTAAAATTTTGTATATGTGGTTGAATCAGTTGAACGGACTTACAGGCTGTTTGGAATCACCCACTCATTCCCAAATCCCTAATCCCTCATCAGTCAAATGAAACATTATTTCTAAACAAAACTTGGATCATCTTATAGACCTTCCATAAAAAAAATATTGAACAAATTGTGTAAATTATGTAAATAATAAAACAAATACAATTAACTCATTCGCTCCCAGTCATTTTCACAGAAGCAATCCCGTTCACTCCCTGTTTTACTGGATTTTGACAGATTTTGCAAGGCCCACAGAATATTGTGTTCTATTGCTATAAAAACATGGAACCTATCAAAAGAAAGATTAAAGTCTCTTCTTTCATCAGGGGAAAAAATAGTATGTATCTATCTGTTTCCGTTTTGCAGCAATTAGCATGAGAATATAGCTAAGTTTAATCAATTTTCACAAATCTATTTAGAATTGTGAGTAATTGAGCTTTTTTTCAACATGGCCCTGGTTGATCTCCTTTGCTCTGCTGCCACCTGCTGGCCGTTTGGGTACTAACTACAATTTCTGAAACCGTTCTTTGCAGTTGAGAGGCTGCATCAAAGCCTGCTCTAGCATAAAAAGAAAAACAAAAAAACCATAAATATGTCTTTGTGACAATTAAAACATAAAAAAAAATATATAAGTTACTGGGTGCAAATGAGTTAAACAACCCAGAAGGTTGGATCAAATTCACCCAAGTATTGGACTGGTCAATTTTTGTTCCCAAAATTGGCTCATTTTACACCCGACTGCTTTTAGAGTGAGTGATTTCAAACCCAGCCAGAGATTGTCAAGGCAGTAAACATTCCCATCCAACTTCATTTGAAGTGTGAAACCCTCACAGAGGTGCCGTTCTCCTCCTTCTTGATGAGCGACAGCATGCTGGTGAGGATTCGTGCGCACATGACCAGATCTCTCTGCTCCTGCATGTGAGCCTGAAGAATGCGCAGCACCACCGGCAACAGGATGCACCTCGATTCTACAACGAGCACAAACAAAGTCGGGTTGTTGCTCTGAGGCGGCAATGTGAAGATGAGTACTCTGAGAATGTGTTCACCTGGGTTGATGTACAGTTGGCTCTCCACCGTCTTGGCAAGGCACTGCAGCTTGACGGCCTCCAAGGGGCAGTCGGCGTGGACGATGGCGGGCAGGCTGCCCAGCGTCTCCCGGACGAAGGCGGCCACTTCGCGCACCGTGAAGATCTTCAAGAGCTCACCGTAAACGGCCGGGAAAGTTCGCAGGAACACCGCCTGTGTGCAGAACCACGTAATGTTAAGTATGCATGCAAAGGGAAAGTAAAGATGATCTTTCCATAAAGACTGAGCTACAAAGCCTGAAATAGGTATTTAAGCGGGGGGGAGCAGACTGAAGATCACAGATGACTATTTCTTTTTGTAAATTCATCATATTAAGAGTTATTCCTTCAACTGATTAAAAAAAATGGATTCTTTATAATCAGAATGTAGGACTGCAACAACAACAACAAAAAAGTGATTTAGTGGCAATACATGTGATTGTTGCTTGGTGCTTGCCTCATCCCGACATCAAGTTCACAGAAGTTGGCTTCTCTTTTTTTCTTTTTTAGGCTTGATGAAAAATGCTGCCTTACTGCTGTCCTAAATGTTCTGATTACAAATCTGCATGTATTGGCCCCATGTGCATTACAAGAAACCTGAGAGCGTCCTCTAAGAGCGAAGAATAACAATTAGGAACTAGAAAATGCCATTTCTGCAAAAAAATGCGTATGGATGCTGAAAAGCTGAACAGAAAAATATGGAATAATCCGACGTGGAATGGTACTAAATGAAATTGAATGAAGATAAGCGGTTCTGAAAATGGATGTATGGATATTATTTGATATCGAATGATAGCAAAAAAAAAACAATGAATGATGCTGAATGATATGTAATGATGTGAAATGATATTGGTGAAAAATGCGGAATGACTGAATGACATGGAATAATATTGCTATGGAATAATGTGGAACGATATTGACTGTGATGTTATGATACAGAATGACGACTGTACAAAGACATTGAATGATATTGAATAATGTAATGGTGAAAAATGTGGATTGATGTTGAAATATAATGGAATTCTATCGAAATGATGTGATGTGGATTTGAAGAAAATGGAATGATATTGAATGATGTGGAATGATTCCGGTGAAAAATGTGGAAGGATATTGAATGAATGAGAATGAGATTAAAGTTATGGAATTATGTAGACTGATGTGTAATTACATTCGTATAAAATGTGCAAGATATTGGTGTAAATTTTGTTTTGTTTTTTTTGGTGGGAATTGTGAGAATCTTGAAAACAAATCAGGTGAATACGAATGAGCGGAACATTTTGAATTTCGAATGTGAATGATGTGAAACTGTTATGATAAATGAGTCATTAGAAATGAAAAGATTTTTTTGGGGGGGTGAAAATTTTGTATTGTGTGAAAACTGAATTGTTGGAATGAGAAATATATATTAAAGTTGGAATTGTGACAAACAGTGAAGATGCAAAAGGATAAGTATGTTAAGTAAGTTGGATGAATAAAATATAATAAATAAATATGTTTCCAGCACAACAATAAGTTGAGATTAATTAAGGGCCGATGCAGCACTTTGAAGAGGCCACCACTGGAATAGCCACGATCATTTCAGTGCCAATCATATTCTCATGGTATCTCACTCGCTAAGGGACGATTTAGGCCACACGATGATACTAACAGAACACACACGGAGCGGAGGCAATCATTGGGAGAGCTGTTTGGAGTGTGTAATTTCCATTATCACTGGCGTCCTCATCCTGTTTGTTTTGCTCTTTCTTGAAATCCGTGAAGTCGTCTATTTGCGGATCTCCCAGCAGGGAAAAGGAAAGACGGTGCAGCGCAGTTTGACTCCAGACCCACTGGGAGCATGAAATTATTCAATTACAACTGCATCGAGTGTGAATCCCTGAGCGAGGAAATGCGTTTGTTTTTGATACGCATTCCACGCGCACTGACATATTTAAAATGCACATGCCTGTGTTTGTGCCACCGGGCTGGTGCCCTTGTTTTCTTGCGAGAGGAAGAAGCGAATGGACATGAAGAGCTCGTGGATGCACACGCGGAACTCTTCCTCGTTCTGGCCTCCCGTTGCCAAGGAGAAGAGGCGGCGAGACTGGATGATGTACTTGAAGATGTACTCGCTGGCCTGGAAAACAGCAAGGCCAAATCTTTATCAGGAAACTGTCAGTCAGAAAATACAGAGAGAAATTCTGGTTGCTGTGGGGTCAAAAAGCAAAGAAAAACACTGAGATGCTTGTGATACGCATCTAAATCTAAATACTTATTAAAATATGACACTCGTCCTCCTGTCAAGCCAAGTGTCAATCAATCGATGGCGTCTCACCTTGAGCACCTGCTGAATATGTTCCTGATGCTCGGCATCCACAATGCGGTCCACGTACCACTTGAGAACTTTGATCAAGTCCCTTAGAAACACAGCACAGCACAGCACGCTTAATGGCTGGCAAGGTTAACGATGTGATGTGTGTGAAACGGCAACATCGGCTCAATCTTAGCAGGTACACCAAGTGTGAAGTCGACAGCCAGACGGAACAGCGGGTGAGGAAATGGAGTGCACCTTTTTTTATTTATTTTTTCCTTTGTGTAGCCACAAAGGGGCGCTAAAGCATTTTGCAGGCATTCTCGGAGACTTCTCGCCCCACCTGCTTGACTGTGATGAGTTCTGCCAGTGGAATACAACATTCCACTGGTTTTGAAGTACACACCTGTATGACAGAGCTCCTGCAAAATGGCTCTCGATGTACGTGTCCATGACTGGCTTGAAGTGCTGAAATTTGCTGTCTTGGAGAAGGTTGATGATGTGGACCTGCAGGGAGACACAAGATGACAGAAAGGACACTTTACAGGAATTCGACTCATATTTCCAGTAGAAATTAGAATGATATTTTATCATATACAAACGTATTGATTTTGTCAGACCATTTGGGTTGATCTAAAAAAAAAAAAAAAAACTGAATCGAAAACTTGACAAATGCGTCACATTGGCAGATCTTTTCATCACTCCGAGCACCTTGCCGAACACGTGCTCCAAGACAAAGATCTATCAGCGCAGCGTGGCGTGACGGTGGCGAGATTGCTTCATGGAACTCTCATGTATTACATCTCTCCATCTTCCAACAGCAGGTGCCTTTTTATTCTTGTGTTTGTGAACCAATGCCATTTCGAGAAAGCACTTACCAGGGAATCAAACACTTTCAGTCCGTATCTCTGGGAGCTCTCATCTAGAATTCCAAAAAGTGTGTCCAAAGTGTCTTGCAGAAACTGAAAAAAAAAAAAAAAAGGGGGGCAGAATTTTTTGATGTGAAAGGTCGTCATCACGACATGAGCGAGCAATCAAACAGTTGTGATCGGAGGCCTACTTTGACAATCTCTGATCCGTCAATCTCCTTCAGTTTAGAGAGGCTGTCGTTGATCCGCTCGGGGTGCGCTCGCCACTTCAACAGGTCCAGCATATCACCTGAGGGCATATATCAGCGGTTCTTAACCTAATACTGAAACTAAACTAAATCTAAGCATTTTTAAATTAACTAGAACAAACTACATTGAAAAAAACAAAACCCAAAATGAAATAGAAACTAACTAAAATGAAAATTCCAAAACTATAATAACCCTGGACTGAACACCACCAGTTAAATGTACCTTTTAAATACAGGATTTAAACAAACAAACTACTTCTTAATTTACAGATGTGGGCTTCTCTTAATTTCTGGTGGTGCTTTTGTCCTAAACCCCCACCCTCCCAGCCTGTATTTTGCCATTTTGTGTTCGTTTTGTAAACAGCGGGACGTTTCTGTGGAAAGACAGTGTTTACACCCCTCCAGCCAATCGCAGAGCGGGGGGGGGCGCGTGTCGCAAACGGGGCCGGGCGAATTTGTCGGCTGCGTGACGTCACTCCCGCGGCAATTTGAAAGCACGCAGGGATTTATTTTATTTTTTTCACCCACTCACTCACTCACTCACTCACAGAAGCTTACATGTGTAAATTCGCCCAGCCCCGTTTGCGACACGCCACCCCTCCGCTCTGCGATTGGCTGGAGGGGTGTAAACACTGTCTTTCCACAGAAACGTCCCGCTGTTTACAAAACATGCACAAAAGGGCAAAATACAGGCTGGGGGGTTGGGGGTTTAGGACAAAATCACCACCACATGGTAAGAGAAGCCCAGATCTATAAATTGAGTAGTAGTTTGTTTGTTTAAATCCTGCATTTAAAAAGTGCATTTTCCTGAGTGAAACCGGCAGACTGGGCCTTTAATAAAAAAAAAATGTGACTTTTTTCCAAATTTAAGACATATGTAACTTAGCTATATTTATAGAGCACAACCCCCCGCCCCCCCTCCCTTTTTTTTTTTTTTTAAGATGGAACCAAGGGTACAGCAGATACAATAAAAACAGCAGAGGCCCCAAAATTGAACCCTGTGGAACACCATATGTTTTGTTATACATGTGAATTCATATTGCACATGTTCGTCCGACCACATTCTTTACATAGTATTAGAGATTACAATAATAAAGAAGTCACATAAGTTGACTACTGAGTGCACAAAATTTCATAAGCCAAGCAATATGGCGTGATCACCTGCAGGCAATGATGGCCAAGCAGGCCGTATCATCACCATCATTTGAGTCGGGTGTGTGTCTTGACCTCTGGCCAACCCCGGAGACTGACTCGCCAAAACCCCGGGGTTCAATCGAACCCAGGTTAATTAAGACCCGCTGGCATACTGTATACACTGTACATGTACGTACACAGTTAAACTTGAGATTTTTGAAAAAGCTACATGTGACAAGATGCGAAAAGCAAAGCGGAGTAATGAGAGCGACATTGACAACAGCGCCGTCTTCAATTACGTAGGCACAACCAAACAAATGTTGACGTTTTCAAGTTAAGCCGCATAGAAGAGATAAGAAGTCATTTCCCGGCGTCTCCAGACGTACGCATGAATAAAACATAATTCTGCTGGAGTCTTTTAGCTGTCTCTTCAGATTGGGTTTAAACTGAAGCATCTTTTTTTTTTTTTTTTCTTGTCGCACTTAAGCGTTGTTCTGTACATAAGACGTTTACCTTTATAGTCTGTCAAAAGTAGTCACCATTCTTTGTGCATCTTTTAAAGTGAAATGATGTAAGAAGTGAAGAGCGGGGGTCAGTAAGTGGGGTCCAGACATACTGACATATACAAGCACAATTACCTTCAGAAAGCAACTTTACTGATTTTGAAAGTAACTAAGTTACATTACTAGTTACTTTATTAGACTAAGTTTCCACAGACGCCAACCACCCTGCTATACAAAACCGACAACTGGTTTTGCCAAAACTTTACTGGTAATGTTTAAGAATATATATATATATATATATATATATATATATATGCATTTTTTTTTTACTAAAAAAATAATAAAGACAACATATTTGACTTGACAAATACTTGTTTTATATTAAAAAAATAGTCTTTCTGGATTTCATTAAAAAATAAATGCCATAGTTGTTTATTTATATATATATATATATATATATATATATATATATATATATATATATATATATACATATATATATATATATATATATATATATATAACTTCTTTTTTTAACTGACATACTGAACTGTTAATACCATAACAGTAAAACTCAACATTTATAATTGTTTACATTGTTTCTAAATAGAACTACAAAAAATAAAAAAAAATGTAATGTGCTGCCACGCCAAATGTTTCTTCAAATTTTATGTTTTTTTTTGTTTTTTTTAAAGCTAGATATTGTTTCCATTATTGTTTTGCCACCATTTGGGTGCAAATATCCGTTGCTTTGATTCTCTTTGTTCTGTTTAGTTTGATAGTAAGCTTCAACTACCAGATGACATAATATTTAAAGGCACCACTGATGTATTGTGTGAGCATTTTTATATGAATTTCAAGATTCAGTTCAGTTTCCCAAAATAAGGAAAACCAAAGCAAAATGTTTATTTCAACCCTTTTTCCAGCTTGGAGAATATAGTCACTTAGTGATATAATTTCCAGTCCTTTTATTTGTGACTATTAAGTTCAATGCAGACTGAGCTTTACCACAATTCATCAGGCAAAGTATAAAATGTGGAGGGAAAAAAATACAAATAAATAAAAAAGCAAAACCCTAAAAGGACTTTTTACCGTTTTGTGTGAGTTTGGTGGAGCAGAGGAAGCTGGTGATCCAGAAAGATTCCTTGGTGCCTTTCAGCGTCTGGTTGTTGGATGGGATGGCGGCCTTGGAGAAAGGCAGCTTCATATAGCGCGCGTAGTCTGCCAAGCTAGCGTTCTCTTCACACTGGACACATTAGGCAAGAACGTATTAAGTCACATGCAAAAAAGAAACCTTGCTTGGCCTGCTCCTTACAAAACTATCACAGTCCAAATTACACCTGTCGGCCTTCTCACTCATTTGCTACCTGATGGTTTCATTTAACGAAAGAGGTTACCTTGCTGGTTGAAATATGGATGAACCTTTGATATGGACGGACTTTTATGTCGTTACATAACATAAGTGGATGTCAATCATGTGGCTACGATGATCATGATCAACTGGTTATGTCATTACTCTGCTGCCTTTTTTTGGGTTTTCAATGCTGCCAGTTGGAATTACACAATCACAGAAGGGGGCTGTTGTTGTTTTATTGATTCAGCGTGCAGCCGCCTTAACGCTCGGCTGAGGCTGCTTGAGCTCCCAAGCTCGCACACACTTTGGACTGCTGCTTCAGCATCTGTTTTGGGTCTGACGAGAAACTAGGCCATGTAAGTTTTCATTGAGCTCTTCAGCAACTTTCATCTGACATTAGCCCCCCCGCTCCCCAACACCCAACCAAGGAAGGCAAGCAAATGATCTGACAATGCTACTGATGGCCTGTAGCGAGCAGAAGGGTAAAAATAAATTAAAAATCAGACGTCGGGTGACTGTTGTGCCCGATGGCTGACAAATGAATCGATGCGCTGTGCGCGTCTTTGTGCACGGAGCCTGAGGTTTGCGCACACACAAACCCTTTGCCTGCAGCTGAGGACACAGTCTGCAATTACAGTCGAGCAGGACGTTTTTAAATGACCATTTTGGCTGGGTTATTTGCTCCGGGCTTTTGATGTGTCACGAGCAAAAGGTTTGAAGCGATGAGTACGCGTCTCTGCATGTCTCTAATATGGTCAAGCAGGATACAGACAAGCTTTTCAAAGCACGTCGATTCAGAATTATGTGCTTATCACGGTTTTAAAAGTCGTCTGTGTGGACATTGGTTGGCTTTCTGACAGCCCGTGGCGCCAAATAGTGAGTGAGAGGACAACACGGATGCTCTTTGAAGGCGTCAATCACATAATCATACACTGTGTGATCCCTTTTGGGAGGAAACCTGCCAGACGCACACAAATAGCTTGTGTGCATAAATAAGCTGGAACCAAAAGGAAGTTGGAAATTAAATTGCTGCATGATTTCAAAATAAGATTCAAGACAATTATAGAAGCTTTGTCAACTCGGTCAGGTTTTTTTTTTCTTCTTCAGAGGGCAAGAAGGCCAGTACCTTATGGATAATGAGCTCATGGGTGCCATCTGGCAGAGTCCTTCCGTTGTCCTGCATCAGCGGTACAAAGGAGTAGCCAAACAGCTTCTTCTCTCCCTTCTCTTTCGCTGCAGAGAGGCCGACATGAACGAAAACATGATTAGATATTCTCTTGCCGTTGCGCAGAATACATTTGCAAGCTCAAATCAAGCATTTAATGCAGCATCACTGCAGGAGGTGGAAACTAAGATGTCAGGGGGCAGTCAACACACCACAAACACACAAATTATGCCAAACAGCAAACAAATCGATCTCCGATGCTAATTTTTGTCATCCGTTGACAATGTTTACCACTATAGATGACAGTAGTGCACAATGTGCTGCATCATACTGCAATCTTCAGACCGTACATCATCAAACAATGGGCATTGTATTTTGTTTTAATTAAATGCAGCAGGTTTTGTACTTGGCAGTTTGGTGTCAACACAGTCCTAAATTGGGCTCCTAATGAGAAGCCCATGGGTGGCGCCAAGAGTAATAGGGCTGCAGTGGGATAAGCTCAACTTCTTAGCAGGCGTTTTCTACCCCCAAAGCCTGAAAATTGGGGTCCTCATTAATATTTCATCTGAATAGTAGGTAAAAATGTGCAAAAAAAAGTATAAGAAAAAGACACATTTAGGCACTACACACATCTCGCCACTTACTGGAGCAATGTCGGAACTCAAAGCGCACGTGCGATCCCCGGAACATGTCCACAGGGATGGGCAGCTTGATCTGCTCCACCCAGCGTGGACTGTTGTTGTGGTACAGCACCAATGAGTGGTACTCGTCCCCGCCTGGTTCCCCCGAGCCGGCGGCCACGTGACTCTGAAGGGAAGGAAGAAAAAAAAAAATGCATTGAAATGTGAATTGCGTGGTTTCCATGCGTTTCTATTTTCTGTCCGATATGGAAACCACACAAGCAGAAGCACTGAAGATGAGCAACATGCTGGAGGTACTACTCTCATCTGGGTCAGCCATATTTAAATGACAAGTTTAGCTCGAAAATAGGATGCTCTAAAAATAAGAATCCATTAAGGGACAAGCTAAGTTAACTAAGGACTTAAATTCAAGATGTTTAGTGCTTAGTAGTCTGTATTTCCCATTGAAAATTACAAAAATGGTCATACACTATGATTCGGTATGTCAACTGGAATTGTCTTTTATACCTTGAGGATTTGTCCATCAATGTCCAGCAAGTAGATAGTGATCTCCACATTCCTGGCAACGCTCTTCCCACCCTTTTCAAACTCTCCTTTCTCCAGTGTGACGTAAAGGTCATTCCTCATCTCTCCTAAGGTAAAAAAATAAATAAAATAAATAACAGGCATTGATTATGTAAATAAGCACATAGTTGTAAATGACCTCCCAACAGCTTGGACACTGGTGCGTGCACGCATGTGTGTGTGTGTTAATGTATTCTGACAGGGTGCGGGCAGCATTTACATTAGTAGCACTTAGCGACAGCACAAAATGTGTCATTAAATCAAAGCCAGTGACCTGACATTTAGCTGCTATTATGTCCATTTGAGCTGAGATGTCAGCCAATCCTGCATTAAAATAAATAAATAAATAAATACATTAATTAATTAAAAAACACTTCATGTCAGTTTTATTTGCCCTTTTATATTTCATTACAAGATGAGGGACACTAATCTAATAACAGACCTTATAACGTCAAGTATAATTTCAAGGTTAGTCTGTTGTCGTTGCCCTTAGAATGTTGACGAGCTAATGCAGCCAATCCAAAAGGCTCAGAAATAAGGCTAATTGCCTCCAAGGTAAGTAAGGTTACTGTTTAAAGAGATTACTTGTACTCTAATGTTCAGAAAGGCGATGAAAATTGGAATAAATTAACTGATCCTGGAAAACCACCAAATATGGCTTTCTTCTACAGTTCAATGTATGTTCGCTAGCTCCACTATAGGTGTGCATGGTGGTTCATAACGCATCTCTAGGGTCAACATTGATTTCCTGCCCTGGACAGTGGTAACCATAGCAACAAAGAGCATACTATAGACTCCCGTACTGTAACCCCACACACACAAATGGGGGGATTTTTTTTTTTGGGGGGGGGGGGGGGGGGGGCGTGCAGGTAAGTATAGACTCAATTATCTTGGGTACAATGGCTAAGATGAGCAAAAAAACAAAAAAACAAAAAAACAAAGAGAGAGAGAGAACGAGAGAGCGAACGATGCAGTCATTCACAGAGCAGTACGCGAGACGGTTTCCTTTGCCCAGGGGCAGACTTTCTTGGTCAGAAATGGGGAATGAGAGAGAGAGACAGTGAGTGTAAAGGGTTTTGTAGTGAGACGGAGACAAAGAGAACGAACATAAATCTGTGTTAGTGAGGCGCTGGGGGACCTCCAGTCTGCGCTTGCTCTTTATCTGTGTGACCAGACAGTGCACCTCGCTTATGTCAAAGGGAAGCTTTACCAAGGATTTTACACGGAAAAAAATACTTGTCCCTCATGTCCAGCCATGCTTAGAAAAAAAATACTATTTAAGATTACAGCATTTTTTTTTTTTATGATATCGTATTCATGTAGTGCATGACAATACGGGCGCTGTACTGCTGAGGCCTGAGGCATTTGCATCATTTGACAGGCACCTATCTACACTTTGTGCACCTGAGAATTAATATGAATATTTCATCAAGAATGTCATTTGCACTCAAGCAGAGGATGTTACCAGGCTACTGTTGTGGATTTTAAGAGGTAGGTGAACATATGCAAACAGAGGAGTGACTATTGTGTACAGTAGTCACTTATAGGCAAAAGTTGAAATATCAGATGTCTAAATCATATTAACATGTAATTCTGCACACTATAAACATGTAGTAAAGTATCTGATGTTTTTTTGGCTGCTGTTCAAACCTGAAGCCATGTGGTAAGTAGCTCTAAGTGTATTTTAGAGGCAGTGGTGTGCAGGAGACACAAAAAGCAACACAAGCAGACGTCCAGAAGGGAAAACATTTAACCACAGCGGCCCTTCCCTGAGCACGCAGACACAGTGTCATGCTTGAAAACGGACGTAAGACTAATTTGTGTGCTCCTTTTTGGCGGGCTTGGTGGTATCCCACCTGGCATGATGACATCAGAGAAGCCAAGTTTCCTGGTGATGGACACGCCACGTGTGAAGAGCACCATGTACTCCCGCCTCAGCTGATCGATGTCACCGTGGAGGAGCTGGAGAGCCACCGCCAGCCCTAAAAACATCACACATGGATTTCTCTCGCTCATATATTCAATAGAATTTTAAAACAGGGATGTTATTGGCAGGGTGCGGGTTCACTGCAGCCTCACAGACCAGCAAACTTGACACCTACATTAATAACCACAAAGCGCTGCGGCTGTGTGTGCAACCAAACACCCACTGCACACATGCACAACAAGAGAACAAAAAAAATGCCTGTGATTCACTAGCAAGTCTTTTTATATTAAAAATCACACTCTATACGAAGCTGCCCTTATGGGATAACTTAGAATGTCAGCATGAATAATAGCACATACAGAAAAGGTCACGCTTGAGTTTTTTTTTTTTTTGTTGGCGAGATAAAAACGGTGACGCTGAAAGAGACCTCTGAAGTCATGTGACGTGACGGCAATATTAGTAAAATACAAGAAGAAGGAAGTAAGTTGCGAAGTTACGGAAGCGTATTGCATTCAACTGAAAAAAAATAAATAAATCCTGTTTTTGTGTCTAATTTTGTTGGGGTGCTTTGTTTTACTTGAGGGGGGGGGGGAAAGTGCTCAGAAAAACAGAAAACTAATCAGAAACACAGGGGGGAAAAATATTTAAAAAAAACAAACAAAAAAATTACTCAGGAAAAACAGAAAATTAAAAAAAAAACAAAAAAAAAAACAGGAAAACAGAAGCTGGTGCACTGTTTTTCTGAGTATTTTTTATTTTATTTATTTTTTTACCTCTGAACTCCAAGTGACTTGTTGCAAACTCGCTAATGGCGGACACTTTTACGCATGCCTCCAACGTACCTTCAACTATATCACTTACTGGCTCAGTACTGTATACGAACATGTCAATCGATCCGCATGATTTAAGCTAACAGTTAAGTTTCTACGGTCCATTAGCGAGTCTGCAATAAGCCATTTGGAGATCAGAGGTCAAAAACAAAATTTACTCTGAACATTTTTTTCTCTGTTTTTTTTTTTGAGTAATTATTCCCATTTTTCAGATTTTTTTTGTAATTTTTCCTCCTGTTTTTCTGCACATTTTTCCCTGCTTTTTTTATGACAGATAAAAAATGTGCAGAAAAACAGAAAAAAAAGTACATACAAAACAAGGCTCCCCCAAAAAATTGCTAGAAACACATAAGTTTTGTTTTGTTTTTGTTTTTCAAGTGAATGCAACACACTTGCGTAAGACGTAAATGCAAACAAAAACATTTTGTAGACAGTTCTTGTAAAGTGCCAATATTGTGTATTATTTACTAATGGACAACTGCACCATTCTAGCACAACTAGTGAACATGTCAACAGGATCTGCCTGTTTTATATTTTGAATGTAGTTGTGACTCATTTTTCTGCAGCACTTCAAGTCAACAGGCAGCTACACAACAGTTTACATAAGAGTATGTCGAATAGTTTTCTCTGTGGCACTGAAGCTTGATTGGGAATTCAAACTAAAGGGCGAGTCATTATTTTCCCGACACGCGGTGGGCTCTAAAAGCGTTTGCGGTGAAACATTTAGGCAAGCGAAGCTCATTACTATTTGGGCTGACAAACCGCTGGCCTCAGCCCACCCGGCCCGCCTCCTCTTCGCACAAACACAAGCCGCGAGTGTGTCGAGAAGTCCAAAACAAAAGAGATGAGCTGTCGTAGAAATCGCCGGCTTGCTTGTGCCTACGCTGGCATGGAGGTGAGAGCTGAAGTAACTACCTGGCCTGACTCATCGCTTGCACAAACACTCTTATGAAACCTCTTTCAATGTCATCTTGTCAATGTGATGGTCCCACAATAATGCGTGGCAACATCACTCCTGGCCTCTTGACATCCTGAACAGCCCTTTTCTCCATTTGACAGGCTTTCTAATTGGCCACTAATAAGAGGCTCCTGGTGCCGTGCCAGGTCTGTTTCAAGCAAAACAAAGATGACACACACGCGCAACATTTTCTCACACCGTTGCACCCTGTTTAATTGTCTCCCTGGCATTAAGTGTTATAAATCAAGGGTCTTAAATTATGCATGGAGTTCCGCAGTTCCTTTGTAGAGCCTCTGTGTCGAAGGAGACTGAGAGAAGTTTCACATTTTGCAAAGCATTTTGGGTCCGGAAATTGCCATGTCCAATTATATCAATACATAGCTTGAGTGGGAGTCCTTTTCAGAGGATAAAGAATACAGTATATTGCTGTGGGTGCTGTTATATTGTCTTTCTACTTGTGTTGCTGCATGTTTTGTGTGCGTGTTCAAATTTACCCTTGCATAAAGGATTACAACTTTCTAACTGTACTAAGATTTGAAATTTGCATATAAGCTCATACACTAAAGTGTCATGTCACACGCCCATTAATGAATAAGTACACCACAGAATCTTGTGACAAAAGACATAAATCTGCCCTACTAATGCACTTTGAAAAGGAAAAGCGCCGCAAATAGGTGCCCCTTGGTTGCTTTCAACGTCTTAATGCGACATCTCCTTTCATAACTGCTCTGCCGCTTCAATAACTGTAATCACAACCCTCAACAATGCGGTAAAATAATTAACTTGTGTGCAATCAGCATGCGTGGGAACAAGACTGCCTTGTGAAAGTCTGATGCAAACACAACAATCTGTGCTTCTTATTTGGAGACGGGATAATAGATTAGGACCCACCTTAATGGTCATTAATCTACAAATAAATCAAGATAAGCAATCTAGATTCCCACTGCGTCTTTTTTATATTAGGCAGCGAGTGGCAGCGAAGTCATGCACAAGTCTGTATGCTGCGCTTCAACAACATCAGATAACGCACCGACTGTGGCTTCCAGCATAATTGCCGCATCCCTCAGATCCAACTGAGGGACGGCTCATGATAAATTACCACTCCGCAGTTCTTGTCAAGTCATTATTTGTCCTCTGGGGAAAGGTGGAAAGAAATGCTGACTCAGTACATTCGTCGATTGTGAAGACAGCTTCCCCTCGCGGGTGTCAAACGTCTCCAGTGAGGACAACGTCCTTGTGTTTGAGGATCAACTACTGCAAAGTGCACATGTGCAATCTCAGGTCGAGTGAATGTTTGTGAGGGCTTGCATTTGACACGTTTTTTTTTTTTACATCTCTGGCCAACCTGTTGCCATGGGAAACCGCTGATGCTGTTGTTCTCCGTCTGCGCATACGCGGCTATTTATATCAATGGTGCGAATGCGTTTTGCAACCCCTTGCAGGCTTCCTGTGGAGACGGCCACGTGAGGCTTTTAAATTGCTCCTTTGGAAAGAAGAACTTCATGTGCACCATGAAAAATAAATAAATAAATAAGAATCACTGAGACTCAGACAGACAGGAAACTGACTGATCTCACGGCAACAGACTTGTGATGACACAGGCTGAGGCAAAGCTTGATGATGGAGACAAATTAAATCAATTAGTGCTGTCACAATTTGAATATTTTTTAGAAACTTACCTGTGTTAGATCCGGATAGATTATATCTGGAATTGGCCTTTTTGATTATGTTGTCGTGGATTTGGTACCACTCACTTTCTGTGTTGCACCTGAGACACCAGAGAAAGCAATAATCACAAATTCAGAGTTAAAAATACAAACAACACGAATAGTGAAATGAAATAAAGTTGTGAAATATAATCATTCTCTCTAATTGGTCTTGCAGTCTGTTGTCCTACAAGTTGTTCAAGAAACAGGTGGTGGCGCGTCGGCTGTTTACTTACGCATAAACCTTGAGCAGGTGGTCGTCCTTGGAGTCTGCCGTGAGCAGATCGGCGATGCTGACGACAGCGCACCCGAACGGACGGCGGTACTGAACGCTACACTGGTTCTTCTTCTCCCCGGCGCCCATTCTCCCTGCACAAGAACAATGACATGGAAAGCCGTTTGAGCATTCATTCAATATTCTCCATTATCTTGAGCTTGATGTCAATGTATTACTAGTATGCGCTTTGTTTTCACGAGTACATTTTTCCACTACTAGTGCCACTAATGTTGAACTAGCAGCATTATAAAGTAGCCACCTAAGCCCCACTTGTAGCACCAATAATTTACTGGTAGTTTTGTCTCATTAATAACATGTACTGTAGCTGTCCTACTAGTAGGGTTGCACGATATAAGTACTGTGGTACCTCGTCATCAAAAAGTGAATATACCGTGTGTGTTTTTTTAAAGCGTAGCAGACCCCTGCAGCACTTCACATATACAAAACATTTTTATCAAAAATTATTTTTATATATTCGAGAACCCCCTCCCCCATTTTTTGTGGAAAATGTAAGTTAAATATTTCAGTATTTTTGAAGAATTTTAGAGGGCTTGCCGCCTTGTCCCATAATGCATTTCAATGAATGTTTATATTCAGATTTTCATTTTTCCGATAATTATAGTCCACAGACAAGAAATGGCAACCAAATTACCTGTAAAATAATGTATAAAAAGAAAAAAAAGGAGAGAAAAAAAACCACACACAAAAAAAATATATCTCAAATGTTCAATAGTGTTGTGTGTGTCAAATGGTCACAATATTTTTTAATCCAGTGTATCCTAATTATTACAATAATATTTTTCATTAATAAGAAGAAATTAAAGATGTTTTTTTTTTGTGTGTGAACCATCTTTTATGATTAAGGGCTATATAAATAAATTTTCACTTGACTTGTTATTGTGACATTACATACCATTAGCCAAAGTTGTCCTACTGTTTCTGCAAATGTGCCCCGGTCATTATACTAATGCGTTAACTTGTGATGCCCACCTATTCTTATGATGTGCACGACAATGTAGACATCTTTCCGTAGATCGCTGCTTCCCAGATCCTGATGAAAACATAAAACAACATTTTGACACACTTTAGGGATTTATGACAATGTGTGGCATTCAGCACTTACCACAAACAGTGTGCACTGTCTCTCCGTCTTCTCCGGCGACTTGGGCAAGCCACTCTTATTCAGCCTGACAAAGAACCTTTCACTGCACCAAATTGGAAGACAAACACGATCAGCAAGCGTCACTGTGAAATTTGAAGCACTCGTTCAGAGCAAATAAATGAGTTGTTAATGTAGAAAAAAAAATCAAATGGAGTGCTATGAAAGAGAAAAGAGAGAAAGGATCATTTTTATGTGCATTGGACATTGGACAAAAATAACTAAAAAGTGCAGCGAGCTGTACAACACGAGCTGTGACGCTGCTGGAAAATGCGAACTTCATGCTGGAAAAACACATGGGATCATATTTCAAGTCAGTACAAATGACCAGAACATTAAGCGCATGACGGACAAAAGCAGAAAGGACGGCTCACATTTGCACTGCCGGCTGAAAAAAAAAAAGCGGCGGAGGCGTCCTGCTGGGCCCTGGCGAGGCCGCGGGGCTAATCCAGTTAGGTGACTTTCACAGTTGGCGCGATAAGCGCAGAGAAACCCTTGTAATGCACCACAGCGCCTGACAAGCAGCCAACTTGCTGACGAGTCGCGCAAGGGCACAACGCACCAAAAACTGAAACTTACAACTCTGTGCTGTGGCATCTTCAACAAGTTTTCTATTAACGCTCATGTTTGATGTCAATGATGCCAAAATCTCAACAAAGCAATTTCAAACAAATGCACTTGTTGCCCATCAAGGTTTTCGGATGAACAGAAGGTTCGTTTAAGAGTTCTTGCCTTGTTTTATTTTCTTCCAGCTCATTCCCAGATGGATTTTTGGAACCAGCACTTTGGAGAACCGAACCAGCTGGTGTTTTTGGTTAGGTTGGCATGCACGTTTAAATGAATTAGCCATCAGATGATTTATTGTGCTGAAGGCATTTACACGTTATTCCTATTTTTAATTCAGCCCACCTTATTCACACACTTCTTCTTCAACATTATTCATTCGATTCACATCATTACAATTTCAACATATTCATGCTATGGATGCTTCAATATTCCAAAAATTCACAGTTTATCCATAATTCAACATTTTTCAGCTAAAAATTCCTCATTCATTACAATTGAGGCCAAACGTCCCCCAAAACGTTCCATTGGTAAATTCAAAGTAAGAGATTCAGATAGCTCCCATTTGAAATGGAATCATTCGACTTATTCAATTTACCTTGTGAATGATTTTCAGCATGCCAACATTAGGACATAGTCTACGTTATTCACTCCTTCCTCAACATTACTTGACTGATTCAGTCTATTCCAACTTCAACATGTCCACATCATTCAAGCCATCTCATTTATTACTCACATTCACAAAATTTTCTACAACCCAAATTCCAAATATTGTCATATTCACCTCCATCTTGCACGTATATTGACCGACTAAATCCATTCCAATTTCGACATATCAGCTCATTCCATGTCATTCTGTATTATTTCACGTCAATTTAATATCATTCCAAACTATTTCACATGCTTCAATGTATTATTTTTTTTTTAATTCAACCTTTTAGCCTTCAAATGCAATTCCTCCAGAAATTGCAAATGTCTAGTTAAAATAAAAATCCAAAAGAAGCTTCAATGTCAGACTAGATGTCAGATTTCTTACACGTATTCCTTTACTGGAATATATTCCCTTCTTTTATCTTCAGTTGGGAATTAGATGTGAATGCTTTTTCTCCTCATTAGCTGCTCCCTGTAACTTTCCACGCCATTTATCCGACCATACAGACAGATTCCTGTGCATCAGACACCATGCTCTCCTCCACCTTAATTAGCAGTCTATTGTAAAAAAACGGCAATTAACAGCTACTCATGCACACCCACACACATGTCCTCTCCCCGTCCCTTGCCAGCCCTCTCTCACAGCTCTAGTGTGTTGATCACCCGAGCTTAGAGAGCTGGTGTTTACCCCCCAGTGGGACCTTATCTGGCTCAATCAGCTCTCGTATTAACACAACATGAACGGCCGGGTTTCCTTCCCTCTGGGCCCGCTGAGCACTCGGCGTTCCCTCTCCTGATATCGATAATTGCATTTGGAGCCGTGCGCTCACCCCATGGAAGAGGGAATGGGGCCTGTTGGGTAAAACATTGGTTCTTTTAACTAGCGCTACCGTGATCCACTGGAGACCAAAAGAGTAGTATAGTGAGAAAACGTTGCTATTAAAAAGAGAAAAGGTCACAGTTGTGCATTAACAGTACAGCACTGTGCTCCCGAGGCCGCGTTCAACACAAAAGAAAACGTCGCGGTGCAAGGGAACGGTTGGTGTTGGCATGGTGCTGAGACAACGGGTCGGACCCCCATCTGGTCGACGACACACAGAAAGCACCAGCTCCGGAGTCAAGCAGTGAAATGGCTCTCTGCCAGGTGGCCAGTGTAAATGTGTGTGTCTGTTTACTTGCGCCGCCAGACAGTGAGAGACAACGTTGGCAAGGTGCCATGGTGGGATTTTTTTTCCCCCTCCTCGAAGACAACTGATGCAATGGTCGCATCGACACAAACTTCATTCGTAGCTGAATGCATCACCCATGACCCAAATACTAGCCCTAAGTGGAAACCTAACCTACATAATTTCTATCAATGAGTTTTACAACACTCCATCCATCCATCCATCCATCCATCCATCCATTTTCTGAGCCGATTTTCCTCACAAGGGTCACGGGGTTACCAACACTCCATAAAACCTAAATTCACCAAACAACACACAATTACAAATGTGTTTCTGAAGCTGCTTTAATGCTGCGTTCTCATCAAAACCGAAAAGGCGAACTGAAATGCGAGTGTTTCACCGTTTTTTGGAACGATTGCCGCTCATTCGTGCTTTCGTGCACACCGGAGCGGAGGAGGCGTGTCCCTTGGTGAACAAGGAAGTGGAGCACTTTAGCGAGTCAACAAAAAGTGAGCACCGCGACTACTATTTTCTCCTTTTTTGAGGTACGTGATAGCACTTTCGCTTTTTTAGCGGCAATCTGGCGGCCAGCATTTGCGCAAAAAATAGCTTTGGCATGGATGATAAACACTACTGCTACCTTGGTACAGTTCAATAGCAAGTAAACAGACTTATCAGCACTTCCTTGCTCATCATTCTGTCCCAGCTGGCCATGTTGTTGCGCTCGGGGTGACAATAGAGAGGACGCTGTGTGTGATGGAGCCCGTACTCGAAGCCGAAATGCGAAAAAAAGTTTGGCGAATATGCGAGTGGGCGGATTTTCGTCACGAATGTGCGGATTTTCGCTGCTGCGCACCGCGTCCCAGTGGGCCAAATGCGTCCGCGCCACCCCACGCACTTTCGTTCCGGTGCGCACGAACTCCATTGACTACAATGCGCCACCGAACCGCCTCCACCCGCTTTTGGTGTGAACCCAGCATAAGACATTTTGATAAGAAAAATGATATATAATTACTATATGGGTTGTTTCAGATGAATGAAGAACATATTTTGTGTAAGCCCTAAAAAATAAAAAATAAAAAATAAAAATAAAAAGTTGTCCTTGGCAAACCGTGTGTCGCCTTGACAACAGCATTCAAAGAATTAAAAGGTTTTGATAAATAAGATTTTAACTCTTTATACGCATAACAACGAGAGGCGTAGAACAAACTTGACTAGACGAGAAACAACGAGAATGTATCGAGAATCACGAGACGCTAAGCTAACTTGGGCTATGGAGGTACACAGGGGAACAGAGGGAATAATCCAACAAAAACACACCCTTCTCAGACAGGCTTATATAGACAGTGAATCGATCGGATTGGTTGTGGGCCTTGTGGCTAGACATGTGGGTAACAGGACTGACATGGAATTATCTGATTGGCTGTTGACCAGATAAAGAGATTAAAGATTCCTGACATCACATAGCTTCTGACAACACATAGCATCTTACCAGTTGAAACTAGATGCTGGTTACATAAGTTCAAAACAGACACTTGACCACACGGTCATGACCCAAACATAACCCTTGCATGAACCAAACATAACCCTGTCATGCCCTTGCATGACCCAAACATAACCCTGGCATGACCTGGCATGACATGGTATGTAGTACCTACGTGAAATGTAAAACTGAGCTTTACAAAGTTTCATGAGTTTTCACTGATAAACCATGAATCAAAAATATCAACAACATATGGAAATTTTCTTTTGCTCAATATATCTTTGAGCCACAATGACTGAGTTCACTCTATAGTGAAAATTCAGCCTTGTGTCCTGTGTTTGACTTGCGAGAAAACTAAAAGGAAAAAAAAAATCCTCTTCAAATACCTGTGAAGCCCTCAAGGTGTAATTATGTTTTAAAGATGAAGGTAGTCACACCCTCGAAGAGCAGCAAAGAGAGAAATCAACAGATAATGGAAATGGTGGAGTTGAGAAAAACAAAAAGGCTTTTAGCAGACTAGCGCTGCATTCTTATTACTTACATCGTGGAGATGCATTAGGAAATCAAGACATAGCCACTTTACATACTTATGTATTCAGTGTATACCTGCGCATAGTCAGCCCATACCTAAGTGGTCGGTTCTCCCGCCCGTCATATATGTGGAAGAAGACCTCAAGCTCCTCCCCCAGATTGGCACTCATCAGACTCTTGACGTGGACGAACAAGTGATGGGTGCTGGCGGGTGTCGGCGTCTCCTTCTTGCGATGCCGATGCTCCATCTGCGACGGCGCGTGAAAGTAAAACAGGGGAAACGAAATCAATTTTGGAGACAGGCGTGGGAAAAATATTTAAGTATACAAAGGGATGGATTTGTTGAGGC
This sequence comes from Festucalex cinctus, assembly GCF_051991245.1. Taxonomy (NCBI): domain Eukaryota; kingdom Metazoa; phylum Chordata; class Actinopteri; order Syngnathiformes; family Syngnathidae; genus Festucalex; species Festucalex cinctus. Next base: position 11,861,124 of record NC_135426.1, read on the forward strand.
TAACAAAGCTAAATCTATAAGCTGTAAATCCTCAAATACAGGATGAGAGCAAATCAAACAGAGTTAATCCGATTGAAGGGACAATCTCGACAACCAGCCAATCACATTTGAGAAATGTTGTATTTAACAAATGACTTGTGCTTAAATACTGTATGATGTATATGTACTGTATTATGTGTGTGTGTATTACCTTAACAGAATACACACCATTACTGCCCCAAAGGACACAAATTGACACTGGTTGCATAACACTGGCCGAAAAAGAAGCGCTACCCTAAAATTCACACTGAATATTTGAAGAAATGAAACACTCAAAATGCAAAATGGAAGCCTCCTCACATCACTGACGAGGTGATGTAACATCTATTTGGTTATCGCTGCCATTCGCTCAACTCTTTGAGCGGTTCGTCTAGATTCTGGACACACGCAAAGAGCAGCAGATGGCTTCATGGAGCTGCTGCCAAAATGTGTATTCCACATTCATTTGTGTAAGAGGATGCATAGATATGGTGAGGGGGAGAGTAAAGTAAAGTAAGGAGGACCAAAAAAAAATACCAAAATAAAAATAAGTAAATAAATAAAAATAAATACATAAAAACGCATATAGAAAATATAATTCAAAAATTAAAATTATACAGCAATTATTTATTAAAATAAAAAAATAGATAAATGGAATATATAACATACAGTATAATAAGCCTGATTTGCTTTTATGGTCTCCTCTATAATCTCTAATCATTCCTAGAAGCTAGAAGCAATACAGTCATCATGTTCCCACAATAAGACCCCCCATAGACCTTTGTAGCACACGTGATCCCCATCTCAATTTAATTAATCCACTCCACTGTGGTGCGGACCACAGCAGAATTGTTCACTAAAACAAGGATTTCAACTAGCGAGCTGTTGACTTGGGCGCGGGCCATTGTGTCTGCATTTCTCTGTGGGCGAATGCCAGGTCCCCATCCCGCCTTAGTCAAAAGTGTTCATTTTGTGAACGCCATTTCGCGGGAGGTACACCGAGGCTTGCATCCTGCTGCGCTTGCTTTTGTTTGCGCAGACGACAACAACCAAAAGAAACAGATGGATGAAGCGCTTCAATTACCCCTGCGAGAGGAAAGTCATCTCACTTGTGTGTGTGTGTGCGCGTGTGTGAGCGCAAGATACAATTTTCCCTACACTGTATCAGAGAGGTGGTTGTCATGGTAACAGCGCTCTCAGAAGATGTGAAGGAGAAGCAGGGGAGAACGCAGAAGTAAGTGTAGTACTCGCGGAAGCTTCAAACCATGCACCGATGTGATTTTTCCGCTCAAAGGCCGCTGACAGAATTCTTGAATTTTAAAGGCAGCTACATTTTGTCGATAATCAATTTGATAACGATTTTTCATGTACGATTAACACCTTTATAAACACGTTGCTACTTGCTGTGGGCTGAAAATGACATCACATGTGCTCAGGGTTCAGGTAGTGACCAATCATGGCTCAGTTTGTGAACATCACCTGGCTACACCCAGAAAACCAATCGGCCATGATAGGTCGATTTTTTTGTACTCTTAAAATAGCATTTATTGGGGGATTAAATTGGTCATTGAGAAAATGTCTTATTTCAGAAGACTGTATCAAACTAGTAGCCTTTTACATTCTCAGCATCAAAAAGGTTGGTGACCCCTGCAAACAGTCAGAGCAAACATCGTGTGCTCATTAAAAGCAAACTTTAGCCAAAAATGTCCGCCCTGTCATTTTCCTCCCTGTCAGCAAGCTCCCTTGTTTGCTGTACAATGGAAAATGACAACGTTTTGGGAAGAAATCGGGATGTTTCAAGGGCATCCGACGATGATATTGACATAGGAAGCACTCACCAGTCTGTAGAGCTCCGTCACACTGATTTCATCTGGGTCCACCATGCTGAACTCTTGTCTTGGGACCAGATCCAAACCCAGTTGTCTGCAGAGAGGAAGTGAAACAGTGAAGTGTTTTGGCCAATATTATCTGCTCATAGTCTTCCAACTGCCTGAGAATTCATTGGACAGCGTTTCACATTTGCAGATGGACAATCACCCCAAGCATGTAAACAAAGGTGAAGCACTTTCCCTTTTGTTTCATTTTATTGGTCTATGTCCCAAAATGTATGGACCTGACTGTACTTGTCTAAATCTAAAGTTTTCCTGTTTGCTGTTCTTCCACATTCACAGCAGTTTCCAACTGTTTCTTACCGTTTATCCTCAAATGTCCCAGAAAGGCCCAGAAGGGCTGTCACTAAATATAGAGTGAAGGGTCCAAAGAGAGTCACAGAAGTTTTTTTCTATCATTTATTTAGCGCCCTGTGGCACTGAGGGGAGGGCAATTTAAAAAAAAAAAAAAAAAAAAAGACAGGTGGAAGACAGGAGCGTGCACACCGAGGAGTTTATGTGACAACAAAAACAAAGAAAAGGCAGAGCGAGTGTCTTTGAACTCACTCGTTACCCCAGTCCAATCGGGCCGTGATGTGCTGCTTGACGTCCCTCATGCGGTCGTGGGTGAGGTGGCCCACCAGAACCTGCCTCCTCAGGTCCAAAATTTCATTCATCACATGCCAAAGCCGGTGGAACAAATCCCCTTCGTTCTTCTGCGGCATGGGATAAGAAGCGAGAACTCTTGTTACATCAAACACGGCAGATCGTGGGAAACAATCTGCCGCAAAATATGAAACTTTCATGTGAGCGAGTGACTGAATCCAAAACGTACAACTTGGAAGGGATTTGTGCAAATTAGCCTCGGTGTCCTGCTGCTTTTCAGCCTCAAATGAACGCGCTCTGATGTGTAAGTATTCATCAGCTCAGTTTAATCAGCGCCCCAGATAACTTAATGGGTCACAAACATAATCAATCCGCCTAATGAATGTGCGTAAAATCGCTTTTGGTGATTGAAATGAACAGGGTCAAAGAAAAACTCCTTTGTGGGAATACTGAAGCAAAATCGTTGCATGTTTGTGTGTGTGCGTGTGTGTCTGTGGGTTGGAAAAGGAATTTCTAACCACATAGAGCTGCTTCCACATGGCCCCCCAGTCTCGTAGCGTCGAAGTCATCTCGGTAATGACCGAGTCCTCAACGGGGATGACGGTCTCGAATTGCCCTTTATTCTTGACGTGGGCATTCTTCAGGTGGATGTAACTGCTTGGGAAGATACCCTGTGGGCACGGAACACGCTTGGTCACAACATCAATTATCGGCCATGTCAAGGGTTTGGGTTAGGGTAGATGACCGGTAGTTCAATGTTAGGCAGACGAAAAAGAGCCCACAAAGACGACCTACCTTGACATTTGGATTCTTCAAGATGAATCCTCGGTACCAGCCTGCAGAGACCAAGTGGCATTTGCTATTAACTCATTCATATATAAGCTGCCTCCCTCTAACGAGAAACTTTCTCGTTGGGATGATAACAGTCCATTCCATGGTAATCACGGGAGACCCTATATCCACATTTTGGTTTACATTTCTGTGAGAAAATGACAGCGCAGGAGCTAGTTGGGCTATATTTTCACCTGGGACTTTATTACAGGTATATCCTCATATAGCCATTGCTGCTTTACTTGCAGTCATCAGCATTATGTTGTGTCTGGGAAATATTTAAAACATCTGAAGTGTTGAAGTTTGCTGGATAAGCTACCGCTCGCAGGTAAAGAAGATTCTCATCCTAACTAGAAGGTTTCTCACTAGGATGAGAAACAGGGAGAAATACTTTTTTTTTTTCCCTCCCATGTCACTTTAGTGGTTACATAAAACATCAAATAGACCAAAATATTGGAATGCACAACTTCAGATAATTACTGTAACTACAGCGATATTAAATGAATCCTTATCAAATAAAGAAATGAAATCATTTGTTTACTGTACACTCGTAAAACAGCACAATAGGCTTACCAGGTAATGATTATATAGAAAAACAGGAACAAAGCAGCTCAGGACATGTTTTTTGGGGGGGAAGTTGTAAGGTTAACAGGTGTTGTGCCTTTTTTTGACTAAGTCGCACAATGTGTATGAAAAAGTTTTATGAAATGTCAAATGTAAAGGTTACTGAGGTTCTTGTGAACGAGTAAATGAACACGTGTCAAAAATTTTTATCGAGGATCGCACTGGAGTTACGTTTTCCTGCGGAGGGCCATTAGAAATGTTTAAGTACATGGTTGTATTCGTTTCCCCTTTTGTTTTGTGTTGTTTTGTTTGCTGTGTTGAGTAAACCTCCGTTTTTTTAAGGAAAATGTATATTGGTGTCATGTATGGGGTCACGCCAGTGTTAAGTTTGAGTTTATGACCTGTTAAGTTTGGGTCTCATGACCGTGAGGTCAAGTGTCTGTTATTTACAGATGTAACCATCATCTGGTTTCAAACGGAAGAACGCTATGTGATGTTTCAACTGGTTTTATGCTATGTGATGTCATGAGCTTTGTGATGTCAACCTTTAATCCTTTACTTAGTCACAACCAATCAGATCGATTCACTGTCTGTAGTAGCGGTCTGAGAAGTGTGTGTGTTTGTCGGATTATTACCCACTGTCTCTCTGTGCAACTCTCTGTTTCTTGTCTAGTCAAGTTTGTTCCATGCCTCTCGATGTGAATAAATAATTAAAGTCTTATTTGTGTCTGCGCTTTGGGATCCAACTTTCAGTACATGACAATTAGAGGTTTTTCAGCCTTATTTTTAGACTAGTTGACTATTTTAATGGCCATCAATTATACACAGATTTTCACTATTCGCGGACCAGCCCAGTCCCTATCCCGCATGAATAGCAGGTTTCCACTGTATAGCTTTAAGTTGTAATATTACCATTCACCACTAGATGGCAGTCAGCGTTGTGCTTGCACCAGATCTTATACCACATCCTATGTCATCCTTGAATAGTATTTTTTTTTTAATTGTTCAAACCCTTTATTGATGAACCCTGGATCTTTTATACATTGAGAAATGTTTTGTGAAAAATGAAAAACAATGACAAGCATGTCTGCATGTACTTCAGTTGCCCTTCCCAGATCTAGACAGCAACACATCTGCAAGCGACAGCTGACGATTTAAAAAACTGCATCAACGTTGTACTAAAACGCAGCGAGGGAGCGCCACTCAAAGTCCAAATGACGCCGCTGATGCAAGTAGGCGGGGGACGCGCGTCAGCGTCAACACTTTCGCGGTGTTTTGAAGTGTCGACGGCGTCGTCGACATGAGGCAGAGCCATTAGCCCGTCTCGGTGAGTGTGGCGCCGCACGTCACTCAGCATCCTCGCTGCTGCTGATCTTGCGACTGCCTTCTGGGCAAAAGGCTTCCACTGGCTGGGCTACTGTCAACTTCCTACCGATGTGTGTGCACTGTGCAGTTCCGCATCCCTCAGACTGGCTGCTTTCTCAGTGTACAAACAGGAAGGGAAAGCGTGCGCGTGTCAAGAGGCAAATGGGTAGAATAGGTTTGGTTGACCTCACAACTTAAAATAGTCTACCCACATTTATAGTGTCATGCTGATAATTCTGAGAAGAAAATTGTGTCACCATTTATTATAAATTAAAAAAATGAGGGAGTATGGTACCACAATAACAATAATATTATTATTATTATTATTATTATTATTATTATTATTATATTAAAAATTTATGAAAATTAACCAATGAAAATCTGATATTGTTCTTGTTGTTGTTCAACGGAATTTTTTTAACCGTCCTGTTATGTTTGCTAGGGTCAATCTAAGCCATGGGGTATTTTATCAACCAAAAATATCAAACTCAAATCCAATTCTTAAAATTATTATCCTATTATTATTATTATCCTATTATCCTAATGCTATTGTTTTTAGAAATATATTTTTATTTCTAGATTTTGTGTCATAGGAATATCAATGTTGTCTCTGGTTCAATTTGACCTCGGGTATATTAAAGGCACAGTCTGCCGTTTTCACTCAGGAAAATGCACTATATAAATACAGGATGTTTACCCATTAACTCCTTCTGAGTCTACACCTCTGGGCTTCTGTTAATGTGTGGTGGTGAAACAAACACAAAATGGCAAGACACAGGCTGGGAGGGTGGGGGTTTAGGAAAAAAATCATCACCACACATTAACAGAAGCCCAGAGGTGTAGATTGAGAAGGAGTTCATGTGTATACATCCTGTATTTATATAGTGCATTTTCCTGAGTGAAAAAAATCTGAAACAAGTTTTCCCCAACTTTAAAATGGGTCAGTTTGAATCAGACATGTTTAATAATTAGCCATAAAGTGTCAATAATAATAATAATAATGATAATCAAAAACACAATAATAATAATAATAATAATAATAATAATAATAAGGAATACTGCAAATGCAAATAAGGCCAGCAGAAGCTTTATTCAAATTAAGTTAAAAAAAAAAATGCAAAAATTCTCAGGTGCAGGTATGACGTTTGCGGACCCAAACACATTTAATTGCCCCAAAGTGGGCAACATTAAAAAAAAAAAAAAAAAAAAAAAAAAACAGCTTTCCAGCCTTATTTATTAATTAATATGCTTTAAAATGGGTCAATTTGACCAAGGTCATGTTAAATGAGCCAAAAGTATCGGGAAAAAAATTTTTCAAGTTTTTTTTTGTTTTTGTTTATCACATGATTAACTGAATGAGCAACCATTAGAATTCAAATGTATAGTTGATTACACTTAAGCCCTTACACTTGTCCTTTAACTCTTTGACCGCCAAAAACGTTTAATAGAGATTAGTAAAATCACGATGTATGCCGCCATAAATGTTAAATCACGTCAACTTTTTTTTTTTTTTATCAATGGGCCATACAACGTCTAAGTGCAGCGCTGTCTGGTCAATGGGTTGTGGAATCAAAAACACTCAGTAACTATGGTCACCAGATGGCAGCATTGTATCTCTTTTCAATGGATTGCCGGTGAATGAAATTACAATGAAACATGACGGAATCTGATGAAATAGAACGTTTCCAGGAGGACGTGAATGATCAAAGCCTTTGTCATATCAAAGTTTTTTGATAACATGTCTAAATTGGTCTTAAATGGGTCTTTTTGGTCCAGGGAATTTTTTTCCTCCATATTTCAAAGTAGAGATAGTGTTCTTTTCTTGGTATGCTTCATTTTTGCATCTGTGAACACAGCTCCCCAAAAAAAAAAAAAGTCTTGCGAAAAACTTTTTTCTCGTTTTTCCATAGGACGTTCTCCCACTTTTTTTTAATGATTTATTTTCAACAGTGGTGTCCCACTCGGTCGTGCGATCTGACACTGGTGTGCCTTCACCACCAAAGAAATACAAAATTAAAATGTGACCATGCATCATGACATGATGATGCAGCTGAAATTGGAATGTCAGCAAATCAGCGTGGGTGTGCATGGAGGAGAAAAGCAGACTCGGCGTGGGCCGCATGGCTGAAAAAGCATTCAGCTCCCTTGCAAGAAAGCAGCAGCGGGTGCGATTTGATCCCAGCGCTCATTTTGTGCGCCGTCCACCAAGCAAGTCCCTCAAGAAGCTTCTCCGGCGAGCTGTGTGATATTAGCTGGAGTGGAGGTCCTCCGGGTGCAAAAACACACGTTGGAGCTTCCGTGCCAGGATCATGCCCGAGCGCGTTTTTGCTCGTGTGACCCTTCAACATGAATTCATTTCATTTGAGGACATTTGGTGCACGCGGTATTTGCGAGGGGCCGCTGCCCAAGCAGAACCAATTTATTTTCCTTCCTGCATTAGTTCTCACATCATTCCCGTAGAGAGACACTACATACAATATGTGCTAACAGGCAAGACTATATGACAATTACACATTGAGGAAGTGAAAATGAGAAGAGCTGCAATAAGATTGGGACACGTGTGGGAATTGTCACCCATTCATCCAGACGATGAAAAAAAAAATCCAGGCCAAGCCTCAGTTGAGTCATTATTGATTAGGAGGTGTGGCCCACAAATTGCACCCACATCATGTATTGCATCATGTTGTATTATTACCTTCACATTTTTCCAGGATCTGCACCGTGTCGCCAATTTCCAGCGGGAGGCCATGTTGGACGGTGCCTCGGAAACTGGCCAGCACTGTGAACAACAACAAAAGCGTCTTCAATTAAATATATGCATCCTCTTTATGGTGCAAGCATAACCGCACAAGATGATCAAGAGAATGCGCACGTAAGGAGAAAAGTGTTGTAATCTTTCTTCAGCTCCAGGGACCACAGAAACAATACCAGCTAATGGGATGTAAATGTGCATGAGTAGGTCATGATTACAGTATATGCATTCCTGGAGGTAAACGTGGTTAGAATGAAAAGAAAGGAAGGACAAACGATTTTGAAAAATAATTGTGATGGTGCTTACACATTTTAAACCAGCATGTCCGTCAGGGCAGCCTAAAGTTCACGCAAACATATGCTGACAAGTCTGGCCAGACACACAAACGCACACACTGTTAAACGTGTCCATGCGGGTGTTTTGCAGCACTATAGGGTACAAGTGGGCTGATTCAAAGTGAACATTAGCACCTGGATGTGCAGGCAAAGAATGGACGGCTTCACTCTTGATTTTGGAGTGTCACATGACAGATTCATCCAGTTTACCTCAACACACACTCCAAACAGCAGTAAACAGGATTTGCATGTATAGAAATGGGATGTAGAGGTGTACAGTGGTAGCTGCCGGACACTTAAAAATACTTGGAATGGGTTCAAGTGAATCATAATTTGTATATATTAAACCATTTTTACTTTGGTTTAGTGTTTAGTTGGTGCTGGATTTCACTTTGATTTATCTTTTTTTTCTTTGACCTTTCCACTGGTCTGCTGACCTTCTGAACTTCACGACTCTGGTGAGACTATGAAGTATCCGGTTAAGGTGAAGGGTAATGGCATTTTTATTAGGTTTTAGGTGAATTATAAATATAGACAAATTCACACGCACACACATACGCGCGCACGCGCGCACGCACACAAATAGGCCTAAGGAAAAAAAAAAAGAGAGAACAATGATGATAAGATGTTGAATCGATAAGACTGCCGAATGAAAAATTCTGAGCACTCTTAAAAAAAAAAAAAAAAAGAAAACTAGCAACTAACATCCACATTCTAAAATCAGGTTTAAGTATTTTCATATTGCTTGACACTATATTTAGAAGTGTGCCAAAAAATTAAAACATTTGCATCATTTTCGACTCGAGATACCCATTTACTATGATTCCGATATAAAATGTCACAAAATCAATTTATTTATTTATTTTATACTATAAAAGCTATAAAATTGATAGCTAGTTGTGGCCCGTGCTGTTTTGGTGGGGAAAAAAATGCACTTTCCTCTTTACAATTCCAAACTTAATAAATGTAAAATAATAAATAAATAAAATAAAAATGACACTTTGATGTCTCCATTGGTCATTCTGTCGTGCAAAGCAGAACATGACGGAACGTCGGCAGATTGAAGCAGAAATCATTTGTTAAATCATTTTGAATCGAAAATCGCGTCTGAATCAAATCGTGAGACAGTCAAGGATTCCCACTCTTACTATATTTACAATTGTAGCAAAAAGCAGATGAACAAATCAGTTCAGGTTCCGATTAGAATGACTGCTGAGATTGCTCTGAAATATTTCTTTATTTTTGTGTTAACATGTTGTCCCACTTTTTTCCCCTTCTGCTTCTTTAGCTTGCTTGCTATCCTGAAGCGCTCCTTTCGGATTTTTCTTCGTTGCTGTCACCGTGTACATCTGATTTTGTAATCATTCAGAAAGAGCAAGTGCTTTCACGTGTAGTACACACAAAAACACAGCCTGTTTTTTGTTTTTTGTTTTTTTTTAACCCAACCAAAGCACACGCACCACAGCAAATGCTTTATCACTTGCAAAGCGTATGAATTAACCACTTTGCAGTGAATTATTCAACTTTGAGTCTTTTTTGAAAGTCTGCTGCATGTCAATCCACGGCGTGCCCTTAAATGACTGCTCAGCATCAAATGATGCACCGAGCCAACTTTTCGTCCCATCAGGGTCCCAAAACAGAAAATAAAAACCACTCGGGCCACTAGCGAGCACATTTTTGTCTTGTGAAAGGTTGCGTTTCCATTCTTGACCACATTGCGACAGGTACTCTCCCGTGGGAACAAGTGAAGCAATAGATGCTGACAAAAGTGTCAAGAGAAGAGACGGCAGAGATCCAAGAAGCTTGAATAAAATCCGACGGGTCACAAGCAGGGAGGGGGACGGTGGTCTGACAGAGATGCGGCTTGTCGCAGGGGTGCGCGCAAGGTTCACATGTCAACATTTATCCTCATCACGAGCCGTCACCACGTCACTCGGGCACTTCATGTCAAGGTTGCCACAAGAGATATGCTGAACTTGTGAAGGAAAGGACGGTCGACCATGACTCGGGTCTAGCAACAAATCACGTCCAAGCTTATTAAATATGCATGGTAGGTGCTAGGGGTGTGAATTGCCTAGTACCTGACGATTCGATTCGTATCACGATTCACAGGTCACGATTCGATTCGATACCGATTAATCCCGATACGAATGGTCACGATTCGATACCGATTAATCCCGATACGAATTTATAAGTCGATTGTTGCGATTTTTTTCCATTCAAATTTAGAAAATACTATCAGTAAATTTGTACATGTACACTGTAAGATTTGTATGAATATATTTATCTAAAACTTGAGGCTTATAACCGTGAGCCACTGTACACAAACAGTTTGCAATCTGTTTCACATTTGAACAGCATTAAAATAAAAATATTAAGGCTTAATGTGCCGTTCATATAACATTCTTCCATGCTCAAGGTGTGAATCCTAAAAAAAAAAAAAAAAAAAAAAAAAAAAAAATCGATTCTGCCGATTATTGAATCGATTCGAGAATCGCGCGATGTAGTATCGCGATATATCGCCGAATCGATTTTTTTTTAACACCCCTAGTAGGTGCCAACGTCTGCACTAACACCTCAAGTGTCAGTACTGAGTGTGGTGGTTTATTTAAAGACGATGTGTTGAGGCGGTTAATATATGGCGTCGTTTTTTCAAAGATGAATGTGTAGCTCAGAAATAACAATTTGCAATATTTTCCCGTGTGCTATTGCGTGAATGAACATCCTGGCGCTTCACATCACAGATCCCTCTGGTGTACTGCAACAGTAGAATGAGGTGCCCTCCAGTGGCAATAGATGGACCATTTGGAAAAGAAACAAAAAAAATGAGTTTATTTTTTCTATTTTTCATGGAAAAGGCATATTTAAGTAATAGAAGAAAATCCTATAGATATAATTTCATTTGTGAGACATAAGATTAGTCGACGGCTACTTTAAATAGTGGACTAGTTTTGCATAATATATTTGAGCTTTATATTTGTCTTTTCTTCCAAAACTGCCTCAACCACTCGTTTGACTGCCTGCCGCTCGTCCTCCTGCCTGCCGCCTGCTCTTACTGGACGCACATGCGCAGTAGCATTAATCCGGGCCAGATGTGACGTCGCCGGAAGCTATATACTCTTAGCGCCAGCTGTACACAGTATGCTATCATGGCTAACCGACGTTGGACTTCGAAAGTTTGGGAACATTTCTACAAAGACGCTAAAGCGAATAATGTTCAATCAATGTAAAATATTCAAGACCGACCTTGCCTTCTTATGGCAGCACATCGGCAACGCGTGAGCTTCAAAATTGCATTCAGGGTCTTTACCCTTACTGATCAAATTATATGAATATAACCCCTAAAGATGGCTTTTATTACATTCTAAACCCACTACTCTATTGAGACATATATCCAAATACAAAATATAAATATGCAACATTTCTTTGGTGTGAATGCTCAGATAATGGAAGCAATTGTGACAGTAATAAATAATGAAAATAGTCATTAACTCCGTATCCAGAAATGGAATATTTCAATTGTACTCGCATTTTGACCCTGTCAACGTGCTTCTCACTGCTCGCGACTGCGCAGAGGAAGTGGAGCAGGCGACGAGGCCTCTTGTCTCAAATGGGTCTAACAGGTGTTCTCCACTTCCACGCTGAGTGCAGGCTTGTCAAACCGCATTAAGCTGGGCTCGCTCGCAGTGCGTTGACGCTCCTTAGAAGAACAAACACAGCCGGGGGCTTGGAAAACGCGCGACATCAGCTCGCCCCCTTCGCAAAGAGCAAAAGAAACTCTTCAAAGCGCATGAGGCAGGTATGAGAACCTAATAAAACCTTCGTATTGTAACTGCTGCTAAACTGAATTTGACAAATTCAGTGTTGAAACGTACAGTATTTTAAAAGCTAACATTCCACTCAAAGTGTATATTAAGCAGCATTTCAACCTAATCAGCTTGACTTTCTTCCCCCTGACTGATCTGAAAATGTTTCGTGTGCATAATCCACTCCCATGTGTTCATTATACAGCATTTATATCATTAATATGGTAATTTGTTAACGCAGCAACTGGTGGCACTCCCCTCGCCTGCATTGCTGCCAAATGCACGCTTCATGAATATTCAACTATTAAGTGGGAATATACATGTGTGAGCGTTATGAAACATGCCAATAAATGCTTGCAATGACGCATTCAAAATGACCATAAAACGGCAGAAAAAGGAAGCTGCACTTCTTTAACACTGTTTCACAAGATTAGTTTTTGAGAACAAACAGATTCAGCTAATGAAGAAAAAATATATATCTTCAGTTCCTCATATGCTGACGTTCTGTGCATGTTCATTGGCCACATTTTCAGTCGGACCTGACACGTAAAAGCAGCCGAACCACGAACACATTCCGACTCAAACCAAAACTAGCTGAGCTATGTTTTGTCTTCGCCAACACTGCAAACACTGTTTCCCGAATCAAAGGCACATGCACATTTATCTCGCACTCTGTGGTCAAGTCAAAAAAAAAACTTTAAATACATGCCACAACTGTAATCGCCTCATGGATTCGAGGCACTGAGTCAGGGACTGCGGTTAACGAAACAAGGACTTACTTCACGTTCAAAATACAAACTGCATGACACACTCGATTAACATGTTTATTGGTGTTTAAGGCACATCGCAAAGGTGATTTTTTTAATATTAATCCAAGTGTTGACATAAACTCTTGTAGCAGCAATATTGCAGCGTTAGCGTGACAAGCTGCCACCGTACCAGTCGGGGGTGGAAAGCACAAATATTTCCATCAAGAAAAGCATTCTGTGTTGCTTTTTGCTGTTATTTTGCATCCTGTTCTACACTCACTCCTCTAAGGACACCATTTTTTTTTTCAACACATTTCTTAACCTTCCACAATTGAATTAGCCTGACGACATGCGTGTGCTCTTGCCGCAAGGTTACGGAAGGTCGGACTCGGTAGTGAGCTTTGCCTGGCGCTAGGAGAAAAGTGGAGGCAGACGTTGGCGCGGCAGAGACCTTGAACGCCGTTCAACTTGGCACACATGAGATTAACCAAACCACTGGCGAGGAAGCGCGATAGGCAGCACGTACAAAAGCAAAAATGGTGGAAGCGAGCAGCGGAACGAGGCTTTCATCTGGCCTTCTTCATTGCCAGCTGCTGGGATCTTTTCACCTCGCCTCTGCGTGCTAAGATAGCGACCTGGCTGCCATCGTGCCAGCCACTCAAATCACAACAACGGGTGCGAAATCACACTGCAGAAGCGCAACCTTTGAAAGCAGAGTGGTGCGAGGAAGATGACTATTTGGAAACTGCTGTAAATAGCATTCTGGCAACTGCAAGACTTTTTTTTTTTTTTCTCGCCTTGTGAATTTTACGTTTGAGTGACTTTACTGATTCAATGGAATGATGAGGTGGCTTCCCTCTTTTACACAAGAGGTTTGAACATTATCAAGTGAGATTGTATAGAAAAAGAAGGGCAATGGTGGGGTAGTGTTATACAGTGAAACTTTGATTGAAGACTATTGAAAACTGAGACTTATAGGGGGACTGATCGTCTGTGAGCCATCCAGTACAAAATTATTTTGTACTTTTTTGTGGCCCAATTATTTAAATAAATATTACCCCCCCAAAAAATCAGAAAGTTTCGCCAAACTTCATCAGAGGAAGTCCAATGGTGTGGATCCAGTTGAGTTAATGAACCACGATTCTAGTGCTTCCTTTTGCACCTCTGCTACAATAAAATCTCATAGATTAGGGCTTTACAGTAAACCAACTGTGTACTGCACCAAAAATAGCATGGTCGAGAGACTTGGACACTACTTGCTCCAGTAAAAACAACAGGCAATGGGTTGATACGATACTTTTATGCTAGCTGTGTCCCTAAGGCAGATGCTAAGCTAACATCCAAGTTCCATTACAATTGAAGGGGCTCCCTCCCCTACTAACCACATTTACTCACTTTCTAGCCTGCTCTAGTCCAGTGTAAAGTGTGCTTATCTATGACGAGAGAGCAGCACAAGTCAGAAGTCAAGTCTCTGTTGATGGCACCATAGCGCTGTTGACTGCCGATCTTTGAAAGGTATTGTACAAAAGTTGTGTTCTGAGCGAATGGGACACAGTTTTCTGTTGGATAAATCTGGGGTCCATCGGTTTGTGGTTCGGTCAATCAAGGTTCCGCTGTATATAGGTCAGTGAAATGGATAACATTCATAGACGTTAATCTGATCGTGCATGTGTTCTAAAAGCATGTTGAATTTACCAAGATTCCTAATCCCCCATAGCGTGAAATCATCAAGTTGCTTTCAAACATTTGTGGAAAAAAGCATCCAAAAAGGAAGTGTGAACCAATAACTGAGTCTGGACATCATATGGCACATGATGAGCATGTGTTGCCTCTCGTTCATACGCTTGCAGATGCTCCCACCGGGGAGTTGCAGCTTTGCAGTTTTCGGGCCGAGGTCACGCTGACACCGGCGCCTCCCCACCTTCCCACCACGCGGCGAGCGTGATGGAGGTGAGGGAGAGAGAGGAATTAAGATGGAAGAACGAGGAGGCTGTCAGAAAGCAAAAAGACGCAGACAACTGAACATCTGCCTCGCACTGCCACCCAACTGTTAAAAGTGGGCGTGTTGATCCAAACCCACCGCATTCTGACTCACAGAAAGCCTCTCCACTTCCTTCAGCAAGTAGGTGGCACCAACCTCTATCTGCACTTCAGGCTCTCTTGAATCCAATTAAAACAAATTATGCCTCATGCAAATATAAACACACATACAGGCAAAACAGTGAACAGAAGCCACCTCTGTGAGTGTGTGACCTGCCTTCGTGAGCGTGCGCAGCGCACACACAAGCAATCTGGCAGGCTGTATATTTCACCGTCGGCAGGACCTGTGAACGCTTGCCTTACATCCCGTCTCGCCGATTTAACATCACCAAAAAGCATACACCCGTCACTGGCGGAGGGAAACGCAGCCACTCATGTTTCCATCGCCTCAGGCCATAGCAACACAAGTCAGTATGATGAAAACACTGATGAGAAAATGATGAAACAAATTTTACAAAGATTACAGCCCTGCAAAAACAAAAACTATGGTCAAGCAGTTGAAATGCAATCAGGCAATCTGAAATAGTCTATGATTCCGTATATAAGACGCAATGAAAAACAATACAGTCAAAGTACATGCCAATGGCTGAATAAGGATTCTCATTTAGACATATAGTGTGCGTTAATGTGCCGGTAACATGCCATTCCATTATATCAGATCGTTGTGGACAGCTGGTGCTTATCACCTCATTATAAATCCATCCCTACCCCATTCTGGTTCAAAGCATGCAGCCATGCGCAGCATCTAAACATGAACAACCAAATAGCATTCTTCTCTCGGTCGGAAGTTGCAGGTTGTGTTGAGATAGCCGACTGATTTTTTTACAGAAACCTGACATGCTAACATCGCCATCACACTCTCAATTGTGGCTTGGGGAGGCTCAACACACAAGCTCACACTATGAGGTAGACCACAAACACATCCTCAAGCTTATTCAAAGCAGAATGACCTAAGTCCATTTTGATGATGTGGGTGGACATGCAAAATGTTACCATGCATACACGGATAATAACAAGGCCTTTAGAGTTTGATTTATAAGAAAATTCAAATGTCCCTGGTAGTTAAACTTTCGTTCAGTCTTGACCACTTCTAACAAGTCTGGTTAGGTTAGCATTTAGTAAAGGACTGTCAACCCAGCTCAAAAGTTGTTAAGTTCTGGCCGAACGTCAGACAGATCTTTGTCTTTAATGCTTGTATATAAAGGACCAGAATTGAGAACCAAGAATATATAAAAAGATGGATACAAGAATGAGCGACACACAGCTGTGGAGCTTTACCAACCACACAGATGCGGAAGAGTGTCTACCGGGTCCAAAGGCCCAAATTTCACACTAATTACATTTGTGTGATAAAGAAAATCACATTTTCTTGTTTGTTTTTATTTACTGGTGTTCTGTGAAATCTTTCTCATGTAAAACATGTGCCTTGGCCCAATTAGGGTTGGGAGCCATTTCTCAAAAGACTTCCATCCTTCTTTCAGTCAAGGACAAACGCCGCTAAGCCTCCCACAAGTTCCAGTAGAGTGCAACAGCCGAGACAGAAGTCGCTGAGAATGCAAATGAGAGGAAGACAGCCATTGCCAAATTTTTTATTTCATGTTTCCATGTCTCGTCAAATTTGGCACGTCTACCGCCAACCACCAAGAGTCTTATTTAGCCTAGTTTGCCGCAAACAAGCTCAAACACAAAAAGGGGAGGATGAAAGAAACATCACAGACAGCGGAGAGACAGCACACTGGTCCCGGAGGATGAGAATCCCAAATTCTGTGTAATCGTTACCCCATACATTCACTTCACATCCTGGCCCAGTAGCCTTCATTCAGCGCTCCTCCCGAACAGATAAAACAAAGCACTCAGTGAGAGGCAGACTGTATAATTGTGTGTGTGTGTTTTCGAGACAGTGAATGAAAGGACTGCAGTGTTGGCGGTCTGCGTTGAGCTGGAGGGGCTGCTGGGTGCAGGTTCGGATGTTAAATGCGCACTCGGATTCGCCGTGGGAGGCCGAGACGCGGAAGGAAGTCCCGATTGAAACAACCGCACGCAAAGTGATAAGGGTACGCTCGCTCTGACAGACGGTGGTAGCCTCAGAGCACAGCCAGAGCCACTGAAGACGTTTCACCTATGCACACACAAACATGGGCTCCACTCAAGGACACGCAGATGGCAGGTGCTTCACAAATACAAGCCAGTGGAGCGGGCCTCATTATCAGCGAGGCCCGTCGGCCAGTGAGCTCACAGGGGCGTGCTAGAAACTTACAGTTTCACTTTGACTGAAGAGGGCTAGCGAGGCGCTCAATGCCAAACATGATGCCGAGAACATGACTACTACCAAAAATCAAATTTCTCAACTTTATGTACCCTTGAAAACAAGGAGTTCCCTTGCAAGAATGAAATGGAATTTGGCACACTTTCACTTTTGAATGATGTTTTTCTTTAGAAATACGCCAAACTCCAACTGCTTCAAACTCTCGAGATGAGACCATTTTGAAATGAAAAACAACACTGACGGCTGGTGGAGATAGCAAGACCTCTAAATGGACTGCAGTGCGCGTTTGTGGTGATGTGTAAAATCACCTTCAAAAGGTCAACCCCCTTTTAACGGTTAGTCAACCTGGATCATCAAAAATTAATTGTATCCATTTTACACGAGATTTAGTGCTTTTTAGTTTTATGTCTTGAGTATCTGTATGGCGACAAGGTCATATTTATACAAAAGTAAGTAATTAAGCAAGGACCACAGCCTCTCATAAACTGAGAGAAACTACGTGGAAGACCTGACCTGAAGCGAGGTATTCAGCAAGTGAACTAAGAAACACAGAGTGGACCCAGGCAACAAAAACACAATAGCCTGAGTTCTTGCCGTGTCTCTCATCTGAGAACACTGTGACTCCTTCCGAGCTCAGGAGGGCTATTTCTTGTCAAGACAACAATGGAGAGATGACAAAGTAGTGCCAGTTGGAGACGGATGAGCAGAGCAGGACCGCTCTGACCGCCAGCCCAAGCCTCAGAATAAAAATAAAACGTTTTCATGTGATATGCATTTGCCTCTTCATGAGCCACAACATATGGAAAATGAAGGAGTGAGTGTGCAGCTCTGACTATACTGGCACTGATTCTCATTCTTTCCTATAAAAAGGAGCCTCATGGGTTGAATTTTGTGGTTTGTCATCTTGCCAATGCTACCAACATCTGCAAGAAGTGGAGATCAATAGACTGACACGAAAAGTGCACAACACAAGAATGACTTCCGATGGCCGGTTGCAGTGTTTAATGCATTTGAAAGAGACAAAAGTGCATGCTTCCTGGTCAGTTCTTTAGTTGTCTTGAATGTTGCTTACTTTCAGTCGACAAACTTGCAGGCACGTTCAGCTCAACCGCGAAAGTGGTTGAATGATTCCTGATCAGCAAACGTACAGAGTGAACCAATGCTGTCTGCTTGTATGTTTGGATGTATGGCCTTCATGTGTGCACGTACTCCCGCATTCCAGCAGGATAAAGGGGGTTCAGCTGTTGTCTAGGCTATTTTGCTGTACCCGGCATGCCACTCGAGGATGGTGGAGGATTGTTCCACTGGGGCGAGGAACTTCTGGCATGGCGGGGTGGATGATTATCGCGACAATGAGGTATTGGAAAGCTTCTTCCTAGAATCCCAATGGATTGCGGAACATAGCAAATTGCACAACCCAGGGAGAGTAAGGGAGATGTCACTCAATCCCTCTCACAGTGTAAAAATAATTAACCAATACTAAACCATCACATGGCAACATCCCCCGTGTCTACTTTGAATTTTGCTCCGACTCGAGGAGCTGCTCCACACTAAATCTTGCCCATTACCGAGTCGACATATGCGGCAACAAAAGAGGCTGCTCTCCAATTTGTTTCATAATGGCTCTCTTCCTGTTACGCACCCGCAAATGCAAGAGAATCCCAATTCCCCGGCACGTCCGGCAGATTAAATTGGAGGAAGTGGCGCACAGCTCCGTGCTGGTTAAACTAGGCTAATGCAGCATCAGAAGCAAGACAGACCAGCAGGCTGGGTGGTTGCTAAGATGATACCTCTGCTCAGCTAATTTTCTCTTGCTAAAGTCCAACACAGACAAAATCAATGCAGTAGAGTAAGACATTTGTAGGGGTGAGGAAAAACAAAACCGTCCCAGTTTCTCGATTTAGGTCAGTGGCAGTTGTGCGCTTGCACCAAGGCTGTCGGTAATTAAATAAAACTATTCCGAAAAAAAGTCTACAGGAGGGAGATGTAGATGAGGAGGAGGGACGCACAAGGCTGGAGTGATTAATTTCTTCTTTGTTTTTCTCCTCCCACCATTGTACGAAGCAGAAAACGTAACCTCATTTGTGTGCCCATTCCACGCTTGGCGCTAGCTTGAGGGAAAGAAAGTATAAAATACGCTAATGAGCTGCGGAGAAACACAAACATTGGGATGCTGTTCGGCCGCCCGGCTCAAAGGAGGGATACTTTGCGGGACATCCATTGACAGCCCATCACATTACTGTCTCCGCAGTCTCCTTCCCTTGTTCTCTTTGTTGATTGCATGGAATCATTTACAGTCTTGCTCCATCCAGATGCAGTGATATGAGCTGACTACACAACAAAACTCATGAATTGTCAGTAAACCAACAGAGAAATGTTTCTACTCTATCAAGACATATTTAACTCATTCAATGCCAGCCCAGTTCAAATGAATAGTTTGACGTCTATAGCCGTCAATGGCAGTCAATGAGTTAATCAATCAATCGTGGGAGAGAACCCTCTGACACCTGATGAATATTCATTCCACAGAGTAGTAAGACAATTCTGTCATTTCAGCTTTGTCGGCACTTGACTGACCCACACAGTCATGACTTCATCCCCATGAAATAAAAATACCCACAGACGCACTCCAAAATCTTGTCGGAAGTTTACATGGCGGAGTGGGAAGCTGTTCTAGCCACAAGGTTTTCCATTCACCATTCTTGCAATGGCATGTATCCCAAGCCCAATAACTCAAAAAGCGCAAAATACTACGGACGGTACCAGTAAGGTTGATTTCAAGACTTCTGGTTCCCAAGCCTATAGACTGTAATTTAAAAGCAAATAAAATGTGGTAAGCCCAGTAAGAGATCACCACTCAAGTCAGACGGTGCACATTTCAACTGATGATGTTTACGGAACGAAAAGACTCAGTGGAAGGGATCAGAGGAAGATATGATATACCCAGGTTACGTTTCTTTAATAAACGAGCAACCTACATAAAAGCTGTATTTAAAATAAAGATGAAGAAGAATTACTCATGAAGACATTAACAAATCTGTGTCACTTCATCAAATCTTCAGACGAAGAGAAAAATCAATATAATCGGCCACAAAAGTGGCCCACTGGCCCAGACCCTGTATTCCTAGGTGGCAGTGGTGATGGTGAGGTTATTGGTGCATTAGGGCAAAGAGGATTATGGCTGCAGTCCAAATCAGGGTCCCGAGGGAGCTTACGGGTGATGCATCATCACTGATGATGTCTGGAAACAGTCCCACTCCAAATCAATGGCTGCTTCCTGGCCATTTCAATCATTCCCATTATTGCCGTCACAGGTGATGTCAGGAGATGCCGACAGCTAAATCTAACAGTAATTGAGGATACATGCATTCCATGCACTAATACCAACTACATTGTACAAGAAGAAGTGCAGTATCATCAATTTGCGGGTCACTATTTATAGATTCTCCACACTCATTAGGTCAGCATGGCATAGCAGTGGGCCCAAAATGGCCCAAATAAGCAGAAAGACGGAATAAGGGCATGATCCAGCAATACCAGAGCTTACATGCGCAAAATATGAACAATTATAAATGTTTAGCTGAACTATTTCAAAGAGTGACAGAAAACATATCAGTCTCATTTCATGGCATCGCTTTGAACCAACGAGCCCTTATTGTGTGAACAATGTCCATGAGGGAAGGAGTCCAGTTTCAAAGACATAAGGCACAAATCACTGACTTGACACTTTTTCTGCGAGCTTTTTCAGTGAGCATGAAAGCAATGCTCAAAGAACTGAAAAGTGATACAGAGATTTGCGACCATCAAGGTCAAAATGGACCCACTGACAGGCCATTACGCGCCAGATAAATAACTACGGACCATATGAGCCAAAAAGATTTCCATTATTGATCCATTAACAGTGAAGATTACTCAATGTGAAGAAGTGCTATTTTTACATTTCCAGTCCCCTCAGGGAAGAAACCCCCACAACACGATCTCTCTCGCTTGATCAACAAAGCCATCTGTCGTCAAACAGAATCTGGCCATGAATCCCAGTGAAACGTGGACGTTTGCTAAGTGGCACATGCTGGATTATTTCCATGCTAGTGTCTGTATATATATTATCTGGGGCCAGCTCTCAACACAAATTGCTTGTTAGCAAGAATAGCCAAGGGGACTCACAGGGAATGTGAACCATCTGACGGTGTAGGTTCCTGAGTTGTGCTGGTGTTGTGGTTATAGCATGCATGCAAATACGGAATTGTTTGTCATATTTTCTGCCTTATTGAAGTCTCCATGTGCCATGCTCTGGCCAAACAAAGGCTCCCACGGTGATTTCCTTCCCCTCTCGTCCACACAAAGGGGATATGTTTCGGCTACTTTTAGAAGCAACACTTGACGCTTAGAGGTCCTCAGACTCCCTCCCCTGAGGGTGGAGAGTGATTGAAGTCGGAAAATAAAGACGCCAGGTGGACGCTCGGTGAGGTTAAGCTTGTGGCGAGCAGGGGCCACTTCAAGTCAAAGTGGATGGATTTTTCAGTAACACCAAGTAGGAGAAAAAAGGGTACTGACATCATCGTCTTGGGTGAGATTGCCACTAGATTGACATACTGTCTGGGAGTTGTGCAACATTACTTTTAATAGCATGTGATTCAGTTTATATTTCAGCTGAAACAAGGGAAATACGCTCATTTATAACACCGACCGATCATGACGATGTCCACAAACCTGTTTTAGGAAAAAATGTTACTCAACAAAGCTCACAAGCCTCTCGAATCTGTCTATATCTGCTAAGTCAATGTAAAAAAAAAGGAATGCAAACTATTGTGTATTTGTGAAGCTCCTAAAAAGACCACATTCAATCTAGCATCAGACGAGAGACGCTCAGACACTTCTTCCCAGAGACAAACAAAACTTCAAAAAAAAAAAAGAAAAAAAAAAAAAGGAAAAAAATCCAGCCCGGGGCTTATTAATGCAAATATTTAACTAACAAATCTCTTTTTATCTCTGTGTGGTTTGAAGGCTTTCCTTTTCACAAGATAAACACTTTAAAAAGGGGGCAATCCCTGCAGACAGGTTGGCTTGAATAAGCAAAGTGGGTCGCAGCAGGAGGTTTAGTAAACCTGATCAATTAAACAGTCTAAGCACTCCACAAAACCAATACAATTAATTTAGAAATGTGAATGAAACATTCAGCGTAGGGTAAGTTGTTTACAATCATATTTTGGTGCTTTAAATTCATCTAATTTCAGAGTTACAGTATCTGATAAAGGAATCAGTGCAGGGACGATGCATAAATCTATAGCTCTTTCTTCTTCAAGTCAAACTATTTCAATGAGTTGAGCACTCATGTGTACCAAGAATCAATTGCAATTGGGCTTAACATTCTTCAGATTGACTGGGAGGGGAAAAAAAATGAGGCGTGAAAAGCCCTTCTTGCGCAAAAGGTTTGGGGAGGAACTGAATGCAGCGGGCAGAGAGGAGATGTGAGGTGAGGCGGGCAGGCAGAGTGCCAACCCGAGATCGACCATCATCAACAAAGAGGAGCACGCAAAGGTCAGAAAAGCTGCTGCGCTGCGAGCTGTGATGGAGACGAGAAGTCCGCCAAATCTCAGCTGTGATGGAAAGGTGAATTAGGCCGATCGATATCATCGTCACAGCTCTTGAATTTACAGTCAATGTACACAAGCCGGTACGGCAGCCATTTAGTGGGAGTGTGCAAGGGCAAGACAGAGAGCTGAACCAAGGATGCACTTGTTCTGCAAAGCAGCCAATTTTAAAGTCCCTCCCTAACTTAAAGAAGCCACTTCTTGTGGTATATTTAAAGTAATCCCCATATTGACAGTTAACACCTTTCTGTGTGGTGCTCTGTGTTGAGTTTATCGGAGCAGACCACACACAAAACGATGAAGAAAAATGCCTGATTTGAATCCTAGAATTGTCGTACTATTCATCTCAAATGTATCCCAATGAGCATCAGCCAATATTCTTAAGATACTGTGTAGCTTTACTGTAACTCATAACAATGTGTTTGGTCCCTGCACTGATGATTCCAATGAAAAACTAATTAAAAGCATAAAATTGTAAATGTGCAAGTTGAAAAAGGAGCTAAGATTCATTCATTGCTAATCCTATTTAACAGCATTTGTATACTCAAAAAGGACAATATTACATCAGAATTGCATAAAAAAGCAGTTTACAGCCTTTTTCAAATCTCATTGCAGCGTAAAACACGCCTCCAAAGGAAGCATAACATGGTTTGTAAGATTTGACAGGAGGCAGAGCAAGTCGCACACCAAAGATCCTCTGTGGTTAGAGCTGCTCTCCTAAGCCCGCCGAGCATCTGTAGTGCTTTATCATCTCCAAGACGTGAGATCCACCGAGGCTGCCGCCTGCACATGCATGCGAGCTACAAATAAACACATTATGCAGAGGCAAACACACACATAACACGAGAAAATCTGGGACAGATGAGTATGGATAGAGATAAAGAAGGCCGAGGCTTGAGAACAAAACGTATTGGGCGAAGTCAGGAGAGTCAGGTGTGGGGGAAAGAGGCAGAGTGTGAGAGAAGGGTCATGCTGGTGTAGTCTTCTAGCTTGGAACACACAAGACAGAGGCAGGAACTGGGACAGGAGGAAACAAGAAGCAAAAAGGGGCAGATCAGAGACAGTAATGTCTTCTACATACTACTGTATGTGGAAGGGAAAGGATACAAAATCGGAGCACATTTTGGATTTCTGTCCATTTACCGAAATCCTTGCTTTGTGAACTTTCCCCTGTGTATTTTTTTTGAAGAAAAAGATCCAACAACCTTCTCCACCAAATTTGAAAACGGAATTAAGGGTTGAATGACAAGTCAAGGTCAAACAGCAGGTTTCTTAAGCGCTATCAGTACGAAGACCTTTCAGGCCTTTCCTCCATCCGTCTTACTCTGAAATTAATCCTGGCAAACCCAGTGACCTAGCTGCACCGGAGGACTTGCGAGTGAAACTGAACTTCCACGCTGACCTCATGCCATTTCCTATTGATGTTATTTGCCCAAAGTGTCCATTTAGGTCACATCCACTAAAGCAGGATTAGTATTCTGCACATCTAGTTTTTCAGATACGCTAAGTAGGTGATGTATATGTGATCATCTAGAAAACACTTCTAATATTGGGCTTTAAAGCATGCTGATTTGCATGAGAGTTACAGTTTACATTGTACAGTGGAGTTTTGCATACATATCTACATATTTCAGTATACTCTTTGTGTCCACATTGAAACAGCTTCTTGCAATAAGACATTTAAAGCATTTAAGGGTTGGGGTTAGCCTATACTCTAGGACCTAGGACCAGAGTTTGAGACCTATCTCGGTCCTCGAGGGCCGTAGCCCTACAGGTTTTGGATGTTGCCCTTCCCCAACACAGCTGATATATGATCCGCTATCAGCAAGCTCTGCATTAGACTGATAACGATCCCATTGATTGGAAACAGCTTGTGTTGGAAGAGGGAAACCTGCAACACCTTCAGGCCTGCGGCCCTCGAGGACCGAGATTGCCGATCCCTGATCTAGGATCTTGAGCATTAGTCTCAAACTCCGACCCTCAAGCATCGCAGTCCTGCATGTTTTCAATGTTTCCCACTTCCAACGCGTCTAATTGAAAGGATCAGCTCATCAGCAAGCTTTGTTGAAACCTGATAACGATGCTAAGTTTGAGACCTAAGGCCTAGAGGAGAGGGGCAATGCCAGTCCTCGAGGGCCGGAGTCCTACATGTTTTCTAACACACCTGAATCAAATGATCAGGATTATTATCAGAGTTCACAGAGGTACTACCTCATACTTGAAAAGTCAAGGTTCAGCAAACAACAAAGTTCTTGTGGGAACACAATCCCACAATCCCAACTCCAAAAATGTTGTTTTAAATTGATCAGCAAAAAAACAAACAAAAAAAAACAACAAAAAAACAAGCAAGGTTATAAAGTCAATTGGAACTCCGAACCCCTGTTTACGCCACAAAAACCTCTGAGGGAGGTCCACAATTGCTGGAGTGTGCATTTGTGACAGCCACCTTTTATGGCCAAAAGTGTCATTTTCACAGCAAACACACATTTTTCCGACACCCTCTCATTTGACTGGATGGATAGCATCACTGCTGGATAATTTTGAACTGACAAACGATTACAAAGAAGACACGTAAAGCCAAAAACAATGGCAACAATTTATAATGTCACATAATCACAGGACAATTTGGACTTTGGAAAGTCAATCATAACAAGGTTTTGTTTGTTTGTTTGTTTTAGAATCTAAAACATTGTCCAAGCTAGCTGGGGCATCTATCTAAAATTTAGATAGATGCCCCAGCTAGCTTGGACAATTGTATTAGCCATCAATTATTACCACATCTCTCCATTTTCACGACCAAATTAATAATGAATTTAAAACAACGGCTGAAGTAACTTGAGGCTGAGCAGAAATAGCTTTGACTAAAACCAGCATTGTGGGCAAATGGAAGCCTTGAGGTCATTACCATTACACTGGGTCACACACAAGCGCTCCCACAAATCAATGTACACTTCCTTTATGGTCAATATGGGCTCGTCGGGATTATGGCCACAGGGAACAGAGAACTGTCACTCCACCAAGCCTGTGCAATCTTTTTTTTTTTTTTTATACAATGTATGAGCACAAAAAAACAAGTGTCTCCTGGCACATTAACAGCGCCTCTCACCTGCCAATCACAATGATTGTCATGGGCAGGCACCCCTGTTTTGTGTTTTTTTTTCTTTTATGAAAATTGCACGCCAGTCATATTTCCCCCTAGTCCCACACAGATGACAAACACTTCTGCTGGCAACACTGCAGGAGAATTACAGACCAGTTAAACCGCCAAATTCTTAATAGGACACATCCCAAACTCAGAGATCACTCATTGATATTAGGAAGCCGGTTTGGAACTTCCTTGACATTTTTATGGTTCTTTTCCAGGCCCATTGTCTTCATCCTTTCAAAACGCAACACGCAGATGACTTCACGTCAAAGCAAATGTGAAATATCCCCAGAAAACACGCAGGGGAGAAGCTCCCGCCACTGGAGTGGAAAAGCAGGAAAGCCCTTGTCGCCGCCGCTGCCACCAATATACGCCTGCCCCCACCCCCGGTGGCCTGTCATAACATTATGCATAGCTGTGGACTAATGCTGCATGTGGGCTTGTCTGTGTTACCAGCAACAATGGGATAAGCTAGCGAGAAGTGGCAAAGGGGAGAATTTAATTCCCCACAATCCATTCATCTCCTTCTCCTTACATCTTCGCGTTTACAGATCGAAATAACCAAGCTTGTTGATAATATCATTGAAAGTGCAGGCTGAAATAAATAGAGCATGGCTTCATTGAACAATGAACCAGCAATGACATTTTCACACATTTGTGTAACAATGCCTTCATATTATTCCATGTGTGGCTCACGTAATGTCTGCACAAGGGACAGCTATAGTGAACAGAAGTGGGCAGGGTGGTTAACGCTCACTTACTCTATTATTTTAGTTTTCATCCATTGTCTTCAACATCTGTTCAACTCACAAGGGAGCCGCCTACATGCTTGTGCTCCATGTTGACGACGACAACAACGTTGGTGAAGGGGCGCCATCTTTGCAGATTGAGATGAGGCGGCGAGGCGAGGAAGCAATTACAAGCTGGTAGGCTTCACCTCGACACACACCCTCCCCCAAACCTCTATCCGTATCTCACCCTTGGGTTTGCTGCCTTATGGAATCATGGCTATAATGGTGGAATGGGCCTTTGGGGCGCCCCGCTCCAAAACAACCTGCTAATCCCCTGTGGAGTGAACTGGGAGAGTCTGGAGGTAACAGGGGAGGGCGGGTGCCCCGTGACAATGAACCCGCCCCTGACACGCGCCATCACCCACGGTGACATCCCCCACGGGAGGAGGGGGTCATGGGAGTGAAGGAGGGGGTCTCGACATTGGTCCTCCTTCCCACAAGAAATAAGCCAGTAAGCTCTTGTGCCACTCCGATAAATCACAACTTGCATGTCTTTGATACAAACCAGCTCGTTAAAATAGTCTAATTATGTGCCTACGTTGTGATGAGCAATGACACGCTTGATTGGTTTTATCAAAGGGTCTTAATGAGGAGAGGAGGAGTCTGTCTGCGGCATAATATGTGACGCTATGTTGCCTTGAGTGACTTATGGAGCAGATTGCTACTTATTTTCATTTTTTATCTGATCTCATAAATTACTCTTTGCATTCAGAAACAGCACAGACTGTACCATACCACCCCCCACCCCCCCAAACACACCCACACACACACACACACACACTCTTGGCTTAAGTCACTTTAGGTATCAGATATGAACATCTTCTCATCTATCTTCTAAGCGTCTTGCTCCAGGTTAAAAACCAGTAATCACTCAACTGGTGGGTTAATGGGCGCCTGAATACCAACTCGCCTGGAGTCCATTCATATTTCATCATTGGCGGCGGCCCGGGCTTTCCTAAATGAGTACGGCTACGTCGGTGAGATGAATCGACATCAAACAAAACCGCCGCCGTCCAATTAAGCGGAGAGCCATTTTGATCTTTATCTAACTGGTCCGACATCAAATGAAACCCGAAGCACTCAGAGTCGCTTCCCATTAGCTAACCTTATGGTCAAATGAGGATAAAAATGGCTAACAAACTTGTTCAAACACAGCCTTGTGTTAACAGACCGAGAACCAACGGGCCCCGGATTCAACATACAGAAAACAATAGTCCAGTCCAACAGCTGTTCTTCCTGGTATGAATAATTTAGGATTTCTTGTTATTCTGTGACCACCTAACCCAAGGATCAAAGTTCAACTCGCGATTCGTCGGATCAGAAATTGTTGAACCAAGTCCCACGCACAAGCCCAGAATTAGAAGACCTGTAAATCACCAAATTCCTTCATCAAATCTGAATGGCTTCTTCCACAGCGTAAGGTACTGGTGCGGGATGAGGGATTGAAATCAACCAATCAATTTGACGTAAGATGATGTAGTATCAAAGGGGCCGGGACCTCAATGTGAAGTTTCTACCATAGAATCACTGCCCACTTTGCTTTTTCTTAAAAGCAAGTGTTGCTGGTGTTGACATCGCCGCAAATCTAATTATTTGAATGAAGGAAACCATAACATTGTCGAAATATATGTGGAATACATTAAGTTTTACTCCAATGGTCCACCCACAACAACAACAAAAAAATACAATACAGAAGTAAATAAACGTGTGCTAAGCAACAATAAATGTTAAGACGCTAACGACAATACATGCTGCTAACACCAAAATGTCTTCATGTTACCATGATATCACTGAAGTAGATATTCCAAGTTCCCATGGCAACCATATGTTGTTCAACGACAGCCTGTTATTTAAAAGGTCAAAATCCACCTGTGAGTAGAGTTAGACACAAAACTTACTGAGGATTAAATTCAATTTAAAAAAATTTGCACTGATGCACGACACAACTGTGCACCTAGACTGATGTCATGACATCATGAGAGAAGCCAGCCTCTTTGTGGTTTGGCATTTCACAACAGGAACACATTGGTTCCTTCCTCGAAAAAAAAGAAAAGAAAAGAAAAGGGGGGTACAACAAAAGACAAGCTCTGCTGCCAAAGAACGTCTTAAAAATTAAATCGCACTTACTGAGGGGAAAGGGATACAGCGCTTTTAATCCAATTAACAGCAGTTTGGGGGGGACAATGGCGACTATTGAGCTTTTAAAATAAATATCCTCCCTTTAATCCAGCCCAAGTGGAGTTTGAAATTGGATAGACTGCAATTAAAATGTAGATCCCTTTGCCCGGATCAAGGATCTCTGACGGGTGACACAGGACAGGTTTTTGGCACTGATTCCAGGCCAAGGAAGTTGACGCTTAGGGGGAAAATCTAACAGGAAAAAGTCCCGCGACCAGAACGTAAGCTGTGACAAGAGGAGGCCAGGGGCTACTTCCTACTTCCATAAGCTTCACTGATTTTAGGTCACGGTGGAAAGGTGGCCTCCAAGTGCATAAGCAGGGCAGGATGGTGCATTTGGATGAGGCATTAACACCAGCACAAAATGTGTTGAGACGACACAAAAAAAAAAAAGAAAAGACATTGATCATGGGGGATTTAAGGAGGCTGGAGCATCAATCCCACACTGCAGATTACAACCTCAAGGGAATATTATTATGAGACGTTTAACATGCTCACAACTCAATGATCATGTCATTGTGAGGAGGAGGAGGTGGAAGAGGAGACGTTGGTGGAGGGGGCAGCAAATAGGAATTCTCACCACACAAGCAGGAATAAAAGACTGTGTTCCAACACCCCCTCTTGCTTCCTACATTCGGTTTGTTGTGGCTTGTTTGTCTCACTTTTCTATTTCACAACCCTCGACAACCTGAAACAATGCACTAGGATAAGGATGCACACATATGAAAGAGAACTATGGCATGGTTCTTCCCTGAAAACAAATCATATAAAATATTAAAAACAAATAATAATAATAATGAAATTTAAAAAAATGAAATAAATATGAAAAAAGGTGTCAAATCCTAAACAACAAAAAGGGACAAATAATTAAGATGCTGTTCATTTAGCAACCCGTGGGGGGCGGGGGGGGTCACAGCGACAACACTGCTTTGCAATGTGGCAGTCAAGCGCTCATCATCAGCTCGGATGCTTCCTATTGTTGTTAAGGGAGAGAAAAAAACAAAAACATCCCTAATAGTAAACAATCAATTGCGGCTTAATTCCTCCAACACAAACAACACTGTGCCAGTGAACGCACCGCGTGTTTTCCACTTTCACACATTGAACAACAAAAAAATGCAATAAACTTACCGACGCCGTATTTTTCCTGTTCCGTGGGTATCCACATGTTTACGGCGGGTGCTTTTAAGTTTGGCGTGGGAATAGCGGCGAAATTAGTGCCGTTAGAGTCATTCTACTGGCGTGCTTTCCTCCGCTCCGTAGTAGGAGTCATTGTTTGGATTTCCGAGGCGAGAATGCGCCACAGCTGGGAGCGGGACGGAGACATGCTGCCTTCATGGCTTGTCGGAAATGAAGATACTTCGCCACATCAATTCACATTTAAATTCGAAAATAGACGACTTGGTGCCGATGACGTCTTCCATTTGTCCTCATTAATTTATTGAAATTTATTTCTATGTGAAAGATGGCTACTGGCCAGTCAGTATTGTGGCTTGTTCAAACTTAGTGGTGTTTTTCGAGGCGTGGCTAATGAAGCAATTAAATTTTTATACAATAGAAGACATTCAAACACGAACGGTGATAAATTAAACAGGATTTTTCTACTTTTACCAAGAACAAACCGAAACATGTTCATAAACGTTAGCGCGAAAAGACGGGCTTTCTAACAATCGGATTGTTGTATGTCCGAGGTGTCATTGAATGCTACTACAAGGCCAACGCAGCCTGAAACAATCGTGTTGCATTGTGGGGGTTGTAGTCACACGCGGTGACGTCAATGTGGTTAGGAAGTGATCCTTTTCGTGATTCGAAAGAAAGAAAGAAAGAAAGAAAGAAAGAAAGAAAGAAAGAAAGAAAGAAAGAAAGAAAGAAAGAAAACCCAAGCTCTAATTTATTGCTTGAGGTGTACAACATGACCTTGACCAGGACCATACAGAGCTTCAAGTGGGACAAGTGATGCATGAAAAATGTATGAGCCTGTATGAAGAAGGAAACTGAAAACTGGAGGGAGTTGCACAGCGTGGCTGTACACGCACGTACGCATCTCTGTGTGCATAAGTGTGTCTATGTGGGTGATGTGCACCAAATGTCACACATTTTTTATGAGCAGGCTGTGTCCTCACTCGCTAATATACCCAATTTCACTCAATCTCTCTCTCTCTCTCTCTCTCTCTCTCTCTCTCTCTCTCTCTCTCTCTCTCTCTCTCTCTCTCTCTCTCTCTCATCATCTGTTTGAATATGGCTCAAGGTGCGTTTGAGTCCGAAGAATTGTGGTTGAAACCTGTTCTTTTGAAAGTGTCAGATGTGCCGTGCTGTCCCATCAGCGCTACCACGTCCGTTTACGCATCTCCCTTGTCGTTTCCAAGGTGAATTATGAATGAATATACCATGGAAAAAATTAGCTGTTGGATGCTCAGTGTATCACAGCTTGGTTGTCAATCACCTGTCTTTTGCAGTATACATTTCTTGCACAGAAAGATACCACAGGGCATTTTTAATTAAAAGAAAACAGACTGAATGGGATTAGTAGTACAGAAGACGTTGCCGAGCTTCAGTCATTCTGATTGGTGCTGTGGGGGTAAATTGTTGGATTGTAGAATGTTCTACTCTGCATATGAATAAATCATAAGCCGAACAGGGGGTGGGGGTATTGGGGTGGTTGAGCACAGTAAAACAGAAACCCCGCAGATTCATCCCTTGGAGGACCAGAGGTGGTCTTGTTTTACAGCAAGTGCCAAACGATGTTTTGCAACTGTGAATGAACGCGCTGTCAACATAATGGCAGTGCAATAGAAGGGTACAAATATAAACATGTGAAACAGAAGCGGGACATGGTACTGCTGAGAAATAGGAGTGAGAAAAATGTTTGCTTTAAAAGCCTTCTCTCCAATTGTCATTTGTTTTTCTGCCTGTTGATTTGCCACAAAGCAGGAAGTGTTGGTCAGATAGTAAATGAGTATAAACATCCACCAGCTTAGACACAGCAGGCAACATCCTCACCTACAAAAGCAGCGGGCTTTGAAATATAG
Organism: Festucalex cinctus; assembly: GCF_051991245.1. NCBI lineage: Eukaryota > Metazoa > Chordata > Actinopteri > Syngnathiformes > Syngnathidae > Festucalex > Festucalex cinctus. The sequence goes on from NC_135426.1 coordinate 11,893,058, forward strand.
CCATGAACAAAAACATCTTCGTAATGGATTACATTAAAGACACACAGTTTTGTGTGTGAAAATAGGCACACAAATAAGCGCCTTTCAACTGTTTCTAGATCCGTAAACTCTTATTTCTGATTAATAATAATAATTTTATGCTTGTAACTGCGTGGGAAGAATTTGGAAAAGGCAAATCTGCCTGTGTAGCTGCCAGGATTCCCAACACTTCATGTCAAACAAGGCATTTCATCTAAAACCGTGCCCCACTGAAGGATGCGTTACCACCGCCAAGCGCAGATGAAGTTTAAGTCTAAAGAGTGTGAATGCAAACGCTCATGTCGGATTATGCACATTCCTCGTTAAGCCTTTGAGCTATTAAAACATATAAAAAGATTTCTGGATCATGTGTTTTAGCGTCAAATGGAATGTCATTTTTAGTTGACAGAAAGCAGATTTTCCCCACTGGTCATCTTGTGGTGGAAAAACACCAGCGCGGGGCTTTTTCTGCATGGGACTTCTAAGTAAACAGGAACAAATGAGTAGATTTGTGGTCTGCGAGTTCATGGTGAGCATTTATGTCAGAGAAATGGGCTAATGAGAAACTGCAACCGGACCGGTCAAGTGTTTTCACTTGTGTCATATTACCACTTAAAAAGTCATAAAACCAGAAGCCTTCTTTTTCTAAGGTTACATGGTTTGCTTGGTGACAAGCAGGTCCAGATTGAGAGTGTTTTTATGACTCACATGCTCCGTGCTGTTGCACTCTGTGGGTGCAAAATTACAGTATACAACCACCTGGACCCCCTAACACCCATCGTCAAAAAACACGATTGTGCCCGCAAGTGTATTACCACACACATACACACATGCCGGACAGATGGCAGTCATAAATGGCTTTGCTTTATCACATTGAACGTATCCCGTCCCATCCCTACACCAAGCCAGTAGAGCTGAACGATTCTGAAAAATAATTTCTTTTTTTATATTACGCTTGTCATGACTGGGTCATGCCAGGGTTAAATTTGGGTCATGCAAGGGTTATGTTTGGGTCATGACCGTGAGGTCAAGTGTCTTTTTTGAACTGATGTAACCATCATTTGGTTTCAACTGTAAAAACGCTACGTGATGTCAGGAGCTATGTGATGTCAAGAATCTTTAATCCCTTTACTTGGTCAACAGCCAATCAGAAAATTCCATGTCAGTCCTGTTACCCACATGTCTAGCCACAGTCAATCCGATCAATTGACTGTCTATTTAAGACAAACCGAGAAGTGTGTGTTTGTCGGATTATTACCACTGTTCCTCTGTGCATCTCCACAACCCAAGGGGGCTTTGCGTCTTTTGATTCTCAATGCATTCTCATTGTTTCTCGTCTAGTCAAGTTTGTTCTATGCCTCTTGATGTTATGCTTTTGGGATCCAACCTCAGAACCTAACAACCCTAAAATAGAGGCAAATGAACTATGACGCAATATAAAAGAAACCATTTATCGTCCTTATAACACACTGTAAACTTTATTGATCTCTATATAAGGACAACCACCACGACCCCCCCCCCCCCCCCTCCCAGTCACAACTCTTCCAAGAAACATGAAAACAACAAAACAACAATGACCAACAGGGGGGAGACAGAACAGGAAGCCTGGCTGGTCACAAGAAGAAGAAGAAGAAGAAGAAGAAGACAAAGAAGAAGAAGAAGAAGACAAAGAAGAAGAAGGAAGAAAGAAAGAAAGAAAGAAAGAAAGAAAGAAAGAAAGAAAGAAAGAAAGAAAGAAAGAAAGAAAGAAAGAAAGAAAGAAAGAAAGAAAGAAAGAAAGAAAGAAAGAAAGAAAGAAAGAAAGCACAAGAGGGCACAGTATGAACCTGGAAAAAAACAAAAACACTAAAACTATAAAATTTGTACGTGTGGTCGGGTGGGCGCATTGGTTAACACTGCTCTGAAGTTATGGAAACATTAAAAGTTATAACAAATTTAGAAAATATATTGGATACAATGTTTTCAAATCATCATTTTTTTACCAGACCAACTCCTGTATAAATGAACTAAAGTGTATCTAAAGAAAAGAGGAAACACTGAATTATGCGTTTTCCTTTTTTTTTTTTAACTTCACTGTACTTGTGGAATGAGCGATTGCGCGTCGTGAGCAGCGTGCAGACAGGCAAAGTTTTGTTTCTCGGATTTAGTCACGAGTCTTGCTCATATGTGTAAAAACCACAGAGAGTGGCGAAAATGGCCGAGCGGCTCCCCGTGGCACACTTGCTCTTTATCTGCCGAGGCCGTTCCATCAGCACGTCGGCTTGTGGGTGTTGGTGTGAGTGCCACGAGTCACCCTACCTACCGGCTGGTGTGAGTTGATGTGTTGAGGCCTTCGTGAGCATCTCAGCCTTCACTAATGCCATAAACACACGAATAACTACTGTGCTGTGATCTCATCTTTTGGTGCCTGCGCAAAGAAACTGTAATTTCTAAGGCTTCGATTCAAGTTGAAAGCAGCAGTTTGGCTGCAGGAAGGATGATTCATGTATTTACACTTACTGGCTAAAACACGACATAGATGCAGTTCAGCATAACATCATTCTGCCTTTATGAAGAGTATCATAGTTAATTTATGAAACTGTCAAACAGTTCTTCATATTTCATTTTGTTTGACGGAGAGATAAGCCAAGCTGGTTTAATGAAATCCTGCTGGTGATCGCAATCTGTCATTTCCTTCCTGATGCGATTAGCTTTGTCATTATATTGGGTTGATGATGATGCTGATGGTTTGGTTAGATAAGTCAACGAGATGGCATGACAAATAGTAGCCGGATGCACGCCAGTCACGAGATGACTTTACTGTGTGCACTTATTAACAACAGAAAACAAGAATAACCCAATTTGTGTCAATTATACATTTAATCCACTATATCCAACTTTTTGGGTTATCAATTTGATCCAAAAAGTTGGGTCAAAATGAATAGGATAGTCAATCTTTATCATGAGAATCTGGTTCGAAAGTGTGCGATCCTATTGATTACCCCCACCCCCCCCACCCCCATCCCGCCTCCGTAGCATTGATGCAAAATTGTGGCCTACTCTGCAGCATTTATATTGCCCATCACTGGGTTTATTGAATAACCCAAAAAGCTGACCCATATTTCACCCTACTGTATTTCAACTAAAATACATTTGTGGACATAAGTTGTTTACATCAGGGGTGTCATTTGAGGGCCACATACAGAAAATCAGAAGGACGCAAGGGCCACATAATGTTATGAAGAGAAATTGTTTAGTCCTAAAAATTGTACAAATAATTTATTTGTGCTTTTGCATATTTAAAAAAATGCTACAGTATATAAACCCAATTTATTTGTAATATGGCAGTAGGGTTATTACAGTTTTGGAATTTTTCATTTTAGTTAGTTTTTATTTGTTTTCAGGGTGGTTCTGTTAGTTTTTATTAGTTTAGTTCTTTAAAAAATGCTTAGTTTTAGTTTAGTTTGTTAGTTTCAGTATTAGTATTTTATTTTTTTTTAAATATGTGTATTACTTGTGCGCAATATTTAAAAAACAACATGGGAGCAACGTCATCTGAAGGTGCTTTTCTATTGGCTGCTGCTAGATGACGTCACTTCTGTGTGGCATACTTTCAAACGTCATTATTCCGGTTTATATAAAAATAAATCTACTAAAAATCACATTTAAAATCATCCCCAAAGGCTCATGTATTAAATTAATTACCAAAGACTAAAATGAAGGACATGTTTGCTATAATTATAGTTAGTTTCAGTTAGTTTTTGTTTTTTAAAAAGCATTTTCGTTTTTATTTTATTTCGGTAATAATATTGTTTTTTTTATTTTAGTTTTTTCATTAGTTTTAGTTAACAAAAATAAATAACCTTTAATGGCGCCTGTTTTTCGATCCCCTCCCTTCTTACTTTGACAAACATTTTTGTTCTGTTTATTTTATTTGAACTGATTCAAATGCCATTTTTAGCATATGTCGCGGGCCACTGAAAAATGGACGGCGGGCCGCAAATGGCCCCTGGGCCGCAGTTTGGACACCACTGGTTTAAATTGTTTATAGTAAATTGTATGCTCTAAGCGAGCATGTCCTAATGGATGACAAGTGGATAGAAATTCAGTGTAATTCAGTGGAAACGCTATCAATGAGTGGTGGCTTTCTTGCGGACGATGAAAGTCAGTAGAGGGAATGCATGTGCTCAGTGGGAGACGCACTAGACTTTACTATGATAACCCCCCATAGCGAGGTGAAATTTTCTTTTTCTTTTTATATATGTGTATATGTGGATAGCAGATTCGCTCATAGCCAACAGCGGTGCAAGCCTGTGATATCTCCACATAAAAAATGCAAACAGTTGGATAGGTGGCAGGAGAAGGCAAAAAAATGAGAGAAAGAGGAGCAGGATGATGACACTGACAGATAAGGAGGCGCAGCAAGAGAGATGGATTGATTTGCAGCAACACACAGGCAAGGCAAACAAACAGAAAAAAAGTCAAACTCATCTCGCAAATGTCAGACCATCTGATTGGAAACTCAACCAGAGTGTGGTTATTTTTGTATTTTGTCCATATTTGAGCACAGATGAATGGCTTTACTCTGAAGGATGAGAGAGAGGCTCCATTTTCATATGGATCAAACACTGTCAATCAAAACTGAGAATTATTATGGTTGTTAAATTATCAGGGTTATAATCGTTTGGGATTTTTCATTATACTGTACATAGTGAGCGCTGACCGCTGCAAGCTAGGTCTCTATTGTTTTTAAAGAAACTATTATTATTATTCTCCGAGGGCCTAAATATGTCAAACTTTGCACACACCTGTCCTGGTGGAAAAAGTAAGTGTATAAATGACACAAAAATGGCTCTGTACTGTAGCACGCCCTACAGAGGTCGATTTCATTTTGATTTTTGTTTTTGAAATTCTGTTAGTATAAAGGATTTTTTTTAAAGCAGGTTTGTTAGTTTTATTTTCAAAAATGCTTTCTTTTAGTGCACTGAAATTATTTCCGCCAGCCCCTTCCATATAAATTGCTTTGATAACGTTACGTTCTGGAGTTGGATCCCAAAAGCGCAGACACAAATAAGATTGTAACTATTTATTCGGATAACATCGTGGGTAACATGTGGGTAACAGGACTGACATCGAATTATCTGATTGGCCGTTGACCGAGTAAAGAGATTAAAGATTCTTGACATCACATAGCTCCTGACATCAGATAGCATTTTTCCAGTTGAAACCAGATGATGGTTACATCAGTTCAAAACAGACACTTGACCTCACGGTCATGACCCAAACATAACCCTTGAATGACCCAAACTTAACCCTGGCATGACAGATAAGTGCAGTGTGAAAAATGCCTTCATTGTAGTCTTCAAAGGCAAAATCCAAATGTGGAAGTTTGTGAGACTGTCATGTTCCCGTTTTCTACCTGTCCGTTCTGACATTTTGTTTGCGTTTCTGTAGCTTCCTTTGTGATTGTTGGTGGGCGGAGCCTCCTGTATCACACTTGTAGTCCATGACAATTAGAAGGACGGTGCTGGATTATTGTCTTGTATAGCTTGGATCTGGGGAGGTTTAGTTGAGGAGGGGAATATTAAGCTAATTAGCATATTCAATGATTGTCCTATGTGACATTTTGTCGCGATTCACCTTGAAGCTGCAGTCAAACATACGTGAAGACTCGGCAACGCCCTCCGCCCCCGGCCTATTCGCAGGCGCTTTTGAAGACTGTTAGCAGCTTCACGTACATGTGCACACACCAAAATGCACTCGAGGTATCTTTGATCTTCGACCGTCTGCATACATTACCAGGTTGGAATCATGAGGGAGGGGAGAGGAAAGATGCAAAATTATGAATTCTAGAGGAATCCTCTGAAGACAGTTTGAGGGTAGACTATAAAATCATGCGTTTTCATTTTGTTTTCAGTTCAGACAATTGCTGTTCCCTTAACCAATATCTGGAATTGAAATTGTTATTCTTCCAAGGTTGTCTGAGTGTCTGACCTTGGTTCTTTGTGACTTTATGTGTCAATTAGAGGCTTCTCAAGCCTGGCACCCCAAGCAGCAGCCAGAGGTCATATATAACAATCATCATAATAATAATTCCCAGTCAGACGTTGCACACACTCATTTACATCCCACTCACTACGATTTTTAGCTTTTGGCATTATTGCGCTTCTGCTCTCACTTGTCCACATGTTTCTACTATTTTATTTTTTGTAGTTTTGTTTATTGCTGTATTAACTTTGTATTCAACATTTTACAGGATTCTGATTGGCTTTATTTTTGTTTGTTTAGCATAAGATCCATGAATGTTGGGAACAAGTATGTCTCATACTTCTGATAGATTCCCCAGGCACACTATTAGGTACACTTCCACAATGACGACTGTTCCAAATACTCTTCTACTCTCATCTATTGATTGAGTGCAACAGGTAAATCCATCAACGGGCACCCGCGGGGTCTGTGTTTATCCGCAGCTCTGAGCCCAAAAGGCGGGCAGGCGAGGGAGAGTAGAACCCCCCCCCCCCCCCCCCCAGCGTGCCTCGCTACAGGTTCACAGGAGCTTCCCATGGCTTCAGTGGGCTGCACCCCCGCAGAGCACAGTGGGTGGTGACCTATTGCAACCAAAATATCACCATGGAAGAGGGAGGGCAGAGATAAGAGCATCGGATTTGATTGCCCGTTTGTGCTTGAAGAGGAACGGTGAGGCGAATGTTGCCAGAGAGCAGAGTGTGATTGTGGTGGAGCAAATATTACTTTCTATGTATTACCTGCCTGATTTCATGTTATGTTGTTTCTATTACTTGTAGCCTTATGCAACCTGTGCTTACGTAAGGTATTCATCAGTGCCAAACTTCCCCCTCTTTGTGGCCTCCAAGGTTGCCAGGCAACTCAACAAGGTCTACTTATTGGTGTCCCAGCAACTTTTTGTGCCAAGACGCACACACATTGAAACCCGTAAAATAGTAGAGATAGACCGATAAGGTTTTTTCGGGCCCGATACCGATACCAATTATTAGTAGTGAAGGATGCCGATAACCGATATTTGGAGCCGATATTCATTTTCACTAAAAAGGGACATCAAAATTTGGAAAAAATACAAACTCCAGCTCTTATCTTTTTTTTTTTTTTTTTTAAAGCATATGTTTATTGAGCAACTTTTAGGGTTAGTAAAATATTTTTAAGGGGTTTTTTTTCTACACGAAATAAAAGTCTTCCAAAATTTAAAAATATCCAAAGTATTAAATTTTTACTTATCTCAGTTTTAATTTCAACCAAAAACAGAAGGTGCAGAGAGTTCCCAGGGTCGACAAAAATGAAAATAAAAACATTTACATTTAAATTAGTTTCCTGAAGTTAACACTTAAAAAAAAAATGGATCTATTATCGGCCATATGATTCGTCAAAATGGCCGATGCCGATATTTCTCAAAATGCTAAATATCGGCGCCGATAATCGGCCCAGCCGATAATCGGTCTATCCCTAAAAATACGTTGGATCATTTTGAGATTGGTTTCATATTGTTTGGTTATCAAGTTGCTAAATAATTGCTCAACAGACACAACGGATCCTGATTTTCGTCTCATTTGGCAGACCGGTCGTTGCCAAACTTAAGCCTGCACAGACCATGTCTAAATATTGGCGCAGAGATTTTCGTGAATTTGATCAGGCGCAGGCAGAAAGATTTCGAGCTCCGCGAACATGCGTGCTGTATGTCAATTAAATTAAATTAATTAATCGTATGTATATATATACTTAAATCATATGTATGTCATCAATATGTGAACAACAGGCATCAAACCCTCTGAATCATTGGATATTTTTTTTTTAACCCTCTTGCTAGGTTGGTTCCTCAGGAACTACAATAACAATGCTCCCGGGTCAATTCGATCCAGGCTATTTTTAATGATGAAAATGCATCCCATTAAAGGGATACTTCACTTATTTAGCCCATTATAGCAATAAACAGTTAATATTTTGTCTATAATTCTGTCATGTTGCTGGGCTCTCACCCCGGGTTTTCACCGGATGCGGTTGCGGTGCGGTGCGTCTTGACTGCGTGCTCCGGACGGGTCAATTTTTTTGTCAATCCACACCGGCTCCGCACAGCTGCGGTCCGGCAGCTCCGTCGCCGCCCACTTCCCAACGTGTCTCGCGGGACCGCGCGCGCGCGATCATGTGGCATTTCACAACGACAAACATACAGAAAGTCTGTGCTCAACAGAGAAGCAGAAAGAGAGGTAGACTTCTTTTGATTTAACCTTTTCTTCTTCTTCTGCTATGAGATTACATGCAGCATCCTTTTTTTGGTTGTCCTTGTAAAGTATATTAATAACGAGAGTCGGGTCAGTGCGGGTCCACTCTTTATTTCTGTCTTCCCCGTCCGGCTGCCGCTCAGTACGGCAAGCGAGACGGGCACAACAAGCAATCACGAACATCAAACTCACAATACATTACAGTCCTTATAAAAAGGATGTGCCGTGTCATATATTATTTTGTGGTTTTCCACCTCCAATATAAACCTCTCCTCGTCCATGTTCGCTGGCGTCTAAACCGTGAATGAGCACATGGCCCGGCGACGCCCACGTCACGTTTTGCTGAAAAACTTGCGAAATAGGAGCTGGCGAGTGTTTTATTCTGAAAGGTAACCGGAAATTTATTTTGAAACTGCCTCGGTCTTCCTGTCCCGCTCGATGTGTTTTGTGCTAGCTTGCCATTTGCCGGAGGCCTACCGCTGCGGCGTCCGGCAAAAATAGAAAATAGATCTATCCTTGCGGAAGGCCTGCGGCACGCCGCAGCTGAGACGCAGTCGACACGCAACGCACCCGTAAGCGGTGTAAACTGCACCATTCGAATGAATGGAATCTAATTGCTTGCGTCGCCGGACCGCACCGCAACCGCATCCGGTGAAAACCCGGGGTCAGTGTGTTTTCCTTGTCTCACAGTGCCTGATTAATGAGAGGGGCGTGTCCCCTGCACCACACCTGCAGTGCATCACCTATTAGGCCTTCATAAGGACTGGGACTCCTTGCAGCCACTGTCGGGTCGTTGCTCCGTCTGCTCACAGCCATCGTCTAGTGTTTCTACTAGTGATGTGCTTCTCGGTTCGAATCCCTGAAGCGTGTGCAGAGTAATGCAGATGAGTGGTTCATGAACGGCGTGTCAATGCGTGTGTTGATGACGTACGTGGTGACGTTTGAAGCCCCACGAAGCAGGTGTACCACGTGACTGATTCAGGAAATGATTCGCTAGGTTTGAGTGTAGTTCGAAATAAAAGCGGCAAAGAAACGCTATGGATTCCCCTTCACTTTTTGTGTTTTCGGGTCCCTTATAGCGCTACTTTTTTTGCTTTTGGCATTCGATTTGACGAGCCTCTTTTTGCGATGGAACCAGCAAGAAAGAGATTTTCCCTTGTTTAGGAGCACTTTGAGCAGATCTCACCTCAGAAGGTAATGCACTGCAATTACGGTACTATTTTAACAGATTCCAATAATAAAATAAAATAAAATGTGACAACACATAAAATTCACATTTTTCTGTTCACAGTTGAAAGTCCCCTTCAGTACTGGGAATCACAGAAATATACGCGTCCAATTCTATACAAACTTGCTATCTCATATCGATGCACCCCTGCTTCATCAGTACCATGTGAAAGAGTTTTTTTCCAAAGCAGGTGAAATTCTCTGCAAAAAAAAGAAACCGCCTGAGTCCAAAAACTTCGGAAAAAATTGTTTTTAAATAAAAATGAATAAGCACTTTATTTTACCTCCTTATTTCACATTTTCACTTGTTGCATAAGCACAAACATAGACAAAGTAACACAGAACAATTCATGTTAAAACACTCTTCAAATATATATTCTTTTGTATTTAGAGCATGATTTACACCCCACCATTTTATTGCATGCACCAAGCATGTTATACATTTTTCTGTCCACATGATGGCGTAGTCGAGGAAATGAATCATCTTGAAGCCCCTACGTGTGTGTGAAGCATTTAACTGCAGGGCTTCACTGCTTTACGGGGCTTCATTTTGCCATCACTAGTTTCTACTGTTTTTCGCCTTCGCTAATTATTATAGTCCAAGATTCTCGATTTTCATCTACGTAAGTTTTGCTACGTCTCTTTTTGTTCCCACTTTTATGTGGCGTGTTTCATAGCTATAGTAAGTTGTTGCTTTCTTGTGTTTGCGGTTTGTAGCCTTCGGGTCTTTTTGTGTTGTGTTAATTTCCCTCCTTGCAATTTGCAAGCACTTTTTGTTAACCTTTTTCCTGGCTGTGTCCAGCGCTTTATGTTCATATTAACGTGTTTTGGTGAATAAAACCTCTCGCTTACTCCTGTGTTCTGTGATTCTGGGATCCACTCTCCGGTCGCACCGGAACCTTAACAAATTCATTTGATACTTTCATTTCATTTCATTTGTCACGTACAAATAGTAACTTTAAAAACACATTTTGCAACTTGCTGTCGACTGAAAATGACATCACACGGGCTCAGGTAGCCAATCGCAGCTCAGCTGTTTTCTTGGTTTGGTCATGTGACATTCACAAGCTGAGCTGTGATTGGTTACCTGAGCCCGTGTGATGTCATTTGCAGTCGACAGCAAGTTGCAAAATGTGTTTTTAAAGGTACTAATTGTGCATGAAAAATGATGAAAATATCACATTTATTATAGGCATAATGTTTGACTTCCAAAAATGGCTAAATAAGTATCCCTTTAAACATTAACTTCTTCCGTTGAAACAATTTTAAATTAACAATTTTTAACAAGTCCCATTATGAAATACTATTTGTTGTTCTTTAACTTTAAAATGGGTCACTTTGACCCGGCCTATGTTTAATGTTTTAAAACATTTCGTTTAACATTTAACTGAAAATATGTCAAAGTTAACAATTTTGTCTGCTTGATGAAAAGTTTCATAAACAAAAACGAATACTTGTATTTTTTCACCAACTAAATGGGTCAATTTGACCCAGAATGTGTAATATTCCTTCACAATGCAATATATATTCTTTTCATTGCACATATGTCGTTTCTGATTATGTGAAATTTAATATTGTGGGGGGGGGGGGGGGGATATTTTCTTTTTAACTTTAAAATGGGTCAATTTGACCCCGACTATGCTCGATGTTCCAAAAGAACCCTGAGAAATATTGTTAGAACCCATTGTTAACTGTTTTCATTGCCAATATGCTAAAATTAACCATTTCTTACTGTTGTTACCAAGTTTAATCGACAATTTTATTTCCTGAGCCTCATGACGCTGCACAAAAGTAGTGGAATCTGCCTCACCAACAAACTTGGAGCCATATTGTCTGTGTCGTGTCTTATTTTAGCCTCACATCCACAAATGTGTCAAACGGCAGCCTTTTTTTTTGAGTGCCATGCTGCCACTTTGACACATGATTTGCGACGGGAGGATCGCCGGCCCTTGCCAAAATGGCAAAACCGAGCTTTGCGAAAGAGCTGCCAGGAGGCCTCACATTTGCTTCTGTAAAATGCGACTTTCCGCCCTGTGATGGAACAATCCGCGCGCTGTGCCGCATGTCGCGTGCCAAAATAAACTCACACTAGCCGCCTTCTGTATGTTAAACGCAGCTGTAGTGCACAGAGGCCGCCCTTATAACCTCACACAAAGCGCATGGATTCAGCGCACATGCCCTGCCTCCGCCTACAATTTGTATTTCTACACATTCCACAACCCGTCTACATTTATTTGGGCACAAGGCATAAAGGGTCAAATTAATATTCAGATCATTTCTAATTCAATTTCTTCTTTGGTTGCCCCCAATCCTGTAGAGCAGGGCCACATCCAGAAAATCAGAAGGACGCAAGGGCCACATAATGTTATGAAGAGAAATTGTGTTTAGTCTTAAAAATTGTACAAATAATTTGTTTGTGCTTTTGCATATTTAGAAAAATGCTACAGTATATAAACCAATTTATTTGTAATATGGCAGTAGGGTTATTATAGTTTTGGAATTTTTCATTTTAGTTTTTTATTAGTTTTCAGGGTGGTTCTGTTAGTTTTTATTAGTTTAATTCTTTAAAAAAAAATGCTTAATTTAAGTTTAGTTTGTTAGTTTCAGTATTAGTATTAGTTTTTGTTTTTTTTAATGGGTATTACTAGTCGCACCATGGGAGCAACGTCATCTGAAGGTGCTTTTCTATTGGATGCTGCTAGATGACGTCACTTCTGTGTGATATAATTTCAAACGTCATTATTCGGGTTTATATCAAAATAAATCTACTAAAAATCACATTTAAAATCACCCCCAAAGGCTCATGCATTAAATGAATTACCAAAGACTAAAACGAAGGACATGTTTGCTATAATTATAGTTTTAGTTAATTTTGTAAACATAAAATGTAGTTTCAGTTAGTTTTCGTTTTTATTTTATTTCGGTAACAATATTGTTTTTTGAATTTTAGTTTTAGTTAACAAAAATAACCTTTAATGGCATCTGTTTTTCGATACCCTCCCTTCTTACTTTGACCATCTCCAAACATTTTTGTTTTGTTTATTTTATTTGAACTGAGTCAAATTCCATTTTTAGCATATGCCGCGGGCCACTGAAAAATAGACGGCAGTCCGGAAATGGCCCCCCAGGCCGTAGTTTGGACACCACTGCTGTAGAGGACGACATCTGAACATATTTCAAGTAGCAAAGATTTATCAGCTACAAAAGAGGAAGGTGAGCAAATAGAGGACATTCCTTGAATAGGAAAGGGACTTTTTTTTTTTTTTTTTTTTTTGAGGAATTGGAACAGAACCAGCTGTCTAGTAGCTTGGCTCACAACTGATTGGAAACCCATCTGTCTTTGAAAGTGGGCAAAATGGGACTCACATCCAACTGGCTGCTTCGCTTCGCTTCCACAATGGAAGCCAAACAAGCAAAAGGCGACAATCAAACGGGTTTGTTTGTTTTGCTTGGCGAGAAAGTTGCAGGTAACGAGGTCACAAGTAACTATCAATGTGTGTTTAATCTACTTCATCAGATGGATGGTTGACAATAGCTTATCAGCTTCGTGTGCGCACCTCCAGGGTTTAATGGATTTTTCACGGGCCCGAGATAAGTGAGCGCAAAAAGCATTCAATGCAGATTTTTCTCTCAGATTCTGCACGAAATCGACAAACGCAGACAAACGGCAGTTCTTGTTAAACGTTTAAAAAATGGTTTGCACTCGGCGCTGCGGGAGTATGATGAGGTTTGAAGTTTGAGATGAAAAGGAAGAGCAGAGTTGGGACTTTTTGACCGACCTTCCTCTCCCTCCCCCGCCGCGTCTCTCTTGGTTTCGCTTTGATCAATTCAAATCCATGTCGCAAATCACGGCGAAGGGCGTGTTGCCGACAAAGGCCTCCGTCACCCTTAAAAGATGAATAGGAAAAAAAAACAAAAAAGCACAAGGCTATCAAAAACAGGAGACAGGAAGTTGCATGCAAATATAATGAAGACAAATCACTTAACCTGATGCAATTAGAAATTCAAAGGGAGGTGCCTTTTTGATTTCATCCACGCAAGACTGGATTTTAGTCGTTGATGGTCAGCGGCATTGAACGGGAGCCAGAATTTCATGAACGTGGTGTTTAGCTCACAAAATGAAATGGCAATATCTCTCAACTAGAGTGCACATTAAAGCATAATTCAAACTTGAAATGGAACCACCTGGTTCATTTGGAGATTGTCATCGCTCTTGTTGCCGTGGCGACACAGAACTATTTTAAACTATAGACTAGCATGCAAACCTCTGATGTTGTGTTAGCACTAGCGTGACTGTTAACTGAATTGTTGCGTGCCTGGCCTAATAAAGAACATGGCAGCCCATAAGTTGTAATAACAGTGTTCACCACTAGATGGCAGACATCGGTTCAGCCTGCCTCCAAAGCCAGGACTGTACTTTTTCATCAAAGAAGAAAAGCAAGCAGGGCCACTAAATTAGCTCAAGCGAACAGCGTTTTTCAGGTAAAATAGGAAGTGGGTCGTCACCAAATTCTGCCTAGTCGCCACGACAACATCGATCTCAACAGTACACAAAGAGCCATTTTGTTTTTTCACAAGAATCGTTGACAGTTTGTTTTAACTCAATTTGTGTCCGCCAAAAACATTCAATGTTTAAAAAAAAAACATGATAGCTTAATTTGACATCTGATCTGGGTGTCAATCTCCAAACCTGCCACATAATTTTGATAACTAATTGAATGTTTTCTTGTCATTTTTGTGCACATCAGATCAATATTATCAGTTATAACATCCCTGTGATGAAAATAATGCGGCCTGCGATTAAAATGAATTTGACACCTCGATTCAAGGACAAGTCAAAACACGTTAGCTTTAGCCATTTAGCACGAACCATTTTTGCTTGGAAAGTCAATTTCAAAACAGTAAGGAGGGAAAAACAAAATAACTACCATGTGTCCAGACAGTGACATAAATACTTGTAGATGTCTTAAATGCTTGCTCATCGCTATAAAATAGAACAAGTGAGTCACTTGAATTCAACATCCTGAGTCTCGGTTGGCCTTTAGGCCTCAATATTCATTCCCTGACAACCTGCAGCCGCGGGACTCGCCATTTATGCATTATTGAAAAACGAGGCAGCGCGACGATTAATATTCACACCATTTCTATCGTCTGCTGTCAAGCAGGCGCCTCTCGCTGCCATCTCTGCCTTGGCGCCATCATCTGTATTCCTGTGGCATCAAGTTGATCGGGGCCCGTGCCCACCCATGCAACGTGCACAGCATGCCGAGCGGCCATCACACTGGGCTTCTCTGTGTTGCCTCTTTCTTGAGGCAGGTGATTATCCACTGGCTGCTTCTTTCCTTCCTGTTATTTCAAATAAAACTTCAAATCAGCATTAAAACCACGTGCGTAAATCCCTACTTTTGCCATCTAACGTGGTTGCAGTGCACACTCCTGTTTATTAACCACTCAGCGCAGTGAAATTAAATAATGCATCACAGAAACATATCTGTGGGAATTTCACTCGCTCCATTGCAATTGAAGCCGACTGTGAGGGAAGGCCATTTGAATTTCAAACAGAATGGCTCCCCCTAGTGTGCCAAAGACGCTCTTTGCGAGTCCTCATGCAGTGCCAGCCTACTGAAAAATGTGCCTGGTATAATCTCAAGCATTTAACTAATTGGAATCACTGTAACACTTAATGCAATGATACAGACCTGGTTAGTGACATGCACAACAATTAATTCAGCTCCCATTCTTTCTGACTGTATTTTTTTTACAGCGGAGATAAATGGGGGCTAATTTGACTATGCTCCACAGTAAATATCAAACTTGGAAACAACTTTACTGATGCCCAACCACCGGTAGATGACAGCATTGCCCCATTTTATACGAAATAAACAGTTTCAGAGTCCATGGTAGAAATGGCTGTATTTTGGCAAACCTCAATAATAAAAGAACGGGACGGGACAAAATGTAGGCCAGTCTATTCTGTTATTTGGTAGATTCGGTTTTTATATAATTATTGAACATAATATCACATTGGTATTAAAAATTTTGAAATTTTCTGAAATGGCTGGCAGTGAATGAGTTAAAATGCATAGACTGCAAAATGATTTAAATCATATATTTAAGAATGCATCCAATGTGGCGTTTAAATATCTGTTTGCATCTGTGCAGTCATGGGAAGGAACATGAAGTGACAAGTATACACTTACTAGCCATGGCACAACCTGCACGTCCTAAAGAAATACGAAACAAGAATGAACAATGTCGAAAAGTGCATCAGCAAACATATATAATCTAACCGCAACAATACAGAATAATATAGATATATGGGGCTAATAGCTAATAGGGGAGAAAATAATCTAAAAAAATTATTATGTCCCGACGTCCTGGAAGAGGACTTTATTGTGAAAAATGAGAAAAATGAACTGCACTTTTTTTTTTTACTCTTGAATTAATTAGTTTTAGACTAGCAGAATCCAGTGAAGATTAACACCATATTCAGACTTTGCTCTTGAGGGTGTGGATTTGCATATAGTGCATCGATAATTTTAGCCTGGGGAGAATACACGTTTGTTTATAGTACATTCGACAAAAAATAATAAAGTACTGTAGAGTTTGAAAACTGGTGTGCAATTGCTGAGCTTTTCCTACATGTGGCACCACAAAACATCGCACCTTACTGTTAAATGCCTCGTGGTATAAAGTGAGTACATTTCGAAGAGTATGCAAATAGAACTGTGGTGAAAACGTGACCGTTCAAGGAGACGCCCACAAGTGCGCACAAATACGTCACGCGCGTGTACACGCGACTGAGATCCTGTCCGCTGATTGGTCGGCTTTGCCGGTAAAAAGTGGTAGTGTCGCGTGATCGGCTCAGCACTGGCGTGTATGAGGGAAAATGTATCGTCTCGGACAACAGTGTACCTCCCAGATCGCTTTCAATTCCTTTTTCTTCACAGTGCCGCGGGGGTATTTTCATTTTGCGAGACAACACAATAAAAGCTGGTCGTGTATTGGCTGATTTTTGATCAAATCCGGTGGATTTTTGGCAAAGAAAATGCGAAAGGCCAAGAAGAAGAGTGGCAGAGGTGAGTAAAAAGAACGGGCCTCGGTGCGCGCGGCCTTGTTTGACTTAGCGAGGCGTGATGGGGGTTGTAGTTTTTTGAGGAGGCGCTTGGCCGTTGAGTAGCGATAAACGTGTCTCGCGCGCGGACTACAAAAATGGGGTTGTATTCGTCAAACCGCATCTTGTCGCTATCTTAGCAGCTAACACAAAGCAGTAGAAACGTGTGAGCGCGCGATGATATATGTTTTGTTTTAATATTATTATTATTGTCAAATCCCGGAGGCGTTTATGTAGGGATGCTGGCAAGGCTTAAACTGTAATGAACGTTCATTTCCACACTTTGCAGCGTTCGTCAACATCCGGTAGTTAAGCGTCGGTTAGTTTACGTTAGTTCACTTGTTAATCTAGAGTAACTTCTTTGTAAATAACAAGCCAAGACGCAAAATGTCTTGGAATGGCCTTGTTTTACGTAGTTCTGATTATTTCTCAGGTGTAGAGCCGTCCCGCCCTGTTGTAGGATCAACGTTACAACAATGTGGCGGGGCTGATGAATGCGGACATTCTTCGCTCATTGTTTTGGGCGTGTTAAAGGCGGTGCTGGCTTCTTCCCTAAATAAATCAGCTGTTCAGTCCACGTCAACACATGCACTCAAATGGCCTCAGCAGCTGAACGTGCTCAAATCCACACACCACGCGTGTATCATCTTTTAGCAACTATGTTTGAATCTGAAAGATGTGGGGTTTAAGGACCTAAAATAAATAAATAAATATATATATTTTTTTTTTAAAAAGGGCAGGTTATCATGCTCTGTCACTGCATTTGTGACCCATGCCCTTCCGAACTGAACAGTGTGTTTGCACAGCCTGGAAAATAAACCTGAATCACCCTGACATGTAATCTGCAAACCAGCAGCATACGGGAACAGATTAGATAACTGTGCAGTTTGCTGCTGTGGTACCTGTGCTGTGCCAATATTACATAACTGAGTCACTCGTGTACTTACTGTATTATTTTTTTTCCCCCCTCCCTGCCTTCTTCTTCAGGGGCGCAGCATGGAAACGTGCAGCCTTTCAGCGACGAGGACGCCTCCGTGGAGACGCTCAGTCATTGCAGCAGCTTCAGTGATGTTACCAGTGTAGCAGACGAAGGTGGGCATCCCTTCTGATGTTGTATTAATGACATATTTGTGAAAGTACTAATAGTGGTTAATTTTTTAGGTGGCGAGGTCAGTGAGGATGCAGCCCAGGAGGATTTCCAGTACAAGCTTAAGGGGTTCATCGATAGCACGGTGGACAAGAGGTATTTCTATCCGGCATGATTTAATTATTGCAATGAAAAGATGAGCCACAATCCACATTTTTGTTTTTTCTTTAGTGCTAAGACCAGACAGGGGGCGTTGGACGGGCTAAAGACGGCAATGGCCACGCGCATCCTGTACGAGTTCATCTCAGAGCGAAGGATGACCATCACTGATAGCATTGAACGCAGTCTGAAAAAAGGTGAGTGGTGTGGAATTTAATTTTACCCGTGTGTGCATCTTAAAACGAGTTGCCACTGTTAGGTAAAAGTGAGGAGCAGCGAGCTGCGGCGTCTTTAGCGTGCCTGCTCTGCATCCAGCTGGGCTCTGGCATCGAGAGCGAGGAAGTGTTTAAGACCCTCAAGCCGGTTTTCAAGAACATCCTGGCCGACTGCTCGGCCAACATGCAAGGCCGACAGGCGGTGAGTTGTTCATATTGTTGCTACAAAGCAACTTTTGGAAAAGAAGCTGAAATAAAGCTCTTATTTTAGGTGGCGACGAGTTTGGGCCTATGTACGTTAGTTGCGGAAGATGATGTTTTGGTAAGTTCCTTTTTTTTGGTTAGTAGTCGCATGCTGTTTGGACTTGGAATGACCTCCGCCGCTTACGTTGTCCAGGACGTGCGCGCCACCATGGAGTGCTTCGAAAACCTCTTCAGCCGCTCCTATGCCAGGGCAGACGGCACGTGCGCCTCCATCAGCGCTCCGACCAGCCAGCTCCACACCAACGCCCTGCTGTCCTGGGCCCTGCTGCTCACCATCTGCACCGGCAGCCAGCTCAAAGACATCTTGCACAAGTACGTCACGCCAGATCTCCACCAGCCAATTCCAAACAAATTGAGAGCATTTTTGTTGTTCAGACATCTGCCCAAGCTTCCGAGGTTGCTGGAAAGCGACGACGTCAACATGAGAATCGCTGCAGGCGAGACTATCGCGCTGCTCTTCGAGCTGGCCAGAGATCTGGACCCTGTGAGTGTCTCGTGCTAACCACTTTGATAATGGTAGAGATTTATGTTTTTGTAAATAAATTATGAATTTACAAAATTACAGATTGGCTATTAATAGGGAATATTGTTAGGGAAAACATTTTAGCATAATACACACACAAAAAAACCATTCAAGACCAGAAAATTGCTTTAAACTAATCATTAATTAAAAAAAAAAAAAAAAAAAAAAGAAGAAAACATTAAATATTTCACCATGCAAAAAAAATATATATATTGCCGCCACCTTTCTGCTACGGATACCTGAAAGAGAACTTGGCAAATGTAGTGTTTGCAACTATTGTCTGACCCAATGGATCGACCGCCGCTTACCTTCCACAGCTGGGGTCTGCAAGTGGTTGTCGGACTCCCGCTGCGTGTCTCCCTCCGCTTTGCTCTTGCTAGCTTTTGCTGGCTTATCCCACTAACTGCGCTTGTTAGCCACTCCAGCTCTTAATTCCGCCACTCCTGTATTTGTATTCTTGGATGAGCAGTATTAAAGTCAACATTCACGTTTTGGTTCTGAGGGTTGATCGTTTATTTAAAAAAATTTAGGTTTATAGTAGTTTGCAAAAAAAAGATACCGCTAATTTTGCAATCTAGTGTGAACAATTTTTTAATTTACCAAAATGTTCCACCACTTTGGATCTTTAAACGTCGCCATTGTCTTGTAGGATTTTGAGTTTGACGGCTGGGACGAGCTGTGCGACAAACTGAACGCGCTGGCCACCGACTGCAACAAGCACCGGGCCAAGACGGACAAAAAGAAGCAGCGCTCGGTGTTCAGGGACGTGCTCAAGGCCGTCGAGGTGAGTCCGAACCCGGATTATTGCGCTTTACAGTTGGCACATTTGCGAGTCTGATCATGATCTCTTCCAGGAGGGCGACTTCCAGTCTGAGATCATCCGCTTCGGGACAGAACGCATGACCATCGACAGCTGGCTGAGGAAGAGGATGTACGATGCCTTCAGGGAGTTTGTAGGCTCCGGAATGAACTACCACTTACAGGTATGTTTATTTATAGCCACCATGATGCCATCAACTGACACGTGATGGTTGAACTTTGCCCTCGCAGGCCAACGAATTCATCCGAGACGTGTTCCAACTTGGACCCCCCATACTGGTTGACTCAGCCACAATAAAGGCCATGAAAATCTCCCGCTTTGAGAGGGTGAGGAACAGGTCGCTTGCTCAGATTGCGCCGAAAAACGAAACGTTGCATTAAAAGCCGTCTCCCCTTTTGACAGCATCTTCACAACTCTGCCGCCTTCAAAGCTCGGACCAAGGCAAGAAGCAAGTTCAGGGACAAGAGATCAGATGTGGGAGACTTCTAACATTATTTATGTTATTGTTTTGCGGACAACTTATTTACAAAGATTCCCTGCTCATAATCACTTATTTTAATACACTTTGTGGGTAACATTTACACAGTATATTCCTTTTATTATAAAGACACTACATGTATGTACCGTAAGTGCGTCCGCATAGTTGTGATTTTGTACATAGTGAATTTGTTGAATATTCCAGTTAAATTATGTCAATTAGTCAAAGTAGTGTTGACTGTACTTGTATTTTTGCCTCACTTTTTTTTTTTTTTTTGGGGGGGGGGGGGGGAGTAGAGGGTAGAGGGAATTTGTTACCTTGCACTACAAAGCTGACAACAGGAAGTCTGTGTGGAACCTGATGTTTATTGTATTGGGTGTATAATCTGAAGAAAAATATGGTGGGATAAAAAAAGTGCAAAAAAATACAACTTGTGTTTAAAACGTTTTTATCACTGTGTGAATCGAGACATTTTACATGATGCCAAGCTGCATTTCCTCGACAGAAAATAAATTTAAGTTCTTTCTTCCAGTACCTTTTTTCTTTTTGAGAAATATATTCACCTTGGGAATAAAATATTCGCACCAATGTCAGAAACTTCAAGCTATATAGTATAATACATAAAGGCTTGTCAAATGAATTTCCCCAGGATTGGTAGAATATATATTTTTGCTTTGCTTAGCACGTTTAAAGAGAAGAAAGCTTCCACTGGGAGAAGGTCACAGTGAGCCAATGGCATGTGTGTGAATCTCTTTTACGACTTGGTATCAGAGTGAGGAATCTGCTCATAAAGGGTACCCAGCAGAACATTGTGCCCCCGCCACCTTCCTAAACACACTAGTGAAATCCCCAAGGTTGTTGTTATTGCGAGTTTGTCAGAGCTGCCGCAAATAACGGAGGCGGACAAAGAGTAACCATGAAGCGTGTTATCAACAATTAGCTGCAGCGATTCTGTTAAGCAAACATGATCATCCTGATTGGATTTGCAAAAAGGAAAATGCTAATGAGCTATTACGTATTCTAGATGGTGTTATGCAAATGCGTGTAAAATAGGAATGAAACAGTAAGAGCTGTGCTGTCTATTGATCATTAAAATATGGTTAGGAAAGTCATCACATGGTGGAGTGACTGCATGTAATTAAAGACTACGCACATAAAAATATTCAATAGCAAACTAATTGAACTCACTAACAAGAGTTTTCCATCCCATGCATTTTCTACAGCGCTTTCACCTCACTCCCAGGGAACATGTAGACAAATGACCATTAACAACTATGGACAATTTAATTAAAGCAGTGATTATCATAGTGGGATATTAGTATAAATAGAGGTACGCGAAAGATAGCGCAGGTAGCTAGCTAGCCATATAGCTTGCTCGATACAGTGGATTTATAGTTTTAATTCATACATAGTGACCCTAAAATGTATGTACACGGGGTAAAACCAATACCAAGCGCTAATAAATTTTTAATTCCTCAAGAATGCCCCTAAAATAGAACACACACACACAAACTCTGAAAGTTTGCAGTTAAATCTAGGATTTCTGTGAATTCGTGTCACCTGCAGGTATAATCCCGCTCCTCGCCAAGTGGTGGCGCTTTTCCTCCACCTGCCTTGCTGCTGCAGTGTCACTCGCATTGACGCTAATCATGCCTCCACTTGAAAGTGAGCATGAGTGATGATACTGAGCAGCAGCCAGTTTGGAGGTTAAAAAGGATTCCATTACGCAATTCTCAAATTGCTTCATTTTTCTCCCCACCCCCTTGATCGCAACCCTCAATTCCGCCGTGACTAAGCGAGCACACTTTACAAAATAATAATCATCACGCAGTAATAACAACAGCATGCATTTCCTTCACGTGTGAGTGGAGGCAAAACCATATGGAAGGTGCTCGCAGCTTTGAAACACGGTGCAGCGATGCACATTTTGTCGTGCCGAGCGCAGATGCAGTGCAGCCCCCACACGGTGTGACTCATTGCTGTTATGTGTGCGCACCCAGACACACACACACACACACACACATGAGCACATAGAGAGACACATCATACCGCCCCCTCCTTTCCATCCCGCCTCGCCGCGATGTGGGCCACTGATGATGGCGGACCCCCATCAGGGCCGACAACTGTTCTCCGAATGAGGCCAGAGTCGTGAAGGTTGGGGGCTTGTTGGAGGAACACACCTGCCACCAGTGGTGGAAAGTAATTAACTCATTAGCTCCCAAAAACATATTTTAAATGTTTTAAGTGTCCCAAAGACGTATTTATACATTTTTTGTTGTTTTTTATGCCAGAGCCAAGAGGCCATGTTAAAACTCCCACAGTTTTCCCACAGTTCTAAGCAGAATTGTGAACAACGATGAAACTTAGCTTTGTTCTATTGCTAATTGCTGCACAGTGGAAACGAATAGGAATATACTTTTTTTCCCCCTGATAATAGAAGAGGCTCTAATCTCTGTTTTGGTATGTTCCATATTTTTATAGCAATAATATTTCGCGGGCCTTGAAAATTCAGTCAAAATCCAGGAAACCACTTAAGTGAAAATGGTTGGGAGTGAATGAGTTAAGTACAAATTTCACGAGTGTGATTTAAGTGATTCGAACATGAATTTGGAAGTAAATATGAAAGGATGTAACAGTTAAATTTCGACATTTCTGCTAAACTGATCGCATGCCATTTTGAATGGTGAAATGAGGCTACATTCAAATGTTGCCATCATTTTGGCATTGGTCGTGCCAGGGTTGTTTTGCCCCTCGTAAACGACTTGCAGAGTACATCAAGTCTCCCGCGGTTGCCAGGAAACCAGCATGATGTCACCAGCACCCAGCCAAGACATCAACACAAAGTACAAAGTGTAGATTTATGCCCAGCGAGATCTGGATGGGCTGTCACTGTTCCATGCTAAACTCACATAATTGGATCGAAAAGTAAGACAATACTTCAAAATTGCGAAATACAAAAATTCAGCCATAGGCAATTGGTGGCATAGGCCAATATAAGAATTTTACATGTTTTTTTATTTTATGTTACCTATAAAGAGCTACATGTATCCTAATGTATTATCATGCATTCCCACGCTGCCAAATAAAGGCAGAATGCACCATTTTTATACGTGCTTCAATAATTCATAAAGGTCCATTTTTAGGGTCGAGTAGAATCACACAAGGACCTTTGCGAGCATTTTAAGTTTAGACTGTTATTTTAGATGAAAAAATGCATGCTTGGAAATTTTATATAAATATTTTATATTTATCTACATTTGATTTTATATTCATCCATCCATTTTCTTGACCGCTTCCTCCTCACAAAGGTCGCAGAGATTTATTTAAATGTTATTTTACACATACACGCATGAGGTGCAACGTAATCGATTAGCAAAATAATAGCTAATTATTTTTGAGAATCGATTAATTATCCGTTTAGAAGAGACATAACTTGTGCAAATTCTTGTTATTTCAGCCTCTCAACAGTAAATATTCTCAGATTTCTGTCGTCCTTCATGAAAGCAGACTGATTTTGTTTGTGTGTTTTTCAAAATAAGACATTTGCAAACAACTGCATTAGTCAAGTCATCTGTATTTCATATCTGCTGTCACAATCAAATGTTTTTAGAATCGATTAATCTATCCATCATTCAATCGACTAATCTGATTCATTTTAAAGTGTATTACAAAAGCTTTTTTGACTTGATTACTGTTTATTAACCAGTGTTGATTTCGTACTTTATAATCAGTTTTTGTTTTTTTTAAAGGGGGTATTGATGTTGTACTATCTTGTTTGTCAAAGTAAAAACAAAAGTCTTATTTCATGATGTACTCCAGAAATCAGTGAACAATTACTGCTGATATCAAACGATTTGGACAATTTTGAATAAAAAATGGCGCCAAATGATTACTCAATTATTAAAATAGTTGTCGATTAATTTGATAATCGTTTACTTGTCGATTAATCAACTTTGACAGCTCTAAACTTAACTCTAAATTTACTTTGAAAACAAACATTTTTTGCCGATTTTCTGACTGACGTTACGGACCAAACCCTCAAACTGAAACATGCATGTCTTTTTCTGCACTGTCTATTTGAAATATCCAGTTTTTTTCAATAAAGAGATGAAAAATAAAACTTTTTTTTTTTTTTAGAAAATAAGATTAATCAATTATTAAAATAATAATTGTTGCAAACTAATGTAAATATACAGTACAATAAATTACATTGGTGCAGTCTAGTTAAGTAATTCAAACCCAAAAACGTATAAATATGGTTTTTAATACTTTGTCCTTCACTACCAAAAACGTATTTATACGTTTTTTATGTTTTTTCCTATGATAGAGCACACAGAAGGCTTTGATGCAGCTTCCGACCTGAAGAGGTAGCTTAAAGTAAGGGCAGTTATGACAACAACAAAAAAGGCCAGCAGGTGGCAGCAGAGTATAAGAGATCAACCAGGGCCATGTTCAAACGAGCATAATGATTAAACTTAGTTATATTCTAATGCTTGTTGCTGCAAAACGGAAACAAGATACAAATACACTTTTTTTTTTAACTTATAGAAAGGATAGACTAATCTATCTTTTGGTAGTTTCTATGTCTTTTTTTTTTCGGGGGCAATGACTTGTTGATGCTTGTCATATTTTGACCGAATCATGCCACAGACTGTTTGAACACAAAAGAAATTTCAACATCTCCGTTGTTCATTTGGATTCTTTTCCACTATTTGGTCCAATCAAAATTGGAATTGAATTACATTTGTATGGGCCAGGGGGGACATTTATCTGTACATCAGCTGTTATAACAATCAATTTCCCTTCCGTTCTTTACTTCGATGAATCTTGCGCTCAATTCTAATTATGCGGGCACACACCTGAGTATCTGTGTGTGTATCACACGGACTGACGTGCACGCGTGTTTTTGAAGGCTATAGATTCGATTGTAAGGAGAGAAACGACAGCGATTGGAACAAGACATGGCATTGTGTGTATAGTGTGCGTGGGGCCAGTCAGTTCACACACATACACACAACAGAGCTGAATGCAAGAGATTCAAGACACATTTTATACGAGACGCGACGAACCAAACACACACAAAGACACCCTCCCTCTCTTTCCACACATCACACTGCTGTTTCTGCTTTGCCGCGGAGGTTGTTGCCAAGGCTCGGAATGAGCCACTTGATTGGTCGAGCGGGCTCATCAGTGTGCTAACTCGCCAGTGGGATTGGCTGCTCCCATAAAGGAAGCTCCTCAAGATGCTTTCGCCATCTCATTATCACAACATGCTGCTCATGCGATTTAATTAGCCCGGACTTCAAATTAGCACATCTTTTGGAGGTAAAATGGAAAAACAAGGCAGATGAACCGCACTTCATCATACTATTGAGGATTCTAGATAGACTCATGGTGATGAGATGGACTGTAAAACCGTGAGTGATATAATCACGGATGCGCTTCCACAGCGGCCTTTTCACCGTCTGCACTTGATATCTGTTGATAAACAAGGCAAAAACATGTCCTCGGCCTCAAGGTGAGCACGCTTGCCAGGGTAGCAGGCCGCTGGCTGCGTGCGAGCCCGAGCGCTGCAATGCATGCGCTGAATTAAACAAGGTCACTCGGCGCAGGATGTGCACGCACACACATGCATGCGGGGCGGTCACGTGAGAAACAAGGAAAAAGGGTAGGTCTGCAAACAACTACATGCTAACGCTGCAGCACACTTCACGAGGGTTGATTTGTGAGGCCCCATGGATGTACAATCAAAGATGTACAACTATAGTATAGCATTAGTCTAAATATGCTACTTGAATTTGGCTGTGGAAAAGTGCACAAATTACTTGAGATTTCTCCAACAAGCATCAAGCACATAAAACTGGAAGTAAAACTACCTCTTGTCCGTGTCTGTCCAATTACAAGTTTAGCTGTAGGATTTAGGCTGTAACAAAAAAGTAAATAAAATTGAGTTAACTGATGTTTTGTTTTTTAAGAATTTAAAGACTTATAGAATTTAAATTCATTTCCATAGTTAATGTTTGAATTTTGACAGTGACTAAACTATATATATATATATATATATATATATATATATATATATATATATTATATATAGTAAAAATAAATCTAAAATAAAAACATGGATAAAAACGGATGAAGTAAAGCCAAACATAATATTACCCCCGGTGTGAACCCCACCCAAATTATTGTCACTGTATACTAGGGATGTAATGATATCCAAACGTCACGATACGATATTATCACTATATGAAGCTCACTATACGATAATTATCACGATATTGTGGCCAGGTTGGTGATATTTAAAAAAGGTCACAATAATGTAAAAAAAAAAAGAATGAGCTCATACTAAAAAACAATTACGTTCCCCTTCATCTGACAATTAGTGTAGATTTTAAACATATAAGGGCCAAAACATGCCTTGTGAAAATTAAACTGCACTAAAAACTAGCCACCAGAGGGTGCTGGAACTGCACAAATGGAAATCAACCTGATTTTTTTTTCTGTGAACATGACGACGACTATATTGTGGCAGTTTTAATATTGCGATATCACGCTTATCGTTACATCCCTACTGTATACCCGCCGCTCATTTTACATTTACTCAGGGTTCAAATGTACGGCATCATCATTTTTGTTTATCATGTTATTTACAAGCAACACAAAGTAGGGTTTAATGAAAACATTTTTTTGTGACCTTACTGGAATAGGAAAGGTTCAAACTCAGGGTCAGGAATCTGGTTCACTTTTTGGCAGGCCACGTCGCTATGGCAACCTGGGCTGAGAAGCTCTGTGAGAGATTTATATTATCTGAGACTAGATTCCCTTGTCTTTGTTCCTTCAATCTGGCAATTCTAGGCCGACGAGCGACCTTTTAAAAATGGACATATTAATTTTAAATACATTTTATACTGATCTTCACTCTTCCTGGCGCTTGAAGACATAACAGTAACACAGCGCCTGTGAAGGGGGCTTGAGAAGGGCTTATGTAAAAATGATATGAAATGATAATGACAAAGAATACGTCAAATCGTAGCACTTCAAGGCCTTCTGTGACCTCATTGGATCTCCAGATTAACGGTAAATAGAATTGGTTATGAGGCTGTCTGAAAAGATATAATATGGGGCCTGAGGTTTAGGTAGCTGTAGCTCCACCTGAATAAAAATATCATGCAATATAAACTATAATATGTAACCAAATGACAAAGGAGCGACAGTTGACATTGACTGTTTGTGTAAAAAAAAAAAAAAAAAAAGAAAAAAAAAGAAGATAAGTGGCAAATTTCCAGTTTTTGTTGTCAACAAAGAACAATAAATAAAGTTTTCTGAAACGGAATCTAAATGCCTTCGCCATGAATCACGCAACTTGTCTCTCAGGCGCGCCACTTTTCTCTACACAGAATTTCACGACGGCTTTGTCTCCGCGTAAGGTGTCTCGGCTGCCAGTAATCTCGGTGATAAATTCTCGTCTTTCACAACAATAAACCCCGGCCCCCGGCGGAGAGATAAAAACGCCGGCGATCGTCTCAATCGGAACGCGGGTTGGATTCCACGCAAGGATGCTTCTTGCCTGTCTGGGTGTGTTGTGACGCACGGGAGATGAAGATGAAGTGTTTTTGATTATTTAAAGCAGTTTGTAAGGTACAAACTCATTTGCATAACAACTATATTGTGCTGTTTGTTGTTTATAAACAGTTAGCCTACTTTACATTCAATTCTTTAGTCTCACTCAACTGGGACTGTTTTGGGGGGGGGGGTCCAGTTTCATGCAAATGAGCCCCAATTTGCCCCGCCCACCCCAGAGTGGCCATTTTTTTTTGTTACCGTGGCGATTTATATTATGACAGTGTTTACACAGTCACTTGAAAATGTTGGATCTTGGAGAAGGCATAGCGACAGCAAAAGCGCAATTCTCTCGTTTTTATTTTCTACCTAGCAACCAAAGTTGAGCAATGGAAGCCATTTTAGCCTTCAGCATGTGATGAACACACACTGATGTATTTATCAGCTGTCGTTTTAGCTTTTACTCCATTCCCAGTGACCGATACCGATACCCACAATATGAAATGTACAGCGGCTTGAATCTGCATGTAGGGAAATAAGGCCAGTGGTTCGTTTCACAGCTCATTAGGCAGTGATGATACATGCCGAAACTCACTGGAGCCTTTAAAGACTAACAAGCAGCTCGTGTCACAACAACGTAACACATGCAAACATTTCACAATGATGACATTGTGACTTCTTGTCAAAGCATAAGGAATATAAAGGAAGCGTTCTGGGGGGGAAAAAAAATACTCTATAAGAAGAACCTTTGCTGACCCTGCTTTACTGCTGCTGTTACCATGGTAACTGTGCAGCGCTAACCTGGCGGACGCAACAGCTCTGAATGTGCCAGTGATGATAAACGACACTTTCATTACAGAGTAGATTTATAGAATATGAAGAGTGGCATTGCTATGTCACAGAGCAAGTATTCTATTATTTTGCAGTCTAAGTACTTTATAGTGTGTGGATAAAAATATAAATAAATCTCATCATTCAAATAAAACAATTACATAAAAAAAAGATTGATGGAAATTGGCAAAAAGCACAAATTTAGATAATATAAAAATTACAATGAATTGGAAACTTCAAAAACTTTGAAATAATACTAATTAAAGAAAAAAAAAAAAACGCAGGTTAACACTGTCAGACATTTCTTCGCCTTGAGTGACAAGAGGCAAACTGTGCCTCTTGGAAGAGTCTCTATGACAACAGCTCTCGACAAATCAGCATGTAAAAAAAGCCTGACTCTCACTCGCCCTCTCTCTCGCTCATACCGACCCTCTGCAGAAAGGTGGCGCCGTTCGGGAGCCATTATAAATAACAAGCTCATTGCATATTCCCTCACAATGGGTGTCAGTGTCAACTGTATGCACTGTCACTTCCTTTCCATCTATTAACCTCTGGACAGGTGGTCTACAACCTGAGCCCCCCAGCAGCACCACCTCACTATTGATGCTCTCTAATTAGTCTTTAGCTTCACTTTGATCCCCCAGCTTGTTATTCACCGCCTTGACTTCTTTGCCCTTTGCAAATAGCAAAATCATTCCTTCCCACGCTGTGATTTACAGTTATCGTCGGCAAGGTAATTTGGAGATGAAAATGAGCCGGGACAGGAAGGATAGCTCCGGTCTGTAACTCATCTCACCTCCTCCTCCTACATATGAAATTCATAACTCAATTCTTTGTGTCCACTGACCACGGAGCTTCAACGATAAGCGTCGGAACGTGAGGCTCAATTAAATCGATCGCAACCGCGGACAGATGGCTGTTGGATAACAGTTGAAACTCTTGAGCCAGACACACAATCACATCAAAACACACACACACACACACACAAAAAAAGTTGCAAATGAATGTCTGCTTAGCCGTAAAAGATGAATCATAGATTGCAAATGAAAATTTTAAAATCCCAGTTAAACGGAAGCACAGCAATAAAAAGCTCAAAAAGGGATTTTGTCAATACTGTTGTTTTTGTGATCTGGTTTTATACGCAACGTGCCTTTATAGTACTTCCTGTTCACGCTACTTTACTTTAAACTCCTCAGATAGCTCCAAAAAAGTGGACATTGGCCTCAGGACATGTGGAAAGCAAACACGAGCACACCTTGGAAGTGCCCGACTTCGTTATAATGTCCTTCTTCGCAGAGGATAAAGAATTAAAGCCTGTGATTATCGCTATGTTATCTGACTATGTGCTACTACATTGTTTGTGATCACATACTCAATCCTGAAAGGGTAACAACACCACCAGATAATAACACTGGCCAGGAAAAAAACAAAAAACAAAACAAAACAAAACATGATGTGTAATGACTGCCGTCATTCATGAAGAATACTGTTTGAAAAGATGAATGATGAGGACACCAATGTCAAAATTAGTTATCAGTTAATTTTTAAAAACAAAAATACGGAATTGCTCAAAAACTACAGCCAATTCAGAAAAATCAATTGTCGGAGTCAGTGACATCAAATACCCTAAACCTGTTCAAATTTTAGTTGGCAACCCTATCAGCTGATTACAAAAAAAATTAGAAAATGGAGAAAAAAAAACTTGTTTTGGACCCTTAATGTTTAGAACAACAAAGTTAGAACGTTTAAGAGTTTTACAATATTTTGTCCCTAAGGGGGAGGCGAGAAAAAAAAAAGGGCAAAAATCAGCCCATTATTTTTGCTGATTTTTGTTTATAGTATATATAATATACTGAGTATATATATAATATATATATTGAGTATATATATTTGGGCAATGTTTGAATGTCACATGTTGTCTTTTGTTGTAATGTATTAAAAAATAAAAAAAAACAAATAAAAAAAAAATTCAGCAAATTTGAAAGTGCTAATATTGTCTGTTTAATCAGCAGGCCTTCGTTCCAATAAAACCAAACAAAATCAAAAAGGCCTTGATCAGGTAGAGTGCTAATGTCCTTTTAACAGCAACTATAGTTGAATTACAGCCTTTACTATTCAATGAAATCCCGCTTGTGTGCATGCGTGTGTGTGATGCCGACGAGCAGCCTGCCAATACAACCATCAATATGTGTTCATCTAATAAATGCACACATTTTGCAAAATAAAATTGAGTTTGGCTGACAGTCGCCAGCAGAGCCATATTGGATACTATTGATTGCCCGCTGAAGGAAGGGGGGGGGTTCGCCGGTTTGGGGATGAGATGTGATCACAGCCAGTCCGGACGCGACTCAGCAGAGTTTCGCTCTGCACGCGCCACTTAACCTTGAATCGCTCCTACCGGGAGCGCCCTTGGGAAGGGGGAGGGGAAGCTTCGGGATGGGATTTGAGCAGTGTTGGTTGGGAAGGTCGTGCAGGAGGAAGTGTGCAGAGCGGGAAAAGGAATGCCAGAAAGGTCACTCGGGAAAAATGATGAAGTCATCTGGATTAGATTTTGTGTGGCCGCAGTGTGGACGAGAGCTGGCGACATGCCCGCACCTGCAGCCAAGCATCAGTACTTAATCACTTGTGTGGATACACGCGCAATCTTAATCAATAGTGAGGGCTCGGGAATTTATAGAGGCTCTTAAAACATGCACTTGAAGAGAGAATTCATGAACAAATACAGTGGAATTTTGATATGGAAAAATTGGTGGGGGGAAAAAAATTCCAAAAAAAAAGGATTTAATATGGTTATTGACACCTAGGGTTACCAAATGTCCTGTTTTAGCCGGCACGCCCCGCATTTTGGGCTAAATTGTTATGTCCCGTACGGGACCTCAAAAGTCCCGTAAAATAATCTAAATTCTTACACGAAATGCAGCAAACGGAATCTTTGCCATTTTTGTACCACGGCTGCTCCCGTAGGTTGACAAGTGACAAAGAAGTTGCCCGTAGCCAATTAAATGAGTCGCTGGGTGTGACGTTATGTGGAGATCTTGCAAGGTAAGAGAGGTAACGAGAGAGAGAGAGAGAGAGAGAGAGAGAGAGAGAGAGAGAGAGAGAGAGAGAGAGAGAGAGAGAGAGCAAGAGAAATAGAGAGAGAGAGAGAGAGAGAGAGCAAGAGAAATATATATAGAGAGAGAGAGAGAGAGACAGAGAGAGAGAGAGAGAGAGAGAGAGAGAGAGAGAGAGAGAGAGACAGACAGACAGACAGACAGACAGACAGACACTTCCTGGTTTCGTCACAGAAAATAAGATTTTTTTTTGTGTTTTGGGGGAAGGCTTGAACGGATTAAATGCGTTTACATTCGTTTCAAAACAAAATTAGGCATCAGAGCTTACATTGTGGTTGTCTAGGCAACAGCTGTCTCATCATACATCAGATATAAGAAAGGGAGAGTTGGCAAAAATGTGCCTAATGTATCAAGAAAACAGAAAAACAAGTAAGACTGAAGAAACTATTACACCCACCAACATGTCATTGTTCTGTATTGTCGTCGACATGTCTGACAGACAGAATCACTTTGTAAAAGGAAAAAAAAAAAAAAAAAACGCTAATCGTTGCCAAGAGTGCTGAGTCTGACGCTTCCTCGAGGGCTTGCATCCACTAAAGCACTGATGCAACAAATAGGCAATGTACTCCCCGATGGCTCCTGGACATCTCCGGCAACCTCTGTGGAGATGTGCTTTTTAAAAGCAAAATGTAAGACAAGCATGCAGCACTCATCATCACAACATCAATAGCAAGACTTGTATAAAAAGTTATGGACTCTCGCGGCTTCATGTACCGGATATGTGTTTTGGCCTTATATCCAATCTCTCTTTTGAACAACCGTTCGACCAGTGGTTATTAACCTGGGTTCAACGGAACCCCCCAGCGGTTCGTGAGTCAGTCTGAAAGGGTTTGGCGGAGGTCAAGAATCACATTCGACTCGTATGATTCGTGATGATATGACTTGTGACTGTTGTGAAGGTACGCCGTGTGATTTCTTTATTATTGTAATTGTGTCATGCTACCAAAAAAAAGTGGGCTGACGAATATGTGCAATATGAGTTTACGTGTAATGGAACGTATGGTGTTCCATAGGGTTCAATTCTGCGGCCTCTGCTGGTTCATTTCCTAAATCATCTGTTATATTTCAATAAAGAAGTGTTTGGAGAAACTGGTAGAGTTCATTACCTCCAACAAGGTACCCTGACTGTCCTTTGCATGAATTAGTGTGACTTATTTTGAGTTGGCGCGGTTCAATCAGTGTTATTTTGACAGTTAGCTATGGTGGCCGACCACGCAGCAACTCGCGGGTTGAATGTAGATTAGTAGCGATATTGATGGGTTCACAATGAGAATGTAGGGCTGGTCTCATGGCAACAGGAAGATGGTTTGAGAAAAAAAAAAAAGTTTCAAATGTGGAAATGGAGTCGAGCGAGAAGCCACTCGGTCATGCTGTCATAAGCTTCCATTACAAAGACCGCCCGGCACGTCCACACATATAAATCACCTGGCTAATATGCGGGTAGCATGGTTACTGACCACAGGGCCTTCTCGGCTCCAAAGCAGCACTCCACTTACACAGAAACACCTTACGCCGTCCTGCGGTCCAGTTGACCCCAAAGCAATTTCAGCCCCACGCTTGCGAGTACAAGCATTATTCCGAAGCGTGATGGAAATGAATGTCGGTGTGCTCGGTGCGACAAGGATAATGCTTAACTTTGCTACAACTACTTTCTGGGTCAGGTGTTTGCCTCCCAGAGGCTGCTCCACTGCCCACGTACAATATATGCGTGCTGACGGGTAGGATACTTTCATGGTTACCGGTAGTTATTTCCTTGTGACTTTTGTTGTTTAATTTCAGTTTGTTTTTAGAGAAGGTTAGTTAGCTTTTTTTGTTTTAGAAAATGCTTCCTTTTAGCTTAGTTTTTTTTTTTTTTTTAATATATGGCGTATTTGTCAAGTGCAACATAAAAAACGGTTACTAAGTAATGTGTACTAAAGTAAACTACATTTCCCAAATGACTGTTTATCGGCCAGGGCCGATAATCTGTGCTGATGCAGCGCATTTTGACGAACACCGTTATCGTCCTTTTTGATAGCCGATAATGGATCAATAGAAAACTGTTAGCTTCAGGGTACTACTTATGTTTAAATTTTCTCTGCAGAGATTTCGGAAAGCTTTACAGACTGTGGAAAACATTTTTTAAGACCTGTTGATGCCCCTGGGAGCTCCCAGAACTACTACTTGGAATTTTAAAGTTAGCCCGTGTACCTTTGTTGTTTCCTATTGTATGTTAGCATTAACTTAGCGGAGGCTATGCAGTTGAACATTTACTAGCGTTATCTGCCAAACTGTTGTTGTGTTCTGCCACTGTATATGGTTGACCCCAAGAGCGACCAGAACTTCTTAGAATTTTAAGGTATTGTCTAGATATTTAATAGCCCGTGTGCCTATGGTG
This sequence comes from Festucalex cinctus, assembly GCF_051991245.1. Lineage (NCBI taxonomy): Eukaryota > Metazoa > Chordata > Actinopteri > Syngnathiformes > Syngnathidae > Festucalex > Festucalex cinctus. The sequence goes on from NC_135426.1 coordinate 11,927,075, forward strand.
TTTCCTGTATATTAGCATTAAGTTAGAGGAGGCTATGCAGTTGAAGAGCATTCATTAATGTTATCTTCCAAACTGCTATTTCTTGTGTTCTTCCACTGTATATGGTTAAATGTCCAATTGTACGTTAATCCATTGATATCGTATTGCCTCCATTCATTATCAGCAGATAATGAGGTTCCTGGCAGCAGTGCCTTGCTGGCAATTGTCATGCATGGAAATAAGATGCAAGTTCTGGATGAGGCAACTGTACGTGGTGGGGTGGGGAAGCGATGTTGAATCAGGGGAAACTGTCAGCAATCAGCAGAGGGGAACGATAAACACTTGGCCTGTGGTGGTATTGATAGGGAAATGTGATCATTTAGGCGTAGTTCTACGTTAATTAATCACCGTGTTTTAAGGCAGCACGGGCTGTTTTGACATGGGCAGTGTACGAATTAATCACCGTGTTTTAAGGCAGCACGGGATGTTTTGACATGGGCAGTGTACGTGTCCAAAACACGCAAATTAAATACAGTCCAGCAGTGGTGAGGACCATGTCTGCGAGTGCAAGCTGTTTTAATTAGCACTGTGAGAGTTGCTCGGTCACTGTATGTGTGTGTATGTAACATCTGGAAGGGCATAGCCACACAGCGTAGGAATGAATAAATAAGAATGGGAACATAAGATTTTTTAAGTCATTTTGCCGCTGATGCACTCCGCAGAGAACGCATCACTGCTGTGTCCAACTCCGCTCGGAGACGATCAATACAAAGCTTTTATTCCACATCGTGGCTAGCCGCAAGAACCAAGTAGCAGCATCACCCACCCCCACCCCTTTCTCCTTCCACCTCCACCTCCACCCGGGGGTGATAAAAGTCAGTCCCTGATGTCGCACCTCCAATCTTCAGGCCACAAGTAAACATCATTGATGAGTAAATAAAGAAAAGATGAAGGGTGGAGGACCCCGTAGGCAAACGTCTGTCTCGCCGGGTTGAAATTCGGATTTCATTTATCTTGCACTGATTAGAAGATAAATAACAATAAAAAAAGATGTCAACCTGACCTGGGGTGACAAACAGGCGTCGTATGTCCCAATTGTGCAGCCGTGTTCATGACAAGCCAACGGCGGGAGATTGCGGCAAACTTGCCACAATATTAGAAACATAAACTCTATTTGTGTCGTGAGGTAGGCTTTTATTGTCTCTTCAAAATGAATAATGTTGCAACTTGCATAAGGCAAGGCAATATTTGTAGCTCGTATACACATACAGTAGGCTTCATATTACAGGTCAAAGCGTTGTGTTCTTGTCTTGTCCTGCCCATCTCCATGCAGCTCAAAATAACTACCGCTGTTTTCTTAAGATGGAACCCAATGAAAACAGCAGGGGCCCCAGAAATGAACCCTGTGGAACACCATACGTTTCATTATAGGATACAAATTAGTTGGGTGTGCCCTGAGACCAACTCATCAAACCCTTGAGATTCAATCAAACCTAGGGTAAGAAACACTGCCATAGGAAACGATTAAAACTCAAATTGTCAATTTAGCACTGCCTGTCACGTATGTTTCAAATTTTGTCGCAATCGGATAAAACTATTTGACAAGTTCGTCCAAAGAAAGAAAATGACAACAAAAATGTCTGTGTACTTTTAGGACTTAAAAATAACACATTTACAATAATAGTGTTTTGTTTTTGTTTTGTTTTTGTTTTTTTGCTACTTTGAGCTTGACAGGACGGCCCAATTAAAATATAATTACAATTGAGCTGTCCTCACATGCTTCTAATTCCTTTTCATTCTGTCTTGTTTGCGCCTTTTCCTCAGTCGGAGCCCGCTTCAAGGCTGCAATCAAACAAGCTCTTGATGGACCCCCTGGGGTCTTACTGACAACGCGCACGGAATCACACACGCAAACACAGTAAATGGAGGAATATGACGACACACAGCTGGCTGAAATCATGTGGAATAAATCAAATCATGGCATACGTTTGGTCCCTGTCAAGTCAACCTCTCAATACTGGAGCTTGCTTGTTTTCCAGGAAGTAAACATATAAAAGTCCCGACTAGTCGCTGCCTGAGTGCCTTGTTGTGTCACGGTTGAGAAGACACCTCCGTTAACACTGTGTCGCTGTCTGACAGGCAGCAGATAGTTCAGCTCGTGCTTGTATGTATGTGAGTCATGCATAGGGAGGTTTTTGTTTGGAGACAATGTATTGAGAGGGACCGCCGGCAGCTGACAGACGAAGTACGTCGTCAGTCTAAATTGATAGTAAGAAGGTTCGGTAAATAGTAAGTAGTGTAGGTGGAAGTTTTTGCAGGGTGTTCATATTTGTGTCAAGAATACATGGTACAATAGTCAGCAGTCACTGGCAACCCACAGTCGTTCAGTTGAAGTTTTACAAACAAAAAAGAAACAATTGATAAAATGATCTCTATTCACAAAGGCCACAAATACGACTGAAAACACTGTTAACTCATTCACTCCCAGCCATTTTCACAGAAGCAATCCCGTTCACTCCCGGCTGTTTTACTGAATTTTGACTGATTTTGCAAGGCCCACAGAATATTGTGTTCAATTGCTATAAAAGCAGGGCACCTATCAAAAGAAAGATTAGTGTCTCTTCTTTTATCAGAAAAAAAGTAGGTTGTTTCCGGTTTGCAGCAATTAGCATTAGAAGAGATCTAAGTTTTATCAGTTTTCACAAATCTATTTAAAATTCTAAGTAATTTAGCTTTTTTTTCTAGATGGCCCTGGTTGATCTCCTGTGCTTTGCTGCCACCTGCTGGCCGTTTGTGTAATAACTACGATTTCTGCAACCGTTCTTTGCAGTTGAGAGGCTGCATCAAAGCTTTCTGTATGCTCTAGCATAAAAAAAACACAAAAAAACAACAACGTATAAATACGTCTTTGGGACACAAAAAAACGTATTTACACGTTATTGGGAGCAAATGAGTTAATACATGTAACCCAGGTTTTACCAACTGTAGTCCTCGAGGGCTCCCATCCAACATGCTTTGGATGTGTCCCTCCTCCAATGCACCTGATTCAAATTATCACGATCAGGCAGAGTTTGCTGATGAGCTGATCATTTGAGCCAGCTGAAGTGTAAGAGGGTAAACATCTAAACATTGCCGATAGGGTCCGTAGAGGACTGTTTTACATGTTTCCCCTCTTCCAACACACCTGATTCAAATGATCAGGATCATGGTTAAGCTTCTGCAGAGCTGGATGATAAGGTGATCATTTGAATAAAGTATGGTGTAGGAGGGGCATATCAAAAACCTGCAGGATTGGTGCTCTCGAGGACCTCTGATGTAACCAGTAGGGGAAATACACTTCCCCTCTTACAAGAAAGAACAGATGGAATGAAATCACCGATGGTACGTTGTCGAAGCTAAACACACAACCCTTACAATATGTTTTGAAATAGACAAATTAGAAAGACTTATTTTCTGTGCAAAATTCCGGTAAATGACCGTGAGGCTAGTACAGCAAAGCAAAGCACATTTCCCTCTGACTCACGTTAACTCCAGATGCAGAAACACAACGGGAATCTCGCCTCAAGTCGCCGACTGTGACACAGCCGCTAATTAGGAAGCACTCGCATCCCGCAGAGCACGATGTCTTGTTAGTTTTCCATTTACACTTTTAATGCGATCAGGCGAGCTCTTGCCTGGTCTGCCTCACCCATAGCGTGCTTACGATATCTTTGATTAGGGACGACTAATCTATTTACACTGACACCTGTAAGACGACATTTACAGCAGCTATTAACAAGGTAATCTGTACATTTTCAAACTAATTCAGACTTAATTTAACACAGCCAGTGTTCTTTTCCCCCCTTCAAGTCGACTGGGATTAATTGTTATACATGGTCAACGATTCTTTTATATTTTAATAATTTTGACCTTCACTTGAGGCACCACATCTTACAAGTCCTTGTCAAAAGCCTGGAGTTGCAAAACCAGAGTGGTTCACGATACAACCAAGCACCGAAGCCCCACCTGGTTCCGAACTGCCCCCCAAAAAACAGGGTGAGACTCAACCATCTACAAAAACACACACTTCTCAGAAAGGCTTATATAGACAGTAAATCGATCTGATTGGTTGTGGCCAGACGTGGGTAACAGGACTGACATGGAATTATCTGACTGGCTGTTAACTAGATAAAGAGATAAAAGATTCCTGACATCACATAGCTTCTGACATCACATAGCTAAAGACAAGTTGAAACTAGATGCTGGTTACATCAGTTCAAAACAGACATTTGACCTCACGGTCATGACCCAAACATAACCCTTGCATGACAGTAAACATAACCCTTACGTGACCCAAACATAACCCTATCATGCCCTTGCATGACTCAAACATAACCCTGGCATGACCCAGTCATGACATTTTCCATGTTTACCTCCTTCAACACACCTGAACCAAATAATCAGCTAATCAGCAAGCTCTGTAGAAGCCTGACAATGATTCTGATTATTTGATGCAGGCGTGTTGGAGGAGGGAGACATCTACAACAGTCCTCCTATCCTTCATGTTTTATCGGTACTCGTGATACCAGTATCTATTGTGGCTGTTTTACAATCAAGAAACTGCAATTTACAAATGAGAAGAATAGAAAATTCTGATTTTCACAGATTCATATTCAGTAGTTTCAAGTGATTTCAGTGACCGTAGTTGCTTTTTCCTTCTCGGGTCCCAACAATTCAATCCACAAACGCTGCCCTGAATATATACCAAGAAAATGCTTTATTTGGCCATCATTTAAAAGTATTTGGATTACAGCGTTAGGGAATATTGATTTTCAAATAACACCAGTTTTCAATGCCTTTTTGTCAATATCTTATTAAATTCTAGAGACGGCGACATAGCTGTAATACAAAGAGGCTTACCGAGCAATCGACACATCCATCCCTTAGTGATTTAAGGTAATAGCTTTGACATTTCATTGTCGGGGATAGTAGAGGCCTACTGGGCTCAGTAATGCCCTCAGAACATAGGGACAAGACGGTAATCGCTTCCCTCTGGTCTGAGAGGACACGGAAATAAAATCAGGAAATTCAGCATTTATCTTGATGTTCATTTCTAGTACATTTAGCTTAGCTCATGTGTGAAAGAGTAAAACACAAAAAGCCATCCGCTGAGCTCACTCAAGGTTCATTCATAGGCATTAAAAAGCAATTATCACCACAGAACTGAGTCTTCCTTTACCGAGTTCATACACCCTTTGCAATTTTAATGAATGGACCCGCGGTAATGCACCAAATTACTGGAGCAAAACTCGCAAGCGAGAATTGTGTTAAAGGGCATAAAATTGCCCTCCACCCTCGCTTTCGCTTTGCCTTCAGAGAAATGTTCGCTGTCAGATTAAAAAAAGAAAGCCCATAAAAGCACATTTATTTCCTCAAACAACCGCAGTGAAGCGTTGCGTCACTTTGCCGGTATTGGAAGCTAACGCTGCGTGACAAGTGATTAGCCACAGACGACGTGTGCAGCAGTGTGTGTTTGCACACGTGCGCGTGACCGGCTGACTCTGACTCAGCACATCCTCATTGGGCCTCAAGAGGGGGACCGGTGCTTTTTATTACCTAATCCAGTTTGGGAAATGAATCTGGCCCGTAATCTAATATTGTGGTGAATGATTGTTGGCGTATCCACAACTGCACTGTAATGTTTCGCTGCCATTCGCTGAGGTTGCAGCTTATAGGAGATGGAATGAAAAAGCAACCCTCCCTACACATAGAGGACCCCATGTTTAATGTTTATATTATTACTGTACTGAGAAGGAAATTTGTCTATTTTTTCTTAAATTTCCCAAACTAAAAAAAATGTTTCCTTTCGATCAATCCATTGTTGCATGTCTTTATTATGTTTTGTTGTGACATAACTCCAGAGAGGCACTCATTTGAATTATGAAAGACACCAATCACGGAAGAAGCACATAGCTGTATAATTATCTACATTATATACAGTTTAGCTTGGTATTACTAAGGCAACAAAATCGGAATAATTGTGGGCGTATTATTGCCTGTTTCTACCAAACTTTAGTATGCTAATTATATTATTTTTTACTTTACTTGACATTATTATCATTATTATTATTTGCAGTAGCTGGGAGAAAATCTTCATTCTTCTTAGTCGCCATGACGATATGAAAATGAACATCTCAGCGTTTTTGATTGAAACTGACAGCACAGAGTGTGTGGTCTGCTAAGTGGTTATGTCACATATTTCTTAGCAGGCATCATTGGAGGCCACTCCTGTTGCTATAATAAATTCTCCATTGCTGTAGTTTGCGAGGTGTAGTATAACACAGGACCTAATTAAGTCCAAAGTGTAAATAACGTAGCAACAAAAAGGCAAAATAGTATAAAAGAGAACCTGCACAATAGTAAGGCACTAGAAGCAACAATGGGGCAAGAAAATTACCATAAATGGAAAGAAATTACTCAAGAATAATATTATTTCAATAATGGTAAACAAATGAAAAAAAAAATGCCTTGAATCCCATCCTTTTGTTAAACATTTTAACCCACATGGCTTAGCAACATACTGTATTTAAGGTTACCCAAATGTTGGGGTTGAGTCAATTACCCAAAAGACATGACCCAGTGTTTTTTAGAGCGATGTGACTGCATTAATGTCTGTATACACACATACAGTACTGTATGTGCTTAAAGGTGCCCAACTAGTCCCTGGAGTACAATTACGACTGCACCAGTTTAAGACCCTGCCCAGTGTCCAAAACAGCAGGTGGGAACCAAGCCAGTTTGCACCTCCTGAAGCAGCGCAGACACACGTTGCAAAACCAAAACAGGTTGAGGCCGCAGCACCAGTTGGACAGGTGCACCATGGGATAGGTGGCCTTGGGAAAGTGGGTCTTCCAATGCTTGGCCACGTCGCTGCCGGTGGGAAGGTGCAGCGTGTAGTCGCTCCAGCGTTTTGACACGCCGTAGACGGCTGTCACGCTGCGTCCCTTCTCCGACCACTGCGTGTCGCTGTTTGGGTTGCAGTTGAACTCCACCCATTCGGATGTGAAGTCCCCGAGTGCGGGGGCCTCGCCCACCTCTGGGTCGGGCTCGGCGGCGGACAGCTCGGCCGTTTGAACGGCTACGTAGACCCCATCCACCCTACGTACCTCTTTGACCCAGGGGAAGGAGTTTTCCGTGTCCAGGACCAGGATGAGACGTGAGCAGTGGCCTGCATTCTTCTCCTTCCACAACTCCAACAGCTGCCCAAGATGAAAACTCTCTCCTCCTATGAAAACAACAGTGTGGTGCTGTCAATTAATCCGATTCATTTTAATTTTGCATTAAAGTGTATTACAAAAGCATTTTCTTCCTCGATTACTGTTTATTAACCAGTGATTGGTGGTTATTTTGTACTTCATATAGTGATTAAAAAAGCAGGATTGATGTACTATGTTACTGGTTTGGTTATTATTTTCCAATGTAAAAACAGATGTTTGCAGATACAGTGCACCCTCGTTTTCTGCTGAGGTTCGGTTCCAAAAAATACCCGCAATAACTTAAATCCGTAAAGTAGTGAGCTTTATGTTTTACATTTATTATAAATGTTCTGAGGCTCTAAAACCCCTCACTACGGAGTTTATACACTTTTCTCATCAAGGCATTTACATTTTCTCACATTTTTCTCTTGCTTAAACATTCTCTATGTTCAAACCTTCATAAATTTGATAGAATGGGTACATTGCTGTTTCAAAAATGCATGCAAAATTGTACTAAAAAAAAAAAAAATAAAAATCTATGATTCAGCGAGGCCCAAAAAAAGTGAACTGCGTTATAGCGAGGGAACACCATCTTATTTTGATTAAACACAGGAAATAATTCATTTACAATAACAATTACCGGAACTTTCGGACTATAAGTCGCGACTTTTTTCACACGCTTTCAACCGTGCGGCTTATACAATGATGCGGCTAATTTATGCATTTTTTTTTATAACAGCCACCAGGGGCGCTCGAGCAGAAAAGGTAAGAGTGAGACAGGTGCAATATATGTGTTGAGGAAGACGCAAGTTTATTGTACCTTGGCGATTTGTGCATGAATAAAATTAAACAGACCCTCATCATGGAAAATACAAGAAGTCTCAGTCTCAGTGACTTTTACCGGTATGTTATTTTTAACCAGCTCTGTTAGTGCTGTGTTACTACCGTATTGCTGCGGTGTTACTGCCGCGTCACAGGCACTGTTTGGAAAGAAAAGCTAAGGTATATTATTAAACCTTTGAAAACTCTTTGTGTACCGTCTTTCTTTGTAAATATCTCATGTTTCAATGTGGGCACATGCGGCTTATAGTCAGGTGTGTCTTATGTCTGTACAAAATGCTTTTTCCTTTAGAAATGTACTGGGTGCGGCTCATAAACAGGTGCGCTCTATTATTAAAATAGTCGATTAATTTGGCATTCAATTACTTGTCAATTAGTTTTGACAGCTCGACAGCAGTGATAAGTAAATACAGTACAATGTTGCTTGGCCTTACTCACCGGGACACATTATAATACAGTCATGTCGACACAAAAGTAGAAGTAGTTCTATGTCTTTTACCACTACTGTAAGGGACTATCTTGAAGGCCCTCAAAGTGCTTTATCACTGTCTCTTCCTTCACTCACTAATGACACAGCATCAGGAGCAAACTGGGGGTTCAGTAACTTAAACATCACATCGCAACCTTTACGGTTAATGTTGATGAGTTTGCATTTTGGGGGCATAGTTTATAAAATGCATTTTTTTCCCCCCACAAATCCCAAAGGATTAACAGTCGTGGTGTTGGTGGTTCAAGGACATTTCAGCGTGACACTCTTGATGGACAGAATGTCTCTGCGTGGATCAAACCTGTCAACTTCCACTTGCCCGACTGTCCGTCTAACCACGGCAGATGCATAAACTGCACAAACACGGCCGGCTTGAACAGAGTGGGGGCGGCCAAAATGACAGATTTAAAAGCACAGAGTCCGGAGCTGTGTTGCCCTGCCAACAAACGTGCAATCAGTTGCGTGAGTTAAGGGCATGATCTGTAGTGCCATGTAGGTAAATTATTATTGAGGATGCTGACATAAAGACAACTTTCATTATTTTTGCTCAAAGGCAGTGTGTGAAGTTGTCATTAGTGAACATCCGCAACTTTCCCAGAATCCTTCGCTCGGCTTCTGTCCTTCACAGCAATTTCAACTCCTTTGGCTCACTTGTCTGGACTGTGACAAATCAGCCTGTGAATGACTGACGGAGGAGGGAGAAAATGCAAAAGCGGAGTGGGATGAAAATGGCGCTTGCAGGGTGGAGGCAATCTCGATCCAAGTGTGTGGCGTGTGGAGGGGAATAAGTAGATTTTTTATTTATTTTTTGGTCTTCTAAAAAAAAAGGTGCTCAATGGGTATTTATACATTGCGAAGATTTCTATAACAGCATTAAAAATGCATGGGAAAGAGGCATATTAAAACACAATATTGAAGAGACAAAAGAAAAAAAAAAACTCACCAGCTAGCGCCCATGCTCCGCTTTCTTTACGCGTGTGCCCGCTGTAGAAGATCAGGTAGGTGTCGTGGCGCGGCCCGTCCGCCGTCCGCAACTCCAGGAAGTTGCGCAGCTTGGCGTGCAGCGTCTCCAGGCCGACGCCGCTGGCAGAGTAGTCGCAGCCGAACGTCTGGATCATGTGGTGCGAGAAGAGCCGCTGCACGTTGTTCAGCATGCCCGTGGAGCGCAGGTTCAACTGCTGGACCTTCTCCGGGGGCAGCAGGGTGGGCTGGCCGTCAGCACTGAACCGGGAGAAGAGTGGAAAGGAGAGTTGATAGTTTAAAAACACTCAAGTGGCTTTGTGGAGGGTGCGGGGATTGCATCGCCAGCGGGTTGACGACAACCGAGATTGAAAAGCAAAGTTGAGGGCAAAGTAATTTTATGGTTTTAACGTGTGTGTGGATGGCAGCTGTGTGAGCAACATTGGGGGGGGGGACGCACAAGCAAAGTCAAGGCTGGCTGCAAATCACACATTCCACTTCAATCTGCTGGCTTGATGTTATTCATGACCAAACGGTTGCAGGTGATAGCTCAAGCCTTCACTCCAGACATCTGCATAACGGGGGTCGTTATATTACACATGGTGATCCCGACAAGGCCAGGTGAAAGTTGACTTTGCAGTATGAGGGGGTGCTCTTCTGGCCTTTACTCATCAAATGTGCCGTTACATTACAACATTTCTAGGTTTTCTTTTTTTTTTAATTTATTTATATTTACTTATGCTACTTGGAATTGACATTTTCTGTCCTTTAACTCATTCAAAGCCCAAAATGTGTAAATATGATTTTAATGTCTTTTTAATGTTGACCGTCACTCCCAAAAAAACGTATTTATACGGTTTTTTTAATGCATGAGCATATATTGGGTTTTGATGCAGCTTCTGACATGAAGAGGTGGCTTAAAGCAATGGCAGTTATTCCAAGAAACGACCAGCAGGTGGCAGCAGAGTATAAGAAATCAACCATGTTGCAACAAGCCGTTTTTCCCACTGTTTTAAATTGATTTGTGAATAATGATGAACCTTAGCTATATCCTAATGCAAATTTCTGCAAAATGGAAACACATAAACGTGCTTTTTTTCCTGATGAAATAAGAGACTCTAATCTTTCTTTGGGTAGGTTCCATGTTTTTATAACAATTAACAAAAAACTCTGTTGGGCCTTGCAAAATCAGTCAAAATCCAGTAAAACAGCCGGAAGCGAAGGGGTTTGCTTCAGTGAAAATGGTTGCAAGTGTATGAGTTAATGAGTTGTTTCCTGATCTCAGTGCTTCTGTCAGTCAACTACATAAATGATGTAATAAACCACTAACACTCACAAAGACTACAGAATTATTAATCTCTCGAATCATTACATTAGTGTTGGACAATTAATCTATTTTAATGGTGACTTTGACTTTGGCTTCTCAGCATTATCATGAACAAAAAAATTATTAATGTGCCACATGGCTGTCTGGTTGTTCATTCAATAAATACTATGTTTTGGACTCAATGAATAATTGTTCATCGTGATTTCGATATAAATCTAAATATTTGTGATTTTTTTTCTTGCATATTTGCTCAGCCCTATTAAATATTGTCTGAATAGTGCAAAAAAGTGGCGTCCCCATGATAATACTGACTGAATTTCCTATTTATGGTGGGGATGTGAGGTTTTGTTTGACCAGTTTTAGCAGTGATTCAGCTCGGAAACAATTTTTCAAAAAATAGGTTGTTTACTCTCAAACTAAACAAAGAATTACACCTCATGTATTTTAAACACCCACATAAGCTTCCATTCCACTAGCTTAATGCTAATGCTAAATAGCATCCATGCTGTATGCAATGGATTGAAGACAAACAGTGCGCTGCCTTGGCAAGCTCATCTAATCTTTTCTAATCACCCAAAGGAGGAAAGGCTCGTCGTTTGAGATTCACGTTGCATCTTCTCGTCTCTCTCTTTCATCCTCCATCTGACCCCCTCCCTATTGTCAAAACGTTGTCCCTCCTCACTTGCTTTACAGCCTCGCCTTGTGTTTCCTCCCCGCCGTCGCGCCCTCTCGTGTTTTTTATTTATTTTTTCCAACAACCCCTTCTCACCCCGATTGCTATAATCTCCCTGTGGGGCTCTTGTCATTGTGGCAACACGATCCGCAGCCATCAAACTGCCTATTACACACCACTGCATTCTCATCATGCCCCCAGTTGTCCCCGTGGGCCCGGCCGCGTGCCGCCTCGAATGCAGAGAGGCGACGGGACGGGGAGTTTGACGCGGAAAGATTCCAAGCACAGGAGGCACGAGCATCACTGGCTTGTTTGGTGATGTTGATCATTTATATACGACGACGAGCTGCCACGCTTTAGGCGAGGGAGGAGATCATCAAAACTAACTGGCCTATTAAAAAGATGCCGGGCCAGCTGAGAGCAAACTGGGGGAGGCGTTGGGAGTGGTGGCTAATGGCTAACCCCTGCACGACTTAGTATTCTACACGGGGAGCGCCAGAATAATCCCTTTAGGGGCCGAACATTAGCTGCATGTTTATGCATCGTTATTGGCCTATTTATCTAGTTGATTTTGCGTTAACGGAGATGGGAGATCACATTTGCAAAAGCCAGTGAAATGCTCCACCAGCGTGTCAACATTTGTTAACTCGAACTCCTACCTGCAGTACGTGGTGGGGATGACCAGGGCGTAGCCGACGCAGGTTCCCCCAAGACAGCTGCCCAGCTCGTGGAACAGCCCGTGAGCCAACGACTCCAGAGGTAGCACAATCAGCAGCGCGCTGAGAAAAAGACCATTGGCCGGCTGCACGCAGAGAACAGAGCGCCGCAAAGTCACTTCCTTCCATTTGTCACTTGCGCTTTGCGCAGAAGCAATCACAGGCGCTTAATTGGTGGTGACAGTCTGCAAGATAGTTACGCAACACGGGGCCGACTGCAGGATCATGCTCGAAGAGATGCAATTCATGGCACTGTTAGGACTGTCTCAACACGATTAAAAATCCAAAACAAAACACTAAGAATGAAAATTGAGCCGTTCTCCCATCACGTCATCCCATCAACTCTTTTGTGTTGTTGACTTATCACACACAGCCGTGACACAGCACATTTGCTTCAGCATCTCTGAAAGGGGAAGTGGAAAAAGCTAAACCACTTATATAAGACGCTATAAATATCCTATAAATTATAAGGTCTGCTCTCAATTATTGCCCAACCTTGAAGCTTGACGAACAACAGAATTGTGAGAATGTCACAGACGTGATGGCAGAAAAGTCCAAATGGTGGAAGTAAAAACAAACACAAACTTTGGAGTTGTTTCATTATAAGTAAAATCAATTTCATGAGTCACTGGCACGCAGTCTCATTAAGCATTCTCAAGTGGACGTGTTGATTTCACCACATGCCTACTGCTGTTTTGCAAAATGCTGATCAATTCCTAAAAAGTGTAAGTGGCCAAAACTAGAGATAGACCAATGTATGTTTTTTGTTTTCCAGGGCTGATACCGACACTGATTATTAGAAGTCAAGGAGGCTGATAATCGATATTTGGAGCTTATATTCATTTTCAGTAAGAAGGAAAAAAAATTTATATGTTAATTCAGCAATAATGTAACTTTTTTTTTTTTTTTTTTTAAATCGTGACACTAGACATCTTTGTTTTAAAATTCTAACAAAAACACTCATCCATATGGCTTAAAAAGTTATTTGCAAACTTAAAGAACACCGTAGGTCCCTATAGTTTTATATCATTCATAAATATTTTTTCCCCAAATTTTAAAAACAACAGAAATGTTAACCTATGACTGATAATATAAATAAATAGTTGAGGTTATTGGCCATCAGATTTTTCTAAAAGGCCGATGCGATACTTGTTCAGGCCGATAAAATCGGTGATTCCGGTGACAACCGCTAACCAGTGATTCCCAACCACTGTCTCATTAGTGAGCAGAGACAGATTATCGTGCCACGTGAAATGATCCAATTTCATGTTATTGGTCTGAAAATTAGTTATTTACTACAAATAATGTATATTTGCTGCTCATATATCTATCTATGCCAATGATATATTGACAGCCACAAAAATTAAATGCTGCTAGCTGTTACCCTTCACTAAACAGAATTAGTTTAACAGGCCAAGATTTCACTGAAGTAAAAAGTCCTTTTCGGATGAAAAAGTTACGCAGCTGCACGGAAAACCAAAAGCCTGGCCATATTTGGAAGTAAATTTGCCAGTTTGTTCTTCGTCTCCTACCTGCCAGGATACGGCCCCCAAAATGACCGTGGACAGCAGGCTGAAGAGCACCAGCCGCTCGGAAATGAGGCAAAAGTGTCGGATGCCCCTGGAGGCCATGACCTGCTCCAAGCTGCGGCTGCTGGAGCGCTGCGCCCGCCAGGCTTTCTGGCACTCGCTCAGCTTGCTATGGAAGCCCCAGATCGTGATGAGGAGGATGAAATGGCAGATGGACCAGAAGAGGCCAAAGAGGCAGAAGCCCGGGATCACCAAGTACCACAGTTCCAAGTGGCCGAGCTGTGGAAGAGAGAAATCATTCAATCTAAATGCAATGCCTATTATTAAAAGCAGTCCATGTGGATTTTGCAGGCTTTTTTTGTGTATACCAAAGCAAAAGGAGGTGCGATATAATTGAAATGGATTAGTTTTTAACTTGACGTATCAGTACACTTAAAAACCATTACCATTTATATACACACTGCACATGAACAGTGTTGGGGAAACTTTTGGCCAGTTCAAAGTCCTCAAATTCCGTAAATTTATGAAAAAAATATATATAATGCGTCAATGGAACAAATGTCCATCTATCAATTTTATTAACATGTTATGTAAATAAACTAAAGCATACCAACAGATTTAAATGAAGCATAGGTTGTTAATTGCAAATTGAAGCCTCTGCCATTTGAAAATTGCACTGTACTAGAATGTGATGTTGATTTAAATTTGATGAATGTGTTCAGCCCTGATTTTGTCTGACGATTGATTCACATAAAGAATCATGAAAAGTCCTGAACTCATTTGTTGTACCTTAAAAGCAGCCAGGCAGATGAAGGTCAGCTCCAGCAGGCTCAATGGCAGGAGGGACAGCCTCCTCCACATGTTCCCTAAAGTCAGCACGGGCATCCAGCGCTCGGTGGCACCCAGTGCACTGAAGTACACGTCCAACACGGGCTCGCACAGCAGCCTGCCCAGGTAGCACCCTAAAGCGAAGGGGTTGGCCGCGATGCCCAAGGCTTGGAAAAACACCAGCGAGGTGACCAGGGCGAAGCTGACCAGGTTGGGCAAAGCCAGTAGCGACTTCATTCTCAAGTCCACGATGAGAGCGCCCAGAGCCACCACGAGGCCGATGATGGCGAATGACTTGTTGAGAAGCATGGTGGTGCTGGCGATGGCAAACCCCAGCAACTCGAGGAACTCGGTGGACTTCAACAAGATCGGTTTATAGCGGATAGAGCGGCATATTCGCTCCGTGGCGGCCCATACGGCCTTCATGACCACGCTGGCCAAGAGGAGATAGTTGGCAACCACTTCCTTGACATTGGAATCCAAGGCGGGACTGTTGAGGAAGCACAGGAGACCGAGCAGGAAGCCAAACCAGAGATGGAAAAGGCTCAGGCTGGCTTGCTCCATGCCAAAGTAATAGTGGAGGATGCTCGCGATGCCCAGGACGAAAAGACCAAGGATGAAGATGACGAGGATCATCGGCTCGCTCGTCACTTCCCAGCGCAGGTACATACCGATGCACACCGCCACTAGGAGATTGAGGCTTGACAGGTAACCCAGGCAACGTATTGATGTGATCATGTCCACCTCCTTGCGCTCACCGACGGTCAGCTCCTCTTCCTCTTCGTCGTGAGCCATGGCTGACCCAACCGCAGCTGATGGTTTGAATACTAGCAAGTCTTTTGTGTCATAAAATTAAGAAATCACCCCCTGAGGACAAAAGAATACAAAATAAACAGCACAAGTTATATAATTTCTTAAACTTATTTTAAATATATTTATTTTTCGTGACACAACTTCACATGAGATTTGCTGCGAATGCTGAAACTAAAACAACGTGCCAACCACATAAGATAAACACCATATAAGATTATTAAAGAACACTAGTTTTGGAAGTGTTGTACATTTAGACGGCCAGCGTGCTGCTGACATTTTTTTCTGGCTATGTGGCAGTCCAATGGAAGTTAGCTGAATGCTAACTAACGTTAGCATACGCTAAGGCTGATTTGCCGATCGTCCTGAGCTAACTCGCTGCTTTTTATGCAGACAGAGAGAGAAGACACATTGGGACATATGACGGAGTCAACCGCTTCAAGTATTGGAGCTAACCTTTAGACAGTACAACAATATTTATCGTTGAAGTGAAACTTACATGTTGGCGAGGCAACTGTACTTCCGGATTCTAAACTACAGCAAATCGCGAGGGTCAAACAATAAAAGGTTCGCTCTTCCTTAGACCACGGACCGATTTAATTAATTTAATTTAGAAACATATTATTGTTATTATTATTATTATTATTATTATTATTATTATTATTATTAGTAGTAGTAGTAGTAGTAGTAGTAGTAGTAGTAGTAGTAGTAGTAGTAGTAGTAGTAGTAGTACACTAGTAGTAGTAGCTGTAGTAGTAGTAGTAGTAGTATTTTTAACACAGTCGTTTTTATATAAATATTATTTGTTAATAATATATGTTTCTTAAGAAATACAGTACTGACGATGTCTTGCAGGTTATATTAATACTGTGAAATACATTTATTTGACTTTGATTACCATGACATTTGTTTCTCAAACTCTTGTATTTCAAATTGATTATATTATTGCTGGAATGGTTCATCTCAGAAGTATTGACCTCCATTTACAACATATGTATTAATTGATTCCTGGCAGTCTATTGTATTCATTCAGGAACAATTCTTTAGGTTGAACTGCTTCTAGTACATATAGGTGGATGTTTATTTAATTTTATACAATCATATTTCAACCTATATGTGCTGGCACACCATTTTTAAAACCCCTTATCATTAGGGCAATTTTGCCGAAAACGACGAAAAAAGGTACACCAAAAGTAAGTTTGAAGCTGTTCCTAAACCATGTGGATTATCAACATAGTTTTTGTTGTTGTTGTTGTTGTTGTTGTTGTTGTTGGTGGTGGTGGTGGTGGTGGTGGTGGTGGTGGTGGTGGTGGTGGTGATGGTGTTGGTGTTGTTGTTGTTGTTGTTGTTTGAAGACAACCCACAGGTTAAACTTATTTTTATTTTTATTTTATTTTTTATTAATCTACTCATGGCCTTCAAAATCAGCAGTGCGGGCTGATGTAATTTAAATTGCTGTTTGAACTACCTATTCTACAATGTCAACATTTTTCCATCAACTGATTGGTTGGTCAGAGCAAGTCAAGTTAAACTAGCAACTAACATCTGTTGCGATCTGCAACATTAGTATATTTGATTATCAGCATCGCAAGTGTCTAGCCAAGTCTCCAATATTATATATTTAAATTTGTTAAGTTGTTGTCATGTTATTAAATCAATAAAGCTTCTGAAGCTCTCACGATGATGAATGTGGCACGCACAGATGCGTGCTGTTGAACTAAATTGCCTTTTTGTATAGTATTGATGGTTTCTTTAATTGCAACGTGACAGTGGTGGTACAAAAGAGATGGATTAAGTCAGTAAAATCCCCAGTGAAGGCCAATGCACGTAGTGTTATGTGTTCAATAAATAAACCACACCATTACAAGAGAAGCTCGAGCTCAGGTGATGTTGACAATCCTGTATAAAATATTTCCAAGTATAAAATGAACTAACCTTCTTCACGACTTACTCAATATGAGTAGACAAAAATCAAGATTTTCCTAATCAAGATAGGACACTCCTGCTCAAAGGTGGGGGGGGGGGAAATCTCATTAAGGTTCTGTTCATCCTAATTCATCATCTCCATTCATATCTGGTTGAGTAACAAGATCGCTAACACAATGAAGGAGTCATCACATTTATCCAATTAGACCTTAATGTGACATCTCTGAATAATTAACCCATGTGGTGATGAAATCATTTTGTGGTGCGTGTCTGTGTTTGTGCGTGCGTGTGCGAGTGCAGACGTACACCTTCCAAAGGGAAAGGAATCATCACAGCTCCTTATCAGAGCTTGTAAAAATGATATGTTGGTTTTTCCTCTGAAGGTTAAAGTGCTGAAGGATCTCAGTGGGAGAGAGATTTGAGAGATTTTCAAGGAGGTTGCATGAGGATATAGGAGTGAAAGCGTGAGAGAACGAGAGACAGAGAGAGGAAGGAGAGGGGATGTGGTGGGAAAAAAAGGAGACAGGTCCACCTGAATTATGCAGAAGGTACCGTCATTCTAATGTCAGACATACCTCCACCAACACTTGCATACACTGTCAAGAGAAAAATGTTGTTTTTACGGTAAAATGCCGGCAGCTGTGGTTGCCGAAAGTGTACCGTTTTCTAAGTTTACAGTAAAAGATTGTCTTGAAACTGTTGATTTTACAATTCTAAAATGGATTTTATGTTATAAAAAGGTTTGATATTTAAAAAAACAATGTTTTACCGTAAAATTTACATTTAAAAAATGCTATTTTGTTTGTAGAATATGGTAATGAAGCACTTTCCTACCTTACAATGCCCTCAAAGTGCTTTGCATTTTGACTACTCATTTCACCTGATTACACATCATCAGGAGCAACTGTACTTACATTACTTTGCTCATGAATATTTGATACCATCACACTGCACTGGGATCGAACCAACAACCGCACAGTTGCAAGACGAGCACTCTACCACTGAGCTACTACCTGTTGCTCTATAATCACTAAAGGACTGTTGGATCTACAAGTTTAAGATACAAGTGGTTTTGTTTGTTTTTGTAATTATTATGGTTACCACAGCTTCCAGTTTTGTTTCAGTAAAAATAAATAGTATTTTTCCACATTGTTTTACTGTATATCCAAATATTCTAATCTGTGATAAGAATTTGTAAAATGTTTCTTTTGGCATAAACAAAATGTACCAAAGAACTTATATTGACAGTGTTATTCTAACACTTCAATGATGTAATTTTAACTGTATCCCAATATTTTGTTTTACAGTTAATATGTTTAAATTACAGTAATTTGTGAATTCTCCAAAATAATTTGATCTTTTTCACATTTTCTTGCTGTCAAATCAACAGTTGTTTGTTTCAGAGTTTTAAAACATGTTAATGTAAATTTCAGAAATTCCCTGTTAAAACTACAGACATTATTTACAGTGTATACGTCACTACACAAACTATTGGCATAGACACAAACACAGGCTAAGGATGACCCGACTCTGTTTCACACATATTGTCGAATCAGTACTTAAGAGAGATTGTGATTCAACAAAGAATGAATTCAGAACTTGAGCATGGAGGACAGAGGAGGTGAAAAGCTTTAACTTGGTTCAAAAAGTCAGGATTGGATGACTTTGGTGAAGAAACACCTCAAGGATGTCCATTGTCACTTTCCTTACATCCAAATTTCCCATTTTGAGTATGCGCTCAAGCATCATTGTTGATAATCAGGATTTAAATTACAGTATATATATAGTTTAGTATGTGTATTTAGCTTTATGAGCTGCTAACTATGGATGATATGATAAACAATGTCATGATCTCAGTTGTGAGCTTCCGAGTTCACTCGTGTCATATTCTGGCCACACCTTAGTGAGTGCAATTGTCACATTCGCCACCCCACTGAAAAATTCTTGGGCTCCACCCTTGGACAAAATGTAATCAATGAAGAAAAAAATGACCAAATCCATTCTATTTTGGGTGACTTGATCCATCAGTGTGTAAACGCGCACGACGTAAAGCCATTAAGTGCTTGTCACGGACACAGAGTTTGGTTAAGGGGAAATGAGATAGAACTAATTACACATGAAAGAGTCATTTGTAGGCAGCTGATAGAAAAAACGTCGGTTCATTGGAGAACGGTAAAAATCTTGCATTATCTGGCAGGTGATTGGCTGCCTTCGGTGGCCTTCTTCACATGCCGCTGACAACTTGGTCATCAGACTGCCCAATCACTGGTCACTTCTTCACAGCAGTCTGAGAGGATGTTACAAGGAGAAGATGAAGTCGGAATCAAAAGAGAAAATGTTTTTGCTTTGAATGAAGAAAAAAAAACACAGGATAAGACTCTTGACTTTTATTTGTCTCTCAGGAGGAGAATAAAAGAGATGCTGGAAGCAAGAGAATGAGAATGAAAGAAACAATGCGAAAGATAAGAAATGTCTCTAATCACCTTCATCCCCCAGTAGGAGACTGGTGCCAACTTTTATTACTGGAAAGAAGATCCATATGTCATTGCAACTTTGATTCATTTGGTACAGCTTGACAATCTATCCAGATTTATCACGAGAGCTGTATCAGAAATTCTGTCCTTGAAAAAAAGTACTCACAAATCTAAAAGTCAGTTGTCTATAAACACTGAAGAATAATTCATTATTTTGAGAGCAAAATCAAACAGTGGCTCACAGGATTTTATGGGTTCTATTCACCGTTGGAACATCTAGTGTTCCCTCGTTTTCCGCTGGGGTTAGGTTCCAAAAAATACCCGCAATAAATTAAATCCGCGAAGTAGTTAGCTTTATGTTTTACAACTTTCATAAATGTTTTAAGGCTCTAAAATCCCCGACCGCACAATTTATACACTTTTCTCATTGAGGCATTTACATGTTCTCACATTTCTCTCTTGTTCAAACATTGATAATGTTCAAACCTTCATAAATGTTATAAAATGGGTATATTACTGTAAAAAAATATGCAAAATTGCACTTAAAAAAAATCCGCGATACAGCGAGACCGCGAAAAGTGAACCGCGTTATAGCGAGGGAAGACTGTATTTCAGCTTCCTCTCATGTTAGGCTAATCAAAGACTAAATTGTGCAGATTGCAATTAACTGGTGACCAGTCTATGTACACGAATGTGATTAAAGCCGAGTCGACTAGTTTGCAATGCACAGCAATTGTATGATGATTAGTCCAGGGTAAATTCCAGTTATCAGCAATCTTATGGAGGAGAAGCTGTCGGGGTTTGCGGACCCAAGTAAGGGGAGGCAGAGTGAGGAGGCCGAGGCAATGTCCAAACAAAAAAGGGTTTTATTACTTACATAAAAATAAGGTGGCGCACAAGGTGCGGACAGAAAACAAAAACAAAAGTCCTCCTAAATCGAAGCAAACTCAAATAGCAAGGCAAGACGGGAGAAACTGCAAAACATGGAATCGACAATAGACCAACAAGAACAGAGCTGGAAACAGGTGACTAAATACACACAAACTAATTACACAACAAGGGACACCTGGACAAGACATACGTGAGTGAGGGAACTGATTGGCTGAACACAAGGGTGTGGGGTGAAGCACAGGTGAACATGATCACACTAAAACTGACTCACACTGACAAACAAGGAAAACAACTGAAGTGATCAACAAAGACAAAACATGACAAAAACCCAACCCAAACCATGACAGAAGCAGTACAGAAGATGTATACATACAGTATTATTGTTGGTAGCTCTGCAAGGCATCATTGTGTTTTTCACTGTGCTCGATAAGATGGCCATCATATTGAGTGATTGTGCAATAAATGCTTTTCATTAGACTTTTGGATTAGCTTTTCCATGACCTTGAATTTATGAACCACACTGAGTTCTTGATAATGAACTTCAACAGTGCTGACAGGAGGAAAATTTCCATCCAAACAACTACGGTAATCTGTTTTCGCCCCCACGTGAAATGCCGTACACCCCCTTTAAAGCCAACGGTGCAACGCCACCTAATGGACCTCCGTCCTGTGATGAAGCGCGCCGATGATGACGGCATCGTTCGTTAAACACACCGTTTCACAAACGAGCGATTTTGATTTCCGTCGCCGTCAGAACTTCCACACGCTCATCCCGTAAATGGGCCGGATTAGTCAGCGTTTTGTCAAAGTGCGAACGCCGCCTGGTTGCATTGAGTCTCCCGTCGCCAGATGGATGAGAGATAAAGATTTGGCCGCTTGCGATTTCCCGCCGCCCTGTTCTGCTGCGCTATACATGCGCCGGCTCATGGAGCGAAAATATGGATCCTCGCTGTGCTTTCTCAGGTTTGACAAATCAGCATCTGTTGGCCTGTCTGCAAGCCAAAAAAAAAAACCCCATCGAGTCCAACATCGATAATAGAGAGAGGACACATGGAAGTGCTGAGATGCTCTTTAATTGGGAGCTCTCAGGTGCAGAATTAAAATGGGTGAGAAGGAAATGAGTCTGACAGTCACTCAAAATGAAATACTATCTTTGGCTTCGGAAATAGCCGCCCTCATTAGTTTTCCCCTGCTCAGTCTTTATCAGCAGTCTGTAACAATTAGTTTTCGGGGAGTCTGTTGCTCTTGTAGCCTAGCTCGGGATGTTGGCCATATTTGTGGAGTGAAGACACAGTTTTTGAGTGCACTTATATATGTTTGTGGAACGTGTTGCACTTTTTGCTCAACATGCCGGCCATGTTTTCCGTGTACCACGTCGGCCATGTTTGCATGGCCATGTGTTGTTCCTCAGTGTGACATCTAGTGTAGATTGTCAATCGAGAATTTCGTGAGCTTTCCGAAATTATTGATAAATAATCATTGTCACATGTTTTCGGCTGCTATATGCACAGTCTCAAACCCGGTGATGAACGGCGGTGGATATTTTCACAGGCCAAAGATTGTTCCCAGTCAATCCCTGGTGGAGGGTAACCCCCATCCATCATGGGGTTACATTCCAGAACACTTCCATACTTTACAGCACTTAAATATATTTTAAAGTATTTAAACACACTTTTAAACTAAATTCATGAATAAAAAATGGTTTAAACATGAGAGTGAGAGCGAGAGAGATCCAAACGAACTTATCATCTCAGACAAAAACAAGGATAATCATGCACAATTGTGTACGTTTTTGAACCTATAGTTGTCACTTTCCATCGGTTTAAAAAGCATTGTTAAAGAAAATTGACATTCTAGGCCCGGGGTGTCCAAACGACGGCCCGTGGGACATTTGCGGCCCGCCATACATTTTTTAGCGGCCCGCAGCAAATACTACAAATAATTTTTCAAAGCTGTTTAAAAAAAAAAAAAAAAAAAAAAGACGGTGGATTAAACATTTCTAGTTACGCAGACACACATTTGTAGCTAATTATTCAGTTTCAGAAATAAAAATAGTTTCATCCACTTGTTGCTTAGTGTCAAGGTCCAATTTGTGAAAACATCACATTAAATTAGTGGTTCTTAAGTGTGGTTAAGTGTGTTACTACCGATTGTTCTTGTGGTTCAGAATGTCAAGTTGGGGTTCAGCTGCTGCTCAGTGGAGAGGTGTATCTATTATAGTGGCACACAGGGGTCACTATTTGTCTTGTGACTGTTAGCAGTTTTCAATAAGTAACTGTACATTATATCAACAATTTATAATTGCTTCATTGATTTTTACCATGTTTAACTCATTCACTGCCATTGACGGAAAAAGACGTCAAATGATGCATTTTTTGCTGGTCTGGCAATGAATGTGTTAATAAATAACTTAAAAAAAAATCAAAGTGGCCCTTGCAGCTTTCTATTTTCTGTATGTGGCCCTCAGAGGAAAAAGTTTGGACACCCGTGTTTTAGGCTATAATACTGCTGAAATGCAGTACTCCCTGTTTCATTCTTTGAAATGTACAAGTTAAATAAGTGTACCACCATCTAGTGGTCAAAAGTGGAATTACATCAAATACAGTATAAAGCAGAGTTAGACCAAAATAGAGGAGTACCAAAAAATCCTCAAAATAGCGGGACGGTGAACCTGGAACTCGCGATGGAGCGCCGTTCACTGTATTGTTTATTCGTAGAGCTCATCGGCCAGATATGTACAGTACGCTTTTTTCTTTTCATGGCTAAGAACAGCCATTGTTTTAATGCAATACCCATGAGCCTTTGCAGTTGTAGTTACACAAACCTCAACAGGAAACACTGTTCATCTGACAGTCCAAAGTGTGAGCAACAAGAAGCCGCGGTGACTCATGATCAGAAGCCGAGAGCTGACTAAGTGTGGGCACACAGGCAGGATCCTTGTTGGTGCCGAATGAGACTACAATGTAGCCGCGACCATCCCCTGCCACAACTTGGGCACATTTAAACGTGCGCACACCTTCTGCGCGCAAGCTGATGATTCATTCACCGTTTTGAGTTCTTCATCTCGTTGCCTCTCGCTATCACCGTCACACTCTTCCAACGTGTCAATCACTCCTCTTTTTTGCTGTCACTTGGTCTCCCGCTTGCACCTGCAAATCGCTTGCGTTCTCCTTCGCTTAACTCCCCATCCTTAGCGCGACACGTGCAGTATACTCATGCAATGTCAAGGTAGGGGAGTTCAGTCAGCACTTTCACGCGTCATTAGAGCACAGATAAAAGCAGAGACTTTAAAGGAGAAACGCCTGATTGAGGACAGAGTGTCTTTTACAATACATTTGCTTCAATATAATTTTACTGGGGAAATATTATATGGTTGTATTTGTGAGTAAGCTGCAGTATATAATTTGCGAAGTTTTGTTGTCCATAAAAACAAGACGTGTAGTCCTAATGAAAGTATATTAAAACACGTTCATGTATTTTACCAGCTTATTTTCTGCACATATTTCATACGTGTAAAGTTTTTCTTTGATGAGAAGGCAATGACGGCATTTGGCAGGCAAACAACGCATCTACTCAATTAGAGATACATTTTAATTGGTGTGATCTAACTTCTCATTCAGGATCACATTTGTTTTCATCATATTCTTTTTTCATCATATTCTTTCATCATAGTGTTTGACCTATTATATTATCATAAGCCACAGGAATGTAGCTGAGCGTGGAAGTGGTGCACAGCCAACTGACCTTATTCTCCATTTACATGAAGGTCAATCCTGTCTCACACTTATATCAGTGTAAGGTTGCTGTTTTTTTTATCGAGCTGTAAACCCCAACAGAAATCTAATAGAGTGAAGCTATTATAAATTTTGTATATTTTGCTTCAGGCAAAGTGCAATTACGCTCCATTTTGTGTGGCCCTTCCACCCTGACTGACCGGGCCAAATATTCAACCCATTTGCATGGTGTCACATTGCAGTTAGGCAAAAACAACACAACACTGGGAGAGGAGTAATATTGAGGAATATCAAGTCAGTATTTGTGAAACACACAGGAAATAATAATAATAATAAAAAGGCTCGTGATGTCTTCTCCAGAGAAAAGGACGATATAATAATACAATTGTCTCCAATGAAAATGTGCGCAACTCAATTTAGCTTTAAGACATTTTGCTTTTCATTCAAGTCAATTCTTTGGAGGAAATGAAGCTATTTGCCGTATATATCTGCTCATTATGTTGGTCGTTGATACCACTTGGCTGAATCGTTGAAGCCACTGGATATGTTTATGTGGATGCATTGAAAGCAAGAAGACACTGCAACGTAAACAACATTTTCCAATTAACTAAATCCAAACGGCGCCATTTGGAATAAGCTATTAAGACAAGTATTGTGGTTTTAGGAGCAAGTATTGGACAGTATACATCTTAATGTACGCAATTGGTAATCTTGTCTTTTGTCTATTAAAATGCTTGGCTTTTATGGCTTTAATAAAAAAATGACAATTGGTTGAAAGGTACAAAAGTCACCTTGAATTGAATAAAGAGCCCCATGGGATACATTAGACTTTATAGATAGACAAGGTTACTTGTGGGGGATGTATCTCCCCAATAAAAGACCATTCGATACGTAACTTGATATATGGGGTGCGATATGATTTGAGGATGGTTTATTTTTAGTGATGTGTTGGTCACGAACGAATCGAGTCTTTTTAAACGGCTCTTCAACGTGAACGATGGGAACCGAGTCTTTATCGAGAGCCGTTCATCCCCCTACCCCCCCCCCCCCCCCCCACCCCCCCCTTCCACCACCTCCCGCCCCCACCGCAGGACTTGATACCTAGTAGAAGTGAGCGGCTAAAAGGTAGATTTGACTAGAGAGTCAAAACATCACTGGTGCAGTGTACACATGCACATGCTGGCTAATGTATGTAAAGTGTTATTCACTACATTGTTATATTTTCTTATGTTTTAAGAGAATAAAACTTAATTGAATGTTTTTTAGTCTATTCCATGCGTCATTGCCATGCAATGCCATTTAAAATAAAATGCAAAAAAAAAAAAAAAAAAGAGACAGTCTTTTGAACGGCTCTTTTACGTGAACGGCTCCCGAATGAACGGCTCCCCTGAAAGAGCCAAAAGTCCCATCACTAGTTTATTCTACATGTGACTCTTGTCTACATGTGACTCTTGTCATTTTGTTGTCCAGTATGTGTTGTTATTCTCGAAAATTCATATTCACTTCACCATATTTCCCAACATGCGGAGTCCCCCATGGCTCCATTGTTCGCCCTCTGTTACTATCAAAGATGAAGGCTTTCGACAAATTAGTTGCAAACGATGTTGTACTCAAGTTTTTGTGAAGAATGTCTCAGTCGATGAGCGATGAACTAGAAGAAAGGACTTGACACAATGCCGGCAGCACGATAAATCAACCTTTCGCTTTTAATTGGGTTTTCTCAGCTCTTTTGTTTGGGACTTTAGCGATGAGATTGATTTCCTCCGTTGCTGTCATTTCTCTCTGTGTAAAAAAAAAAAAAAAGGCAAATTTGTCTTCTCTATGTTATATTACACTTTTTCAAAAAACCTATCAAGCAAGTAGAGGCGAATCATTGTGGTATTCGTCTAAAACTCGTACACTATACAGCTCATTTATCCAAAAAGTCAGAACACCTGCACAACATCTTAAAGACATTTTTCCTCACCATCCAAGTTGGGCTCCTCCTCATCTCCGCAAGGCCACTGTTTGATAATGACATTTCCATCTGTAATGTACTCTGGTCATGACTCACCCACAGACAGATTGGCCAAATGCACTTTTTCTTCGCCTGCAGTGCCCCACTTCCCAGTAAAGAGCTGTCCGGGGCTGTTAAACTATGCTCTTTCTTGTGGTATAATATTGAAATGAGATCATTTAGATGCCGGGGAGCAGGGCAGACGCTGGCAAGTCTCACTCATAATTTACGACGCGGGAGTTTGCACATGGCGGTGATTAAATGCGGCAGACAAACCTTGAAGGGTTCCAAAACGCTACAGAAAACATTGCTTATTGTTTGACTGAATCATATGGAGGACACTCTTATCGGAAATGGACATATCTGCATGAAAGCAACTGCTTTTATGACAATGCAGCAGGTTGTGCCGTAGCAGCGCAGATATGTCAGCCGTCCGTTTGTCGTAAACAAACCTGCGAGTAGCGTGAATGGCAAATGCTGCGAGTCAGCTACAATGCAGAAGCAGCATCAGGCTGGCGACCGCTCGTCAATCAATATGGAGTCGAGGCTATTATAAAGTCCCGGCCACGGTCAGATGTGTATATTGAGTGTTCCATTTTACAATGAGAAATGTAGGGGGGGATAAATTGATGGATGAGCTATAAATGAATCCAAATAATGCAATGCAGTGTAATTAGAAGTTAGAGTTAACATACAAATAGTCAAATAATTACTGGATTTATTTTATTTTATTTTTTTGCTTACGTCCACTTCCCTGTTACAACTCATCTTTGTCCTCAAACTTGGGGTCCGCTGGCTTGTGCATATGCTCGCTCTGCTTTGGTTTGGTTGATTGTAATTGGTTAAACAAAAAACAAAATCCCGCTCTAACTTGCCAAGTGGATGTTTTTTTTTTCTTTTTCTTTTTTTTTCCACATTTTCTATTGGGGCTTGTAGAGCTGTTAAAGTTAATCGACTAATCGACAAGTAATCAATTATCAAATTGATCGACCACTATTTTAATAATAGAGTTATCATTTGGAGCTAGTTTTTAATTTTAAAATTTCCAAATCCTCTGATTTCAGCATATCATCAGTAATTGTTCACGGATTTCTGTAGTCCTTCATGAAAGAAGACTGATTATCTTCTGTGTTTAATCAAAATAAGAGATTTGCAAACATCTGTTTTGCTTTGGAAAACAACGGCCAAACCGGTAACATATCACAACATCAAACCCGCTCACACGCATACAGTTTTTGTTTTTGAATCTCTATACGAATACAAAATGTGAAATAAACACCAACCACTGGTTAATAAACAGTAATCATGGGATTTTTTATTTTTATTTAAAAAAAACAAACAAACACTTTTATGCTAAATTAAAATGAATCTGTTTAGTCAATTAATTGATAGTGATAGCACTAGGGGCTTGTTTTGTTTGTGTCACAAACAGAAGTGTGGTGGTTACTGAGAAAGGAAAATAGTTTTTGCCATTGAGAGAACACATTTTTATCCCAAAAAGAAACAAAATGGAATTGGGTAAGTCATGTTTGGTTTTATTTTCCACAGAACCCTGACAATAGTATACAGTAGCTAGTAAACTTGTACGGACAAATCCTTTATGTTCTTTGTGCCCAGTTGGATCTTCTGTGCCCCAACACAGCGGCAGTAAAACAAAAAGTTGAAAGCATTTTCAATTTGAACACCTGTCCATAGTCCATGCCAAAAAAGCCAATCAAAACAATTTGCCCCATTCAGTGGTAATAATGGCTTTGTCTACAATCAAGAAGAAATATATGCTCGAAAAGTCACTTCAATCCAATATCCAGGTTTTTATTCTTGTTTTTTTTTTCTTGGATTTGCACAATTGGAAGCCAATGTAGGAGCAGCGTGGGCTGCAGTGCCTTGGTAATGCTCTCCATGCGCTGAAGGGCAATCTTATTTTGCCACTTGGACAAAGCACATATATCTCGTAACGAACAGACGACGCAGCTGGATGGCGTTCCGTGCTTGGGTGGTTTTGTTACAGGAACACGCGTGGTAATGGAAGCAAAAGGAGCGTCAGATGTGCTTTGAGACAAAAGCAATGTGTCACAGCCTGTTGACTCCGATAAGCATGTTTAGGTGGAGACTTTTTGAGCTGGTTTGAAAGCAACCGGGAACATAATGACTGCATGGATTGGACTGCACAGCTATAATGCACACAATATGTCATGTGTTGTTATCTATCTATCATCACTGTGACCAATTCATCCTCTGCATACATCTGATGGCTTTTGGAACTCACTTGAATGTTGTTGTTGTTGCTATGTGCATGGATGGCTGCGTCGGCGTCTGCATAATGTGTGTACCATGCACTTTGTGAGCAGTAAGCAATCTGTCTGTTGTTGTAAACATTTATTTGCCTCCAGTGTCATGAGGGAATAACGGTGGTAGAGTTTTGCTGGAATGCAAATGAAAACAAAGAAAGACAAACGTGGGGAGTTGATTCATCTATGTCGAGCGTTTGATGTTTTTCTGGTATAAGCCCGTTGGGCAAAGGTCCTAATTCTTTGCCTGATCTAGTCAATACTGTATTATCTACAATATGTCGAATATATATACTTTATGGTTGCAATCACCATAAATGCATCATAACTTCATTAACCCTCCTATTATGTTCGCTAAGTCAATCTGACCCATGGGGTGTTTTATCAACCAAAAATATCAAAACGCAAATTCAATTCTTAAAATTATCTAATTTTTAAAGAAAAATGTTTCTTTTCTTTTTTTTGAATTTTATTGTTGATTTATTTATTTTTAAAGCCCAGCAGTACAAATTTAATCCTATGTTTTTTGTTTATTTTATTTTATTTTTTATTTTTTTAATATATATTTTTCTATAGGACAATCAATATTGTCTATGGGTCAATTTGGCCTTAAATTAATAAATCTGCAACACTTTTCACCCCAACTTTAAAATAGCTCAGTTTGACTCTGACATGTTTAATTAGCCATAGAATGTCAATAATAATACTAATAATAATAATAATAATAATAATAATAATAATAATAATAATAATAATAATAATCCATCCATCCATTTTCTTGACCGCTTATTCCTCACAAGGGTCGCGGGGGGTGCTGGCACCTATCTCAGCTGGCTCTGGGCAGTAGGCGGGGGACACCCTGGACTGGTTGCCAGCCAATCGCAGGGCAATAATAATAATAATAATAATAATAATAATAATAATAATAATAATAATAATAATAATAATAATAAAGTAGAAAGTTAATTAAAATTAAGTTAAGTTTAGATATTCTCATGTGCAGCAGTTATGTTTGCGGGTCAATTTGACCCAAAGTATGTAACATTTAAAAAAATAAATAAATGTCCATGCATAATTAAAATGTTCCAAATGGGTCAATTTGACCCAGCTCATGTTTAATGAGCCAAAAGTATCGGAAATAAAACAATTTTTTGGTCTATCACATGATTAACTTCATCATTAGAATTCATATTTATAGTTGAATTACACTGAAGGCCTTACACTTTTTTGTCCTTTAAATTGGTCAATTTGACCCACGGACTTTTAATTATTTATAACTTTTTCGAGGCTTGGCGTCATTGAGCACTCGTCAAAAGGTGGCCATCTTTATTGATGGAATTGACGACCTGTGGTGATTTGTATGTTTGTTAGCAGTTTAGCTGTACACAAACACAATTTCTATTAACTTTCGCAGAGGAGTGAGACACGATTAAAGGAATAACTAAAACTTCTGATCCACTTTGAAGTTATTGCACCTGTCTGTGTGCATGTTTCCATATTTGACCTCTATTTCATTTTAAACCGCACTCAGTGCTCTAACTGGCTCCGGCATTGTTCAGAACACAATGTGCAATAATTACATCGATGATTTATGTGTCAAACCAGGCCCGTAGCATGCCGCCTGCACCTGTGTGACACAGTACCTGCGGGAAGTGTGGGTAGACGCAAAAAAAGGATCGCTTTGTGACAATTTATCCATGAATCAACCTTCCCAGTCTGGCTGCACCTGTCACAGCAGAGAAGCAGCGCTGCCTCCCACCGGGCTCTGGGGAGGGAGAGTCGCAGCAGATGGTTAGGCCGATACAGGAGGGATCTGCTTCGCCCGATTGCTTTCTATATGCAGGCAGAGAATATAGGTCAGTAACGCATTTGCCGCCTTTTATAACGCGGTGCATTTGTGCCAAATGAGCGACTCCCACTCGCTTGTCACGAGCACTTTGTTGCCGCTGTGATGAATCAGAGACAGATTAGAACAGGAGGATCGTTGCCTTGACATCACATGTCTCCATCTCTCTTTGGTGAGACGGAGAAGGGTTACAGACAGTGGAAGAATGAAGGTGATGAAAGGAAAACAGTTCTTGTTAAAGAAGGGCATGGCCAGGGGCAGGGTTGCTATAACCAAACACAAGTATCACTTAAATATTACATCTCCCTTTGTGTCTTTTTCTAAGATTGCTGACCTCTTGACCTCTGTGTGATTCTGCAGTTGCAATTCAGAGACCACCTGCATCCAGATTTAATAACATGGAGGTCAGGATTTAAAATGCTCTACACCGCTGTGCCTCTAACCCTGTACAAAACAGGATTGTCATGTCTAGGGTCATGCCAGGGTTAAGTTTGATTTCATGACCTGTTAAGTTTAGGCTCATGACCGTGAGGTCAAGTGTCTGTTATGTACTGATGTAACAAGTGTCTGTTTTGAAGTGAACTGATGAAACCAGCATCTAGTCTCGAATGGTTTTAGGCTATGTGATGTTATGTGAGCTACGTGATGTCAAGAATCTTTAATCCCTTTACCTGGTCAACAGCCAATCAGATAGTTCCATGTCAGTCCTGTTACCCACATGTCTAGCCACAACAAAGCAGATCGATTCCTTGTCTATATAAGCCTTCTGAGAACTATGTGTTTGTCGGATTATTACTTCTGATACCACTGTTCCTCTGTGCAACTCTCTTTGTTCCTCGTCTAGTCAAGTTTGTTCCACGCCTCTTGATGTGAATAAATAGTTAAAACCTTATTTGTGTCTGCGGCAACATCAGCTCATGACAAGGATGACATCTGCACTGGCATGATTGTATATTTAATACAGAGCACTGATCCAATTATGAAATTGTATTCATCATCTTTCAGTGTTTTTGGACTCATTTCTTTAGTTTGTATCTGTCCGCCTCGTCCTGTTCGGTCCTAGTGTAGCTTAGGTTTTTCTTTAGTCTCTAGAAAGAAATATGCAAAACTTTTGTTGTATTTTGCCTGCCTGAAAGGAAGACAAAGTCCAGTCTCTGTCCAAATGACCTGGGTGTGCCACAGAGCTCTGTTTTAGGTCTGCTACTGTTCTTGATAAATGACCTTACGATTGTTGTCGGGGTGTTAATTGTCAACTGTATGCAGATGATTTACATACATGCATGCAATTATATTTTCACATTTGCATCGCCTCATGGTCAATAATGTAATAAATTAAATACATAAATGAAACTGTTAAAACTACTTTTGTTACATTTGGTT
This sequence comes from Festucalex cinctus, assembly GCF_051991245.1. NCBI lineage: Eukaryota > Metazoa > Chordata > Actinopteri > Syngnathiformes > Syngnathidae > Festucalex > Festucalex cinctus. The sequence goes on from NC_135426.1 coordinate 11,958,994, forward strand.
GCTTTGGGAATTCACTTTCAGCGTTTGTGGCATTCTTTCGGTCAACATAGCTGCATCTCCTAGATAAAAAGCACATCACACAAGAGATTATAGTATGTTGGTGATATAGCCTACCAAAATCGTCGATGGTCGGTCCTAAAAAGAACACCTGTGACCCCCACTAATCTACCCACCAACCTCACAATCCTATCTCAGTTTGTTTCTTGTTCCCACCCGACACAAATACAGAGTTTCTAAAACGAACTGCCGCCTTCTCTGCCGATGGACATGAATAATTCATAGGTTGCCACTGCGGTGCGAGAGTGGAAATTAAACATAGGTTTTAGTCTGCCATGCTTGGCCAAACCTTACAGTCTATTTTTTTTTTTTTTTTTTTTTTTTTTTATGACTACAGTAAAGCATATTGTCCCTATGAGGTTTTGTGGTCTGTGGAAGAAAAAAAATAATTCCTGGAAATCCTCACCTTGTGTGTTGGTGAGCTGGTTTTTGCCATACTCCTCTAAGATTTTTTATTTTTTATTTTTTTTTAAATATAAATTTGTTAGTTAAAAGAAAACAATATTGGGATGGGAGTTGATGGTCAGTGGGGTTGGAACAAAGGCAGAATCGCTGCGAGCGAAAATACACTCGAGGGGGCTTTGCAATCCGGCCTGACTGGCATGATAGCGAAACCTTCACGTGAGGGGGCCGTGAAGCTGATCGAATTTCAGCCCTGTGACTCCAACACAAACTCGGAGCGCCGTACGGAGACTGCCAAATGGGTTTTGGCGTCGCTGCCAGTCCGGTTTTCCGTTGCGGCATCATCGGGACGGCAAACGCTCGTGACGTGCCGCCGCCACAGGAAGAGCTAAATTAATCATGGGTGGAAAATTCACACCTCCTGTCAAGTCTTTCCTGTCTTTGGACAAAAACTAGCGGAGACACACAAGACAGGCCGCCGCCCTTCGGCCGGGCATGACACGCTACGCAAATTGACATTTGGGACGCATATAATAGACTTAATGATGAAATGCTAATGGTATTTTGAGCTGGTGTCTCTCCTTCTGACGTGCTCTGAGGAGACAGTGCCAAAGCGGTGACCTTCAGGTGTGAATGATGATATTTGCAGGGAAGAGTCTCTCCTTGTCCCTACCCCTGGCTGGAGCAAATTTTTCAAGACGGAGGGGAAACTCACTGACGGGGTTTGTCAGAGGACTGTCAAAAAAAAAAGGGGTGGGGGGGATAGAGACTTGCAGATAAAACCTCTCGTGTAATCCACTTTTCTCGCGGGCAGCTGTCACATGGTGATTGTTCATGACCCCCAAGCATGGAGCCAATGTATCATCATTCATCAGACATTCTGCTGAACTTACTGCAAATCTGCTGCAAGGGGGATCTCGTTCTTTTAGAGGAGGGATTGCAAAACTGCGGTGCTCAAGCCATGGAGGTATGCAATAGATAGAATTTACACATTTGGTTTTGTGGCTTTTTCACAAATTCGGGGTGCATGGTTGAGAAAGTCAGGTTTGACGCTCTGAGCAAAACTAAACAGAATTGCGCAGAGGCAGGTTAGACCCATTCTTGGTAATTTTTCAGATGAGTACATGCTGGCAGATTTGCGACAGGTAAAGCTGCACCATTGTGGGTGTGGTCACAGCGAACAACAGTCATGGCCAATCAAAGTGGCTCCTTTCATCTCCTTTAAATGCAGTGTGCTAGTCTGGAAGGACATTTTCGTTGTGAATTGGTAAAAAATATAATGCACTGATTCAGAGGGTTTGATGCTTGCTGTTTTTTTTTGTTTTTTTTCCATGAATAAAACACATTATGTTAGACTTGGTCTAAGGTATAGATCAATTTTCTGCCCCCAATTTGACATATCTCAAAGTCAATCCTTTGGCTATGCTAGCCCGCCCAGCCTGATGGGGAAATTACCAAAAAAAAAAAAAAAAAAATCAGCAAACCTCGAGCTGATAATTGCAGGAAAATCTGCAATATGCTATGTACAGTATACGTTTGTGAAAATATGGAATGATATTGAATGATATGGACAAGGTATGGAATGTGGAATAGAATTGCATGATATGGAATGATATTGAAAAACATTGAATGATGTGGAATATTATTGGTGAAAATGCATGTGCAATAGGATGAAATTGAATGATGTGGAATGACATTGACAGATAAATAACGATGTGGAATGATTTTGAGTGATTTGAAAGTGAATTGAATGAGCTTTTTATGTTTTCAAATGATCACTACGACAACATTCAGAGGAAATCACAATCTCTCATCGCTGATGAGCTAACTTTAGAACAAGCTGACTCATCTGGTTCTTGAGGGGCATGTTGGTGATCTTCGATCTACCGGTAAACTAATTTAAAGCCCCACATCTATCTTTCTGCCGTTTATGTGTGCAATCACATTGGAGTGTGGGTGGAGTCTGATGAGGAAAGCAAATGGGGGTGCAGGGACCGTGTTTAGCACACATGACTCACGATGCATTAAAAGGACAAGCTCCCCTTTTAGATTTAATGTTGCCGAAACATACAGTGACGCTTCTATAAACAATGAATATTTCATCGTGCCGGCTATTTTAATTGAGTTTTGCAATCACAAAACACAACAACCTATTAGGATTCCATTCTTCATTCAACTAAAGTCCATTAAAGTTAACAAGGACTCATAACCTTCATGCTTTCTTATGCCGGATATCTTCTGGTTGATTCCGCAGCTCTTTGGCCTCGGCCTCCGTTGTCAGCTGTGTGCTGTATCACCCATGCTTGGCAGCAATTCATAATTATTTTTTTGGAGGGGGAAAGCAGGTGTCTGGCCTTGCGACTGGCTCCTCCTTCCCCACAAGGTGTCCAGACAAACCTACAAGCTCCCATATGTCATTGAAACTGGGGCAGCGACACAATATGCAAATATGTAGTCACAAACTTTTGGGGGTGGCATAAATTATTTGCAGCTTTAATTAAGAAATATAAGAAGTATAATTTTATTATATCCCTGGATGAAAAATGTGCTCAGCCCTTTTTTTTTCCTTCATTCATTTTCTGAATAATTCGTGCAGTTGGTGCCCTTTTTTTTTTTAGCTTGAGCCCCCTGCTCCTAAAATATCCATCCATCCATCCATCCATCCATCCATCCATCCATCCATCCATCCATCCATCCATCCATCCAATCCACCCACCCAATCCATCCATCCATCCATCCATCCATCCATCCATCCATCCATCCATCCATCATCATCCATCCATCCATCCATCATCCATCCATCCATCCATCCATCCATCATCATCCATCCAAAATCCATCCATCCATCCATCCATCCATCCATCCACCCATCCAATCCACCCACCCAATCCATCCATCCATCCATCCATCCATCCATCCATCCATCCATCCATCCATCCATCCATCCATCCATCCATCCATCCATCCATCCATCATCATCCATCCATCCATCATCCATCCATCCATCCATCCATCCATCCATCCATCCATCATCATCCATCCAAAATCCATCCATCCAATCCACCCACCCAATCCATCCATCCATCCATCCATCCATCCATCCATCCATCCATCCATCCATCCATCATCCATCCACCCATCCATCCATCCATCCATTTCCTTTACCACAGTTGCAAAACACATATTTACACACATCAACCATACTGACTGCATCCAAAATCAATTGAATGTACCACTTCACCATCATAGAATTTATTTCAACATGTATTTTTACATATTTTCTTTCTTTCTTTCTTTTTTTTTTATTTTATTGATGCTTTTGGAATGCTCCACCCTGGTGGGTAAGACATCACATCTCGGGGTTCCTGATGGCAAACGTATTTCTCTCAGTGTGTAAGTGTCAGCGCCTGTAGAGCAAAGCGGTCGTTTACATGCATTTTTATCTCCATCCATAATTCAGCGCCAGCCAGTTGTGGTGCATGTGCATTTGCTTCCCAGGTATCTGCCAGACAGATTGTTTATGAAACAATCATATGACGCCTCAGTCACACAACAATAGGGCACCATCACCGTCTAAGGGGAGTGCAATTAGGGTGTGAAAAAAATGTGGGTGATGCAATTTATTGAAACCTAACATTCATATTCAGGCACTTTTTTGTGCGTCTGTGTGATTTTTTTAAAGGTCTTTACTAAAACAGGTTTTTGTAGCTTGGATGGATATTTAATTAGGTACACCTAAACAACTGCAGATTTGGGCCTGTCTATTGCAAATATGGAGGAAAATTCAATCTGAGTTGTTTTAATCTACATACTAAAAAAAAAAAAAAAAAAAATGTTGGGTTGTTTTTCCTAACCCACTCTCTGGAAAGCTGCAAATTTTAATCAGATTGGGTTGGGTTAATTATTTTGACTCAGGCAAGATACTGCATGGGTCAAATCCTCAACCCAGTGGCCTGGGTATTAATTAATTTAGGATTAGCTCGGTCACTTTCAGACCAGGTTTGCTATTTCACTCGATTTGAGTTTCTTTTTGAACCAGTTGTGAATTAAAGTGGAGATTGCAAAGATGCATTCAAAAAACAGTTGGGTCAAAAATAACCCAATGCATATCAAAACTGGTCCAATCCATTACTTGAGGCAATTTGACTAAATTTGCTTTGTGCAAAACTGATCAATTTGACCCTTTTGGGGGTCCCCCATAGTATTGAGTCAAATAGACCCAAATCGTTTTTTTTTTTGTTTTTTTTTAAGAACTCTTTTTTTAATTTTATTTATTTTATTTTATTTTATTTTTTTAGGTAGTTTTAGGTAATGATTTATGTGTGTTTTAATGGATTTTCAATTAGACTACTTGGTTGTATTCTGCCCCCTGTTTGACTGTAATGAGAAAAAAATAGTAATAAACTGACTTTCTATTGTGAATATTATTTCCCCAACCTTCATGGCAGTACTCTATTGAGTGCTATTCTAGGCATCTTTGTAAAGCCAGCATTTGTTATTTTTTTTTTCAAATACCATTTGCGTTTGTATTCAAGATGTGTTTTGTGGCAACGTGTGTGAACACAGCATGTGTGCTGCTGATTTCGTTCACTTCTTTTTGAATTATCTCACTTTTTTTTTTTTTTTTTTTTACCTCAACCCAACACACACTGTTCAGTTAATAGCTTCTCCGTGATACACAACAGATTGTTATGTGCAAGTGTGAACTCATGGGTGGGGGGAAAAACATATGAAGGGAGAATTTGTGACATTTTTTAGTATAATTGTGAAACAAATATGCCCTGCTTATAATGCACAGTATATATTTTTGTGCTTCTACAGGTTGGAACGCAACAGCACGGCCTGACTGATTGATTTAAGGTGGTTTAGCCCTTTCTCGTTTCAAAACTGAGCAACACTGCAGGTATGATGGAGCTCTGTGAAGAACCATATTGGATTTATCAAGTAGTCTTCTTTTTAAATAGTCTTTGAGCTTTAGGCTGTTGACTGACAGCCAACATGAAAGACGAAGACAAAGCCAGCGGTGACAAAGTGTGTTATTCTAGGCCGTCTTCTCCGAATCCATTTGAACGGCGCCCACTCAAGACACCTACGGGGCTGGCTCATCCATAGCCAGATCCAATACAGCGCTCATTCCGTTACCTCCGATGGATAGCGGCCATGATGAGAGAAAAATGGAGGAGGGTGGACGAGGTAAACAAATGGACGGCTTGGGAATGAGGAATGACAGAAACCGAGGACAGATGGATTGGAGGTGTGAAATAGAAGAAATAAGTTGGTACAGTGTAAAAAAAAAAAAAAAAAAAACAGAAAAAAAAGAAAAATTTGTTCCCTGCACAATATAACTGTATTGTTGCTTTTGATTTTGAGTTTGCAACTCTTGTTTCCAAGTTACTTAAAATGCACCCTGCAACGCAAGCGAATAAAGACCTTTGGAAATTGTATGGTTAAACACTGTGAAGTATTTTTTTGTAAAAGTAGGCAATTAGATAAAATACAAACCAAATTCACCATACCAAACCAATTTAGCTGAAATATTTAAAGTAACAAATAAAATATTTCTTTCCTCAACTCTAATTATCTTTGCATTTGCATTACATTCTGTAGTAGTACACCAGTTTTAACTAACTTGTTTTAACAAACTTTACCTGGTTTATATGTGATACAAAACAAAACACTGCATCATCATTATGTTAATAAATCTGTACTTTTTCCTGTCGGAATTGTTTTGCGGCGATGCCTTGAGATATGACTGACCTGGCTTAAAAGTTTTTCAAGGTACGAGCCATTGACTGTGAGTTATGTTTTGACATGTAACCTGCTGCAAATTCCTTCTGAGAAAATGTTAGTCGTAAAACTAATAACCACATTCTTGGTAGCTTTAACTCATCAGTAAGAGTAATTGGATCATAATCTTCACCCAACATTCTGGGCAAAATCCACAACCCAATGCGTTGGGGTATAAATAACCCAACATTGGCTTGGTACACTTTATTTTGCATGCAGCACTGGGTTAGCTAGTATACCCAATTTGGGCTACTTTGACCCAGCAATTTTCAGAGTTAGTTAGTTAGTTAGTTAGTTAGTTAGTTAGTTAGTTAGTTAGTTAGTTAGTTAGTTAGTTAGTTAGTTTTGAAAAATGTAATAAAATTACTAACCCGTATCTTGGTAGTATAATTTAGCTAATCAGTATGGTAGTTTTTACCCCTCAATATCTTGCATGCAGTGCTGGGTTAGCTATTGTGCCCAATTTGGTTTACTTTGACCCAGCTGTGTTAAGATTTAGTTAGTTAGTTAGTTAGTTAGTTAGTTAGATAGTTAGTTAGTTAGTTAGAAATAAAATTACTAACCCGTTTCTTGGTAGCTTTAACCCATTAGAATGGTAGTTTTTACAAGTGTTGTTCCGATACCGTTTTTTGGCCCCCGATACCGATACCCAGCTTTGCAGTATCGGCCGATACCGATACCATACCGATACTTAAGATTTTTTTTTTCCTCAACATGAAAACGCTGTCCTGCCATTGGTTCAGAGCATTCAAGGGCCAATAGGATATCTTAGATCGGCATGCAGTGAACATGTCACATACAGGTGAATGTCGTGCATGAGCAAGACACAAGATGCTGCATCCAAAATCCTATATTAGAGTTGGAATTAATGGTATCGGCATGTTACGTGTCAGTAGTCACCGATACCGATACCACTGTTCTAATGCATTATCGGCACCTCTGTCGATACCAGTATCGGTATCAGAACAACACTAGTTTTTACCCCTTGTTGGATCAAATTCTTAAACCAACATGCTGAGGTAAATCCACAACCCAATGTAGTGTGTATAAAGAACCCAACACTGGCTCAATCCCGTTTGTTAGGACCCAGCCCTGGGTTAGTTATTTCACCCAATTTGGATTACTTTAACCCAGCAATTTTAAGAGCGTATGTGTCTTGCAGTTGGATCCAGGGTGTACCCCACCTCTTGCCAAGAATCAGTTGGTAAAAGCGCAAGCTCACCCGCAACCCTAATGAAGAAAAGACTTTAAAATTAGACATTTAATAAAGAGGTTTCAAATCCAGGTCTAGAAACTCCTGCCAGAGATTGGCTTTAGCCACAGGTGCTTCAATTCAACCTGCAGGTAAACGAGCTCTGAGCTACTTTCTGGATTAGGATTTGACATCTCTGCTTCAACAGAACACGCACAGCTTTGACATACCGAAGCTGACTTCCTTTGGGACTGTATAAATTGTGAAGCCAAGCTGAATCCCACTTTGGCGGGAAGCCTTCTGGGATTCTCGTGTCGCTGTCTTTTCATTTCGTTTTTGCTTTGCTCCAAGATTAAGGACAACGCAAGACAAACTCTTTCCTCAAGAAACCTTTTCTCCATTGCAAATTCCATCTGTTATTGTAACTGCAGGCTAACTTCATTTTTTTTTCCCAATTACGTCTTCATCTTGTTGCCGTCTGAAGACACTGAAACAGTTTTCTCTGCCAGAGCTGCTCCGCCGACCAAGAGATTTTCCAGCATTAGCCGCGTTCCCTTGTGGTGCTCCGCTTTAATCTGCCTTTGGCTGGCTGTCTCTACAAGCTCAGGTAGCATTGGATCAAATGAGAGGAATGCATCCAATGAATGTTTCCAAGTGCCAGAACCAGAGCGAGTCCAAATTTTCTTGCCAGTGTGGTGAATGGGGTCCCCTTGTTCGTCCTTTCATGGGCTTTTTCAAGGGCGCTGTATCGGACATGAGCGTCCACTTAATTTCAGTCTCTTTAAGCGTAGCCATCCTTCGTTTCTTTCTTCCAAGCGCTCCGATTCACTTCCCCTTGACTGCCCGTGTCACATAGAATTATAGGCGCATGCACGCGTAGATGTTTTTGTCGTGGGAAGACACTCGAAAATGACGCTTCCTGCTTTGCAGCGGTGTTTGTCGTTCTTGCTCGCACATCGGGTCGTACACTTGCAGGACTTTGGTGCTCTCATTAGCCGCTGACGTTCCTTTTACATCATTTAAAACCTCTCAGAGTGAAACAAGAGGTGCCGTGAATTTGCAAAAATAACATCGGTGCACTACGACTGGAGCCGTTATTGTGCTTTGCCGGAGAATGAGGTGGGGGTTGGTTAGTCTAAATACTTCATCAGGCTTTCTCCCGACAACATAATCCCAAGTTTTCCATTTCAGCTGGCATTGTACATTGCTAACTACAAGTGCATCTGCACTCCATACTCGAGGGGAAAACAAACATTGCATGTGGGCTGCAGGTTGAGCTTGGATGGAGAATCGGAGAAGAATAGCATGCAAACTGCTTCCAAATAGTCTTCTTAATAGAAAGTTTGTGACTCCACAAGATATCCATCCATCCATCCATCCATTTTCCTGACCGCTTATTCCTCACAAGGGTCGCGGGGGCTGCTGGCGCCTATCTCAGCTGGCTCTGGGCAGTAGGCGGGGGACACCTTGGACTGGTTGCCAGCCAATCGCAGGGCACACAGAGACGAACAACCATCCACACTCACACGCACACCGAGGGACAATTCAGAACGTCCAATTAACCTGCCATGCATGTCTTTGGAATGTGGCAGGAGACCGGAGTACCCGGAGAAGACCCACGCGGGCACGGGGAGAACATGCAAACTCCACCCAGGAAGGTCCGAGCCTGGACTCGAACCGGAGACCTCAGAACTGGGAAGCGGACGTGCTACCACAAGATATCATGTACACAAATTCAAAGCAAAGTTTGTACCCTTCCTTGCCAATTGGACAGACCAAGGTGTGATACTAATTGACAAGCCATTGTCATTTCCAAAACCATGGGTTCAGTTTATTAAGTATCCAGCAAGTAACAAGTCAAGTTGACCCCCTCTTGAATGCAGTCTTACACACACATCTTACACACACGTCTTCAAGAAGAGAGAAGACCCATAAGATTGAGTCTTAAGTCTTTCAGTTTTTGTAAAGTCACAAGAAATCAAACAGTGATTGGAGGCGACTCTAGTCCATGTTGTAATTACTGTATTTGCCCATAAGTTAAGAGTTGGTTCAAGTCCTAGTTTATTGCACTGCTTCAGGGTTGGGCTTAGACACAAAATAATCACATAGCTAAGATTCTACTAGTTGATCTAAAACTTTTACAGGAAATGAGGTTTTGATCTCACTATATACCTGTAGCTGTTAGATTTGTGACCTGAAGTGTCTTTGTTATTCCTAATCCTGACAACATCCTGGAATTGCCAAGAATGCACTTCAAATGCCAGAGTATTATAAACTTTAAACAGGAAAGCCTGATTTGAACCGAGTCCCGGCTTGGCAGATCCACGAACCACAAGTCACTTCTCCGTGTGTTTCGTTCCCGTTTTGCCTCCGTGCAGCAGCATGTCCCAGTCATCGATTGGCTCGGAACGGCTAATTAGCTCGGATCTTATCGCCGCCACTCGCTTATCTGCCGCCAAATAACACGACGGGATTGGCGCCGCATGTTAAATCCGATCGCCCCCAGAGTTGCTTCTTTGGGTTCTGCTCTGGCATACATCCCCGTCTCCAATGCCTAACCGCAACGTTGTGCCTTATTCGGTGGCTCTGGGGTATTAAGTTACCAGAGCTTGATGTATGCTGTCAAAGGCGAAAACGAGAAGGCCGAGCCCGGAGCTTGTACGGGCCAATTCAATTACCGCCGGGCGTCGTCTAATGGAGAATGAACTAAGCAGGCGAGGGCTTACGTTGGAACGTCGCTGCTGACGACCGCCTCTTGTCTACATGATCTTATTTGCTAAGACACGCACTTATTGATCGCCTTCCGCATGCCAGCACTGGAAAAACCTTTTCACATGCACTTTTGCGGCTGCCCCGGCGACACGGGTGGAATAATGCGCCGCGGGCGGGCTGCTCATTGACATTCAGAGGCGCGGACACACGCAGGTGCGCTGCCGTTTTCTTAACGCCGCGGGCCACGGCCACCAAATTGGCTTGGGCATCACCGACAAGGGTCAGTGAACACAATCAATGGCGTCCACTGTGAGACACAAGGGGAGGAACCATTTTTGTACCCTTATATTCATAACTTATTGAACTCTAAGTCTTTCGCACCCTCACATTCCTTCCTCCCATTTCTAGCTTCAAGCTGTGGACACAACAGTCTTATCTAGTGCTGCCTTGCTGTCAGCGAGAGTGCTCTATTTTGGGCTTTATCTCCGACGCGAGCCGGGGCCCGAGCGGCGGGTCTTGAAGCCGAGCTGGTGCTGCGGGAGATAAGACGGACAGGGACACTGTAACCTGCGTGTCTGCGGTCAGGGTGGGAACCGACGGGGTCTCGGCTATCAAACGGCTTCCACTTTGCGCTCGATGGATGGGATGGGAGACAAGCTTACGAATGTCAATAAGGGCGCAGGTTGTTTGTTTCCTTGCAGGGCCTGCGGGTAGCATCTACTTGAGTTCTGTGATATGCGAGGGCAAAGGGTTCAACATAATCACAGACATGCGGGCGAGAAATCAGAAATCAGGGACTACCTGTCTTGCAGCTGGAGTGAATAAATTTAGTTCAACAGTGTCCAGCAAACATCATATTTGCACTGTTTGTTGATTTCTGCTTTTTTTTTTTTTTTTTGCGTAAATGGATGAAATGATATCAACAGTCCAAGTGAAAAAAAATATTTACCTGAATTACTTTTTTTTGTTTTTTTTTTTTTTTTTTTGGAGGATTAGTGCTGCTTGATGACTTTGCATTGTAGTCGTATGAATATCATCATTTCAGTGGTTCTCTACTTTCTTTTTCATTTATGTACCTCAGTAAATCATTTAGGCTTCCCCTAGCAAGTGCAAAGCATTTTTAGTTGACAAACGGAATAGAATTACAATAGTGTTGTGCCATCATCATCTCAATGATTAAACTTTGGAACCTCGTTCCGTTCATCTCTTGAACTTTTTGGAAATAAAAAGCAACTAATAAAAGCAGAAAGAATTAAATTAATGATAGATTTGTGCATATCAAAATTATAAGATCTGTTGTAAAAAAAAAAAAAAAATCACTATCTTAATTTTAAATAAAGTTTTGAAATGATTGACAGATGATGCTAGGTGGCATATGACAGACTGGGTTCATCCATTCTGAATGGAGAGAGTTGAATAACATTTATTTTACTAACTTCAATTTTACTGAAATATTTATATAATTTAGTAATTATTTTTAAAGCATTTTTGCTTGGATGCTACATTTTATTGTATTTTTAAAAATTAATTCCTTTATTTATTATTTTATTTTTTAAATCTCGCATAGGCCTACTCTCTGGAATGCGTTCAAATACCCCCATTTGAGAAACAGTGTAATAAATTTATATTTTGCAAGAAAAAGACACAACTAAGCCATGGGACTGATCGGAGAATTTTTTTTTTTTTTTTTTTTTTTTTTTTTTTTTTTTTTACAAAAACATCATAGCCTGCAGAGAATTAGACATATTCCAATCATCCAATCTAAAAATGATCTAAGGCAACGACAATGCTGACACCTCAGAAACGAGCAAGTATATGCGGCCTAAGGGAAGAATTTCCTTGTTATTTCATCTTCAGTGTGTGCCAGTGTACAGGAGAAACCACAGTTGTCTAATGCTGGCTCTGTTTGGAGAAACAAAAGCCAAATTGGTCCTGTTATGTTACTGCAAATGATTTAAATGAAATGAAAAGTGAAATCCCAAATTGACGAATTCAACTAGCCGAGGCAGTGCACTTGCCATTTTAATGAAACAACAATGACTTAGTGATGGGCTGAAAATTGATTTGTTATTCACGTCTTCTGATGAAATGATGCAACACATTTGCAACTCAGAAACCCAAGCATGAAAAACTATTGATTATATTTGAAATGTTCCAAATGTCTTTGTCTGGCAACTCACTGTAGATGGCTCATTTAATCCATTTGTGGTTTTAAAAACTATTCTTAGTTCGTTGGCACACGTGATATTGGTAAAAGTTTGTGTGAAAAGCAGCCTACAAGCGCTCATCATGCGACACAAACAGCTTTTACACGTCAAACGAGGAATCCGCCGCATTTGACCTCTCTTGTTTTACACATATAAAAGAGATACCGTCGTGCATTTCCCTATGGAGTTTTGTGCAGGCTTTGAAGATAAAAATATTTCACATTTCTGGGAAAAAAAAAAAAAGGCAGGCTTCATCAAACTGCCTTTCTGGTTGTTGCTAGGCAACAACCCGAGCTAAGAGTGCCATTGCCCCTATTTGGCACAGTTAACTTTCAAACAAAAACTGGAAGAAATGTTCCTCAAGTGAATAATGTCGAAATGTGACATATTGAAATCAACCAGGAAGTCAAACTTCCCATCACCTCTCTGATAGGGTACAATGAGAACCTATCAGACTGTAATCAAATCAGTGACACGCCAGAGCTTTTAGCAGCCAAGCAACGGAGGTCATCATAAAAAAATCTTGTCCTCTGAAGAATTTTACGAACTGTTCCCAAACGGATTTCATGCATATGAACCACCTCATTGCCCACTTTACGGAATTTGTTGGCAGGCAAGGGTCAGGATTTGAACAGCTCTTTAAGCCCTCCATGCACACCGCAGACAAATACCATCAATCACGTCTTACACAAAGTACATTTGGGCTTTAAAAATTAGATCTCATGTGAGGAGAAACAACAGTAGCAAGGAGAGAGGTGATGATCAATAGTGTTGTTATCACCACCAGGGAACCTCCTCACAAAAGACACTGGAGAGAAGAAGTGAAAGGAACATCTCCAAATCACAAACTAGAAGAAACCAAGGCAACATAAACTGAACTCCTCGTAGCTCCTGACATAATCCATCAAAAATAGTGTGCTCCTCTTCATTAAAATAACAAACGACTTATGAAAGTGTCTCTTCTATGCACATTTTTTTTTTTAGGTCAGGAGGCTGCGGCCCAGAGTGGATGGAATACTAAGCGGATAATTGGCTATGCGTGCACAGCTCCGGAAGCACTCGCAGTGCCATAAATGCTTAATTGCAGAGCAGCAATGTGATTGTTTTAAAGATGCATTCACTCCATGCTAAGTACTCGCTATGCTTCGTGATGGAGGACGCACAACAACACTTTGTAGTCTCATCGTTTAGTTTAATATCATGCCAGACTAATTGTGACGAACGACTTTCCATTAATGTTTGGGAACAAGCACTAGTGTACAAGTGTGCAATTCAATTGTTTTGTTGTTGTTTTTTGTGTCAAAAGTTGCAGCTCAATTTGCAAAATATTGCCAATGAATATATATGAAAAAATGATTTGTTGGGCTAATGCCATTCACAGGCTCTTCCCCCCGATTTCATGACGTTTCATTGTCATAAAGTGTTTGGTATTTCCTTAGAGGAAAAGATGCTGCCTTTTAAAGTAATACATAACCATCGGCAGAGAGTGCCACCTTGAAATGAGCTTGATACGTTTCTCCTCAAAACTGAGAAATTGTCTGCTGGACTCAGAAAAATGACATAGTAAAACAATTTCAGTGTATACAATATCATAAATTGACTCCATCGATAATGGTAGTGAGCCAGTAGTCATCAGAAAACTGTTGATAGAAATGCCATTCCAATGCTAACATACCAATTAGCATGTCCCTGTTAATGGAAAATGAAAATGGGTCATCAATCAGCACCGCCGTCAATACTTGCTGTAAGATCGTGATTGATTGATCAGTGCAAGAATGTGTTAGCATCACGTAGCTTTGCCTTCTCCAACACGCTCCATGTGAGGAATTGCTACTTGTCGTCTTTTCCAAGCAACGCATCAATCTGTTACCTGCCATCTATCCATAACATTAACAGTCACGAACCATTAATTATTCGAGCGCGGGTTTTTTTCTGTTCTCGGAGCACAAACAGCAGTGAGGAGCTGCAAGAGATGAGGCCTGACTCACAAGAATGACATGTTTCCAAAAATAAAGTCAGGATGAGATAGGTTTGGGGGTGGGGGTGGGGGTGGGTGGGGGGCTATGAGAGTGCTGAATAGGCTGGAACAAGAAACAAGTGGATTAACTCATTTCCCTCTCTTCCCTTCCCCCACTTCCTCCAAAAGCCATCGGATTCATCAAAACAAGCCGAATTAGTGAGAACAAATCACCCGTATAAACAACTTCCCCGGCTGTAATGATGCGAATATGGGATAAATAATCAAGTCATGACGAAATAATAAGTCAATAAGAGAGCAGGAGACAACGAGGGGATTTCTTGCGCCACACTGTGAGCAGATGCAAGCCCTCGGCTCCGTGTTGTAAATAAGCTCTGTCATGTACACGTTTAGCGTTTCCATCCATGACAGATTGCCCTGCGCAAATGCACCATGCGCAATGAGAGCGTGCTATCTTCCTTGCTGCGGTATCGGGCTTTCAAAGCAGCACCCACCCGCCGAGCCCCTCTTATAAGCCAGATAGCATATTTTGAATATTTCAGCATGTTGGCAAAATGTGTGCACGTGCCAGTTCAAGTCTGCAAATTTAAAGGGAGTTGCAACCATATACAGGACAAATTCATGTCTTCCTGGTGACACAAATCTACTTTCTTGCATGACTTCGGCTCTGTGAGCATCCAAACAGGGGTGTCAATGTCATTTTCATTGAATCATATAAATGTACAAAATAAGAAGGGAAAAAAAAGAAGAAAAACTCATCATGTTATTTAAAAAAAAAGAAGAATTTCCTTGAAACTACTATGGCCCGTTTTAGCTAGGACAGTCTCCTTTTTTGATTCTTGGGTTCATTGTTTGGGCCCGCTATTACGCTGGTCCCGCCCCGCGTCCCATTTTTTTGCCATATATATATGCCAATCACCGAGTTGTCGTAGCGATTCATACGATAAAACCATTCAAAGGAAATTTAACTGTTAAATTCCTTCATTTTAACTTCCAAATTTACTTTTTCTGTCTCATTCGCATCCGCATCTAATCGTGAGCAGGACGACCTTACGTAGCAGGTGGTGACCAGAACTAGAACTACTTTGCATCTAAGAATCAAGGGAAATGTAGTCCCACCATCTACTGTGGTCGCCAATCACTGGTCAGACAATGCTGAGCTTTCTAGCAGCATATTTACAATGTTACAATGCGTGACCGGCGTGAGATAAACGACCGCCAGCTCTCCCAAAAGCTGTCGGGACCGAGCAAGTTGTGGCAAATCCAGGTCCAGAAAGTAAAAACCCTACCACAGTTATGTCATGTTTCGGTTTTGGGTTGGGTGTGTTTTGATTTAGTTTGTGGTGTTTATGTTGTTTGTTGTCCGGTTTTGTCTCCCCAAGTCTCGTTATAGTTAACCTCGTCCACCTGTGTGTGTCTCCCCTCCCTGTCTGTGTTGCTACTTAGTGTACTCTGCCTGCTGTGTTTCCCAGGTGTGTCTTGTTAGTGTCTCGTTAGTGTTGTATTTAGTCAGTGGGGTTTATTCACACGTCGTGGTATCATTGCCTTGTCTTGTTCTGTTGAGGTGTGCTGTGCTGTGCTGATACTGTTACGTCTAGTCTAGTCTAGTCTAGTCTAGTCTAGTCTAGTCTAGTCTAGTCTAGTCTAGTTAAGTTTCTCCAAATATAGTCAGGTTTCTCCACGTCTAGTCAAGTTTCCACATCTACTCAAGTCTCAACGTCAACCCATGTCTGTCCATGTTCTGCTAAGTTATGCCATGCCAAGTCTATCCACGTCATGCCCAGTCTGTCCACGTTCAGTCCAGTCATCTACTTGGTTCCAGTCAATAAAGTCATTCTCATTCCTGTTTTTCTCCCTGCCTTGCTTTTCCGCCATTGGGTCCATCTCCCCTCAACCACTCGCTCCACCAGTCATAAGTTTGGCTTTAGCCCCAGGTTCTAGCTAGCAAGCTCCCTCGCTAGCTCCCTGGGTGCAGATAGCTAGCGAGCTAACCAGCTAGCACAAGGGGCTAAAACCAAACTGTGGCAGGGTTTTCTGCCTCCTTTGCGAGTGTGTGCATCCATTGTTTCGCGCTAAACAGTCAACCAAGATAGCATTTAGCACAACTTTAGTACAAACCCCCATCCGTACCGCTGACAAAGACTGACTAGCAATGAAAGGTCCCCGTTTTTAATTTGGAAAATCTAGTCATCCTTAAATCCAGCACCAAGGGATGGATTTGTTCACCTTTGGATGCTCTGCTGTATTTTTTCTGCATCATCTCAACACTGCCGGGATTGGTGCGGCTATCTAAATCCCAGATTAGAGATAACAAAAGATTTTGACATGCCCAAAAAAAAAAACAAAAAAAAAACTTATCTACAACATTGATTGTGAATCGGGACCCATGAGTATCATGGGATGCTTTAATCTAGCATGGGTAATCCTTGTCAGTGGCAGTGGTGGGGGGGATTATGCCTCACCAGTTGTGTCTCCTCACATATTCCAATTTTGGCATACATGTGCTTAAGTACTCGCCCGGCCACCAATCACATTTGATCCCATGAAGCGCCGTCACTTATCCTGAGACTTAGCAGCATCAAGGACATGTTTACTCCCTAGCCAGCACTGTGAGGATTTACCACAACCTATGTGTGCATTTCTGCAGCTATATCCGCCACGCCGTTATGTAATTCTGTTGCCGTAATATATTTTTTAAAAAGCGCACTCCTGGAAGATTGCTATAAAGCCACTGCACCAACTGTCCAAACATAGATCGTCGGAGTTCCTCTGCGCTGAGAGGAATAAGCAAACATGGGACTTCATCCCGAGCATGCAGCGTTTTGCAAACAGCTACTTGGATGAGATGGAATTTTGTACAGTTAAACCTCTGTTTTTTTTGTTTTTGTCCCCCCCCCCCCCCAACTGACAGGGATAAAATGGCATCCAAAAATCAATGACATTTGTCCATACTGTGTATTTAGGGAGACACAATTGATCACAGGCCTCTTCACACAAATGAGCATGACAACATGGAAACACAACCAGTCGATAAGCGTTCTCTTGTGGTTGACATAACTACATTTGTTTTGGTTACCATAGCAACACCAGATGATAATCGTTTATGTTCCATTTTTGACCAGGAAGAACCAAGACTGTAATATGTTACATTACAATGTGTCAACTGAGCTCATCAGTCGTCCAGGAAATAGCTAGACCCACTGATATTTTGTGAAGCAACACCATTTTCATCATTTAAAGCACTGCTATTCTTTTCGATTAGCGGGACATGGTGGGGAGTCTGCATCATTGGTATTCCGAAGCCAGTTGGGTCTGTAATAGCTTGTCTGACAATAAATGATGCAGCCTTTCATTTTTTCTTCCTCTTCTCCTTTTTTCCCCCCCAGATGCAATCAAACCCCCAAATGATCATTACAATCTTTTTTATTGGACCTTCTGTTGTTGTGCATCTTTGCTTAATGCGATGCTGTTCTTCATTTTCCTGGCTGCATATTAGCAGACAAAGAATTAGTTGTCGGACATGTGGTCACATTCAGCACACATTAAAATTGGCATTTTTGAACCTTTTGTTATTAATCTTGGGTTCATTTGATGTTTAAATCCATTATGGGTCAAAGAGGGAGTGGCACAACGTTTTGGGCGACTCATATAAACCCCCCACCCACCCCACAAAAAAAGAAAGAGAGAGAGAGAGAGAGAGAGAGAGAGAGAGAGAGAGAGAGAGAGAGAGAGAGAGAGAGAGAGAGAGAGAGAGTAATAGATAAAATGCACACCAACAAAACAGAACCCCAAAATTTGCTTTTTGTATAAAACAACCCCAAAAATTGGGTTGTTTGTTGGTTATTCATTTGACCCAACATTTAAATGGATAATTCATGTTTGACCCAATTTTTTGGGTTAAATGGAAAACCCAAAAAGTTGTGTTGGTCCCTCGCTGACCCATACTGTTATTTATTTTTTTTAATTTTTTGTTTTTTTTTGTTTTTTTTTACCCATATTGGGTTATTTTTTGCCCTCCTGTTTTTACAGTGCTTGAACACCACAGGGTTTGGTTGGTATTTGAGTTTTGTCAGAACTCTGCTTTTTGCACACTAACAATACCCCAACACAAGACCCAAATAATTGACTTGTTCTATTTTTATTATTATTATTATTAATATTATTTTTAAGATACAAGTGTTGTTGATTCTTAACACTGATGGGCCAAAAATTGGACCAGCCCGCTAACTTGAATCAATTTGACCCACTAACTTGGGCTAGATTGACCCGAGTTAATGGAAAGTTGGGTCAAACTGACCAAGTTAGTATGTCGGTCAAATGTTTTACCCAAATTGGGTTGTTTTTATGGTCTGTCTGTAGGGCGAACTGTTTTCACTGCTAATTAGCAAACTGTAGAGGAAACAGAAGCAGCAATTGATTGAAGTTTAATACAGTAACTCAAATAACTTAACTATTTTGAAAAAAAAAAAAGATTTGATTACAAATAACCTGAATGAAATTGATTTACTGTCACTTATAGTGCTTTTGTTACTTATCATCGGCTTCTGTTTCTGTGTACTTAAACATAAAATACATTATTGTGGGGGGGATGGATATTATTAGTAGGCTAACTTAAAATGTGCCAAAATGTTATTATACTCATAAGAACTGAGTTATGACCAATAACCAATAAGTCATTTTTTTTATCTTTTTTTTTTTTTAATGAGTGATTCTAACTGGTTTTAGTTGCATTGACTTAATTATTTTAGTTGAAACATAGCGTCAAGTTTTACTGTGTAAAAAAAAACAAACATGAATCAAGATGCAAAACACTTGCGTTAAACCGCAGCATTAGCAACCTAGCATGTAGCTGTTCCCCTTGAGCACATTTTCTCACAGCAAACAGTAATTTCATGTACAGTATATCATGAAATCTAAAAGCTGTGGATATTGAAAAGCATGTTGTACTTCAATGGCACCCTTATGCATTCCAGCCAAGGGTGATGCGCATACAAAAAAAAAAAAGACCTTCTTTATCTCGTCAGCGCCATTCCACTCCAGGCGGGCTTTCATCACAAAACACAACTGCCCTTTTAATTACGCTTACAGGAGGCCATTAGATGTTACCCACTCAACAGATGCTATTTGCTCAAATTATCCACCATGAATAAAAAAGCAGTGATGTTTTTTTGTTTGTTTTCTTTGTCCAAAGGTGCAAAAACTTATGGTCCTTACTTGCCACGCACAATTGAAAGGTTGGAAAAATTGCCCATTCCCTTGTTCTGTGGTTCAAACATTGGATGTAAAGCAGACCCCTGCATGCTAATTGGTTTGATTGGGAACAATCCTTGATACCTTTGTGGTCCTACTTGAAAGGCTCACTCGCAAACCAGTTTCTTTCCTCGCTGTGCCAAGAAACAGGATATTCAAAACCCCACCATAAGCAATCCTGCCCATCTTGGCGCTCGCTTAAACGGGAATGAAAGACTTGCACATCATCTGCATGGGGCCATAGAATGATCAATGTCCTGAACAAAACAGTAATTGCCAAGCTCATAATGGAAATGGTTGCCTAATAGGAGTTTCCCATCAGCCGAACCTGCAGCCCGCCATGCAATTACCTGCAGTGTTTACAAACCCTTTTTGCCATCATTTTTTTTTGTACTCGTGCACCCCGGAAAAAGGGTCTACTTAATGAAATGCTTTCTTTTAGGCGGGGTGCAAGTCAAATTCACAAGCGACAAGCAAATGTCGAATAAAACGTTCAAAATCATTCTTTATATGAGCGTTCACGTGTCACATTTTATACCAACTTAATATCATAAATCCCCGTTTAGAGTAGAATCTTAACTTGCACTTTCCATTTAAAGACCCTTTTTTTTTTTTTTTTTTTGCACAATAGAAATGGAACCTACCCCAGCTAACTTTGAGTGAGAGGTGGAGTACACCGTGACCTCAACAGATTCAAACCCGGTTTTGATGACATTGAGGCAGACATATGAACCACTAGTCCACCAACCAGCCCAACAGAAATCAATTCACATTGCAGAAACATCTATGATATGAAAATAAGCATAAGTGAACTCTGCACGCTTCCCCATAGGTATCGGATGAACCATGTTGCAAAATGGAAACTTTCTTTTTTTTATTATTATTTTTGAAAAAAAAAATGAAAAAAAAAAAGCAACAGGTTACACAGTTAACTTTCAGCGAAATGCAATCCTAACTGAAACTGTACTCACATTCGGGACTCCAAAAAGTAAATAAAAGACTCACATACTTACACACCATTTATAATTTACAAAAAGGAACAGAGTAATTGTTTAGAAAAAAAATGGCGCGAGAGCGAGAAAGAGAGAGAAGAGAGAAAAAAACAAAAGGATTGAAAGCAATTTGTCGAGAGCAAATGTCGGGAAAGTAGAAACAAGACTGTGTGCCTTAAATGTCCCCTTTTTTTGTGTTTTGACTTTTTTTTTGTTTTTGTTTTTTTTGTTTTGTCCTGTGTTTTTTGTTTTGTTTTGTTTTTATAAATTGTGCAAGATATCATACTAAGGCTCTGGTCTTGAAGTGTTTGATGCACTCATCCCACACACACTCATTGCCTGTGGGCAGATAAAACTGTAAAAATAAAATAAAAATAAAAATAATAATAATAATAATAATAATAATAATGATAATAATAATAATAATAATAATAATAATAATAATAATAAAGTGGACATGCACTTCATGTGGTTTAAAAAAGTAATAATAATAATAATAAATAAATTCCCCTTGCATCCAAGGAATGACTTGATAGGAGTGCATCGAATGAACTAAGATGACAAATAGCATTGTAACCATTAAGGCAAGAACACCCGGAGTGGCATCGGTAACAATTGTGATGGTGTTTGGGGTACATGGATATGATGACACATTTATCTTCAAATGTCTTTTTATAAGCACAAGTTTGTTCCCAAAAGCATCTTTTTCAAAGAAACATCCGCATTTTCTAAAAGGTGACAATAAAATAACAATGGCAGACACTATTATGGACATACGGAGAAAACTACAAGAGATCCATTCTAGTTGAAACTTGAAAAAAACCACACTCAGAAAAATCCCCCACCCCCTTTTTTTAAGCCCCACCCCCGACCCCATTGCTCAATGAAAAAAAGTTACCACTTACATGAAAACCATTTTATCCTCTTGTGATGGTGTCATTCCAACATGTTTGCCTTACTTACAGCGATTTTTGTGTGTGTAGTCTGTTGCAAATTAAAGCATTCATCGTTTAGTTTGGAGAAAAAGGAAGGGCGGGTGGGGAAACGTCCAAAAATCTTTACATCTTCTTTTTTGTAGTGCAACTCTGAAAACTGTAAAACATTTCCAGTGATTCCTTGAGAGGTATCATTTCTTTGTCGTATTTTTTCTCTCTCATTTTCTTGTATTTCACACCTCACGGAATAATGCATCTTGAAGAAAAAAAATGAATCCAAAGCGTTTTCATTGTCTGCGTTTTTGCTTCTCTGCACGGGCATGGCCTTCCGCGAAACAACAAGGGGTGAAACACGGAGCCCTGTGGTACTCCATCGGCCTCCTTTTTTTTTTTTTTTTTTAGGGGATACGATCAATCGCCAACAGTGGTTGGCTGCTGGAAAGGAGGGATGAAGAAAGAAAAGCTAGCAGAGAGAGAGAGAGAAAGAGAGAAAGCTGTACAAGAGGAAAAAGCCCAGATGGATGGGGGCCAAAGTGAAGGTAAGGGAGGCGGGGTTAAAAACCCTTCATATAACGCAGTAGGGTTCCCTCGGTAACCTGGATTTTCGGCAGTAGAGGAGCGTGGTGCTGAAGCAGCGCCGCAGCTCCCTGTTGGAGAAGATGCAGATGAACGGGTTGACCCCGGCCTGGGCAAAGCTCATCCACACGGCGGCCGTCAGGTAGCCCGCCGGCACCACGGGCCCCCTGGCGAACACCCGCCAGTAGCACGCCACCAGATAAGGCCCCCAGAGCGCCAGGAAGAAAAAGGTCATGATGTAGAACATCCTACTAATCCTCTTCTCCGTTTTGAACTCGTCCAAGACCAGGAGACGCCGGCGGCCCGCCGCGTTGCTGTTCTGCCGGATGCCCAGCAGAGTGGGCGGAGTCGGGCCCCGCCCGAACCCGGCCAGCCAGTTGGCGGCCGCCTGCCCGCTGGCGCCGGGCCCGTGGAAGGTCCAGTTCTGGCTGACGGCGGGCACGAACTGGACGGGCTTCATTTTTCGCCGGTCGTGGACGAAGAAGATGAGCTTGAGGTAAACCAGCTGCGTGGCCAGCAGGATGAGCGCCAGGAGGAGCATGAAGCCCAGCGAGTCGTTGGCCCGGAAGGAGCGGTGCTGGAAGGTGCACTGGTCCTCCTCCTGGATGAAGGAATACGTGCCCACGTCGAGCACGGGCGGGAAGGCCATGGCCACCGACAGCGTCCACACCATGCAGATGACGGCCAGGCACGTCCAGAAGGTCAGCCGCTTGGTGTAGAAGCGGTGGTGGGCGATGGCCAGGTAGCGCGTGACGCTCACGCAGAAGAGCATGAAGGCCGTGTGGAAACAGGAGAGCACGCCCAGGAAGGCGATCACCTTGCACGTCAGCGTGCCGTAGCTCCACGCTGAGCCATTCTTGACCGAGGTGAAGACGAAGGGGAAGCAGATGGCCGAGCGCAGGATGTCGGAGGCGCACAGGTCCAGCAGGAAGTAGTAAGGCGCCCGGTGCAGGCTCTTGTCTTTGACCAGCAGGATGGAGATCAGGAGGTTCCCCACCACGCCGACGCCGATGATGAAGCCCAGGGAGGTCAGTTTGAGGAAGGTGGCGAGAGGAGAGACATTCTGCAAGATGGTGTGGTCCCCTGCATGGCTATAGTTCGCCATAGATGGAGGAGGGATCATAAAGATAAGCGGGGATAGCTTCAGCCTAGTATCATGATCTGCAGGAGGCGGCGGCGGCGGCGGGGGGAGACGTTAGATCCATTTGGCTGCTGCGGTGGGCTTTGAGGAGCTTTCCGGGCATGTAGGCAACCTCTCCTCTAAGGCATCCTTTGTTCCTTTGTCTCATCACACCTAAAGGAAAGCAAAACGAGGGGAAGAAAAAAAAAATCATCCGCCTATCAGCCAACTCAGCCACTGCAATGTCTCTGTCACATTCTATTCAACTGTCTCACATTCGTTGCATTTAAACAACCACACTGACGCCTCATTGCATTCAACCTTCTCGCACTTGCGAATGCGCAGTGAAGGAAATGTTTCAAAAGCGACGTTTTTTTGTTTTGTTTTTTTTCAACGCAAGAGCGAGCAGGACATTGTAAAGCCCCCTCTGAAAAAAATAAAATAAAACAATAAGGTGCTCTCGATCACACCCTACAGCCTGCACAGCACACACAAGCTGGAGTCCGATTTCATTATCCAAATGCACCTGCACATATTTGACAGCATTTGCATATATATATATATATATATATATATATATATATATATATATATATATATATATATATATATATATATATATATATATATATATATATATATATATATATATATATATATATATAGACGTTCGAGAAAAGCATAATCAGCGCCAACAAAAACACAATAGCACGTCTGTTGTCTCGTAATTTCGTATATATGAAGCAATGTCGCGTTTGTCGAGCGGTGTACTTACGGTTTATTTATATCTTTAATTAAAAAAAAACAGCCTCCTTCGTTTGTCACATGAAGCAGCTGTACTGGACGGTCAAATATCCCAGTGTTTTTGTCACTGTTTAGATAAAACACAACAGCGTCGACGAGACCAGAATCATGTCAAAATCCTCCAGGAACCACAAGAAGAAAAAAAAAAAGAAAAAAAAAGAAAAATTTGGGAAAAAAATGGACGAGGCGATCATGGGCGATTGATCCAAATCGTACCTGTTGGTAAGTGTCCGTTTTCACATCCCCTGGAGAATATTTCGTCGTGTTTTGTCGCAGGTTTAAAAAAAAAAATCCTGATTGTTGCCTGCCCCCCTTTTTTCCACCACGGCGAATATCATACAGTAAACGGGGAGCAGTGCGCATGCGCCCTGCATCCCTATTTGTGATCCAAGACGCGTCCTGTCTCTTGTTGCAGCAGCGGTAGCAGCATGCAGCAGCAGCAGCAGCAGTTCTCATCCACTCAACTGGGCCTCTGCTGCTCTGCACGAGCCACCACTTAAATATAGCCTACATTTACATGACATTGTCATGCACACCGGACACTAACTCTGGCATCAAAACAACACATTTCAGCAGTAGCTATAGCTACCTTTTGAAGTTAGGCTTTAAAATGAAGGCATATCTATCACATATATACATTACACATTTTATTCATAGTCGATATGATAGCAAAAGTAAACACAAATCTTTGGAAACTGGTTTATTTATTTATATACAGTATATCATATAAACAAAAATAATAATAATAATGTCCTGTCATTAGTAACTACTACATTGCGTTTAGGTGGGTAATTTTAAAAATAAACAATATTCATATTTGATTTAAAAAAAATAATAATGTGAATCACCACGTCAACATGTGCACACCTTTAAAATAACAATTTGTCACACTAATTGCGTTTCTTACACTACTTTTATATTTACGTACTGTACAATCAACGAAACCACCATTTGTGGGGTATGCCGATTAAAACGCATGAAACAAATAATAATGAGCACTAAAATTTATTCAAAAAAAACCCTGAGAAATACTGAATATAACATGCAATGTCTTCTTTCATGGAGCTGATGAATAACGTCATTGATCAACTGAGCAAATTAAGACAATACAGCTGATCACAATTTTGCATAAAATGCCAAATATCATCCAATCCTGATAATCATATCTATCTATCTATCTATCTATCTATCTATCTATCTATCTATCTATCTATGACATATTTGGTGATAATGTTGTTAGCATGGACCTTAACAATAAAAGTGGCACACAGCTTGGTCGCAATAGTGCCTAACTGGTTTGAGTCAGGCTGACAAGTTCACTTGAGGTAGAAGGCATCCCATGTACGGTAAATGCATAATTGACAAGCACTTTGCTCACTGTTGTTCTCTCATCCTGGGCAGCGCATGACAAATTCATAGAATTGGTTTTCTCAAGCATGCAGCCGTCATGTCGCAAGCGTGTGGGACAATGTGCTTTTTCTTCGTAGCTTGGCTATGAAATGTGCTCCTGTTGGCGAGGTGATGGCATTTCTAATGGACGCTTTTCATTCTCATTTTATGACACAAGTTCTTCAGGGCAGCATGGTACCCTAGTGCATGTGTGCCTCACAGGTTTGAAATTTGACTTGTGTACGATTTGCTCATTGTACGATCTCTACTTAATTGAAGACAATTGACCATAGGTGTGAATGTGAGTGTGCTTGTTTGCTTCGAAACCAATGCACCACCCAAAGATGCTGCCCCTTTCAAGTTGGCCTCTTGCCTCTGCTTTTATTTTGAAGGATATCGAGCCATGCAACAAAAGCATATCGCTGGGCTAGGCAATAACTTGTGTACATATTCTTCACTGTGGAACGCCTTGGGATCCCGCCGGAGGAGCTGGTTGAAGTGGCTGGGGAGAGGGAAGTCTGGGTTTCCCTTCTGAAGCTGCTGCCCCCGCGACCCGACCCCGGATAAGCGGAAGAAGATGGATGGATGGACATATTCTTCATTTGATTTTTCTCTCTTTTAATGTTTTTTTTCTGTGTTGCTCTCCCCAAATTAAGACGTAAAAAGTAAACAATCACTTCAATGTTTATTTATTTTTCCCCAGTAGCGGTTGCAATGCTTTTATTTTGACAGGACTGGGGATAGCTTCCGTCTCCCGTTTGTCAAGCACTTAGAAATAAAGTTACGAAAATAAAAACAAGTAAACACTGAGCATTTGAGTATTTATATGGAGGCAACGACAGTGTTTGGTCCTTTTTGACAGCAGAGCAACGTGTTATTCTTCCGGACTTTCGCTTCTTCTCCACGGCGTTTCCGGTCATGGCGCACTCTTGTTTATCGGCCACTGTCACCCAAGCTTTATAGCAAAACCACCAAAAAGGAGAGCAGGTACAACATGTATAACGTATACACAGAAATATGTTGGCGAGACAGCAGAAGCGTAGAACAAGTGTCCCTTTCCTCCTCACAGCAGTCTGTTCCTCTTCCGCGCGTACCAGCCCAAGCAGGCGCAGAACCCCACCATGGCGACGACGGTTCCCAGCAGCAGAGCCACCGCGTCGCCGGCATCGAACGCTGCCGCGGGGGGGATCGTATGGAGGAAAGTCAGACAGGTGTACGCCGCCGCAACGCGTGAAAGTTGCTTTTTGGGGGTCATGTTTTGAGCTCTCGAGTTAATTCGCCGTCCGCTTCCGGGTAAGCTTCTGTCAAAGTCATGTGACAGAAGGGTGGGACTTCCGAGAGTGGTCAGCCAATAGCAATGTAGCTTTTCTGTCACAGACATGTACGATTATAAAATGTATTAATATTCATACATGTAATATGGATTATATGTTTATTTACATAATATTGAACTGTGAAAAATAGTAATTCCACCATTTTGTCCATTAACATCACAGATATCTGTAACTCCAATATGAGGTAGCTACAATTTGAGTCTGCCCAGTCATCCAGTTCATCATATCTTTAACTCGCCTCAATTCAACAAGTCACATTTATATATCTTAAGTTATGAAAAGGGAATTGACATTGCAAATATATGTAATTGGAATTATGAGCTGCCAAAACAAATACTGTCTCTGTATCTCAAACAGGTTTTAAGATATCTACAATTCTGATATCCACAGTTTATGATCATATAGAGAGACTAGACTAACCTAAACATCATGTTGAAGATTTCTTTAATTAATTTACAGATATTTCGATGTGTTGTTTTCGACTAGTCACAATTATATTACAGATAACATGAATGCAAATTCCAAATATCCCAAATGTAATTACTAGGCCTGGCTGATTAATCAGCCGATATTATCTCTGTTAAAACCATCAAAGAGCAACCAATTATTTGTTTTTTTTTAAAGACAACTTGCCAAAAAATAACAACAACAACAACAACAACAACAACAACAACAACAACAACAACAATAATAATAATAATAATAATAATAAGAATAATAATAATAAATAAATATATATATATATATAATTTATTTATTTTTCCCTTAAGTTCAACAAAAATTAAAGGACATAGTTTTTTTTGGGAAAAATAGTCAAATGGGCTTCCTGCAATAATTCATGTAGGCTATTTATTGCTCTAAGTGATAAGGGAAAAAAACATTTATTTTATTCAATCTGTTTTTTTGTTGTTGTTTTTTTAAACATTAATTGGTCATTTAATTGGTTATCAGAATTTTATTATGCTAACTATTGGAATTGGACTCAAAATATATATTATATTGGTCAGACCTTTGAACTTCTGACTTTCCAGAAATATGTTATCTACATCATTCGTCAAAAAACACATTTTAAATGTTAAAATCACTTTTTATTCCAAAATACATCGCAAACCTGCACACATGACGCAGTGTAACGATGTATTCATGCCAGAGGCAGGGAGACGGTGAGTCTTGAAGGTGCACGCTTGACAAGCACGCACGAGTGTCATGATGGCTGATTCTTTCAATGCTAATCAATTCATTTTTTAATTTGGAATTTGAAGACGATTCCACACAGTGACTCATCGGTGTGTGAAGTTGTTGTGTTGCACATCAGAGTAGTAAACGTCCATCTGGGTGTGTTTACTTCAAGAGCAACTATGTTGTCATTAAATCCCCCACCCCCCTACCTCACCCCCCCAATTTAATGAGGGCGTCTGCTGGGACTGTAACCCTGAGCAGAGCAATAATGTGCAGCTGTTGTCTACCTGCCATTTCATGAGAAGCCGTCAATTACCTTGCATGACAACAATGTCTTTCTATTTTTAATGATTAGCATATGTGGGCATACCTCCATTCATCACAAAATTAATGCACCTGTCTGTGCAAGGCATTCAAAATGTGATGGTTCAGCCACTTTTTTGGGGGGCGTTCCATTTCATTTGGGCGGTGTCGCTCTCAAAGTGGAGCGTTTCCAAAATTGATGCGCGGCCGTGGAATCGATCTAAACGAGCGTTTACTCAAGGTGATCAAGTTTTCTTCGGATGCGTGCCGATGTGAACCCTGCATCAAATTTAGCTGACAGCAAAGTGCATGGCAGTGACTCACGCCCATGTGTGTGTGCTCGCGCAATATATGCAAGGAGGATTGATAGCTCATCACATTTCATTTCATAGTGTAAATGTCACCCCTCTGCCTTTCTATGATGAACACAATCATGTGGATGCTTCATCATCTGCGCTGTGCACATAAGATGGCAGCAAAAAAAAAAAAAAACCAGAAAGCATTTGCATTTTTACTGATATGAGGCGAGATGCTGTTTTCATTGTTTCCGTATGTATGCTTGAGTTGCTGTTGTATTATCAGGTGTATACTATATTATGCTTCCTTAAATATGAAAAGATAGACGTTAACCTCATTGGTGGAGGTAAAAGCCTGAGTGCCACCTGTGCTGTAATTTAAAGTGCTTTTCCATTAGCATGCTATTCATCCTTTTTATTTAGCCTGTCAATCGTATAAGAAGGCGTATGTGGAAACTGTAGAGAAGAATTACAGTGAAACATTTCAATAGGGGAACACAAAATGGATATGGATTGTTATCGTTACTTTAAGTGCTCTATTGCATGTAGTAAAACTGTTCCGAATCATGCGCCCTGGTGCAAAATGGTATCTTGAGAAGTATCAAGTAACATTGCTGATGTAAACAACCTATTAAGCGACTATCTGGGCCATTTTTTTTTTTTTTTTTTTGGCTCATTCACTTCTGTCTGCTCTCGAGCTTCCACAGAATCATCAAAGAGAAGCCATTCAAATTGGGACGATGCCAGTTAGTGCATCCGAGTGCAAGAATAATAATAAGTAGAATATGCACTTTTCTCTGTGCAGTCTCTGAGGCCAAAGACTGCTCCGAGACGTCAGTTCCATTTACTTATGAAGTTGTACCAGTGCATTCTCTGCAATTGAGCCGTCAGCTGCTGCCAGTCAGGGGAAATTAACGAGGCCGCTGATTGCACTGTTGGTAATTACAGATTGCAGCAGGAGGTGCTCTGTCAAGCCTTGGAGATATTTTCCAGACTGCGTCCGTTCTTTCTCCCCCTTAGCCAGGTCAAGGAATTCTCCGCAGAGGACTTTCTCTCTGCTGACCACACAGTGGCTACAGATAAGAATTACCTCTTGCAAAATATTCTTACATTGTCCCGGGATTTGGGTAAAACCATCGCAAGCGGAAGCCAGCTGACCAATCTTACATACCAATGAGCCGGCATCTTTGAGCGGCATCCAAGCCAATCAATCTACTTTAGAGGAAATAGGGAAAAGAGCCAAGTCCCCTGTTCTCCTAGCATGCATAAAAACACAACTGATCTTCTTTATGATATAAAAATCTATTCCCTGATGTAGAACGCAGAACGGTGAGTTCACATTTGAAGTGACAGTTGGCCTTAGTTGTTGGATAAGCGTTTCAGAAAATGGATGGATGGTTTACGCTAGTTAGTGTTCGAGGGGAATAGTGTAAGAGTTCTGGGTAATCATAGTTTGAGCCTTTTTTTTTAAACCCTCCACTGTCCATAGTGGTTTTCTTTCCTAATCCAAAATCTTGGGGGCACTATAAGTGGCGAATCGATCGTCTTTACCGATTAGTTTTACTGTTAGTTGTTGTGTTTGATCTTTCTTGGATGGGTTGTGCCTCTTTAATCAAATCTCATTGCTTTGTACTTGTGTACGGTATCCGCATTGACTATAAGATAAATTCCATTCTATCCATGTCTCCCTCCACCAACACGCCTGATTTGATAACAGAATCATTATCAGGCAGGACAGCGGCTCTCGAAGACCAAGCTTGCCTACTCCTGATCTCGGGCCTGTATGTCAAATAGTCCTTAGATAGAGGAATGTGGGTTTGATGTATTTGAACCTCAACATTCAACCAAACCCAAACCTAAAATCCATTGTAAGTCGGAGAATTGTCACGATTATGTGGCATGATATATTGACACAAGGGCTTGCATAGGTCCCAAACTGTGGCTCTCGAGGGCCGCATGATTTATGTTGCATGTTTTAGGTGTTTCTCTCTTCTAACACACTTGCTTTAAATAATCAGCCAATCCACAAGCGCTGCAGGAGCCTGATAATGATCCTGGTCATTTGAATCAGGTGTGTTGTAGGAGGGAAACATCTAGAATATGCAGGACCTATGGCCTGGTTACAGGTTCACGGTTCAGCAACCTTCATCAACTAATTCCAAATCCATGTCAAATCGGACGAGAATTTTCCCCAGGAAGAAATGTCATCCCTGGTTCTAATGGGAGCCTTAGCCTTATATAAAAAGCAGTCCATTTACCATTTAACCTGAACCCAAAATATCAACCAATCCCAACCTCAAATCTTGAGAAGTGATTGTTGTCCTCAAGTGTTGGATTGGCCGAACCAACCTTCTTCTGAGTCACAACCTCATTTCCATGGACTTGGGCCGAAGATCTTTCACCCTTGGGTCTTGACCTCAGTGTTGGGCCAACTGTTAACCAATCATCAAACCCAAATCCATGGGCGATATGGGGAGGACGTTTTGCTCAAGAGTTGTGAGTCGTGACCGAAAGAACAAGATCCCGGATACAAGTGGTCGAAATGCGTTTCCACCGCAGGGTGAATATGAGCAAATGTTACACTTCAGAATTCAGTCAATAAATACAAGGGGAACCGGTTCTGTTGGCAGCCATACAAAAAGATGAGAATTGTGGCGATGTCTCAATATTTATGACCCCGACTGCAATTATATAAATGTACACAACAGTCTGAAGTACACTTGCAATCCATGTAATGGTTGTCAACCTTGTTCCTAACAAGTCGTGACAGTAGACAAAGCTGACTGCTGCAACCGTGGCGCTCTTTCCTGGAAAAAAAAAAAAAAAAAAAATGCCATTGGCTGAGGGTCACTGCTTTTGCTTTAAAAAGTCTCACTCAAAGATTACATAATCGTCGGACGCGCAGTCGTCTGGGTGTGCGTGCTAATGCTCTCGCTTGGGGATGTGTGGACATTTTTGGGTCTGGCTCAAGATGCTGCATAAGGTTTCCAAAGATGTCAGGGGGTTTAACATAATCCCAACAACAACAGCAGCAGCAGGGGTTTAGCAAATTTCTATACAATACAACGGGATGAAATCATGTCTCTTACCTCTCTTTGCGTGTGGTTTGTTGCCTTTACTATCGTGATTTTTGCAGTCCAGGCATTTATTAGGGATAATAATTTACTACGCTTTTAAAAGGATACTTGACTCATTTAAGAAAGAGTTTCATATTTTGTCTAGAATGAATTTGATAACTTCATTACTTTTAAGGTACAATTAATACCTTTAAAGACCCAGTGTGTAGTCCATAGCGACATCTAGTGGTCAAAGAATAGTATTAGAAGCACACAGTAGCACGCACACTACGGTGGCTCAGAGAGACCACATTTCACAAGCCTCCCACCAATTCTTATTTTGCGTGAGCAGACAAAATCTCGGCGAGCAACCGCGACTTGGCAGCTGTTATAAAGCCCGGTGAGCAATGCCGAAAGACTGAGCGAACTGGAATTAGCCGGAGCAGCTAACAAGAGCGGCTAGCGTGAGTCAGAGGCCTATTCACTAAAGATTTGCGTCGACTTTGCACTCCGCTAACCAGTAAAAATGGAGCAATCCGGGAGCGCCTAATTCACTAAACACGGGCAGATGGGGAAATCCGTCACTCAGTGCGCTGCCAAACAGGTTGCGCCACGGTGCGCCGGTGTTATTTGCGCATTTGACGCAAAATATGTCCACCCCAATGCAAATGAGACTCATTGATGTGCAGCGTCTAATTCACTAATGCCAGCGCAAATAGCCACACGGAGTTTGCATGACGCAAATAACGTTTTTGGAACGCATGTATAAACCTGCCGCAACCTCGATCCCGGGATCATGACAGCAGTGCTCTCTGGTTGTTCACAGAGAGAGGAGAGAGTGGAGAGAGAGAGAGAGAGAGAGAGAGAGAGAGAGAGAGAGAGAGAGAGAGAGAGAGAGAGGGAAGGGGGCATTTCTCAATGTTGGTTTAGGACACATAACGTAACCCGGGCTGATCGACAATGGCGGGGAGGCATTTTACAATCATTTTTATGTGCCAGATGCATACTCTACGCCCACGCCAACCTCTGAAAATATATTTTTTAAAAACGATCACACCAATAATTTGTAATTTATGAATGAATGACGTCGTTGTCGTCCTCTCTGCTCTGTACAGCTTAATGGCGCTATAAACGCTTACTCTCGGTCCAACCTTGCTTTCTTATGTCATCTTTCTCGCAACTGTTGCTTTAACAGCAATGTACTTGGTGCAAATCCATTGCCATGTGTGGTAAATGAGGTACAAATTTACTCCAAGTTGCTAGTTTTGTGGGCGTGTTTGCGCCTGTATATAATTAGAGCAATATCCTTAGTGAATAGGTGGGTAACTGGGTGCAGACTGCGGGTGCAGTTGTGGGGCAATATTTCGCGCTATTACCAGACGCAGCACATTCTTAGTGAATATACCCCTCAGTTTTTAATATGAATTATTAGTCCATCACTAGATGGCGCTAGCGATCACTGAATGTCCCTTTGACCACATATTTTGAAAACTGAAAACGTCATCACAGGTGCTCGGAGCTAACAACCATCATGGCTCACTTGTTTCTTGAGTTTGGTCATGTGACTTTCATAAACATTGGTCGTTACCTGAACCCTATGCACACATGATGTCATTTTCAGTTAGCAAATGCCAAAATGTTTTTTTTTTTTTATATAAGTTATTAATTATACATGCAAAATAATGAAATTATCAAATTAATTCTATTTTCTTTTCAACTGGTGTGGTGTTGGAATGTTTTTTTTTTTTTTTTTTTTGTTTAATGATGGCACTGGAAATGATTGCTATTACTCGGCGGAAAATTGCTCTAAGCTCAATTAATACCGGAGCACGTAGCAGATTTGTAATTGGAAAAGCTGTGGTGAGAATTGAATAGAAAGGGAAGCAAAGTTAGTAAAACTCAGCCGAGCTTCATTGAGTTAGTGTGGGAAAGCAGCCTTAGCTGGTTTGGTTGTCAGACAGCGTGAATGCACACAACCTTGGGATGTTTGTGTAAAATCGCCATCTTTTATTATTTCACAAATAAGACAATATGTATTTCCGTTTTTCAGCTCGCATGCCAAGTTACGCGGAGAACGTTGTTCACCAACAGCTGTTGACCCCCACCGCTCCCTTCCTTGCCTCCCCCATCCACCCACTCCCATCTGACCTGAGAGACTTGTGATGGCCGCCGGCGCTCGGGCAGTGTCAGCACACACACACACACTAGCATGTTTTGCTTTTTCTATTCCCAGCGTGAGGGGAGATATCAGCCTGCCTGAATGTTACTGAGACCCAGAGGACGACATGCACACACTCACACACACATAGCCGTAGCCAATGGAGGAGGACTCAACCTTGAAAACCCCCACCACCCCCCTGGGGGGTTTCCCTAAATGGCCTGTTCATTCACTCATTGCTTTCTCTGTGTGTGGGGCATTTGTTGGTGAGCCATTTATTCTGCCATGTTGACCATTCGTGATGGCGGTGAGTGAGTTCAGGCTTTGTGTTGAGCTGTTTGTCCTTGTGGTCATTATTGATAATCCCTGCCATTCCCTGACTAACCAATGAAAAAGAGAACACGCACCAAATTAATAACTTAATGTTACTGCAGTCTTATAAAGGAGTCATGAAAAATAAATTCACTTGTCACCAAGCGTTACAAGGTAGCTAATTTTTCAGTTTTTGGCACCCTTCCATTGGGTTACTACTGCAGTGTTGTGCTACCTTAAGTGCCTTGTCAATAAACCAATATGGGCACGGATAGAACAGGACTGCAAATAGAACAATTGGGTCCATTTAATTGTGTTTTACGTCAACTCAATGCAGCCAGGTGCATAAATATTGGGACAATAGCTAAAAACAAACGTGTAGAATGTCGCACCGGCCAATCAGCTGAAATTATTGTACAGAATGTCCCGCCTTTTTCCGATGAAATTACTGTAGCGGTACCAGATGGATATGTAATATCCATACGGCTATTGCCAGGTTAGCACAACATATAGTAGACTTAGGTGAGACTGGGGCTAGTTGTATCACTTTTTAGACTTTGATATATTTCTTAGAATCAATACATCATATATAAACACAATATATAGCAAATAAAAAAACAAAGTCTTGGGTATATTTTTCGTATTCATGTCATTTTTGTAGTTTGTGTCAGTGCAGAGTTATAAGCCATGAAATAGAGGGAGTGAACATGTGACGTTACCCTGCCAATGGGTAAGTTGTCACACTATATGGGGTAAGATGTCACGTTGGATTTTGCAACCAAGGAAAACAATTATCCTTGTTCTCCTGTTTTGTTTTGTTTTTGTTTTTACAGCCAGATAAATTGTTTATCATTGATCTTGACAATTTACTATAGTCATTGAGCAAACTTTAACATAAAATATTATGAAATAAATTCAAGTCCTTAGGAACTGTTGGCATGTAGGTCATAGCTCTCAGCCTCAAATGTCTGTTTTGCTTCCCTTAAAGTGGAAATTTGAGATTAAATTTAATTTAAAAATTTTTTAAAGCATTTAATTTAATGGATGGGTTTTTCATGATGAAATGTAAACCAGTCCTGACATGTGGACATTCTGTAGTTACAACAACTGGAAAATCCATTTTTATAAATGAAACAAAACTATAGCAAACTAATTTCCTCACTCTTCAGACTCATCATCTGAAGAACAATTCTGGCATACGTAAACAGAGTTGCCAAAGGTGCATTTTTAATTGGCCCATTCTTTGCATATGTGACAACAAACCCCCAAATGGCTGAGACAACTTGCCCCAAACGACCATGCTGGCTTATACTTGCACTAGTTTAAAGTTAGCTTAAAACAGAGCAGTGACTGAGGCATGACAAGATGCCTGAATCTCTCCTCTAACGAGTCCACAAAATTTTCTGCTAGAATTTGTCTATGTACGACGCCTGTTTCAAAATATATGAAGATGACAAAATGTACTTTTGGTTGTGTAAAACAGATAACTAGCACTCAGCTCATAATGTGATTTTCTCTTCTCAGACAGTACTAAGGGGCTGTCCCTTAGCATTTATAGGAATAAAATTAGTATTCCACTTTTTTGTTGCGCCCTCTGGTGGAGAAGAAAATTGCAATGTGACAACTTACCCGTGATACAACTAGCCCCGGTCTCCCCTACTTTATTTATCGAGATCGATAAAAGCAGAAAGTGTGAACAACTTATTGGGATTTTATGCATGTATCTAGGATATAAACGGCAGTACAATGGATCAACTTAAGTGATGCTGAACATGAGAATGACCCCGACCCAAACCTCGCTTCACCTCTTATAAACTCTTTTGGCACGGGTTCATCTCAGAAAGTCATGCGAGGTTATCACCGGCGAGGTACAATCCCAGCCGTAATGAGGCTGAATAAGAAGGGGCGGCGTGCTTAAGCTGAACCCTCATTTGGCGGCAAACCAGCTCCGACTCCCACATTTGCTGCTTCTTAAGAAGCTTGTTTGACAATCCTCGCTTTAAGTAGGACATCTGATCAAGAAAATGGAACGCTCCCCACTGGATGATATAGATAGGTGGATTTTTAAAAAAATTTGTATTCTTTCCACGTCCTGCGAGCGTTTTCTTTTTTCACGTTGATGTTGAGCCAACTCCTGCTTCAGGTGTATCGGACCGTGGCGGGATGTGATACGCTCTCACTCTCTGTGTTGCCGGCTAGCTTCTGTCCTTGGCTCAACCTGCCCCCAAAACGAGTATACATTTGCATGCATTAGCGCTCTCCCGTGGCTCACCCGTTACCCGCCGCGCCGTCGAGCCTGATTAATGATCTGAGCGCACCACTTGGCGTGGCAGCCGAGTGGGCCGCCTGCCTGCGCTAACATCAAGGTAAAAATCTCAATTTTGGCTCTGACTGAAAGGGGGAGAAATGCAATGGGTGAAGTAAAAAATGGATAAGAAATCACATTAGCGTGCCGTATATTGTTGATAAATGACACGTCTGGAAAGCCGTTTTAGGTTGTGTTCGAAATACCTTGATATGCAGTGCAAGGTCGAAGTACTAGTATACTCTTTGTCCACTATATAGTGGAATGATTATAGAATCAGTTTCTTATTAGTAATGTTTTTTTTTCTACTACTAGCACCATCTTTGTCCTAATACAGTGGTTCATAACCTGGGTTCCAGGGAATTTGGTGCACTCAGTAGTCGAGTTGTGACTGTTGTGATGGTACGTCGTGTGATTTCTTTCTAGCTGCAGGCTGCAAAATGCAAGCTGCATGGGATCGTTTTTTTCAGTGGCATATACTGATCACACACATATCAGAATCGGTGGCTGATTCGGTGGCAACATTATTACTATTAGTAAACTACTGCACATACTAGTAACACTAGGCCCATCTAATAGGCATGTGTCATGCAATTTTATTTGAGGATTGCTATAAATGAAATGGACAGCATCTATCAATAGAAAGACTAATTGATATATTTTGGTATAAAAATGGCATGCATTAGAGTCATGCAGCGTGTAACATATTATCATGCCAGTACACATAATACATTACACAGCATTGAGCACCATTCTGTATGTAAACATGTTCCTATTCACATATACAGGGTCAGACAAAATGATCTGACATATTTGTAGGTTTAATAAAAGACAAATAAAGTAAAGTTGTTTCTGTATAGTGCCATTATTTTTTGGCCGGCCCATTGATTTTCGTTTCAGATCCAGTAGCTCTGAATCTGATCGTGTTACGAGCTGGTACGGGATCATGTTTACCAAATTTGAAGTGCAAACGGAACGCTCGTTGTGTTGCACATACAGATTCGTTTGTTTTGATAAACGTTTCCACAATGAAAGCGCAATGTTCACCTGTCCAATTCATGGCATCAACTGAAAAAGAAACAAAAAATAATGCCACTATACAGAAACAAAACAAAAAGGCATGATCCGTACTTTTCAAAAACAAAAACACTTTTTTTGTTTCTTTACTTTATTTGTCTTTTATTAAACCTACAAATGTGTCAGATGATTTTGCCTGACCCTGTATGAAGACGAATGAATAATGATGTATGCTAATGCCGGACTAGATGTTCGAATGCGTGCACATTACAACACGCGTGCATCGACGCACACACGCTTGCAGGTACTGATAATGAATGGACATCTTCCACACGAATGGTCGCTCCATCACGTCCTCGCATGCAGGCAGGAGTCGCCTCAGGCCTGTCACGATTGGCATATGTTTGCACAACGTTTGCTTTGATTGATCTCTTGTTGCCATTAGACGGAGCAGAAATTCAGAACCAAGGACAGAGACAAGCAGATGTAAGACTGGCAAATGGGCTGCATTTTTTTTTAAATTTCATCATCTTAATTGATCGAAGAAATGGGAATGAAGAATTTTGAAAAATAATGAAAGTGCCTATCTAGACTGTATAATTAAATTAAATATACAATACTATATTAATATTAGGGGAGTAACAGAATCCCATTTGAAATTGGAAAATCATTTGTTTTAAAGATGTGAATTCAACGAATCGACCCTAATCAAATCAGGGGCTGGCGATATTTAAAAAAAGATCACAATATTTAAAAAAAAAAAAAAAAAAAAGCTCATACTAAAAAAAGCACAATATTAGAACAATACTTTTGTACATAACAGCAATGCATATAAACCACCTACAATCTCTAATAACAATATTGAGGCACTTACTTGCTAATGCAAGCACACATTGATCGCTTCACAAGTAAATTAGGTTCCCCTTCATCTGACAATTAGCATAGATTTTAAACATAGAAGGCCAAAACATCCCTAATGAAAATGAAATTGCACTAATAAATTAGCCACTAGAGGGTGCTAGAACTGCACAAATGGAACTCAACCTGACTTTTTTTAACAGATGTGTTCCTTTTAAATATTGTGAACTTTGATGACGACGATATTGTGGCCGTTTTAATATCACAATATCAATCACGATATTGCCCTTATCGTTACATCCCTAGTATTTATTATTATTATTATTTGTTTGCCACTCACTGGCCTATCAAATTATAGCTCAAATGCTTTGACAAAACAGTTGCCTTGGCATGGCGGGTGCAGCTGGAGAGCAGGTGGAGGGAGGGGGTGCGGGGTGTTGGGTGGCATCAGTCCAACAGTGCAGTCTGACATCACACGGCGTAACTCACTTGAATGACATATAAAGGACCTTTTCAGCACAATCTGTAATCCACACTGCTCCACATTTGTACCAAAAACTGCATCGTTTTTATTATTATTATTCAGCTACTGTTTCTTCAATGATTGGCTATTTTCTTTTCCTGGCTGTGTGGCAAATGCTAACAAATTGATCCACACTGGCGCTCATTAACCATTTGACATTTATGTTTGAGAATGAGGAGGAAGGAAGGTTTGGGGTAGCCGTGCATACCCCTGGAATGCGCCGGGCGCTGCGTGCAAAGCCATTGGCTGGCCGTTCTCTTGCTGAGGATTTCATCATCTGCTGCGCGGAAGACACCTCGCATGTTCTTTCTCTCAAATGGAATCCCCATCCCCCCTCCTTCTCTCGCTCCCTCACCCCCTCCACGCATTTCTGAAATGAGGGCATACAGAAAGAAAGAGGAGGGAGGGACAGATTTGGGATATTAATATATTTAATTTTGTCTGTGTGGTGAAAGTAAATGGGAGTCTCAGCTTATTTCTCCCCTGTGTTTACATGTGCAAGCTTGTGAGCACTTGTCCTCTATTCCAACTGGCACATTTGCTGCCTGGACTGATTTGAACCCACTCAAATAAGTCAAGGTTGTACATGTGCCATCCATTAAATGAGATGTTTCACTTATTTCTGTACCTCTCCAAAAATAAAGAAAAACCGGACTCACTGTGCTCCCAAGTTATATTGGGGCGGCATGGCTCAGTGGTAGAGTGGTCATCTCCCATCCGTGAGGTCATGGGTTCATCACCCTTGGTGACCATGTCAAAGTGTGCTTGAGACAGTGAACCCTGATTTGCTCCCAGTGGCGGCGCCCTGCATGGCAGCAGTTGGCCATTGGTGTGTGAATGTGGTGGGTGAATGTGAGGCATTGTAAAGCACTTTGGGCACAATATAGTGTAGTTAAAGCACTATATAAAAAGTAGTCCATTCAACATACCAGTTAAGGCAAGACAGAAAAATATTTAAGGAGATCTTCCATCACAGTTGCAAGATATAATTTAATCATCTACAAGAAAGGATTTGGCTGATTTATGGACTCATCTTGCGGTTATCTCTATATTGACAAGTCATTTCACCCCGAAAGGCACAATAGTGTATCCCATAACTAAGGACTGAAGGAAATGTGTAAAGATTTAAGAACTGATAGGCCTATTCACTAAAGGTTTGCGTCGCCTTTTAACCGTGCTAACCCGGTAAAAATGGAGCAATATGGGAGCGCCTAATTAGCTAAACATGCGCAGACGGGGAAATCCGTCACTAAGTGCGCTGCCAACCAGATTGGGCCACGGTGTGCCAGTGTTATTTGCGTGTATGTAAATGAGCTAATTTGCATACATTTGATGCAAAATATGCCCACCCCAATGCAAATGATACTCATTGATATGCAGCGTCCAATTCACTAACGCCAGCGCAAATAGCCACACTGAGTTTAATGTATTAACCTGCCGCAACCTCGATCCCGGGATTATGACAGCAGTGCATGCCATTTGCGGCACAACATGCACAGCTGATCACGCAGAGAGGAGAGAGCGAGAGAGAGAGAGGGAAGGGGACATTTATCAATGTTGGTTTAGGACACATAACTTGGGCTGATTGGCAATGGCAGGAAGGCATTTTATGATCATTTTTACGTGCCAGGTGCATACTGTACACCCACGCCAACCTCTGACAAATATATTTTTAGAAAACGATCACACCAATAATTTGTACTTTATGAATGAATGACGTCATTGTCGTCCTCTCTGCTCTGTATAGCTTAATGGCGCTATAAACGCTTACTCTCGGTCCAATCTCGCTTTCTGATAATGTCATCTTTCTCGCAACTGTTACTATAACAACCATGTTCTTGGCGCAAATCCATTGCCATGTGTGGTAAATTGGGCGCAAATTTGTTCCCAGCTGTCAGTTTTGTGGGCGTGTTTGCGCCGGTATAGATTAGAGCAATATTCTTAGTGAATAGGTGGGTAACTGCGCGCAGACTGCGGGTGCAGTTGTGGTGTAATATTTTGCGCTATTACCGGAATATACCCTGGCCTGAGGGTCCAAAAATTGACTCCTTCTGATATAAACTAAAACTCAAATCTTATGTGGTTGTTTTAAAAACCTAGTTCTTAAAGAATGCAAAACAATTACCTGTCACTGTATGTTATTATGGAAATAGGCGTTTAAGTGTCAGTGCTGGGAACGGTCCGTTACCATGGCAAAGAGTTTACTTAGCCGCATCGTGTTGATAGTGACGGGAGATGGGTCTCACACATACACACACGCTGATAGTCCTCGTTGGATCTGTTCATTCTACTTCAGTCTCCCCGACCGGCACATTTGATTACAGGGTAACTGGACTGACTGACACATCTTTGGAGACTTTTATTATCTCCTCACAGAAACCGTAAATGAGAGGGAACCGGGGGTCTTTGATGATTGCGACGCGAGGCGTTGAATAATCATTACCACCTTGCCGTGTCTTCATCAGCATTCTGACGGGATCGGTGCACCTGATTTATTTCACACCCTCCCGCCTGCGTGTGTGTTTGTGTGTGTTACGCAGACGGGGAGCAGAAAAGCGAGGAAGGGAAAAAAAAACATCAAGTAGAAAATGGAAAGAAAGATAGGAAAAAAGAAGCAGTGGGAAGAGGACATAAAAATCTCTTCTTATGGTTGCGATGCAAAGACAGTCGCCATGGCAACACAGCAGTCCCACTGTAGGCGCCTTTCCCTCTACGCCTTCTCTTTGCCTGCTCTGCTTGCCAACAAGGTATACAGGCAGCCACCCCCAACACCCAGTTATTACAATTTGTTGTCTCTGGCACTGTTTGGCAATCACAAAAATACATTTGGTTTCGCAACAAAACCTGGACTATGACTGGTAGAGCAAGGAAATATTTAAAGGTTTCAAAAAAATATATATTGATTTATTTTGTGACCCCTAAAGTAATAAACTTTAATAACATATACAAACAAGCTGGATTTTTATGTATTTATTGATTAAATAATTTCATGCCCTTCACAGTAGATTAATATAAAATAAACATCTATCGACGTTTTAAAAGGGACGTCAACCTTAAACATTCCTTGACAGTGACATGTTATATGTGACCTGACTAGTTTAAACATGACATTCTGATTAATATTACATTTGTGGAATATGAGTTAAGCAGCAAAATCCAGCCGTTTTCATCTCTCTCAGGAGGGGAGGCCATTTTGTCACTGACTGTCAACTGATGATGACATCACATTGGTCAGGGCTCTGGCTATGACCAATCACAGCTCACCTGTTTTCTGAAGCTGAGCAGTGATTGGTTGTGACGTCATTTTCACTCGACAGCAAGTGGAAAAATGGTCGCCTTCTGGTACTGATTAAAAAAACTGCTGGATTTTGCTGATTAACTCATATTCCACTAACACATTATTAACCATGCCTTATTAGACTAGTGGGTGTGAGTCGGTATTTTTTATTTTATGTTTCGTTCAAAACAAAAAACATGGGTCAAAATGATCCAAGCAGTCTCTTGTTTGTTTTGTTTTGTTCTGTGTGTGTGTGTATATATATATATATATATATATATATATATATATATATATATATATATTAGGGGTGTGAATTGCCTTGTACCTGACGATTCGATCCGTATCACGATTCATAGGTCACGATTCGATTCGATACCGATTAATCCCGATATGAATTTACAAGTCGATTGCTGCGATTTTTTTTACTCAAATCTAGAAAATACCATTCGGTAAACTTGTACATGCACACTAAGATTTGTATGAAAATGTATTATTTATTGATCTGAAACTTCAGTCTTATAACTGTAAGCTCCTGTATTTAACAAACAGGTTGTAACATTTTTCATGTTTGAACAGCGTTGGAATAAAATATTAAGGCTTAATGTTCCATTAATATAACATTCTTCCATGCTTAAGGTATGAAAGTTAGACGTTTTGTTGAATATTTTTCCATCAAAAATGGATGTTAAAAAATCGATTCGGCTGCCCGTTGAATCGATTCGAGAATTGCCTGCTATAGTATCGCGATATATTGCCGAATCGATTTTTTTTAACACCCCTAATATATATCCTATGTACATATATATATATATATATATATATATATATATATATATATATATAGGAGTTTGCATGTTTTCCCCGTGCCCGCGTGGGTCTTCTCCGGGTACTCCGGTCTCCTCCCACATTCCAAAGACATGCATGGCAGGTTAATTGGGTGCTCCGAATTGTCCCTAGGTGTGCGTGTGAGTGTGGATGGTTGTTCGTCTCTGTGTGCCCTGCGATTGGTTGGCAACCAGTCCAGGGTGTCCCCCGCCTACTGCCCAGAGCCAGCTGAGATAGGCGCCAGCAACCCCCGCGACCCTTGTGAGGAATAAGCGGTCAAGAAAATGGATGGATATATATATATATATATATATATATATATATATATATATATATATTTTTTTTTTTTTTTTTTTTTTAACCTAACTGTTGTTAGAGTGCATCAAATTTCATTGTATTTATGACCAAAAAAATTAAAAGATTAGATGTAAACAACATATTTTATAGGTTTGCCTTGAAGATGATTAAAAAATATTGCTTTTATTGATTAATTGTATGCCCTAAACTGGCATGAATTTTGTACACTCTCAAAATAACCCAATATGGGTCAAAAATGGATGGACACAACTTTTTGGGTTATTCATTTAACCCAACACGTTAAGTCAAGATGAATAACCCACAAAAGTTGGTTAAAAATAATCCAATATGTGTCCAAAAGGATCAATCCAACTTTTGTGGGTTATTCGTTTCAACGTTAGATCAAAGGATTGATTAGAGTGTAGGATTTAATTAGAATAAATAAATACAATTTGGTAAAACCTATTTCCTAACTTAGCTGAATTTTTGGGCCACTATTGTCTCGTCAGCAGTGAAAGATTGAGCTCGAAGGAAGTGCAGAAGTTGTAAAATAGTGGTTACTCCTAAATTCCTTCAAGTACGCTACACATTTTACCTGCCTGCGTTTTAATACACACTTCTCTTGATCTTTTGTCCTTTTAATCGTTCTAATCTGTCTAATGAACAGACGAAGCATATGTAAGGGTGTTTGGGGTTCAGTTGGAGTGTGATGCGTCTTAAAAAAAAAAAAAAAAAAAAAAAAAAAAAAAGATTAGTGGAAAGAAACAGCAAGAGTGGAGAAGCACTTATTCCCATAAGCTGACAACAGCAGGCTGAGGTGCTGTTTCCCCTCACCTGTCACTCAAAGTCAAGCCACTGGACTTACTGTAGACTTGCTCTGTCTATCACACACACACGCACGCACGCACACACACAATTCTACTTACTGTCACGCATACGCACACACAATTACAGTATATCGCACACTGGTCTTCCCATTCCACCAGACTTGAAAGCAGTGAACCATAACAGGCCTGTCTCTCCTCTCGCTCTCCTTGTTAGTGCAGAGAGAGCGAGACAGAGGAGAGTTACTATATCTTATATAGTGTATATATAGGCAGTACGTATGTGTCACTTGTGCACCGTAATCATTCAAGTGTGCCGAATTGTCCGGCAAGTGACAACACGAGCATACCAGAACATGAACCAGAAGCTTGACATAAATGCCGACTTACTTCCTGACTCCCCCTCGATATGTCATTCCTTCTTTAGAGCGCCCCCTACAGCCGTGGAGTGTAACTTATTGAATGAACGCAAAAGCCATCCCGGCTCATCCACTCATTGCGATTCTTCTTATTATTCAAGACTGTTAAAGTAGGTTACACGTTGCTTGAATTCGCATTATTTCAAGCTTGCATCACATCCAATTGATATTTTAAAGTGGAATTATGGAATGAAGCTATTCAATTCGTATGCAGGTAATCATGATGTTTTCTTCAAAGATGAGATGGAGAGTGCTTGGATGAAGGTCATTCGAGTTGCGCTGAACATTGATTGATTCAAGTAGCAAAAAAATGCATCTGTGTATGTATGTGTGGACGCAGAAAGAGACGTGTTGATTTACAGGGGCCTTGCTGTAGAAATCGATTCAATTCAGGTCACCCTCGTACACAGGGACGCTGTGTCACTATCTCATCTGTCTCTTCCTTCTTTTCTTTACATTGCCTTTTGCAGACATCCATCTGCTCCCCAACTGCTTTTGTCCTTTTCATTCACCTATTTGCCTCCTTTTATAGCCGC
This sequence comes from Festucalex cinctus, assembly GCF_051991245.1. NCBI lineage: Eukaryota > Metazoa > Chordata > Actinopteri > Syngnathiformes > Syngnathidae > Festucalex > Festucalex cinctus. The sequence continues at coordinate 12,003,917 of NC_135426.1, forward strand.
TCATCCATTATCTGTAGCAAGGTGGGCAAATAGAGCGAGGAAAGAGACACACGTTGAATTTAGTTCTCAATAAATACCAAAGTACACATTCCGCTCCATCTCCTAATTAAAATGCTGACTGACTGTCTTCTCCATTGGTCGTGAGAGGAATGTCCGCTTGATTAAAACACATTTTGATTTGTTTTGACGCCTCACAAATGTAGTTTAGAAGCCTCACAGCAAAGTGAGGCTACCGCTGGACGGAAGAGGAAACTCGAGAGACGGGGAAGAGGAGGGGAAGTTCAAGTTGATGTGAGGCAAAAAAAAGATGAAAGTAGAATCGGATGAAGATAGACACAATCTGCTCCATGCGTGACCTTTTTGCGGGAAATAGACAGGAAGGGAGAGGAGTTTTTATGAGCTGCCAGCAATATGGTGGATTTCATTATTGGTGCACAGAAAAAACATCCTAAATTGGAGTGCGTGAGGATACAAAAAAAAAATAATGCACGTGATTTGTGAAGAAGAAGAAGAAGGGCGTGACACTTCTTGCTCTTTATCCAATAATACATTCCATGTTGAACCACAGTAGCCTACGCCTCTGTACATACACCCCCACACGGCCTTGTTACGCTTCGCAACATGTGAATCGAGGCGTCACAAACACATACGTGCATATGGTGCCTCAAACATGACACAGTTACTTGGCAGCACACTCTCCCAATGAATCACTCTCCCACTGCCCCCCTAAAAAAGAAATCAACAACAAAAAATCTGTGCCTTCTGCTTCAAAAATCCACAGTGGAGAATAAGTGGAATCATCAACCTCTTGTGTGAAGGAATCTTCTTTAGTGCTGGGAGAAATGACGGCAATTTTCCTAGTGTGCAGCCTTATTGTGGGAATGCTGAAGCATTCCCACATATGTTATTGTGATTTTTATTCTCCACACTTTTCTTTGCTGCGTAACAACTCCCACATAATACATCCAATTTACACTGTTCAAATTTCAACTAGCTTAACTCATTGACTGCCATTGACGGAAAAAGACGTCAAATAATGCATTTTTCCTGGGCTGGCAGTGAATGTGTTAAACACAATGTGCCAATATATTTTGTGATTATATTGCAGCCTCCTTTTTTCATTTTTTTTTTTTAAGGCAAATGTTGCTTAAAAATCCATCAATTTTGGTTACATCTCATCTTAAGCCATTGACTGCCATTGACGGAAAAAGACGTCAAATAATGCATTTTTTGCTGGGCTGGCAGTGAATGTGTTAAAAAATTCACGCCTCCCGGGGTATATATCGTCTGATTCCACATTACTTACAGTATTTGCAGAATTTAACTTGCAATATCAACTTTTCTCCATTCATTTTCAATGGGACAGACATTGAACTTTTTCTAAGTATCACTTTCCACGCCCACTTCTAAACATATAACTTATCATTATCAGGTTTCTTACAGAGGTCATAATTTCATATTTTGTCTCTCAGTTTGCTTCATGCATTCAAATCTTAGCATTCAGCTATTGGCATTCAGCATTCCCATGCAATTTCTCCAGAAATTGCACTTAGTCTAGTTTCTTCATATAAAATCACCATTGGGTGTACCTAATGATGTGGCATCTAAGTATAGGCTACGTCAATGCCGTTTACAGCCATATGGCAGCACAGCGACGAATCCCCAAACAGGCTGCAATTAGCGTTGGTTGGGAGGTGTTGGACTGTTGGTATCCCACCATCCAAATGCCAAGTGTCAGGAGCACCAGCAACTGGAAGCTTGCCTGACATAAGATCTAGAGGACATCTGGGAATGCCGAGTGGCCAAGTATAGTTTGTCGGATTGCATAGGTGCAAGGGTGAGGGGTCAGGATGTTGGATGGACGGATGGGATGCATGGCGGCGGTGGTAGAGTGTGTTGGACAATTCAGTCTTGTCAGGCCTGCGATCTGTCAGCCCAGTGCCTCTGGTCCCCTCGGGCCTCACAGCAAGGCCCAGCCTCCACTAGAGCGCTCATCCACTCACGCACCATGTCCTCATTCACCCTCTTGTCCCCGGCAGTGCACTTCATTGCACGCTGATTTTTTTTCCTCTCTCTATTTTTTTTAGTTTTATTTGCCACAGGGAGAGAGAATGGGGGGAGGGGCAACTAGATTGTTTGTCTGTGTGTCGCTCTCTGCGTCACACAACTGCTTATTATTTAGAATGACATCTCAAGTCCAGGATTATGTAGATGGTGTCAAATATTTGCTTGAGGTGATTTTTTTGTTTGTATCACACGAAAACATTTAGCATTGAGTGTGATATAATAAATGAGGCTGCAGGGACATCTACAGGAAGATAGTGGAGTTGCAACATTAACCCATCCTTCCCTGTGATCCAAAGCCATACATACATATATATATATATATATATATATATATATATATATATATATATATATATATATATTGCAATAAATTATCGATACACTGACCGTAAATATCGATGTCATGTGTCCAGTTGTGCAGTGTTATGTTATAAATGTTTATGCACTTTAATTTGTCTCACTTTACAATGTTTACAGTGAAAAGACTAAGAGGCAGTGAGGCACAATGCAGAACGTTGTACATTGTACAAGTTTTGCCATTAAATAAATGCATAATTAGACATTTTCCTTTTTATGGGCATTTGCTTGGCTTTTTCAGTCACATATCGTGATATATTGCTAATTTTTTTTGGACAATATATCAAAAATATATTGTGTATCGTGATATTATCGATATCGTGAGTCAAATATCGTCACAGTATCGAATCGTGGTTTACCCGTATCGTCCCACCCCCAATATATATATATATATATATATATATATATATATGTATATATATATATATATATATATATATATATATATATATATATATATATATATATATATGTATTCAAATCTTAAATGACCACTAATATTTTTTGTAATTAGTCAAAGATCCATTTATTGAGGTCAGTCAGTCCACATGCAATAACGACAGTAATATTCAAATCAAAATGTCCGTATTCGAAACAGCAACAAAAATGCAAACTAAGGCGAGCTGTCATTTCAAAATGACATCAATTAAAATAGTTGAAATAAAACAAAACATGAATTCTGTCCTGAATCCAAACAAACAAGATGCATCAAGAGGGAATTAAGAACATTTTTCTTAAAAAAAATCTAAACACAAAGAAGGACAAAAGGAAGGAAATGTGAGAGAAAGTATAACCAAGTACAGATTGTTAAGTGAACCTGAATCTGCCAAGAATGCTGGTAAGTCAGCAACATGTACACAATTAACATAGCACTTTCTTTATGATGCTCTTATTCTGAATATAGCCAAAAATGTAATTCTATTCTGGAATTTATTGCCAGTGCCTATATACTGAAAGCATTAGATGCACATCTGAAAATATCACTCACTCACATGATCCTTGATATACTGTTCCTCTATTTTAACTCCAAAGATCTTGCCAAAGCACCCTTGTACAAATGCACTTGCATGTGATGCCACGCTTCACCGTGCTCGAGATCAGACCACATCATGACATCATTCAATTATAAATACTGTGGAATCCATGTGTGGCGGTGCACTCTTGTCACATTCACTTCGACCGAATGATTGGGTGTGATTTGTGAAAAACAGGAGCCGGGTGCCCTGTGAAGCAGCCTTCTGCCATGCCAACGCTGGCGGGCGGCCACCTGCTTGGAGGCTGCCAGCGTGGGATTGGCGCCCATTTTACAAAAGGTCGCCATACCCCAGATCGGATCGAGTGACTTGCGCTGAACTGCTTCACCGCCCACAGTGTCGGGTCATGACGCACTAGTTGAAACATGAGCCCGTTTTGAGTGTGTGTGATGTCATAACGAGACAGAGATGGATTAGATAGACAAACCGGTGATGGCGGTAATACGTTTTTACAGTAACGGTGAGTAATCTGACTAAAGTTTCTTTGAAAAGTCACAATTTGTGACAATTAATGTGAATCGCTGCTCATTTAAACTTAAAGAGAAAAGACCCACAAACTCTGCAACCTGTATGAGATCCCCAAACTCGATCATTATATTTATAAACAATGTACATTTTAAATATTAAGTTTTGTCGTGACTATTTTAACAGTTAGGCCTACGTAAGGCCAAAGCAGACTGCCTTAAAAAGTATTTTTGATAAGTGAATTCTAGAAATACTTTTTTATTAAAAACAAGTAGCCTGTTTAATAAGTAAAATCTATAAAGACTCATTTTTAAAAATACATTTAATTACATATGTTAGCTAAAAAATGGTTATCTTTTATTGTAATTTTAATAAAAAAAAAATCTTGTTAACTGTTACTGTTAAAAATACACTTCCAATTTAGTATTGGCAGAAGCGGTTGTCGGCGTCTGTTGAATTCAACAAACAGTAACTTCTAATCTAACTTAGTGACATTTAAAACTAAGTAATCAGTAAAGTAAGGAAGTTACTTTTAAAGTCAAGTATTCAATCAAGTAACTAAAGTAATTGTGGCCATACTATTGATTACTAGGGATGTAAGGATAATGGCAATATCGTGATATCGCAATGTTAAAACTGGCACAAAATATATCGTCGTCGTCATGTCACGATATTAAAAGCAGCACAACTGTTAAAAAAAAAAAAAAAGTCAGGTTGATTTCCATTTGTGCAGTTCTATCACCCTCTGGTGGCTAGTTTTTTAGTGCAGTTTAATTTTCATGGGGCATGTTTTGGCCCTTATGTTTAAAAGCCACGATAATGGTCAGATGAAGGGGAACATGCTTGTTGAACAGAGTCAAAATTGGTACCTCATATTTATTTATATATATTACATTTATATATATAATATTTATAGTTTTATATTATTTATTGCTGTAATGTACAAAAACAATATTTTTTATTTATTTATTTATTTTTTTAGTATGAGCTGCTTTTTTATAATATTGTGACCTTTCTTGTATTGCCAACCTCCCCACAATATCGGTTTAATTATCGTATTGTGACCTTCATATTGTGATAATGTCGTATTATCGTGATGTCTGGATATCGTTACACCCCTATTGATTACTAACCAATATTATATGACACGAAAGTTTCACATACTTGTTAGAACAAGTTGAGAACTGGTGTGGTAATTGATAGGCATGTAATGTCATACAACAGCTATTTGCTTCTTAAAGGAGAGCATTAGACATTAAAAAGAAAGTGCAAGTTTTATTATGAAGTGATGTTATCATGAAGCCCTGTGATGTGTTGCCTTCAGTGGCTCCCACGAGAAGCCGTGATAAAACGGTGTGCTGTTTGCCGGGCAAATTTGACTTCCTTCCAAGTCTCGTCGACAGGCACTTAAAGTGAAGCGATGGATAGCTCCGCAGAGACGGAGGCGAGGAGGGAAAAGCGGCTTTCTCATTCGGAGCCGCTGAGGTTCACAGAGTTTATTCATGTGAATGGCGGCGGGGAGACAGCAGCAACACCGTGAGGCGAGATGTCCCTTTCTTGTTGCTAGGGAAACTTCATTGCGGGCTAAATGTAAATCAACGAACCAGCATTCAACGAAGACAGAGTATTCTGTCCTTCCTTGATTTGTTTTGACTGCCAAAAGTGTTGTTATATTATTGGATTTGGTGTTAAAAATGGTAACTTGGCAATAGCCAGTTGGATATGCATCGCAATATCCATCTGGTACCGCTCCACAGTTATTTGGTCAGGAAAAGGCGAGACATTCTGTACAATAATTCGAGCTGATTGGACGATGCGACATTCTACACGTTTGTTTTAACCAATCACGGTCATGGGTGAAAATTTCAAAAAGTCATCTCCGTTCATCTCGAAGGGGGGAAAAGCACGAACATCTTACCGGCTAGAAATGCACGAAGCGCCCCTTGCTGTTCAACATTCAACAAGGAAACGGTGAGTCATTCCACGAGAACAGAATTAGAATTGTTAGCTCCGCCATCGGCACTGGCTTCCTGGTTTCGTCACAGTTGCATATCCCGCCCCCGCTCTGTGATTGGTCCGAACCATCAGTAGTTGGGGAACGGCAGTTATCTGCGGGAGCGTTCCAAAATGGTATTCTCCGGAGTTTGTGAACTCACAAATACCGTGAGAATCCATCTTGCGAGAGCAAGGTTATAAAAATGGTTCTTGAGCCCAAAAAAGGATTTGACCAGTTTATTTTATTCAAGAAAGCCAGACAACCACTGCACTACTTTAAAAAGTAGGAAAGACAAAAATACAAATATAAAAATCACAGACGTTACAAATGGTAACGTTTGCGTTATTGCACCTACTCCGTCATCCTCCTTCACTATGTGGCTGTGTGATCATACACTATGAAGATTAAGGAACATTACTATAGTGTTATATTTCACACACACACACTCACACACGGCATCTTCCGTCACTATGGCTACCTAACTGACGTTCGCCTTGTTTGTTGCCCCCTGAGGGCCCCTCCATTTGTAAAACCACCAGGCCATTGAAAACATGTAGAGCACAAAGAATACTGGGAATTCGTAGAGCGCCACCACCACGACGAACCCGGCGACGAGCAGGCTGCAGGTGACGATTCTGGTGATGTGACTCAGGATGTACAACATGCTCCACCACATGAAACCGCCGGACCCTTTGGAGGGACTGCGTGTCGACGGCCCACTTTCTTCTGCGGAAATTTCGTTCCTTCCTGAAGGATCATGGCCGACATTTGTGTTTCTTCTGACTTGACCGTGGACCCTCCTGACTGAATGGTCTCCAATTTTTCCTCCATCCAATCTGGACTCAATCACGTCAAGGGCTTCTGCCACAACAGGTTCTGATTGGGTGCTCTTTACACGAGCGTCCTCCACGTTATACTCTGCCACTAAAGGGAAGTTGACTATATCCACGCTACCGTGCTCGTTTTGGCCTCTCGCTGATGACTCAGTTTGCTTGCAAAGTTCTATTAACATTTCACTCCTTGAGATGTTCTCCTTTGTTGGGCTGCAGTCCTGCTTCTTCCCATGTGTCAATCTCCGACATTTATCTGGATATAAAAGATTGTCATGGGCGTTTTCGTTGAGGCTGTCACGATTTTCTCTAATGATCGAGGGTGTGCCAACTCCCGTACCGTTGGAGACGACGGCATGATCACCCAGTGCCCCTAATTCGTCGTGTTTTGCCTCAAGAGTGCAATAAAAAGTTTCTTTACGATTAACGTTCTTGTGTAACGCCGCACCTTCAGTCTTTGATTCAACACCTCCTATTTGACTCGGATTGAATTCATCTGCAGGTTTTATTCCGCAACTTTCATTTGGCTCAGATGGGCTGTGCGCCGTTTGATTTTCACCTGCCTCCTCGTCTGTCAATGTGACAGCACGCATAGAGTTCATTGCGATTCCGTCCGCCGCTTCTCGTCTGGCAGCATCCTTTGTGCCCTGTCCGATCGTGTCCCAAGATGCCACCATGTCATCCGTCGCATTGTGCGCGCCACCTGTGTCTTCCCATTCTGGGCTTTCTCCCTGCGAGATCCTATCACCGTCGCGGCTGGCGTTCTGAGCCTTTGCTGTCATGTTTGTTGTCGTCAACCCCCTCTGGCTTGTTGCTACGGCAGCTGTGAGCTGCTTGGAGGTGTTGTCTCCTTGTATTGCTCCTTTTATCCGGTCTTCTTCATGCTTGTGACACTCACTTAAACTGTCAACAGAGTCACAGGACACAAGCACGGCCCCCGCAGATCCAAATTCCCGGAGAGTGGCAGCAACGGGCCGGGTGTGCGACCCGGGTGCAACACTGTTTTCACCGCCGCGTGTCTCTGAGGGCTGGCGCTTCTCAGCGTATGAGGAAACGTGAGCAGGCAATGCATGTGACAGCGCCTGACCGACAGCTGAGGCCGCCAAGGTGGCCAGCCGTGCATTCCGAGGTACGTGCTCGCTTTCACTTGCCGGCGGAACCAAGGCGGCGGTCTGCAGCCATTCCGATTCGGGAACACCGCAGTTATCTTCACAGCGAGGCCCGTGAATAAACGCCTGCCATACATCACGCGCGGAGCTTTCGTTATCGGGGCTAGGACCTTTCCCATTCAGAAAGGTCCTCCAAATATCATTAACTGACAGCGCACCTTTTACATTTTCCTCTGATGCTTTCGACAAGGTCACTTTGGCTCTCCCAGTCCAGATATTATCCATGTTAGAGCTCACCCACTGCTGCTGCTTATCATTGTCCCAGTCCAGTGTAATCAACGGAATTTGGTGATAGGTGAGTACTTGTTTCCTTTGGCGTTTAAGCAAGAATTCCCCCGAGGGCCGAAGGGTGCTGGCGGGATCACGCGAGGAAGCTTGCCCCCACCTTTGGGAGAAGATTTCTTTCACGTGCGCCAAGCGTGCCGCTCGTTGTCGGCTTTTTAGGCTCGCCATCTGTCAAAGAGGCCACAAGGTCAAAGTTGGAGCAAAATATTGAGGGTCAAGCGGCATTTTACATCTTAAACATTTTTAGTTGTGCTAAACATTTTTTAGAAATAGGCCTACATGATGCACCATCGATAGCACATGTGTCAAGATCCGGTCCTCGAGAGAAACCTTGTTTGTTTATTATTTTGGTTGTCGTTTGCAGTAATGTAGAACTGATTATATATTGTGGGTGTTGTGATCCAGACCACCCCCACGATATGTGAAATCTGATTAGAAATATCATAGGCAAGTTTTAGATATTAATGGCACCTTTTTAAAGTTCTTTAAACACACTTTTAAAATGATAACAATAATAAAACCATAGAATATATTGAGGGAGAACAATAGCAACAGATGAGACAAACATATAGGACAGTGTTCCAGTGTCCCGATCCATTAGTGTTTACAATAAGCATTACGTTTTGCCAAACTAAAAAATATACATCAATAATCATGCGCAAAGATGTGCATGATGAAATTAAGCAACAGCAGTCGCTTTCTGTAAATGTCATGTAAATGAGGATTAGGGAGGATTTAATACTGAATAATTTTCAGCACAATCAAGGCTGATCTTGGAATACTGTTGGCCCACTTCCTGCTTTCAGTCTTCTTCTTTCAAATTTACGGTGTAAAACCATATTGTACCTCCATCTCGTGGCCAACAATGGAATTACATCCAAAATTAACAGGGTGGCGTCACTGACTGTAGTTATTAGTGGTTATTTCAGTTCACAACTTTGCACCCAATGCGGTACTATTTTAACCACTGGAAACTGCACTCAGAAAAATAACATATCATTAGATTAATACCACTCTGACATAGGCAACTCATAATCATTAATATAATAAAACTTGCATTGTAGTGGGTATTATTGGGCGTCATGATATTGTGGGTGTTTAAGCCTGTTTTCTTTATATAATTAACTCTAAACTTTCCAGTTAGTCTCAACACAATTTAGTAAGATAAAATAATCATACATTCAAATATTAACCTCACCAAAGGTTTTCGTTCAGCAGGGACGAATAACGACGGCGCCTCTGCCCTCGTCTCCTCCGCCTCTACAGGTCGACAAGGGTCAAATCTTAGCTTGGCAGCTTTGACAAACACAATATAATGGTGACACATTGCGACGAGTGTCAGTGTGTCCATACCCTCCTTATCCTGTGCGCCTGCTCTCCTGTAATAGCACAAACAAACACACGCATCAGTCTGCAGTTTATGACCTTCTGTATTGTATCTTTTCCTTCAGTATCACACAGAAAAGAAGCAGCAATGATGACATTTCATGATGTGCATAATCTGGCTCAGATTATGTCACAGGCAAATAATCCTGTTTTCTTGCGTCACAACATGATGTTCTCATGCTACGCAATCAGATTTTTATTGCATATGTCTAGCACGTACACACAGGAAGTGCATGTCTGTCTCTATCCACAGTCGAGAGACAGACAACACCACCATATATGGGCAAAATAATCCATCACTGCCAAATTACATAACCGCAGGCAGAAATAGCTCCTACTTTAGCCCCAAAAGCAGAGCGTGTCGAGTAAAGACATCTACACAACAATGAACCGAAACTGCACTGTTACCTTCACAGGCTAACTTCATTTGACCTTCTATAAACTTTGGAATGCTCAGATTCAACTGTTTAATGTATCAGTACTTGCACAACTTGCTGTTGTCTAAGAAGGATCGGAAATGCAAAATTCACAACAGGTGTGTTTTTATTTATTCCTAGAACGTCTACTTCTCTGCCTTTTTGGTGACTCTCTCATGACACTTTGTGACACTTCCATCAGAGAACGGTGTGAAGCCTTGCATTGAATAGATGGTTAGAGTTAGCCAGCAGTGATTCAGGTCTAGAAAGTAAAAATTTGAGGTTTTTCTACTCAACCAGCAGGTATCATGCTTCTTTACCTGCCGGGTGAATCAAAGCACCTAAAGCCAGTGGCAGGGTTTTTACTTTCTGGACCTGGATTCTCCACTTCTGTGGTTAAGAAATGTATTTGTCGATTCACAGGTGAACAAGCAAATTGGCCAAATAGTACTGAAACAGTTGTGCATTCAAAAGTTTGGAGATAGTCAATGAAATTCAGTTTCAAGGTTATATCCTGAAATGTCACCTAAAAAAAACCGGAATAACCTGAAAAGTGAATATCTTACCTGTTGGCTCTGAGGCAGCTCCTCTTCATCTTCAAGCTGACGCTGTCCTCCTGCACTTGTTGCTTGGCAGGACTCTTCAAGTGGCAGAACATGACGTAGTTCATCTCCTGGTTGTTAGCCCAAAAAGTGCCGGCCGACGTCTCATAGCGCAGGCAAAACTCAACTCGGGTCCCCTCCTTTTCCAGCGGAGGAACCACGGTGTACTGGAAGGTAAACCGATCTGTTTTCCTATCACTCGATCCAGGTACGTAGTCGGCCAGCAGGTCAAAGTAGCTCTTCCAGCTGTCCAGCGTGATCCTGGCGTAGACGGACTTGCTGAAGCAGAGGTTGAGGACCCGGACGCTACCTCGGAGCGTAGTGGTTCCCGGGAGGAGCTCCACACTCTCCAGCTCCACCATCTGTGCCTCCAATCGCCGCACCAGTTCCTCCTCGGACGAGGGCGCCGCAAAGAGACACGACAGGTAGAACTCCTCTTGCGGCGGCAGATCCCTTTCGGCGACCCCGTCGTCCTCAGCGGCGTTGGCGTCGTCGTACTCCTTGATGGACACCAGGTCGAGACCGAAGGCGTCCGCGAAGGACACTTTCCTCCGGACAGAAGAAGTTGCCTCCCATTCGGGTTCTTCCTCATCCGTGGTGGAGCCCCAAGGAGAGAAGGCCTGCATCCTGACCTCTCCCCGTTCACGGCCCTGCCTTCCTAAAGACAACCTGTCCTCCTCCAGGAGTTGAATGGACAGAGCCTCCATGGTGTACGAGGGTCCAGGAGCCAGCTGTCGGCCCGTCCTGCCGTCTGTCTGCCTCGGAGGGTGGCGCCGAGCACAGTGCCCTCAGCCTGGCCGCGGGGACACTGGAGAAGGGGCGAGCAAGGGAGAGGGGACGTGACTGGACAGATGGAGTCGGGTTGCAGCTGAGTCCGGGCCAGGCCTATTAATAGGACGCATGCAGCTCAAGCGAGGGCCCGCATTGGTTATTCGCTCGTTTATCCTCTCACAATGTGTTTTGCTAGCGACAAGAATAAATAAATCCAAACGGGGCTTATGTAACGCCACTCTGGACATGACAAAGACCACGTCCGCAGGGATGATGCAAGCATTCCTCTAAAATCCAAACAAAAAGGCAACTTTCAGTCCTATTATTAGTACGAACATCCTCAAGTGCCCCCAGATTGCAGGAGCCTACGTTTCCCATGATGCATTGTTTGTATGACTGGGTAGGCCTCAAACCGTTCTTCTCTCGAGTGACAGCGTTTCACCTCATTTCTGGACCAAAAAGGGAAGATTATTCTATTCTTTGTATAGCAGATTAAGCCCTGAATGTGTTCAACCATGTGAAGTTTAATTCAACTAATCCTCGATATGCAGTGCGACCATCATCCCCTTACGGTTACAGTAAATCTTGTCAGTCGACTTCAATGCCAGTCGCACAATCCCTCACAGGTGGCCTCTGTCCACAAAGAAGACTTTGTTCCCGTGCCAAATATTTCTCTCTAATGACTTTTAATGGCCTATTTGGACTTCAGCTATTCTTAGGCATCCATTCCTTTTCTCTCACGTGGACTAATACAGCCACTAAGGTTGACTCTACGATAATGAACATTGTCTGAGTATACAAACTATTGTAGACAATGGGTTTTTATGAACGATCACGTTCGGTTTTCTGTTATCTGATTGTGTCTACAACACTTGTAATTTCAATGTGTGATCACTAGATGGCGGCGTTTGATCACGATAGAAAGTAGTTTGGGCCAGAAAACAGATAAAAACTTTTCAATGAGTCAAAGTTTGCTCAGGCCATATGCGGTCAGACTGTAATAATCACACCAAGATGTCCTTTGACCTGTTCACATCTCAGAGAGTCCAAAACAACATTTATGAAAATGGCTCCTATTGCTTATCTTCTCTGATTGTGCTGGTTGGAAGGAGAATCGATCCTTTTTTTTTTTTTTTTTTTTTTTTTTTTTTTTTCTTCTTCTGTGAATTGTCAATTTTCACTAGCCTCAAATTTTGTTTTACCGGCTTACTTAGAACTGGCCAGTTTCATAAAATTTATGGCTCCTACCTGGCAAAGTGTCAAACAGTTTCGGATCCGGGCCTTCCGTGGGGCCCGAAATGACTTTTTCCACTATTATAATAATCTATGAGAATTTAAGTGATTTGAAAGAAATGAACTGATTGTTGTGAAAGTAATAAAAGGAAAACTTGAATGATTAAGATCCATCAAACTTGTTTGTAACTTTGATGAATAAAACACATTGTAGGGGTGGCGGTGAGGAGGGGGCAGGAGGTTAGGGTGTAATAGTGTTCTCTGTGTACATGACTCAAAAAACAAGAAGTAAAAAAAAAAAAAAAAAAAAAAAAAAAAAAAAAATTCACTTTTGGGTCATTGCTGTCTGTCATTCGACAAATGACCACTTGGTGACAGCAAATCCCCACATGTCAATAACAGCGTTTCAGTCCACCGTGGACGCATTTGCCATTTTTTTAAATTGAAATATTCGCGTCTTATTCAACATTTTCAATACAGGCAAACATATACAAACATAGGACATATTTACACCATTAAAAACAGTGCGGGGTTGTTATTGAACGATTTCAAACATGTTTCTGATCATTTTTAATCAAGAAAACAAATTGTGTATGTGTACAGCAATGATCCGGGTCAGTGCTATGCATGATCACCACGCTTGTTCTCTCGAATGACAGTAAAAATGTTCATCTTGGTTTGATTGTGGTTTATATATATATATAAAAAAAAAAAAATGTTTTCGAATAGGTATCCTAAACTGATGTTGATTTCTGAATATAATTTATTACCCACAACATAAATAACATGCATTAAATTCAAATGTCTACATTTAAAGAATTCCTTTATTCGTAAATAATAATGATTATTTTACTCATCTCCACACATTGAACATTTGCTCTTGTGCTTACTATAAATAACTGAACAAGCAGGATTACCTGTAAAACTATGATATGAAAAATATAATGTATGTTACTACAACCCACACCTTTCATTTTGCAGCAATATTATACGATTTTAACTGCCTATCTGTGAGTATGATTTAATAGCAATAAGCAATTCTAAAAAAAAATGTTTATTATTATTATTTATTAGAAAGCATTTGTTGATCCTTTTAAAAATAACAATTTTGCTTTGATGAAATGACATTTTGAGACATTTGTTACGATGGTTGATATATGAATATTCCTGAACAGAAACATGCAATGAACTTTAATGGTTATTCGGATTTATTTTATCATTTTATCACGCGAAATAAACAAGAGCTTAATTCATAAGTCGGGTGAAAACAAAATGGCGATAACAAAAGTTTTCTTTTTTTTTTTTTTATTGACTTTTAATTTGTTTACGGAGCAGGTGTGCTGTGACGTCACACGGGGTCGCAGCATGCCCAAAAATAACAACACTCACCTCCGCGCTGAGGGAGCCACGAGGAAGATGATGATGAAGAGGAGGAGGAGAAGGAGGAGGTTTAGTGTGTATGTGTGTTCTAGTCCCAAATTGCGTGGCGTGGATACATCTTGATGTGTGTGTTTGAATGGAAACGCGAAGAAAACACACACGCATTGCGCGTCATTCAAACAGGACTCGAGTGTACTATCTTCCCCCTCTGGGTTGCACTAGTAAGCCGAATAACAGCGTTGGTGCGAGACGGTGGTGCCCAGCGGAGGAATATTTGTGCTTTATTTACTCTGCCGCAGCTTGTTGTTGCTTTTCGTCATGGTCAGCTCGGACTGTCACCTGTGAAGAGTTTGACCACAAGACAGGACTTCCTCTTCAACTACCTGTCTTTTTTTTTTTTTTTTCCCCCTTTTTTTGTTTTTGTCTTTTTGTTTTACCAACTTCATCGCGAGGAAAATATACCTGACACTTTTTGGTAAGTTGTAACACTTCTTTTTAAATTAGAAAGTAGACCCAACTCGCGTCCGACTTACGTCATTAGTTTGTATACCTAAACATACGTCACTTTGGTTATTGTCGTATACATAAAAATGTTGTTGTTTATTTTATTTATTTTTTATTTGTTTGGTCACGTAAGCCCGGCCTGCTGTCTGGACGTTGAGCCCTCACTTTAGTCGTGCTATTTTTAATTTATATTTATTTATTTATTTATTTATTTATTTATTTATTTATTTGTATGCTATTGTTTTCACCTTTGTTTTTTTTTTTTTTTTTAAATCATCATCATTATTAAAATCATCATTATTTGACAGTCACTATAAAGATATATGAAAGGGAAAAAAAGATAAGCAAATTATATGTATTGAAAGTTTGCAGAATATAGACCAACATATATTTTATTTAGTTAGAAAAAAAAAATCTAATCAATATAATTTGAACATAAATGTTGTGTGAATTTTGTATTTAAGCATGCAGTGGTAAACATAAAAGTAAGCCTTTTAATCATTTTCTCAGTTGTCACAATTTGAATAATACTCGATGTGTACTCAGTATTGCAGCATTACATTTGTGAGAGAAAAAAATGACATTTTTGTGTGTGCATTGGCAAATTTCATTTGCAATCAATTGTCCACATTCGAGGGAATGTTTTGTTTTACAGCATTGCACAGAACATATTTATTCTGATTCAGAACTCAAATGTTTTCTGACCAGTCTTTTGAAATGTGCTCATTTATCAATCAACACACATGCTTAACTCTCACTTATGTCATAAATCATGCTAATACAAAACACAGTAGCACCCTGTGACTGTTCTCTTGGGTTTGAGTAACTAACCCATGCTGTGATAATATCGCAATATTTTTTCCAATCATACCAATACGTGTTGAACGGAGAAAGTGAAAACTATCTTGTCGAGCACTCTAAGCAGACAGGAAGAAATTTTGGTAGGTCCAGTTAAATACAATGCAGAGATGCATTAATATCAACATCCAAGATCCCGTTGTGTCGATACTGTAGCATCTGTACTGTATCGATACTGTCCCACCCCGAACAAATACCTCACAAATGAATATTTCTCTTTGATGATCTGGCCACCTCTCGATTATTAGCTGCAGCGACCCTCCTCGTGGGAGCCGCAGGGTGCGCAGGTGTTCCCTCCTGAGTTATGCAGGTGTGCACCGCGGCGTTCCCGCCTCACTCCGCAGCCCCAGCGCTTCAAAGGTGCGGGTGGCAATAAACGGCCCTCGTGAAATATGTCGGTGACAGTGCACAATCAGCCCCTTTGTTGGAGTGGCCCTATAATCATTTCTTAAAGCGGGTTTAAAATAGCCCTTGTTTATTATTATACTCTGCTGTGCCATAAGAAAGGTCAATTCTTCATATATATATATATATATATAATATAAATATGTGAGCACTTATTAAAGCCACTCTCCCCCGCTCGGCATCCATTTTTTGATTGCTGCATTCATCATCGGGTGGCCGTGCTCTACATTATGGTAATAGGAAAATGAATGTCTTCCAGTGGATTAATGTGTGTAACCTGTCATAAGTTTCAATCATATATCAAAATCAACAGTCAGCTTTTAGCTTTGTGAAAGCAGCTTTTTTTTTTGTTTTTTAAATGTGGAAATCACTGTTTATGAATCAAGCGGAGGTTAAAAAAAAAAAAAAAATGCTGCAATTTTTTTTGCCATTCCTGGAAACTTTGCACACGGAAGCTGAGACAGACAATGGAGGGAGGCCAGATTCGGCACGAAAATCAGCAACACGGCCAAAAATCACATAGATCTAAACGTTTAGGTAATGAAACAGGTAGTTTTGCATTTTTGATCCATCCTGTAACACAAGTCTGAGGAACCTACACTTTTTATAAAAAAAAAAAAAAGAGAAAGAAAAATAATGTGGCCATACTAAAATGGTATATACAAATGATATCTTTTTGCGTTTTTGTTTATTTTTAAAATAACATGGTTATCCAGATCATAATGCTGGGGAGTCCATTCTCTGTAGGTTCCCCACCCCTGGCCTAACACATCTGTCATGTGCACATTAGTGATAAAATCAACCCAAAAAAATGGGTCTATCTTGACCCTGTTGCCAAGCCAAAAAGGCAATTAAATGAAAAATCTTCAGATTTTATCCCTTTTAACTTCCCAGCAATGTTTCCATGACAACCTCCATGCATGTCAAGGCAACCAGAAGTGATCACGTTGAGTCCCCCCCTCACCCTCCATCCCCCACCAAAGTAAGAATGGAATTTGTGTTGACAGTTTTGGCCTTTAATGGCACTTTTGTGCCGCACAAAAGTATTTGTTTACCGGGCTCATACGCTGCAAGCTGTCAGCCTCGGAAAGATTTACTTCTCAAGATAAAAGAGTGTATTACGTGCTTAAGAGGCCACCCTTTTGCACCATAATTACCCGCATCACTGTAATGATGTTTTGTGTGCCCAGTTGCTAAGGGTCTTGGGACAGCTCAGACTTTTTTACTTATGCTCCGGGTCACTTAAGCCAAACTCCATCCACAGTTTGTCGGTCGGGGGCGGAGCGAGACCTGTGCTGGGTTAGGTGATCAGGGTACGAGGATTAAAAGGAGACCTTGGACTCCTTTGTGCTATATGTACTTGACGCTGTCATGCTGACTGTTTAAACTCACGCTAACGTGTCAAATGTGTAGCTTTTGGCATTCATCTGACTTGGGGAAAGAACCCGCATTTGGATGCGAGTGTGTGCTACTTTATAAAATATTTTTACTGTAATATTTGTAATTTTGGAACCATGTTCTCGTTGTTTTCTCATTGAGTAGCGATGCAGTAGGTGCCCAAAGTCTGTGAAGCGTCTTTCACACTCTAACTTTAGTCATATAATTAGATGTGTGGCGATAAAAGCTTTCAACTCAAATGTCCCATGCCGTCAAAATCCAATTTTCACCCTCCTGTTTTATTAACTCATTCACTCCCAAAAACGTTTTTTAATGACCTTTTTTTTTATGCAAGAGCATACAGAAGGCTTTCATGCAGCTTCTGACTTGAAGAGGTGGCTTAAAACAATGGCTACTACTACTACTACTACTACTACTACTACTACACAAAATGGCCAGCAGGTGGCGGCAGAGTGAGATCAGCCAGAGCTATGTTGCAACAAGCTCTTTTTGATAGTGTTTTCACCTGGAATGTGAATATCAAGGAAACCTATCTGTATTCTAATGCTAATTGCTACAAAACGGAAACGGACACAAATCTATTTTTTTTTCTGTTGAAAGAAAAGACTCTTAATGTTTCTTTTTGTAGGTTCCATGTTTTGATAGCAATAGAACACAATATTCTGTGGGCCTTGTAAAATCAGTCAAAATTCAGTATAACAGCTGGGAGCAAAGGGGGTTGCTTCAGTGAAAATGGCTGGGAGTGAATGAGTTAATAACAAAGCTTAAATTGAGTCTGTGACATGCTTTAAGTTTGACATTGTTTGTTGATTGTTTGCAATAGGTGAAAACAAGCTTAAAGGCTGCAAAATGAGTGGCTCTGATTTTGATGTTATGATGTAGGGTTGACACTCGTTATTTAAGTAAAATAAAAGTAAAAATACAGGGACACATGCACACATTAATCAGTCCGCCTCAAAGTGCATTCGAGGCAGCTATGAGGTCCCAAAAAAAAAAAAAATGTGCAGCTGAGAACCAGCTGGAGACCGGGGCTTCGTGCTGTTTAGTTCGCCTTAAAGTGCACACTGGGTGGCTACGAGGTCGCCTGGTGTCACCATGGAGGTGGAGTTGTGGACTATGAAAAAAATTAGAATATACCTGAGAGCTAGCCGGGCCCACGGCTTCTACTTGAGCGTGCCCACTGGGTGGCCGTGAAGTTGTCGTGCGTCATCATGGAGGTGGACTTCAGAAGGAAAGCTGTTCCTCCAGGAGAAATAGTTGCATTGCAGTATTGTGGCGGCAACAATTCCGTCAACGGAACAACACAATGAAGGGCGACTTCGTAGCTATCTTTTCAGTCAGTGACAGGCTGTTATCTTCCCCTCCATTCATTTAACAAACACTTGTTTACGTGCTGGGGTCACGGTCTGATGAATGGCTTTCTCTCCAGGGTGGGAAAAAAAAAAAGAGAGTGTTGGTTTTGGGGTGTTTGTCTTGAATTAAAAATAAGAGGTCACTCGTGGCAAAAGGCAAGGTCATCTCAGAGCTCCTAACCACATGTGACGGCCAGCCTGTCACTTGTAGTCAGCACTCGAGGCAGAAGAGTTGTGCGAGCCTTTACCTCATCTGTTTTGATGTTGGGAAGAGCTGTAGTTTGGTTATCTGAGATAGACAACTTGTCAAATGGCTTGTTATTTAATCCACTCTGCTCTGGTCGCCAGTAAATCTCATTTGGGATGAGTTGTAAACAAACAGCATTGAGTGGTACCTTTTTCACTTAGGCCCCAAAAGGAAAGTATGTTGTGAGAGGAGCAAATAAAGCTCGAGTGGTAGAGGGTGTACGGGGGCTGGTTTGTGACAGTAACACTTTTTGACAGGCACATTAGGCCGCAGAAAGAGCATCCAGCTCGGGGCTGAGGGCATATGGTGCTGCCTTCTGCCGGCGTCGCTCCAGACCAAGATAGAACGCTCGCGCAGGGTCACGACTGTCTCAGGTTTGTTCCTTCTGTCTCACTCGGACAAATAATAGAGGATGGGTAGAACGGATGCTGGGGGATGGGCGGCCGGGGTGATGATGATGAGGCTATTTGTTGGTTGGAGTGCCGTACAGTGTCTTTCGTGAAAGGACAAAAGGGATGTTTGAAGTCTGCCCTCTCTTTTGGCCAAGATTTGTGGGGGGGACATTTGACATTCTCACAAATGTTCATTTTGAGATGGCGTTTGCTCGCTAAACGCCACCATGGTGGAGGGATTTTATCTTCTTTCACCATCTGAAGGGATCTTGTGCACTTGGACGACGAGCCCTAATCCTACTCTAAACAATGGCTGTGTTTCCACCACAGCGGCTTTGCTGGTGTTTGGCTTCGTCCATGCGGGGAGCGTATAAAGTTTTAAGATGACGCATGGCTCTGGTCTGAAGGCAGCGTATCGGTGGGAGGCTAATTACAGGCTCCGAGTGGATCACAGCTTTAGGCTTTTCGGACACGCTTTTCGCAAATCGAGCTGTTGCTTTGAAACAATGGCGCCGTATATTTTCATGATATGTGATGAGTCTTTTTATTTAGACAGTCACTTCTGGTGAGCAGCAGGGCAGATGGTGCCGTCTTGAGTGCCCATCAGAGCCTAAATACCTCCAAGCAGCTGTTGTTGCACAAAAACTTTTTCGTTCCTGTTTTTTTTTCCTTTGGCGTCAAGTCAAACCTGTTACAACACCTGTTTCTGCATATGCAAATCTGTTGTTTTGTCATTTCATTAAACAAGGCGCCACGACAAGGGTCCCTCGTGGTCGTGAACGCGACTGGCACCGAGCCCAGTTGGCATGCCGCACACGGGCCGCCGGAGGCGGGGGTGAGAAGAAGTGGAAGGAAAAGGGTGGGCGGGGGGATCGCGTCGGGGGTGACTCAGCCAGGAGATGCCCTCGTGGTTCAATCTGGCTGGCTTCCGAAAATGTGGCTAATTATGAGCACTCTTACGTGATTAGCATCTTCACTCTTGGAGTGAATGTTAAAGGAAGTAGTCCAAATTAAAAAAAAAAAAAAAAAAAGTGGCACACGCGTGTCTGGCACACGACTTGCTCCCTTCTCCTCCTCCTCTTCCTCCTCCTCCTGCCTGCTCCTCCCATCCTCATCCCTTCATCATCTGGCGCTCTCCCGCAGCGTTCGCCTCTTAACCACATGTGCCAGCACCGTGGCCCTGCTTTTGCTCCGGGGCTAATTGTTCGCTGGTAAACGCCATGCTTGTTGGTGGGGGCCTCGTGCACACAAAGCTGGATGGTGTCGGCAGTGATGATGATGATGATGATGAAGAGGGGGAGGAGGATGGAGCAGATCTCGCAGTCTCGCCGTGCAGCTCCCCTCTTCCAAGTCTGGAGATTGTCACTTGTAATCCGGCCTGTGTGCTGAATACAACAAATACGCCATGAAATTAAAGGTTATTGCACGAGCACTGCAAAAAGAGCTTTACCGGCACTGTTTTCCAAACCTGCAAACAAACATGGAGGAAAAATAAAGCCTCTATGAAATCATGTTGACACTGGTCACAATATTAGGTACACCTGCAAGTCTACAAGTTTTTGTGTGTCTCCTGTAGCCACAAAATTCAAAACATATCTTGGTGAGACTCGTTGCAGTTCTACGCTACAGCATTTCCTCTCTAAGCCGTATTTATGTTTTGTGGTACAGGTTTCATATTGAATCTTATTAGCTTGCGTGGATAGTTTCCAGTAGCATGTAGCCATTATCTTATTATTAGCAGTGAGACAAATGTCTGGAGAAATGGCCTTTTTGACAAACATCCTTGTGTGACACAACCTGAAGAAAGTCTGGTTATTAAAAAAACAAAAACAAACAAACAAACAAAACAAAACAAAAAAGAAAAACGCCTTGAAATTCAAGTGTCAAGCCGTCAACCCTGGACATTTTCATCATGGTTGCTCCTGTCAATAAAACTTCAATCAATCAATAACTCGTACGTGCGGAAATTCTGAGGGTTTTGACAGATCAAAGTTACTGTGACGTTTCAAATTTTTACCACTTGACCTAAAAATTCCACGTCAGTAGCACAAATGAAACACTACTCATTGAGGAGCAGTTTGGAAAATAAAATAGATATTGTCCTTAAGCACCCAATTATTTTTTTCATGTGTGTTTATGCTATGGTCTTTTTTTTCTTTCTTTTTCTTTAGGAAAAGCCATAAGGTGGCCACTTATCACGTTGCTATTGTTATATGAACTCAGTCACTGCCATTAACCGCTATAGATGTCAAAGATCCATTTTTACTGGGCTGGCAGTAAATACGTGAAGTTAGCAACCTGTGGCTACGCTTTGGTTGTCCCTCGTCATCTAGCAGTTTTCACGAGTGCCCTCCTCATCCCCACTTAGTTCAGTTGAATGGTCGATGGAAAAACCTGACGAGCGCCTGCGCCGAGCTAATCTCGCTCGATAACCACCACCAGCAGCCCCCCGCCCTCCCCGCCAGCGTACCCGCCACGGCTTGGTGATTCGTGCTCTCCTCTCTCCCCCTCCGCACAGACACGGGCATTAAAGCCCAGCCCCCACAAGCCCCCTCTGATACGGGGAGAGTTCATTAGAGATGGGCCTTTGATGGGCAGCCTTTTCATGTGACTACCGGTTCCTCAAATACCTTGATGTCGAAGCTTAAGAAGCCATTGTGCAGTAAGCCCTCCTTTTGATGCGACTTATTTAGATCTGCATACTAAATCAGGGGGGAGTAAATAACCAGCCAGCAGATGGAAGCAAGGAGATAAGGCGCTGGCGAACAATCGCATTTGTATTTTGTTATGATGTTGACAGCAGCTAAAATTCGCTAATCTGGAGCAGCTGATCTGCATTTCAAAGAAATCTCATTTAGGAGCGGCGAGGATAAAGTTCCCCTCATTGTGTCCATTTTATTGCATTCTTTACTAATTTATCTGGCCACAGATTTAACGTGCGCGTCTCGGCGCTTGGAGCCGGCGTGGGCACGTTGCACACGGGGTCTTAAATACTGTGAAAGCGGCCCGCGTCTAGACTGTGAGCTGAGGGTAATTACACGTCTGACCATGAATAGAATCAGTTCCCAGACTCATCTTTCCTTGAGCGGCCCTGAATTGCTCGACGAGCACTGATAAGGAGCATTTGGTCCCCGCAGAAATATTGCAGCCCACTTTCCTTAATGCCCATTGCGCCCCTCCTTCCCCTTCCAACACCGTATTTACTTTCAAGATAAACTTATTGTGTACTGTAATCTTACTTGTTAGCATAATGTCCTCTTTCATCAGTGGACCCTCCTTTTTTCTGCACCGTGGAGGTATTTGCGGCCCCCTCTCTCTTAAATAGTTTATCTTCACTTAGTGTGCAAGTACTTTATGTAAATATCAGCCTATAGCATTATTAGGCCTTCATGAATACTTTCATGCACTTCAATGTTTATAAGTAGATAGAATTTACCAGTGGAATTATATTTTTGGTATCCAGATATGTGTGGTATTTGTAAATCCCCGCCAATTGGAGGTCATGTGGACTTAATAGCCCCTAATGCTTCTTTTTTGACTAAATAAAATATGACACGCCCGGCCAAGTGGTGAAGCCGCGTTAAAGTCAACTCGACTCGTCAAATCGTTTCAAGTCAGTAGCGCACGCCAGCTTTTGCCATCGAAGTCCACAAATTGATTACTTGTCAAGATTTTACTGCTGGACACAAAACATTCATGAGGGATTTGATTTTCAACGTAAAAAAGCTTTTATTTTTCTTCCCACATGCACGCACGCCGCTCCGCCTCGGTCTTGAGCGAGCAATCTGTGCAGCATTTTCCACAAACTCAAAACAGTGAGAAATTACAGCAGTTGGCATGTTTTGTTTTCAGCTGTGCTCTTTGAGCTTCGGGCTTTTTTTTTCTTTTTTTTCTGGTACAGTTCACAGAGCACATTCCTCAGGATTCAGCAGTTGCCGGTTGCCTGTAGGGGTCATTGGAATTCTGGGAGATTAAGAGCGAGAGAGAATCTCAGATAGGAACATCCGGGCCGTTCTTTGGCCCTCATGCCACCTCTGGCATGCTTCCATCACAAAAATGGTGCATAGACCTTTCCATCTGGATTTTTTTTATTTTATTTTTTGGTCCAGTTTTTCTAACTCTATCGGAAGTCTATTGAGCCCGTATCGTTTAGACTGTCTACTCAGCTGAATGGAAATGAATGAGGAATCAATTGTCTGTCAGAGTCTCACCGTGATTTATTTGGTGTTGAGATTGCGTCCCCTCAGGCGTTGTACCTTTTAACTACAGAGAGTTGTGTGTGTGTGTGTGTGTATACGTCTGACGATAAGCACACATGCACACGTACATTCTCCTGTTTCATGGCAAAATCCAGGTGCACTTTGTTGTTCCGCAGTTTATTGCCTTCACCTACAAGCCATACAGAAAGAAAATAGTTACGCAAGACCCGATCGAGCCCGCACATGCCAGCACCCGCACTTCAGAATGTACCTCGGAAGTATTAAGAATAAAGATGTCCTTAAATGTGTGTGGACTAATGATATACTTCATGTCACAGGTTGCTGCCAGCCATTGTGGGGACTCCCTCCACCCGTGTGACGGAAGTGTTCTACCCCTGAAAAGTAAGTATCATTTCATGTCCGCCAGTGTTGAAATGAACTGAAAACTTTCCAATGTACCTTTTCTGTCCACTCCGGTGCAGTTCTGTAAGCCCAGGAGAGTGATTGTAGTGGCTAGTCAGGGTCAAAAGGAGCCTATTATTGCCCTCCCTCAAATGTAACAAATCTTGTCCACCTTGATAGAATTGCCCCTCCAGTTGTGCCTGTTTCACACCCCAAGGCTTTTCAATCTACTCTTGCTCAGAAGTTATGATATGCCGACAAATGTGAGCATGCTTTGCTGTCTTTTTATTTATTTTGTTGACGTCTGGATTGAGATTTGTAGCGGAACAGGATTATACGAGCCTTAAGTGATATTAGAGTAAATCAGACTGCTGCACACAGAGACACGAGGACCAATTCAGTCTTGTTCGCTGCACTGCTCTTTTACTTTGAATCCAAACATCAATTTTCCCCTCTTGTATTTTTAGGCTGAAATATGCTTACTCTGCGCCTATAGAAACAACCCGAAAAGACGCACACTGTTAAGTCCAAAGTGGTAAGTGATTTTTTTTTATTTTTTTTATTTTTTTTATTTTTTTTATTTTTTTTATTTTTTTTATTTTTTATTGTTGTTGCATGTCGGCATGTGTTGTGCTTTAGAGTGTACAATATAATGAGGCACATCAGTCATACGAAGTGTGATGGGTTTGGCCCGGTCCGAGCTGCTGAAACCACAAAAGTGCGAGTTACAGCTGGAAAAAACAATATTTTTTTCACAAGTTGACACAGTCAGGAACATGTTGGCTTATTTGAGAATCAAAGAAATCAGATTTAGCTCGAACACAGTATGCTGAATCAAATTCAGATCGACATCACAATGTAGTACAATGCAATTTTCAAATCTGTCTTTGCTTTTATTTTAGAGTAAGCCAGAACAATTATGTATAATAAATCTGAAATTGTTGATTATTGCCTTTGTTTGTTAAAAAAATAAAATAAAATCATGGGAAGCAGACCTTGTAAAGAAATTTTGACAGGGTGGTGGTGGTGGGGGGAATCGCGAATTGTTTATTTTTCAAAATTGTTTAGCCCTTTTGAATCCACATTAAATTTTTGATTGAACCTAACGTTAAATTGAGCTGGCTAATTTAGCCTGGACATACAATCATCATGAAACAATAAAAACGGATACATTCCCTATCGTATTCAATGACTTTTAATCATCATTGAATCAATGCCATTGGGGTTTTGGATATACTTATTAAAGTATGAAAGAACATCTAATATTTAGTGCAGTGTCTTTGACATTGTTCACCAGTCCTGCCAGGTCCACTCCCCTAAGAGTCGTATCTCTCCAGAGCAGAGTCCAGATGCTCTTCTTGCCTTAAACAGATTCGAAAACCAGTTCTTAATTTATCAAACGCTCAGTTATATCTTCAAAGACGAGTGCTTACTTTTTCAGCCAGCAGATATTCACTAACTGGTCTGAAAACTCCTTTTAATCATTGAAAAAAAAATCCCAATTGCTGTACTTAGTGATATAACAAAATCTCCAGCAATTAAGTTTTACTTGGCTACTTTAAAGCAACTCCAGTTCAGAGTGAGCAGCCCTCTGCTCACATTTCCAGTCTGAAATTGATTTCTTGTCATAGATCAGAGAGCTCTTGTCATTTCATTTCCAATCCTCAAACGGTTTCTCTCAGCCTGCTAAGTGTCGGCCCTCTCAGTGGGCGAACCTCTGCGGATCTTTACCCCGGCCACTCAGACCCGTCGAGGGGGTAGAGGGAGAAATCAAAAAGACTCGGATGATTCCCCATTGGCAGCCTCCATTGTCAAGCCGATTCGGGATTGGTGCGGGAGGTGAAACTTGAAGGGTAACGCGTGGGGGAGGATGAGATCAGGCAAAGCAACCCCCCCTTTTTTATCTTTATCCACCATTAACCCCAGTGCCCCAGTGTGTGGCTCAGATCAGGACCACTGGTCAATCCCCCATTCACCGCCACATGGAATATTTTAAAGTTAAGCTCCCTCGCTTAACAAAAACTCTTACTCATCAAAGGTTCACTCTCCCTTCTTTCGTCCGCTCAGTCCCAAGGATCTCCTGCCTCTTCTCTTTGGTCCACTGTGTTGTCTTCACACTTTTAGCAGAGAACTTCTGCAACTTTCACAACTTTCCATATGGGGATTTAATGAGGTTTTTGGGTCTGATAGTGTGAGCAAATTGGAGCAAGAGTTGATGGAGCGATGACGTTCCGTCCCAAGCTGATCTCAGGATTGAGGGCTGTCCTGTTTTTAAATGGGCCACATTATTTTCATAAGGGAAATGTGTTTCGCCAAACAGTACCATGAAACCATATGTGACCCATCACGCCGCCAATGTAGAGAGCATTAGGAATTGATTGCAGATTTCCTACCACTCCACATGAACGTCTGTTATTCTTGTCTAGTCTATCTAGTTTATGACAGTAGTACAGTATTTATCCTGTTATAGGTCTGACGTAGGTTTGGTTGCATGAAGCACCCCTCCAATAATTTCTTCAAACAAGCGCAGGGTCTCATCTTTCACATGTTTTTCTTTCCACACAACTTAATTGGAGAAATTTTGGGTGCGGAAGCTGGCCTCCGAGCCGCAGATTATTGTGAAACTCAACCTGAGACAGGCGTGACATCAGAGCGGCCTGACACTGGTTTGAACTCACCATTTCAGGTGGGAAGAATTACGAGTGGCTTCACTGGCCCGCTGATCGTGTCCAACCAATCGGTTGCACACAGTCGCACATTCTTCTCCCAAGGTCTAAATGCTGATTGTCCTGACAGATTGAACTGCTGTGTTATCACTAAACTGTCACGCCGCCTCATTTTTCAGGCTTTATGTAAGGCCTTGACAGTTCAGTGTTCCACCGGGACGTCGCCGTGACCTCAACTTAAATGTGCACTATTTTTACCTGCTGATGAGTTGGGGTTCGTTCAGATTCCATGCAACGGTGTCTGAACTTACTTTCCAAAAAATGCATTTATTTGCTTATTGAAGGACATTTTCTTTCATTACTACAATTCCGTTATTCTCTGTAAGTACACTGTTCTGTATTTTTTTTTTTTTAGGTGTGACTCAAACCATGTGGGTTATACTCCACGGGCAAAGATCCAAATCCTTTGTTCGTAATGATCATTTGATCGCAGCCTGAAAAGGGATAAGCACAAGACCAGACTGTGAAACTGCTACTTGCTTGGAAGCAGAACGGACGTCCGTGTGTGCGTGTGGGGTGTGCGCGTGTGTGTGAAAACACACAGCGAGCTTGATTCGGGTCATGGAGCTGACAGACAGTGGAATGTGACTGTGTGTATGTTGACAAACTCCACTGCACTCTGAATGGGGTTTGTGATTACACCTCATCATGTTTGCTGCATGGGCCCTGTCCATGCAAAGCCCACCCCACTCCCCTCTTCCCTCCCACCAACCCATCATTCTCACTTCTCCCTTACCTCTCTCTCCCCATTTCTCCATCTCTCACTGTAGTGCCTCTTGGGCAATCATGTGGTCACACTACCTGACTCCTTGCTACTCAAGAGTGCAGTTGACAAAAACAGCCCGAGGCCCGTCATGTGGAAAAGATTCAGTCGGCACACTGCATATATTCCCCCCACCCCTACTTGCAGCTCCTCACTTTCTCCCTGTGTAACCGATGCACACGGGTGTTCCCTCCCGCTGCTCACCTGTGAAGGCAACTGGCCGGCCACGATGCGCGTGCGCTTTTTAACAGCCAAAATCCGCGCACACTTTCTTCTTTGTCAGTCCAGGCGAGCTCCTCTCTGTCATGTAACACAAAAGCATGGAGGTCAGTGAGAGCGCTCACTTGTCAGTCAACTCGGTGGTCCTGCGCTGTCGAGCTGCTCACCTGTATTTATTGGAAGAAACACGCTCTGCACTACTCAGGGGAAAGACTTCTCCCTTTCCATTCACTTTGACTTCACATTTTCTTTCCCAAAAATGCACTTTTGTAGTTTGGCGTGCAGCGCCAACTCTTTAGGTCAGATGCATACCTGAAAAACGAGTACAGTCATCTCTTACGCGACCTTATCGCATGTTTTTGTTTTTAATCCCATCTTCTTGTATAATGGAGGTGGCTGACTGGTTAGCACGTCTGCCTCCCAGTTCTGAGGACTCAGGTTTGAGTCCAGGCTCCGGCCTTCCTAGGTGGAGTTTGCATGTTCTCCCCGTGCCCGCGTGGGTCTTCTCCAGGTACTCCGGTCTCCTCCCACATTCCAAAGACATGCATGGCAGGTTAATTGGGCGCTCCGAATTGTTCCTAGGTATGCTTGTGCCCTGCGATTGGCTGGCAACCAGTTCAGGGTGTACCCCGCCTACTGGCCAAAATCCAGCTGAGATAGGCTCCAGCACCCCCCGCGACCCTTGTGAGGAATATGCGGTCAAGAAAATGGATGGATGGATCTTGTATAATGGAATGTGATAGAATTTATCCTCATTTAAAAAAAATAAATAAATAAAAAAAATAATTATCCTCATTGCACATGCATGAGTACAGGGCAACAACATTCACAATTAGAGCAAGGGATGCACAATAATGCTATGTTCAACCGATACCGATAAACCAATAATTTAGAGGTGCTGATGTCGATAACCGATAAGTAAGCCGATAATTGTTTGCAAAATTAACTTGAATACAAATATGCTTTCAAGTCCTACTTAGAAGTTTAACAAATACATTGAAACATTGTATAAACTTTGCACAATGTTTCAATGTATATAAAGCACCATGAAGCAGAATTTTATTGATATGAGCCACAACAGATGGACCAACGTGGCATGTCTATAATTACTGCTGGATTTCTTTATTATCTGGTTCATCTGTATGAAATCAAATTGCCGATAATTATCGGCAGATTTCTCTATTATCTGGTTTATCTGTTTGACGTCAAATTGGTCGATAATTGCCGATAATTATCGGCCACCGATATTATTGTGCATCCCTAATTACAACCCATCCAAGAGACGTAAAAACAGTGACCAACAGAGGAAGACAGAATGGCGAAGTCTGACGGGTTGCCAAACAGCGGCCAGATTTTGAAGTAAGAGTGAGAGTAAACATGAAGTAAGAGTAAGGGGGAGAACAATCTCCAAGCACCCCAACCCCGGACCCCGCACACTCCACAGGGGTGGAGTGGTGGAGGGTGACATCATGCGGAGTAGCGGACATGTAGCGTGCACTTAACAGTGCACATACTCACATGCGCACCATGAACGAACCTGTTCATAAT
The DNA here is from genome assembly GCF_051991245.1 of Festucalex cinctus. Taxonomy (NCBI): domain Eukaryota; kingdom Metazoa; phylum Chordata; class Actinopteri; order Syngnathiformes; family Syngnathidae; genus Festucalex; species Festucalex cinctus. Next base: position 12,032,921 of record NC_135426.1, read on the forward strand.
TTGTGACATTATTGGCTCCCGAAAATTGATGCCTCCATAGAACATGTATAGTGGTCAGTTTCGCTTATTAACAAAATGTTTACAAAAGAGTCTATCTCAAAAAGTAGAGGTGGGCATTGTCATTGACTTGAATTGATGATTGATGGAAGTGCCCACCAGAGAATGCTTGATAATGCGAAGACTCACAAATATACACGGATTGAGAAGGACACAGTGTGTACTCACCGTTATCAGCAGAAGTAATCGTATTACTAAACACCACACACACAGATACAGCCCTTTAGAACAGGTGTGCCCAACCATAGGCCATTTGGTCATTTTGCAATTAGCAAACTTTGGACTAATGACATTTTGTGAAAAATGTAGATGAACATTGATAAAACGTCACAGTCCTGTATTAAATATAAAACCCATTAAAAAATGGGAAAACTGTACCATCTGGCCCCCATTTTCCCCCTAAAGCAGAGTTGCCACTGTTTGTATTATTTTGGAACCTTCTGTCCATCTGCGTGCTTTTATTTTGCGGCACTTGCGACCTCTTTGTTACTGCTTGCTGCCTCCTAGGCGGTCGCGTTCATCTCATCTCCCCACCTGGCTGAGCACACACACGAGTGCACACGTTTCTCAACGGCTGATTGAAACCTGTGTCGCCGAGTTGCTAATGCTCAGTGAAGCATTGTATTGTAGATAAAGTAAATAAACGGGCGTATTGTTGGAAGAATCGCTGTAACACACACACGCAGATGTTTTTTCTCTTTCACGTTCATGCATTAAATGAACGGCTGCTGTATATGGAGAGCAAGTCCAAGATGTTGTCCGTAGTTCTGGAATTTCACAACTTAAATGTTTTTTTTTTTAAGCATCTCTGTCGAAAAGTAACACTTGCATTCAAGGTCTTGCAGTCAAGTGGCCGCTTACGATGGAGCACGCCAACGTTATGGTGTTTACTTTCTACTTTGCTGGCTGCGCCAAAAGCCACAGCTGTCTGTTAAAGTCTATGAACGTAACTTGACGTTCACAAAGTTCTTTCAAATCGTTTAATTCCCACCATTTTTGTTCAGAAAGACTTATTCAGCAGCGAGTCAGCGTATCGGTTCAATTCAAGAGCGGCCGGGTTTGGAAACCAGCGTCCGCGGAATGATCCTTTAGTTGTACTCGGCGCCAAGTTGTAGATCCAAAGAAACCCGCACTGATATTTTCACCTGGCATTATGTAAAGCTCCGCTTCGACCCGTACAGTTAAGTGGTCCAGGTGACATGGTAATACGTTTGCTTTGTACCTGCTGATAAATACTCAAGAGCTTCTTTCCCACTCGGCTGCTTCCCAATGTGTTTGGACAGCCTTTTTTATTGTGAAAAAGGGTCATTCAAAACTCCCCTCTGCCTTTTGTCCAATATTTTCGCGGCAGTGATAGTTTTTCCCCATTTATTTAGTGAATAGTCAGCGGGTGAAAAAGAAGAAGAGTGTTTTACATTCTGGAAATGATGACATGGGTTATAATCTCACACATATTCATCGCGGCAGACGTTGGACCTTTGTGATACTTTGTTCCCAGTCCCCTCAATGGACAGCTTGCCTGAATCATATCTATTTTTTTTAAAGGAATAATAGTGTTTACCATCATGTCATTCAGAAGGACCACAAAAGAAACCATAGTTCTGAGCGACTTTTGTGCTAACCGCTAATTTGCACCCCTTGTCTGTCTCAAAACACATTGAATAGCAAATCTGAAAATGACTGATTTTGTTTTTCTGAAAATTGAACTACGCAGATGCTCCCAAAAAGCTTTGCTGGTAACCTACATGTGTTTTTAATAGAAGGCTCGACGCAAGCTCGGTGCTATTTATGCTGCATCAGGTACCTGCCAACAGGCATGAATTAGGCATACAAACCCTTGCTTCAGGTACCTGCAAAAAAATGCTCCACAAAATTAGAAATTTCATCCTCAAATGAAGTAATTCATTATCAAAAGAAAAATAATAGTTTGAGCCTTGCTTTAGATACAAATACTTGTCTTCGGCATACCCGCACGTATTATCGTTTACCACAACACGGTGGCATTTCAATGTTGGGTAATTACTAACGGTAAGTAGGGATTAGTGTTTTGGATGTTGTTGGTACATTGGCTCACCGACTGTATGTTAAACACACCTTTACGTGGATCAGACACATTCTCACCGAGACAGAAGGTCGCTCCTTTTTCATGTATTTACAGTGCATGTGATCTCATAATGTCAACAGATGCAAATGTGTGCCAAAGAGATTTGCAGTGAGTGGGGGGAGAAAAAAAAAAAAAAAAAAAGCACGGAAGCCAAGATGTTTGTCTTGCTCGCTTTTACTCCGCCCCCCTCCGAATTGTTTTCCCTTCAAAGTCTTGACAGCATTCGGGATTAGTGCCATAGCTGCTAACAATCATTAGTGTGTTTTCACCATTGTGTCATGAGCTGTTTTCCACCATCAACACCCCCAACTCCTCATACCTCCTGCATGTCTCCTGTTTTCGTTGGCGAGCCAGAAATGAAAAACAAACGCGGCGACCCCCGGTGAACCCTCCTGACGCACAGTCAGTTAAATGGTTTGTAAGACGTTTAATTAGCAAGCGGCGTTATGGTTATTCATCTCATCATTAGATGTGTGATATTAAGTGAATTGGCTCCCATGGGCCTCCGTGTTTCACAGATCAATAGATTGAGATGAAGCTTGAAGGTGGTGGTGGGCTGGGTGGCCACTTCCAACACTTGGCCGTCGCCCGATTAAAAGGCACACTTTGTTACTTTGATGCACTCGCTCATTTACTTCTGCAATTAGATTACGTGCGTACGTATATGTCCAGCATGTATTGTTTGTATATGTCTTTATGACACTTTTTGCAACAGATTTATGGCTCTTGGGTTTATTTGGTTGGTGAAAGGACATGAAACAATAGGCAAGGTTAGGACTCCACACACTTCCCCAGTGGCAGAGTGCTAGCGTTGGCACTTTGGGACACTTTGTTGCTCTGGAGCATTGTTTGAAGGCATTGTGGAGATTGCTAATGCAGCGTGTACACCTCGGAGGCCCGCGAGCCCGCAGCTTGATATTGCCCCTATTCCCAATGTGAATATGGTCGAGTGGTGATTGGGGACTTGCTGCACCACCAAGCCGCTATTCACTGCAGCCGGCGCTACTAGCCGGAGTTAATTGTCCATTATCTGCCATTATCTGAGCTCTCTCCCTGGCTCCTGTCTTTTATTCGGTCTCGCTCGTGATTCTCGCCATCGCCACCGTCTCATTCGCTCAACGTGGTATCCACCGCTGGCGACCACAGTTCTAATCATGATCATTCTCTTTGTTCCTTCGTTTCTTCACCGTCATGTGCAATAAAAAAAAAGAAGTGATGGATTTGCCAGATGTTTTCTGATTTAAAAACAAGTAGACATTCATCCATTTTGGTTTATAAAATAGCATTTGATGAACAACTCAGCTTCTCCAGCTTTCCTGCAATTCCACATCAGTCTTCACAGAGGTGTTTGAGGAATCCTCGGAAATTTCACTTGATGGCACTGTTTTCCTTTTTGCTTCACTGGATCAACGGGGCATGTTTTATGGTTGCCCACCACACACACAGGCAAACATGCACGAGTCCTCCACAGTCACAAAGGGCCCGAATAGTATGAATGGGAGCAAAAATTTTCACGTTAAAAATTGAAGAGAAAGTCTTGATGATGATGATGATTATATTATTATTAATATTATTATTATTATTATTATTATTATTAACTTAATTTGTTTATACATTTATCATTCACATATACACATTATAAATACAAATAGATGAATATATATTTGTTTAAAGTCTTTTTTTTTTTTTTTTTATTAGTTGATGAATCAATGTAGAAAAAAAAACATCCATCTATCCAATTTTCCATCCCTTTATTTAAAAAAAAAAATACAGAAAATGTGCAGACACGATTCAGTTACTGTTTTGGTCTGTAATGTGAGAAAATAGGAAAAAAAAATGGATCGTTGTTTCAGGCAACACTGTGCGATTATTTTTTTGTGATTGGCAATGACAGGCATGGATTGACATGTGTCACATACCTTTCCACAGACATTGGCTAATCATGATCGAAAACTTATCAATTATCAAGTTAATCTAATTATTTTTGAGAATCAATAAATTTTTTTAGAGACCTTGTTTAATTTAAAATTGTCCAAATTTCATGTTCTCAGCAGTAAATATTCTCCAAATTCTGTAGTGCTCCTCCATGAAAGCAGACTGGTTGTATTAATGTTGAATCAAATTAAAACATTTGCAAAAATATGCATTTAATGTGAAAAACAATGACCACATTATGTTTTTTGACATGTTTACCAAACCAGTCATTGAATACTAAAAAATGTACTGTCAAGTTAAATAGTTAAATAAAGGGCTGGAAATTAAAATATATTTTTTTAATCTAGGTCATTAATTAATGGATTATTAAAATAATTGTTAGTTGCAGCCCTAATGTATGCACATATATGGTATAATTAATTAAAAATGTTATGAAAAATATCAATTTAAAACTGTATTTGACTGTTGTTATCCATCCTTTGCTTCTCGGCCTGATGTCAACAGGATGGTCCACGATGAGTGTTTTGTTGCTCACCTTCCTCTCAGTTTACAATAGACACCTACCGAATGCAATCGGTCGTGCACAAATTCATGTATATGAGATATTTTCCGGTTTAAGTGGAAAACATTTTTATTAAAGGGAAACTGTTTTCCTCCATCCATGACTCTCACTCCTCTTGTCTAATGGAGACAGTGAGAGAGCGAGAGAAATAGAGAGAGACTAAAGGATTAAAGTGAGTGTAAATTAGGCTTGGATGGATGCGTTAATAAGTCCTCGGGAAACAAACGAGGAAGAGTTGGTCTGGTGGCCGTGCCAGTATAGGCGCAATGCATCACAGTGAAAAATACCAGCGCTTGTAATACAACATTAAGCGCATCATAAATAAAAGGTACGGAGCTCATAATTGAGGCTCTGGCGTGGAGAACCTCGGCTGGAGATGAGAAATGGAAATCTGTGTACTGGTAAATAGATAATCACACAAAAGTAATTGAGGTTTTCAAACCCCAATCTCCACTGCCAGCGTGAGCTCGTTTGCATGTTAATCACGCCGGTGATTTGCCTTCATCACAGGCCAGTTGGCGTGAGCACTTCCATAACCAGTTTTTAATTGCATTTAAAATGTCACAGAGGTGGAACACATGTAATTTAGCCAGGACTGTGTCCAAATTAATGGATGCAGCGATGGACGCTGGATTCTTCATTCGAGATTATCAAGCTACCATTTTCAGCATTTCATGAGTTAGAAACTCCATAATAGTTTATTTTGTTTTATTACCTGCTGTTGTTTGACATATAATGATGGGAATGATAATTCCCTAATGCAGCTAGGAGCACTCCAGAGAGGGGAAACCTGCAAAACAGGCCTATTTAATTTTTCATAGAGGTGGACCACTAGGAGCAATAAACCGATATCCCTCTTCCCATTTTTTCCAGATGCCTTCTGCACCACTCTATCTTACCAAAAGCGCGTTCTTGCAGGGGGAAAAAAAAAAAAAAAAGTTGTGCTGAGACTTACATGAAAGGAAAGAACTGTTGAAATGTTAATTTTACCATCTGCTGTCGAGGCCTACTACCTTGTGCGTGTTCCCCCTCCCCACCCTGCCTGCTTTAATCCCTCAGTAGTTGTGTTGTGTTTCGTCAATGTGCTGCTATTTTGCTGTTTGAAGTCACGGGTGAGCATGGCTGCAAAAATACAGGGCCACATGGGGCACGGTGTCAGAACTGTTCTTTGTTTGGTGTCCCAATGTCAATTTCAACTGTCTAGTGTCCAACTAGGGCCACACAATTAGTAGAAATGTAATTGTGATTTAGATTAGATTTTGGCTTCTCTTGATCAGAACTTAACCGCTCACTGCCAGGCCAGTTCAATTGAGTTCAAATTTTTATTTGACAGGGACAATGCAGCCAAACACAGCTGAAGTGATGTATATTGACACCTTCTCAAAGTAATTGCCAATATCATTTTTTTTTTCAAATTTTTCAGGAAACACAAAAAACTTGAACCATTTGCATCATGATGAGATGATTTAGGCAAAATACAAATTTTTGCAAAAAAAAAAAAAAAAAAAAGCCGGTATAAAGGTTTTAGTTAATATTAATTCTCAACTCCAGTACCCAGTTCTCCTCCACAACATTGTAGTGCAATATAAAATGTGAAATATACATCAATTAAAAAGGCCTAAGAAATTACACAAAAAACAAAAAGTAGTTCAAATGGATCAATGACGTCTATTCCCGTCTATGGCAGTGAATGCGTACAAACAATATCATTGAAGAAAAACAATTGTGCTGTTTTGAACTGTTGAAGTATACTGTAAAAATTAAGCACACAAGAATTAATTACATTATATATAAATACAAGACATTGTTTTTAAAACATTTCCAGTGCTAATGCTAAAGTCAATGTAAAATACCATTGACATGCTAAAAGGAAATTATGATCGAATTCCCGAATTGATATTCCTTCAAATAACATTCACACACACAAATTTATATATTTTTTAATTGATATTATATTACTATTTTAGTTTGTTAGTAATTTATTTTGTGGTTGTTCTTTCAAGTGACATTTAACCTTTGTACCAACACACATTTCTACATATGGGCCAGAATATGATACCCGAGTTCTCAGTTAGCCCAGTAAGTCCCACGACTTATGAAATTAAAATTAGTCCATGCAGTGAAAATTTAAGATTCTTGAATGTCACGTGATTATTTATTAGCTCATTTATAGAAAAATAAAAAAATAGAAAAGAGTGTTTAACAATAGTGTTTAGCGTGCAGGAATGAATTGGCATGAGGCTATGATGGTAATTTGGAGTAGTTGAGTCTTGGTAGTTGAATAGATTTTGAATTATTGATGTTTTTTTTGTTGTTTTTTTTCCTCCCACATAATCGTCCATCCCAAGCATTCACCTCTCCTTGGGGGAGCCCTTTAGTCCAGTTTGGATTCTAATCAGTCGTTTACAAGCTCCCCCACTTCCCCACCCATCCAGTTTTCCCGTAAGCTCCATAAAGCCCAACAAAAATCTGCCCGGGCGATTTGTGTTTCTCATCTTCCCCTGGTCACAAAAAGCTGACAGTTTTAAAGGTGAGAGCGTGGCGCCAAGTTTGAAGATGCTGCCAAATGGACGGATTCCATTGTGCGATTCGATCGTTTGGCAATTAGGCTGAGACATCCTGTGTGCGGAGTTGCTTAGCATTTTGCTTGGCCCGCAGCAGATTGTTTAGTCTGCTCTCATTGTGAGCTGTTTCTGAGCTGCAGTTGACGGTTGTTTGCAGAGCGCTGGGGGAAAATGTGAGCGGGGCCGGTGCCTTTCTCTATTTATTTATTTTTCCCCCCGTCCTTGGAGCTGGAATCTGATTTGTGTTCATGTTCCTCTATTCTCTATGAGCGTTTTTTAAGTGTGGCTGCTGAAATCTAGACTCTGTATGACCTCACTGCGCCGCCTGCGTTTCATTAATGACCAGCCCTGTGGTTTGGGGAGAGGAATATTTTTCATATGACACCGCCTTGCATTAGCGTGGCGCGGCAGCTGCGCAACCGCAAAATCATCCAATTTTGTGGCTTTGGAAGGTGTGAAAAGTTCAGCTCCCTTTAGCAAGCCTTGCATTTATAATTACACCCCGCATGCACGCGTGAGCAAGTCGAGGAACTACCAAAGACTTGTAAAAGATGCAGGAGGAGAGAAAAAAAACAAATCACCTGCTGATAAAACATGTCTTTCATTTTCCTTTTGCAAGGCGAGATTCATTTCGAACGTTGAAAGTGTGATAAAGCATTTGACACGCTGCGCTTGCGAGAAGCAACTGTAAATAACAAGCACGAGTCAAAGCGTTTTTGACAGCCCTGTTTCACGTGTTTATTTTCATCGTATTTTGACACCGTTTTGGACTCGGGGAACGCACGCAAAAGTCTTCTTAAAGATGTTTTTCAAGCCGCCACATCTGGCACAGGAGGTATTTTCTGTACCAATTGATTGATTCCCCAGCCTTTGTTGGGAGCGCCTCACGTGAGCCACACAGCAGTCGAGTACATGCAACACGCCCTCCCCTCCCCTCATATGAAACCCAGACACTAGACTACTGTAACTCTGGTTGGTACCTTGCAGGATATTAAATATCCAAGAGGAAACTTCAGATTTGTCCCAAAACAAAGAGCCTTTGTGCCGCCACCATTCTGCACACTTCTTTGGCTTTCAAACCATCCTGGTACTGTCATCCTAATTCAATAAACAAAACAAATATATGAAATTACTTCCAAATCTTAATTCCTCTCCATTCATCCTGGCACATTCCAGTACAGCAATGTCGGTGGCACAGCTAAAGGTGAAACCGGGAGATAGAAGCAAGTCAACGGGGCTCAGGGAAAGTGAACAAAGGAGGAGATTACCTAATAGTTGTGCTATGTACGTATTTGTGAGCGCGCTTTCTTGCTTTCTGTTGGTGCGGGTGGCTGATGGGTACTTTTAAGCCGCCAGAAACATCCCCTTTGCCATCTGTCTTCCTGTATACACGGCGACGCGCTTTGATGGGGGCAAAAGCCAGCGCGGAGGGAAAGTTAATGACGTTGCCATATAGCTCGTAACTTCTTGAAGTTGTTTCCTGCTAGCCTAGCTGCATGCGGTTATGTGTATTTATTAAAGCTAGAGTTGAGCCGTTTCTCATGAAAGATTTACACACTAGTTTTGGTGTAAAGCAACCCTGTTTACATAAAAAAGTTCACAAGATATTCAAGGGTATAAATCAAGTGTGATAGTTCAAAGCTAACTTTTTTATTATATATATATATTTTTTATTATATATATATATATATATATATATATATATATATATATGTATATGTATGTGTATATATGTATGTATGTATGTGCATGTGTATATATATATGTGTGTGTATATATATATATATATATATGTATGTATGTATGTATGTATATATATATATACGTATGTATGTATGTGTGTATATATATATATATATGTATATGTATGTGTATGTATATATATATATATATATATATATATATATATATATATATGGGGGTCAAAGCCCAAACTATTGAAGTTTATTACATAAAAAAAAAAAAAAAGATAAAAAAAATAAGTCAAAACAATTTATATCAATTAAGCCCTGGTCTGCATCGCTCTTGAAATATGTTTTGATATGTATGACGACACGTATCATGATAGATGGGGTGTTAGATAATAATTAGTTTAATAAGTTTAAGTATTTTTTTTTCCTTGCTTGTAATAACAAAAATGATTGATGAAAAAAATGTCTTCTAATTCTAACTCTGTTTTAATCTCATGGCAAAATATAGCAGTACCGTAATATACCAGTACCGGAATGTATTTTTCCTTGCCTTCAAAAAAAAACAAAAAAACCCTGAAGATATTTTTGGACACTTAAGCCCAAACCTCAAGATTGATATGTTAATGTTTGTTTTAATTCCACAATTTGGCGCCTTCCTTCTGGATGTGGCTTTTGAACAGTCACAACCTTTTGATTCGCTGAAATCCCCGCTAGCCTTAAACGTTTTGATAAATTGTACATTCTAGTCCTATTTTCAAAGTCATCAGCGATTGCTTTTTTGCCACTCAGCCCACTGAACATGGACAGCTTTTAAAGGCAGTGAGTCTCTCTGATAAGTGGCTCAATCTTTGTTGCAAAGCTTTTTTTTTTTTTTTTTTTTACTGAAGGTTTAATAGCCACTGTAAAATGAATTATAATGTATTCTCTCCAATTGAACATTCTCTCTAATGCAGTATGTGAGCACTGTTGTGACCAGCTATTTAGGAATACAAATAAACTACTTGAATTTAAGCAGGGAGACTTTTGTTGTAAATCCCTTCCCAATGCTAAATGGAATAGTGCGTGTATAGCCCCAATGGCAAAGCAATTTTCAAACTTGTGACATTTTTCCATCCATCCCCCGAAGATGGTCGACTGTTTGTGTCACACGGTGGTCAACCGCCAATGCTCACAAGCGTTCATTTGAGCCTCATTGAAAAGCAATTGGCTTATAAATCATTTTCGCTGTTCCACTTTGGCGAACCTTTTCACCGGTGGCGTCCGCCAAGCACGTCGTCAAAGTGAAACTTTCGCTTAACTTGTTGCCGGAATAGTTTCTCGTTTTCTGGAGGGAAATTGCAGACAATTGTATCGGGGAATCTCGCCTGAAGGAGAAATTGCCACTTGCGTACTTGTCTTTGACCAAAGTGAAGCCCCCTCGTCCACTACGAGGGGAACATGCTGTTTAGGAAGATATAAAGGAGTAATTTTATTACTTGCTACATGTCTCCTCAGAAGCCATTTCATTTCTCCTTTCAGCCTCCACGGAAGCCTTTATTTGATCTCATATTCCGGAGCAGGACTGCCTCAAACCGGTCGCAGTCCGTTTATTTTCGTTTGGAAAATACATTTAGAGCTAGGATAGAAGTGTGGCCAAGCGGAGTGGGGAGGGGAACTCTGGTATTGAAAGGATGGGGGCGAATGTGTGTTGTCCTGTTAAACTTCATTCCATTTTGAACTTTAAACAAATGTTCTTCACACAACCCCCCACCAGTGTTTTTTCTTTGGATTTTTGTAAGGATTGGCAAGTACTGATACCAGGTATTGTAAAATCCCTTGTATAATACGCACATGTGTATAATACGGCTCTCCAAAAATTACCTTTCAAAAAAAAGCTTTATTTATTTATTTTTTTGTCTGCACCGTGTATAATACAATCTCCTGATTTGCTGGCATTCTTGATTATACTGACCAACATTTTTTTGTTTATTAGTTTTGAGTGCCAAGGACATCTTAATGATTTGAGTAATTCTGGGCTGCTGAGTCCGAAAATGATGACGAGATTGATATTTTTGATGATTAATTGATCATTCATTTGAGGATATCAAAGTTATTATTTCATAAAAGTGAAACAAGCTTGTTGTTTACTGCTAACATTGCCTCATTTGCTGATTTAGTTTTTTTGTTGTTGAGATTTTAGATAAATTTGTCTACTTTAGATTATTTTATTGAATTATTTTTTTGTAATTGTATACAATTATGTTCCGTGACATGACTGTTTTGTATTGATTAGGGGCAGATATTACACATTTTGCTTCTTTCTTTACCCCTTTTGTTTCTTTTCTCTAAGGAATGAAATACATAAATAATTTAAATGAAATATTTCCCCGTGTGGCTAATTGACATCAGCAGTGATTTTTGCCGGCTTTTTATGATTCAGTCTACATTACGGTGGACAATTTTAGATAATTTTAGATGGGGAAATAAATTCATGAATGACTGAAAACTTGTGATCAAACACTTTTTTTTATCTTAATATTTTGTCATTGTGTTAAATGAATAATATATATATATATATATATATATATATATATATATATATATATATATATATATATATATATATATATATATAGAAAGAAAGATGCTTCAAGACTTGAACGTTATTGTAACAAGCAGCGTTTTTTTTTTTTTTTTTGTCGTCAAAGGTATGTACAGTACTTGGTATTGGTGAGTTTTAAAATTAGGATTACGATAAAGATTTATATTCTGCATAATTCCATGCAAAAAAAATAAATAAAATAAATACTAGACGGCATGCATAGAGTGTAACCGGATCCATCTGTCTAGCGTTTGCCTCTGCTTTGAAAAAGCGGATCATTGGGAAAGTGTGCCATTTATTAGACAGCCCACTTAGACGGGCCAGATGTAGCTGGTCACTTGAGAGGTGCCCATAAACTCCCACGTGCACCCAACTCTGGTGTCAGGAATTAACCCGTGCGCCGCTTTTCTTTTCTTGAAGTCCACTTCTTTGTTTGGGGACGAAATTTAACAGCAGTGCAGCTGTGCTGGCTTATTTATCGCCAGCACTCCGTCTGTGTCTGCAGCACTTATATCTTCTCCTCGTGTCTAGTTGACAGCGCAGTGAAAACATTTTTATGTGTGTCATTTCAGCGGAAGTCCTAAAAAAAGTCGAAGGGAGGGTGGCGGAGTTGGAGGGTTATCGTGGCCTCCAGTGGGCTCAGTTCCATGCAGTGAATTACCTCCAGATGTAAATCCCGTAAAAATTAGCTTTGAATTTGTTGCGGCTGTAGAAAAGTGAGCGTTAAAACAGCCGAATGATAATTTTATTCTTCTTCTGATTTTTTTTTTTAAATGAATGAATGAATTAGAATATTTTTTCAGTGTCTCATTTTGCCATGAATGGATTGTTGCGCTGTCAGCAAAAACTGCCACAGCAACTCTGACGCTCAGTTATTTAGTGCCTGTTGATTTCTTAACGTTATTTTTAATGCCACATGCATGGAATTCGTTAGCTGCTCTCAAATACATCGACTTGATGTTGACAGCATGATCACCAAGTGCACATGCTCTACAGTAGTTTCCTGTGCATTGCTGTGTTGCGAATCACTCCCCATCCGCTACATAGTGTCTTATATAGTGAGTCTGCCATTTTGTAGTACTGCTCTAATGTGTCGCATGTATCGGCTTGGCCCTCAATTTATCCCGCTTTATATTTCTTGAAAATTAGTGAACAACCGATAGTTAGATAGAAAAAGCCATACATCTCATGTAGGCTGGGCTGATTGCCGGTTTGACAGTTTAAAAAAAGTCAAGGTTTCAAAAACTTTCAATGCTGGCTATCTGTTTTTGAGGGAACTTTTAAGCAGGGTGCAATATGATTGGCCATTGAAGAGTTGAGTAAATGAGGCACCTCTTAAACACAGATGTTGCTTAATGTCTGGAAAAAAAAAAAGAAAAAAAAAAGAAGTACCAACAATGCCAATTTAGTTAACACACGAGTAGCTTATGGGTTTGTTAAAAAATACTGACTGTAACTTACCAAGAAGAAGTAAATCTAAGAAGGTTAACATTTACTTGTTTAAACTTAACTTGGTATGTTTCTTCTGTAACATATGTTTTGTTTAAAATGAAAGATTGTGTTCATTAGAGAAAAAAAAAAAGTTTTTATTTACCCAAATATTTCAAAGAAGGTCATTTTAGAGCCGTAATTTAAATGTTTTAACCGGGTTATTTTTGCTCACCATTATCAAAGGAGCAGAATCTAATATTGACCCATGCCAAATTTCGTCATATATTGCATGGAGTGTATGTCGAGCAATATATACAGGACTGTCTCAGAAAATTAGAATATTTTGGTAAAGTCCATTATTTTCTGTAATGCAATTAAATAAGCAAAAATGCCTTACATTCTGGAATCATTACAAATCAACTGAAATATTGCAAGCCTTTTATCGTTTTAATATTGCTGATTGTGGCATTTTTTTACTTGGTCTGAGGAAATATTAAAATATTTTGAGATAAGATATTTGGCTGAAAATGCCATAATCAGGAATATTAAATATATATATATATATATATATATATATATATATATATATATATATATATATATATATATATATATATATATATATATATATATATATATATATATATATATATATATACACACACAGTATACATCCTCCGTAGTGCACTCTAATAATATCTAATATCGCTATCAAGTGATTAGGGAGTAAGGAATACTCCCTCCACAAAGATGGCCACATCCACAAATGTCAATAAAACATGACATTTTGTCATAATTTCATCCAACAGATGCGTAAAACTTCCTACTCAGAATCAGCCCAAGATCTTTGAGAACAGGTTTTCGGCAGGTGTTGTGCTCTTTTGACCTCCACTGGAGCGTGTCTGGCTTCCATTTAGCTGTGCGCTGTGTACATGATCATCATCCCGTCAGAGAAGGCCCCTTTTGCTGTGGCTTCCTCAGACACTACACATCACAAATGGCTCTCGGATTCCTCACCGGGACGGTTTCAGTGCGTGAAACCGCTGTTGTACCTCAGGAAACAAAACAACGTCGGAAGTCATCTCATTTATGATCATATCTATTACAGTGGGGAAAGGGCGGGATGTTGTCTGCCAAGCTGGAGTCTTTCATCTAATTCCAGTGCGCCGTCTAGCAGGTAAACTGCTGTGAGCTTCACTTGCTTATGTAAATTCTCTCAGCTCAGCGGCGTCTTTGATTTCAGCAAGTTCTTTTAATTCAAATCTGCGTTTCAAGAGATGCCTTGTGTATATCCAATTTAACCTCGAGTGTCTGTTGAGCGGTCAGCTTGAACCGTCTGACTTGCGTCCTTTCAATCTCTATTTTTTCATCTATTTCTTTGCCTGAAAGGTATACTTTAATTCCCGCCTTGAGTCTGCAGAAAGGCACAGCGACGGGCTCCGACGGAGTTGCTGCTGAGCGCAATATACACGAGGGTGTTGATAGTCCAGGGTGCAATGAGCGTCCAACCTGGTTTATTTTCAATCGGAACCCGTGTCCCTGCTCGGTCAAGGAGTCTTCTCCCTCGAGCTGCTTACTGGAGTTGTTGATATTAATTCAAGAAAACAGTCTCTCAGGGATATCCTGTTGGGCTCTGGGCCAAATGGACGTCACGTGTGGACGCTCTCAGAGGAAAGCAGCATCGCTTCTCCTTGTATAATCACCACATTTCATTTAAAAAAGATACAGGGCACTTGTTTTGAGTGTGGCCATTTATGTCGACTTCACTTGGGTCCAATAATAACTGCTTTTGCAGTTACCTAAACAGCGGCGAATCAGTCAAAATCACGGCCCGCTTTCTTCACTTCATTGCTTTCTTTTTTTTCCTCCCATGTGAAATACATATGCAAATATATTTGGATGCTGTCATTATCAGCCACTTAATAGGCATTTCATTAGGGGATTTCTGAATAGGGCAAAGCAAGTTGCCATGGATACGTCGCTGCTTTAAGTACAGTAAATTAAAACGCTGCAGCCTGCCGAGCACTTATATAATCATCGCTTCTTAATGGTCTGTGCTCTCTGGCCATAAGCAACATATCATGTGATCAACACCGGCCAGGACTTAAATAGCACTACCCCCTCATTATGCATTATTTGGCTCGGGACTAAGTGGCCTCGAAATTGTGCTTTGTGGAACATTCATGTGACAATGAATGAACATGGCTGATGTGTGCGTAGTTTTTTTTTTTTTTTTTTTTTTTTTTTTTGTGTGTGTCTCTTTGGAAACATTTTGCTATCATTATGTGCTAGTTGCCAAGGAGCTGTTCAGCATATTTGAACAGACCACTTCAACTACTTTTTTGTTTTTTAAATGTGAGGGTGGAGACAAATCAGGACACCCTCCCTTCCCTTCTCACTACACCCTTCAAGTGTTGGCTTTGATGATGTTGAGATTCATGTCGTTTTCTTTTGTGTTTTCCACAATTTGTGTATGGTGACCAAGGAGCCCATTACACCAAACTGGGCTTCGTATTTGTAATGTTTTTAAAGAGGTTGTATGTTCTGAACTCCTGCTCCTGTACTACGCCAGTGACTTATTGAGCTGACTTCCAAATAGTTGACATCTTGTTGCTCTGCTCCAGACCTTCGTACCTGTACATGTATCTCGATTTTATCTATTTATTTTTACAGTGTCTAAATAAGTTCAGTTCTTAAGAAACAGTCCATCGTTGTTTCATGAAACATTGAAGTGATAAAGACTGCGAGTCAAAGTGTTTATAGTCAGTTAACAACTCTAATTGTGGTAGTTAAATGTTTTGCGTCCAAACGACGGCCCGGGGGCCATTTGCGGCCCACCGTCCACTTTTTAGTGGCCCGCGACATATGCTAAAAATGGCATTTGACTCAGTTCAAATCAAATAAAAACAAAAAATGTTTGGAGATGGTCAAAGTAAGAAGGGAGGGTGTCGAAAAAACACAGGTGCTATTAAAGGTTATTTTAGTTAAATAAAACTAACGATAAAATTAAAATTCCAAAAACAATTTAATTTCGTTAACGAAATAAAATAAAAACGAAGATGCTTTTTAAAAAAAAGAAAACTAACTGAAACTACATTTTATGTTGACAAAATTAACTAAAATAAAACTATAATTGTAGCAAAAATGTCCTTTGTTTTAGTATTTGGTAATTAATTTAATGCATGAGCCTTTGGGGATGATTTTAAATGTGATTTTTAGTAGATTTATTTTGATATAAACCGGAATAATGACGCCGCGCCCATCATGTTCTTTAAATATTGCGCACAAGTAATAAACATTTAAAAAAAAAAAAAAAAAACTAAAACTAACTAACCTAAAACTAAGCATTTATTAAAGAACTAAAACTAATAAAAAAAAAACAGAACTACCCTGCCTGAAAACTAATTAAAACTAACTTAAAAAAAAAAAACTCACAACAAAATAAAAACTAAAATGAAAAATTCCAAAACTATAATAACCCTACTGCCATATTACAAATAAAATGGTGTAAATGCTGGAGCATTTTTCTAAATATGCAAAATCACAAATAAATTATTTGTACAATTTTTAGGACTAAACACAATTTCTCTTCATAACATTATGTGGCCCTTGCGTCCTTCTGATTTTCTGGATGTGGCCCTCAAATGAAAAAGTTTGGACACCCCTGGTCTAACCTATAAGATGAAACGACGTAGAATAAATCTGGTATGGTTTGTTGATTCATTTAGCCTATTGCTTGTATCTTTAAAAAAAATAAATATATATATATATATATATATATATATATGGAAAGAATACCTTGATAAAATAATTGCATATTAAATATATTAAATTGCAATCACAATATTCGGTGTAAAACAAATTGCAATTACTGTATATTATTTTTCAAAATCAGTCATTCCTATTTGCAAGCGAACCAGCAGCATCCCTGCTGGTTCCAAGCAAGTATTGCACTCCATTTTGTGCACTTTGGGAACGGTAGATGGGAGGCATCATCACTGCTGTTGCTCTTGGCAAGCTTTGTAGCCAGCTGCTGCCAAGAACCCCCTCCTCACTGTACCCACTTACACATGTCTGCACCCGCCACCGCCATGCATTGCTCCTAACCCCCCCCCCCCCCCCCCACACACACACACTTTTTTTTTTTTTTTTTTTTTACTGTCTTTCACCTCTCTCTATTCCGCTGCCACCACATCAAGACGCTGGTGGGCCTGTTTGTCTCTGTTGACCTTGGCAGCAGAAAAGCGCTGGAAGAAGAGACAAAGGGAATAAATAACTGCAGGGAGGAGGCCCGATTGTCACAGATCTGTAGAAAGAAGCATAGCATTCCCCTAGTGAAGTCGACGTTTCTCAGGCCAGGGGCCTCTTGTTTGCCTTTTGCACGGAGGCACTGAGGGTGGATTCGTTTAAAAGTGTCTGAGGGAGCCTCAAGTTCTGAGATGGAGAAATTGCAGGCATAATGTGCATGCTTAAAAACAATTAGTGTAATTATTTCAGTCACATTGGCACCATTTTCCTTTCTTTGCGTGTCTTCATTTCACACTGATTGTTTAGCCTCGTTGCCTCGGATGCTGCCTTTTTTTTTTTTCTTTTTTTTTCCGTCGGCCTTATAATAATAATATCATACGGCTGAAATATGCTGCAGCGGGAGATAATGTGCTGCTCGCAGCCTGTTAAATCATGCCAGCCCACCGCTCAGAGCTGCGAGTTCAAGTGGTCTTTAGCCCGCGTTGGGGGCTGCGTCTTCACTGAAATAAATCTGTCAGAGTTGCCCAGGGTGCTTGTTTTTGTTTTTTGTTTTTGTTTTTTTAAACTATTGTTTTAATTTTGAATTTTGAAATTTTGGATTGTGTGTGGGTTGCATAGACTGTGTATGTTGTTAAAAAAAAAAAAAAAAAAAAAGCAAGACATAAGAAATCTCTGAGCGAGCTGGTGGCAGATGGACCGTCTTTCCGCATCTGCTGCGAGCAGACTGGGGGCTTTGTACTCATCTCTCTTGGGGGAGACCGAGGCTTTCTCCTTTTCCAGTAGATTCCTGTCTATCGTAGCAACTAAGGAAAACATCTGTGGCATGCAAGAGGGAGAAGGGGAGAGAAAGAGAAAAGACAGCAGAAGAATGAGTGAGAATTAAAAAAAAAATAGACAATTAGCCCAAAATGTTCCTTCTTATCGTTTATTACGGTAGTTACTTTTACTTAGATCAGCTTTTTGCAAAGTATCTGGATCCCATCATCATAAGATAAATGTACATCCTTGTTTTCCTTGACAGTGGTTGCTTTGTTTTGTGCTATTTGGACGCGATAGCATATCAGTGTCAGGGTTCATTCTGAGGGAAAAAGTAAAAGAGACGTCAATGAGCCTAAAAAAAACAAAAAAAACTCCTTCCTATATACCCACTCCCCCCCTCCTCATCCCAAACGTACACAATTCCTCTGACAACCCCCCCCCCCCCCCCCCCCACCCCCACCCCTCATACGCCCCCCCCTCTCTCCCCCCGCCGCCGCACGATCAAGCCGCCGGTTTTTGTGTACTATTGGTCCTCGGGCGTCAAAACAATCCAGCGGGGCTGCCTGACTTGTTTTAATTAGGCGGCACTCAATCGGCAACTGTCTCTCCGACGTGACCAGGCAGCGGTGCGCCCCTCTCTGTCCGCTTGTCCTGTAAATACCTCACCAGTGATGCTCCTCAGTTTCTTTCTTCTACTTTTTGATTTGTACTTTTCTCGCTGGCTTTTTTCCTCCCCTGTGCGCTTCATTTTGGCATCTGAGCGTCGACAAATGTTTCCCTACCAGGGGGAGCGGATTTCTCTGGCACTCTTGTCTTAAAAGGTAAGAAGGTCACAGCCTCTCTATCCTTCTGCGCTCATGTGTGATCTTGTGCAGGATGCGTCACGGCAAGCGGCGCTTTGTGGTCGCGAGGATGTCGGTCGCCCGAGCGCGCCTTGGCTAATTGTTTCCAGAGCAGCCCCTCACTCATCCCTTCTCCTTTACATTCACACACCACACGCTAGAGGAGAAAGACGACACATACCTCCGCCAGCAAATCAAAGCAGTTCGGGGTGTCCTCCAGCCGGGTTTTGGAGAGGCGAGCTGTGCGCCGGTCCGCCTGTGGATGCGTGTGTGCACAATGGTGCTTGCTGGAGCCGCAGTGAGAGAGTGTGCCATTAGAGCGAGAGAGAGTCGGGAGAGGGACGGGAGAGTCGCCGAGCGACCCCCATGCACACGCTTTGGCTTTTATCTTCATTTAGTTGCACACTCTTAAAACCGCTGGGTCAAAAACAAGCCAATTTGGGTCAAAAATGGGATCTAGCCGCTAACTTGGGTCAATTTGACCCAATTTTCTGGGTTGTTATGTACAGAACAAGCCTTGTTTTCGGAACAAAACGACCCCCAAAAATGGGTTGTTTTGGGTAAAATGGCCAATTTTTGACCCAACAGTTTTAAGAGTGCAATTAGAGAGAGAGAGAGAGAGAAAAAATAAGTTAATTTTGCTGTAAATCTGTGTTGAACTTCCACTCATACAGGAAGTGATAACTTTTCCACTATTGTGAATGCGATGTATTTCATCAGTGGCGTAAATTAAAAAAAAAAAAAAAAAAAAAGGTTTAATTATTTCCAAGTGAGGCGAGAGAAAGAAGCCAGCGTCATAAATTTCCATTTTATCCACCAGCGTGCACACACACACACACACACACACACACACACACTTGGCCCCCAATCCAGCATCATGTCCAGATTGGGTTGGGGGGCCTGGTTGGTAATTGCCCCGGTGACAACTGGAAATGATGGAATGATTGCCAGGAGAGAAGTCTACTGCTGTTTTTTTTCTTTTTCTTTTTCTTCTAATGGGGCAATGGTGATTTGCATGAATGGCATATTGGTGGTGAGCTGGCGAGAGAGAGAGTGAGCGGGAGAGAGAGACAGTGGGGCGGGGGCTGGTTTGTGGTGGGTGGGTGTGCATGCGTGGCGGCGGTGCTCGTGGTGGGGGTGGGGGGGGGTTAAGTTGGGTGGGGGGTGGGGAGTTGTGGGGCTTTGAGCTTGGCTTGTTTATGATGCCATCTCCCCCCATAAACACGGCTGGAGTGATGACACAGATAGTGTTGCCTCTCCACACGCGGTGACACCGCTCGACTCGCTTTCGAGCCCTCGGCGGCGGCGGCGGAGGCGACACCTCTGCTCTCCTCACTTTGAAGGTAAAAAAAAAAAAAAAAAAAAAAAAAAAAAGTCATGCATCCATCCATCCATTCATCCATCCACCCCTCACTGATCCAGTCGTCTCTCAATGCTGTCATCCACCATCAACTCTTTACTTTTTTTTTTTTTTTATTGCCGTTGCCGTCTTTACTGGCGGCTGTGTAACTTTGCACTGCTGCTTAATTAGTTGTGATAAATTGCCTCGTGTGTGTATGTATGTAGACTTTGTAATTGTGCTAATTTCTGCTGCTGAGGTGGTTGAGAGGGAGGGGGGGGTGGTCATTTCCAGATGCATTTGCTGCTACTTTTAATCCAACAAGACAATTAAAGGGCACACACACACACACGATCCTAGTACAATATTCATCACATGAAGAAAATAAACAAACTCTTGAGCAGCAGATGTTTAGTCTGGAGAGGTCACTAGACTGATCACGGGCGAAGCACTAATTATTGTTATTAAAGACAAGTGTTGGATAATTTCTTGACTTAAATATTGATGAGGCCGAGCGCGGGCAACGCTATTGGGCGAGCGTGGGCACGCTATTAACATTTCATCCAGCTTTGTGCAGGAATGCGAAAAGGGGCTCTTCTTCATAATTTAATACCCTAATGCATAATGAGCTACGTGATTAGTTCACATGGAGAATTGGCCAAAGTCTATTTTGAAGGCAGATAATTTACATTGTTCTCCAGAGTCTGGCCTGTAATAGCTTCTGGAGTGCAATAAAATTAAATGCTACACATTTTGAGTCGCAAATCCCCCTGGTGATATTCACTTTTCTCCTGTGCGTTCATTTGGTCCAAAATATATATTGGGAATGATTCACCTGGCGCACATGTTTACCTCCGTGTTTTATTTAGCATGCACACCGGCCAATTAACAGCGTTCATTAGCCAGAGCTGCCGTATTTGTTTTGAAAGTTGAGCCAATCACTTTGTTATGCTAATTGTGATGTAATTTAATTTGAGTTGCCGTAATGATGATGCCGCTATTATCCACATAAATGATGCAGTTAAGCAGCACGGGCCTCATTTGCATGTGCTTGTTGAAAGGGGGAGGAGTGGAGTGGTTGTGTGGGGGGGGGGGCTTGGGGTCGGCTCCCGTATCACTCCCGCTTTCATTTTTCCACCTCTGCTCACTCCTGCACCTTTGGGCGACCCTGGCCTGTCACTCGTTATTGATAATAAATAAATAAATAAATAAATAAATAAATAAATATATATATATATATATTCATTCAATGATCATTTAAATAACACACTTCTTTCCCCTGCTTTTAATCTGTTCTTTCATTGTGACGCTGCAGCTTTATATTTTGTTTTTGCTAAAAAAAAAAATCCAAAAAAAAATCAATTTGTTAATCCCGACAGGAGCAAGGGTGATGTGTCTCCCCTGAGCAGTTCTAAAGTCCCCAGCCGAGCATGAAAGAAGTGTGACTAAGCCAGTGTTAAGTCGAGGAATGCCCATGTCCCATTTGGATGTGACTTTATGCTTAGGAAAGATCACCCCCCCCCCCCCAACCCCTATCCCGCAGTCCGTCCTGCCCAGCCCCCCTTTTTATGCCCCTAATTGCTTACATAAATCTTATCAGCTATGAATGAGGAGTGTTGCGGTGTTGTCAAGCGCAATCTTCGCCCTTATTTACCAATTCATTAAGATCTATCGATGCAGGACTGCTGAGGGGGAATGACGACATCAATCAGAGGTGGGGGACATAATGGCCCTAATCAAGCAGAAATAACTGGAACCGCCACAATGAGATATGTCTTGAGCCGGCTGCGTCCCGCGAGTGCGTGGGTGTGTGCGGCCGATCCGCCAAGCAGCGGCGGCAGCGGCGGCCAGCCCTCGTCGCCTCCTCGCTCACGGCGGCCGTCACCCGTTTTGCTCCTGCGTAAAAAGTCCGTCCCGTCTGAAAGCGGCTCCGTTTTTCTTTGGAGCTGGAAGTTGCACAGCGTCAGTGGAATACTTGCAAGCGTGCAGGACTTTTAAATGGAAGTCGGCGGCTCTCTCTGGTGCGCCTCCTCTACTCTTGCTAAAGATGATTGGACCAGACAATGAGGGCTCCCCCCCCACTCCTACCCCCCTTTTTATAGGTCAATTAGCCTTGATTAGGTGGGCCGAGTTAATTAATGCAATTGGCAAATATGCAAATGAGAGCTGACTGATGGGCTTTCGTCACTTGTCTGGCTCACCCCCACTACGGCGGTGGCAGGGATATCTGTAAATGATACGGGATGGCTTCTTTGCCTTAAAAAAAGCACATTTCAAAAAATTCCATTGCTTTGCTTTTTTGTTTCTTTTTTTTTCCCCGAGTAATTGCATAACAAGTGTACAATAGCAGTTTTTTAGAATACGTTTGCATCATACATTTAATTGTAAAGAGACATTGTGTTCTTTACAGACTCCCCTATGCTTGTCTTTTCTTCCCGCAAACTCACACACTGTCGGTCCATTCATGGACACTGTCAAAGAAGTCGGCCTTTTATCTTATTCCGTCTCATCTCCTTATTGTAAATAGGAGAATTAAGTTGGGAGCAGTCTTGCCTGAATGTGTGCTATCACGGCGCTACAATTTATTGCCGGCTCAAATGAAGAATTGAAACACGACGGCGGGTTTTGTCATCGACGTCGGGCTCGTTGGACAGCAGATAACCACGTTTTGATTCTGTTGCTTTGAATAATGTTAATCCCGGGAAAAGTCCATTATTCATATTCGTCTCTTTTCATTTGGGCCTTTTTCTGATTTTGTAAATATGATTTCCGCACGCCTCCCCCTTCACACCTTTTTTATTGTCAATCTAAAGCACTTTTGAAATTCTCTATCTGAGAGCAGAAACCATTACCATACACAGGTTTATAAGAAGTAGTCATTAATGCTCTTTTATGGTGGCCCCGCCGTGCCAAAAAGGAAGCTTTTAAGACACGGCAGCCTGGCGTGCCTGACTTAATCTGGGGGTTTGTCGGTTTTCCACACCAGCTTCAAGCTGCTGCTGCTGCTGCCCCCTTGTAAAAAGCCAGAATACAAGCCTACATAGGATCATTATGTAGGATTTGTTCAAGGCATCAATTTACAACTTATTTTTGATTTGTAGATTTAATACATCATTGCGACTTTTTTTTTTTCCCCGTCAGCTCATATTGATTTGATTTATTAGGCAATCTCAAATATTGAATATAGACGCTTTTTGCCCTTGCCTAGTTACTACTTTATTTGGTATGCGTAGTAACTTATGGCAATGATGAATTAATTTCACTCAAGCACAGAATCTGTGCTTATTTGAAATGGTGACCATATCTCCGCTTGATGAGAGCACTGTGAGGGGCCATCAGAGTGTGAAATGTAATTTCTATTATATTTCTTATTATTTTGGGGGGGGGAGAAAGAAAAGAATATCCCGTCTAGCACCTGGAATGTGAAGCGATAAGGAACGGACGTCTGGGATCACATATTTACCGGTCATTTCTCCTCTTCTCCCTTAATGAAAACATTTTTTTGCAAGCGATGCATACAAAATGAGGCTTCCAGATAGAGACGCGGTGACAATGAATTGCCCAGAGACTGTGAACTGAACCTGTGTCAGGCTTGTCGTGCATTAACGGGAGCATATAAGTGTGTGTATTGGGCGTGTGTGTGTGTGTGTGTGTGTGTGTGTGTAATTCGCCAGTCGACAGCAGACAGCTGTGCGCGCCTGCTCGATGGATGGCCGGTGTCATAGTGTGTGTTTACCGCACATGATAGAGCGGCAGACAGGCCAGGTAATGAGGCAACATTAAGGGCTTTTAGAGCCCGCAAACAAAGATGGAGCGCTTCTTTCACCTTTAACGCGGAATTCGCTGCCTACGTGCGTATGGGGTTTATGCCACGGAAGAGGCGGGACTGTTTTTTGCACATCAGTTTATTTCCAGTCCGGGTTGCGAACGCGCAACCCAGGGGCACAAAGTCGGAAGCGCGAGTATTTTTGACCCAGCCCACACGTCGCAAACCGAACCGGAAACAAACTGTTGTGCAAATAACAGTCCCACCTCTTCCATTGTGTCACTTCTTGGAAGAGAGCTCGGCACATAACCAGGACGAACATGCCGATAGATTCCATACGAACCACATTGAAAGTCATTGTTTGTTTAAGGTGGTATAGTGTGGACGCATGAGGAATGCAAGAAAAAAAAAAAAAAGCGTTGTCACGTACCCGCCAAGTCATTTGGGCAAATTCTCCCCGTCAAGAGATGTTTTTGTCACTCCGCCATCGAAGGCCAAGTGTGCAGGATGATCTGCAGTTGTCATGCACACGCTCAATCGATTATCAACCAGGCCAATATGAGTGACGAATGCTTGTAATGTAGCAAACTTTGGGTTTTCATTAGGGTTCGTAAAAGCATGCAAAGATATTCGCAGACAGTTTTTACTTGTTGCAAAGAAATTTTCAACATGTCCGTGCAGTTTTTCACTGTCTGCAAACATGTTTGCAATCTTGTCTAAAACACTGCCTTATATTTCTGTATTTTGTTTAAGTTTTCTCTTATCTTTATAACACTGAGAACTCTACACACTTTTTGTTTTTGTTATAAATTAAAAGAAAATGAGGTGAACATTTTAACAGTTCATTTATGTTTAAAGTTACTTTAATTTAGTTTAGTTACTATTATTTACCCTTATTTTTTTTAGCGCATTGCACTTTTACAATTTAAAAACAAAGTTGTCTATTCTTTATATGTTTAAAATGAAAATAATCACTGTTAACATAAAAATTTGTAGTTGTTTTATGACCTTTCAATAAAGTTGAGATTTTTAATTTTGACGCTATTATTTTCTGTTTTGCTGCAAATGAATATCAGTTCTCAGCCCTATTGACTACTAATAATTGTGGGCGTGCGTGCGTGCGTGCGAGACCGTTCCATCAGCCCTCCTCCCGCAGTCGTAGCTGAGCATCCCGCTCATCATTGCAGCTCGGCTGTGTTTCTAATTGACACTTTAATTGGCAGATTTGAATGCCGCCTTTTAGCTGGCTAATTAATTTATCTCACCGCTGTCATTAAGGTTAAAGCACCATCTGATCTCCGCGAATACACTTTGCATACATCTGCATTATCATGACGCTTAATGTGTTTTTTATTTTTATTTTGGAGGAGCGTGTTTTTATTTCTTGCTGGCTCTTCCTTCTTTGTCTGTTTTTTAGCAGTCGTACAAGAGAGAGAAGAAAAAAAAAAAAGAAGCGGCGATTCAGGCGCCATTAGAATGTTCATAAAAACGTAGTAAAGGCAATCAGACAGTCTTTCTCTGAATATTTTAAACATCGGCCATGTAAAATTTATGCCTAATTTGAATACTTATTAGCCGGCTGATCTCGGCCGCAGCCTTGAGTTTCTTAGTCCGAGATTCATCTCCGGATTGGATGTCACATTGTGCCAGTCTTGCACCCCCCCGCCTCCCTCCCTCTGTCTCCCTCTTCTCTGTTTCCCCCCCACCCATTGCGTCTTTCCTCCCTCCATCGGTGGTGAGCGGCAAGGCGTGTTAAACAGGGGCCTGTTTGTTCACAAGCGGGCCTCTTCCCTGTTTGCTTGTGTCCCAGGCAGCTGTCGCCCTGCTCTGTGTAACAGCTCAGTCCTGTTTGTTCTTTTCCGCCCGGATCCTGTTTATCCTGGCTGTGGACATCCTTTAAGACCTGTCCTCTATCAGCCTCTCGTCAAACACACGCACACACACACACGAAAGGACATTTGCACAACGCCATTAAAAGCGAATTTACTAGGCCAGAGAAGATCACGACACGAGCATTGGCAGCACTCATTCCTCCTTTGTTTGCTTTCATCAGTGGCTCAATTCTTACTACACTTTTATTTGGAGCTGAAAAAAAATAATCAAATAACACAAAAGTTGTTTTAATTACTTGAGATGCAAATTTTTGGGGTGCATATTTGTGCAAATATTTCTTTACATTTCAAATGAGATTGTTGAGTGATGTCCTCTCTGCCCCTGCGAAGGTAGCGAGCATGAAATGCAAGAGGGAAAATGATAAAACATTTATTACGAGAGAGCGAGAAAGAGAGAGGAGCTAATATACATAATTTATGCTGTTTTTAGCACAATCATTAACGATAGTCGTGATAAATTCATTTCCCTTTCTTTCTCTCCTTGCTTTTCAAATAGATGCAGATAGAATTCATTTGAAGATCTCATCTTAATTTGATTATTTTTCGAAATTTGTTTATGCCTCTCAGGAACAAGTCTGATTGTGTCTCGTGGATTTTATTTTGTGTTCTTAGACGAGCTTTGATGAAAGAAGATTTGGGCTAATATTTGGTGAAAGTAGTCCACATGGTGTGATTTGGCTCCACCTCCTCCCTGCTGCCAAATTGTAATTGGACATGATGAGCTTTTGCGTCATTAAACCACTTCACACATGCCAAAAAATAAAATAAAAAAATCTTGCAGGGTCAAGATGGAAAGTATTTTCCGAGTGCCCGTCGTAAAGATGATTGCCAGAAATGATGTATGTTTTTTAATCGTCACATAATTGTCCCGGCCATGTGTTTGCCTTTTATTTCCACAAATGATTCCCTTTTATTTAGTGCGGCGATGGCAGTATTAATGCAACTTCTTGAATCTTTAATTTATGCCTACATTTTAGTGGTTATAAAGCACATTTAGTTGCCCCCCGCTCCCTTGTCAAATAGGACCAGGACGTGCATCTCTTTGTACTGCTTCATTTACACAATGAATGCATAATTGCGCCTTACTGCATCCCCCCCTTCTACCTCTTCTTGAAATGCTTTAATTTGCAGAGGGGGGCTGAGGATAATGGCTGCATTAAAAAAAATATATAGGATGCAGAGGGGGGGGGGAAGAGGGGGGTGGACTGGTCAAATTGTAAGAAGAAGAGCCCTAACCGGTGCCTCTTAATCACTTCTAGGTTTTAAATCATGATGATGCAGGAGTCGGCCACAGAGACAATAAGCAACAGTTCAATGAGTCAAAATGGAATGAGCACCCTAAGCAGCAGCCAATTAGAGGCTGGCAGTAGAGATGGGAGATCAAGCGCTGGTGACACGAGCAGCAGCGAAGTAAGCACAGTCGAGCTGCTGCATCTGCAACAACAGCAGGTAAGTTGTGCTTCTCCCCCGCTCGCTCGCTCGCTCACTCACTCTCTCTCCCTCCTTTTTACTCCCTCTCCATCACGCTCCTCTTCTCCGTAAGGTACACTGCACATCTACATGCGGCTCTTTTTGGACTTCTTTAGCACGCGTTGCTGTGACTTTTGGTGGCATTCTCAAGATTGATGGTGGTTTGATTCCGTTTTCCATTATTTGATTTTTGGAATTTGTAGGGTTTTAGGGAGTCTGTCTGTGCCTGTGTGTGTGTGTCATGGCAGTGTAGTGTCCACCAGAGGGCCTCCTGCCTCGGCACTGGCTCAGAGTCGCCAAGCAGCAGTGACACCTTAAACCATGACTTAGTTCATATATATATATATATATATATATATATATATATATATATTTCTTCCTAATTACTTGCACCTCATTTCCACTTCCTTCAACTATTCTGAATTGTCTACCAGAGCAAGTTGAGAGTGCCTGAACTCTCAGCGTAGTGTTTCGGGGCATTTTTGAAAGTCAGGCGCCAGTGGAGGAAAAGAGTCAAGTGCCTCTTGTGTCTCTTCATGGTGAATGATGGCTTTGACAGTTTGCCAAAAGAGCAGCGGGAGGTGCGGTTGTGGAGGGAGGGGGGTCGAGGGGGTTGCAGGGCAACGCCGTGGGTTTGGTCGTCGTGTGTCCTCTTTTGGTTTGCTGCTCATTTTCATACAAGTTGTGTGTAAATATGTGTGCGTGTTGTTGGAAGCAGCTGAAGCCCCATGGTGGTGTATGTTTGCAGGGTGGTGGGGGTCAGTGCAGCAAAATGAAGCATGTCCTGCAGGCCCCCCTCACTCCCACCCATAACATACCCGGCCGGCCTCACCCCATCCTCCATGCTTGCTGCAGCTCCCCAGCAGCCCCGCCGGTGGCCACACGTCGTCATTTTATCACCACACCACAACGCTTTCCGTGCACGCACCTGATTGAGGTCGAGCAAACTTCAACACTGACAGAGCAAAAGGACACAAATAGCTTTAAATGTTTAGTTAAGTCCCAGCGCTGGACTACGAGCTTGTTCCGGTGTGTGCGTGTGTGTGACAGTGAGAAGAAGAAAAAAAAAAAAGAAAAAAAAAAAGAGGCGAGGCCTTCTTCCGAGCCAGAAACCGACACATTGAAATGAGCAGTCCAGCTAACAGGTCTCTGGAGGCTTTTTAAAATCTTCACACACACACTTGGCACAACGAGGTCCAGCGCTCCAGACAAAAGACGGAGGCGTCCTCGTGCATTTGCTTGCATTCTTTCCTTGCAAGTGAGTGAATGACAGCATGCATGCAACCGTTCAACTGTTTGTCGGGAAGGGAGAAACCCCCCCAAAACAACACATATCCAAGTGTCTGTTTTCAAGAAAGGCTGTTGGCTGCAATTTTCCTCCCAGATTTGCCGTGACATTGAGTGGTCCGGTGGGTATAGGAAGCTGCACTCTCTCATCACGCTGCTGGAGGGATGATTAATAATAAGCACTGATGAATTCTCCCCTCCCCTGTCCCTCTGGGTTGTGCCATTACCTTGCAGCTTCCCAAATACCACCTGCAGCTATAATTAGAAAAGCAGCATCTTAAGGTCTCTCGCCTTAGATTGGCCCAAACGCCTTGTAGGACGCAGATCATCAAGTTGGAAGATTTAGCATTTGTATCATCCTCACTAACAATCAATATAGTTTAGTGAATATTTCTCTGACAGTGTCGTTTAAAACAAATTACCATGGAATTTTCAATCCAATCCTTATCTTGTATCTCAGTAAAGTCTGCACTAATCTAGTCATCTTTTCTAGTTGACATAAAAAAAAAAAAAAGGCCTTGTTATCTATGGATCGGAATAATAAGCAGTGTGTCCGCAATCGAATTTGCCGCCACTAATTTCTGCCGGGGGTTTCACCACCCGCCTCCCCCAAAGGTTGCCTAAATAGAGCTAATTTGATTTCAGATCAGCGATTTAGATTCCTACGTTATCTGATTGCAATTTGCCAGCCGCGGAAATGCATCGACGCAAATGATGAATGTTGCTCGGCGCTAATTGCCACGCGTAGCGATCGCTATAAAAGCGTGGGGGGAAAAAAAACGCAATAATGTAATCCTGAACTGCGATCGATTCATCATTGAGCGTGCAGGTTGTCATAATGCGGCCCTGTATGAATATGCGAGCATTGATCTTTGAATTTGGACATCAAGATGAAGAGGCTGTTAGTTGATTAGCTTGGTAATCAGGATTGATGAGCCAATATTGTATTGGGGAGTACTGCCCCGCCCCTCGGAATTGATATTCACAGCTCCTGGCCTATATTGTGGTCAGAACAAACCCAAACGATGCTTGTTTACCAATCATCTGCTTGCTCATCAAGCGCTATATTGACTGCAGCATTTTGACATCAGTTGCAACCACAGCTCGGCCACCATCTCTACTTCCAAGCTACCTTTGTTGCTCCATGAGTGCTGAGGCAGTGGTCCAAGTTGGCGGTGACAGCAATTAACCTGCCTTCCGAGCTGTTTAGCTGGCGGGAAACGGCCAGGATGAGGAATTTTGACAGCAGGTGACGGCTAATTTGTCGGGTTTTGGGGGCGAATTCAAACCTGCCCCCCAAATGTAAAGTAATTGAGTGTGTGCCACTCACCATGCATCTTTGTACAAGATACTTTTTTTTTTTTTTTTTTTTTTGTAAGGTAAATTTGGGAAAAAACTGCTGACTTGCATTGTTTAACTATTGTCACCTCTCACAAATAAGCCTCAAGCATCTTTCCCTTGCTGCCCTTCACCTGCCTTTCTTTCTTTCTCTTTTTACCAGAATACGCACACACGCACACACACAAGATGCAAATCTGTGCTTTGCCCTTGAGCATAATTTAAAGGCCTAATCACCCAGACTGTCCCCTTTGGATGCGAAAGGAAAGGAAAGGCATGGGGGGGAGGCTGGCGTCTCATTTGCACCCTTACACAAAGAAGCTCATTAGGTTTATCTTTAAGGCCTGAGATTGCCTCACTCCACTGTGTAAATAAGACACCATTGGCCCTGGCTTTGGTGCATCAATCAGCTCTCAGGACAGGAGAAAGACCTCCACCTGAAATATGTTCCATTTCATAAACGCGTGGCTTCAGAAGCACTGAAAAGGAAGCGACATACGTCTTTGTAAAATTATTGCCCGGTCAGTGAAAAGACAGCTTCCATGTCCGACTTATTTACAATAGACGCCATCCTTCTTTCTCTTCCAAGGCGAGCTATCGGCGGACGGTCCCCACAGGATGGTACATACAGGCCGGTGACATATACGGCTGTAGTTTTCCCCTCTGCGATGACACTAAAGATATACCATGTGAATGACAGCAGGGCTACTGTTTGCACGCCCTTCCCCAGACAAAACACAGCATTATTCTATTATCTATAGTGATGCCGCCGCTTCCTCCTCCTGCAGCACCGTCTCCTTTTATTCTCCGTCTCCTTCCAACCTGGCCTGTCCATCTCTGTTTAAGGCACATTACACGTGGCCTCCTGAAATTTACAGTGGCGCTCTCCCAGTAACTCCATTTCGCGCCGGAGTCTCTCGAGAGCGTGGCGAAATGTCAGGCGTCGAGGCTTGAAAGGGAGACGAGGAGAAAAGGGAGAGAGGGAAGATAGCGACGGAGGAATGGTGAAGAGGGCATTAAAAGCGAGAGAGATGGAATGAAATCTGCTGGAAATAAACACTTATGGGCATTTTTATGCTCAAGCAGTCAGGGGCTGCTTCAAAGATGACTGCAGGTACGGGAAGTAGAGGTGCAGTCAATATTTAATCATGAATATGACTTGGGATAGGCTTTAATTGAGCTTTTTTTTTATTATTAAATGGACTGGTCATTGGATTGTTGTTTCTTGAAGCAACTGAGGCAAAATTAAATACAATTTTGGCTCTGAAGAAGACCATGACATAAGATTAAAGTATAGGAGGATTTCACAACATCAGAGAGAAAATTTGTCCATAAAATAAAGCTTATTGTTCATTTTGCCCATTGTCCTCACCCATACCCAAGCTCTGGTGGAGGTGCAACAAAAAAAACAAAACAATTAGAATCTCAAATTTGTTTTTGATTTTAAAGATGCAAGTGCATGAAATTGAATTGTTCCACATTAAAATAATATACATTTATATGTACCGAATTGTCTTTTATTGGAGAGAGCTCTCTTTGAAGGAACCGACAAGTTCATTCAAGGAACTCATTGCGTAACGCCCGTACCATATCGAATCAAAGCGTAATCCCGCAGAATCGAACTGAGTTGAATTGCACCACTTGAAAATAAACATTCAATTGTGTTGCAACCCATGTATCAAGATACATATTGAATGGCTCTTATTGGAGAGATGCACACCCCTAATATAATATATTTACGAGAGAGGGAGAGAGGGAGAGAGAGAGGGAGAGAGAGAGAGAGAGAATTAATAGCTTAATAGTAGGGGTGTTAAAAAAAAATCGATTCGTCAATATATCGTGATACTACAGCTCGCAATTCTCGAATCGATTCAATAGGCAGCCAAATCGATTTTTTTAATGTCCATTTTTGATGGAAAAACATTCAACAAAACGTCTAACTTTCACACCTTAAGCATGGAAGAATGTTATATTAATGGAGCATTAAGACATAATATTTTATTTCAATGCTGTTCTTACATGAAAAAGGTTACAACCTGTTTGTTCAATACAGTGGCTCACAGTTATAAAACTGAAGTTTCAGATCAATAAATAAATATATTTTCATGATATTTTCTAAATTTGAGTAAAAAAAAAAAAAAATCGCAACAATCGACAAGCAAATTCATATCGGGATTAATCGGTATCGAATCAAATCGTGACCTATGAATTGTGATACGGATCGAATCGTCAGGTACTAGGCAATTCACACCCCTACTTAATAGTGTCAAACATTTTTGTCTTTTCCATTGAGTGTATTTGGTTAGGATTGGGACATCTGGAAGCAGATGCTAAATCACTTTTTTTTTTTTTAACCCAGAGGAAGCCCAAGTGAACCTACCTGTAGTTCCAAAGACAATAGCAAATGCGGTAATTAAATCCCAGCAGGATATATTGGACTTGGAGTCATTAGTCTGCGTCCACTGCTGAGATTGTTTTGTATGCAGAACACAGTCCATATGAAACACTCTGTTTATAACCCAACTGGATGTCAACACGACGCAAAAAAATGGCTTTTGTATCGCGCTATACGTTTCTTTTGTAGTTAATTGCGTTTCTCTTGCGTTAGGCGGTTGACAAATGAACTTGGCCAGGGTTAACCACCTGCGTGTAAATAAAAGGCAGTCATCCAGCGGTCACACTGCGGCCCGATAGTCCCGCAGCCTTCTGCCAACCTGCACGCCGGGCGGGATCAATGGTCACTTCACAACTCATTTCCTTTTACGCCTCCCTAACTGCCCTGCTTTAGCACCGGGAAATAAATGGCCACTGGATCTATAAGTCCACTCACACAACCACGTACTCTGAAGGGACCGAGCCAATAGTCCGAGCTCAATACCCTCCACCATAATTTATTTGCTTCGGTGCTGAATGGGCGATCATCTTTTGTGGCGCGGCAATCGAAAACAGGCATTCTGTCATTGTTGGTTGCCACTCCCCTCTTGTTGGCTTAAACCCAGTACCGGTCGTTAATATGGCAGGATGGAGTGTTATTGTCACACACAGCCTGGATATATACATGTAAATTGCTCTTTGTACATGAAGTGGCGTAAACACGCATCTTGTGTTGCATATGATGCGAAGCTGCTTGCTTTTCTCTCAACGATTCCCTTCCTCACACGTACACACCACGAGTGGCTTACAGTCATTTGATAGGCCACGGCACCACTATCCATTTAACAGAGCTTAAAAAATCCTACATATGCATATGGTGGGGTGTCTTAAGCTGACAAGCAAAAGACGGGATTTGCTAGAAGGCAGCTTTGGAGTGTTGTGAATTTAACAAGCATGTCTAGTATTACAGTTCCTCTCCGCTTTAGCCATGAATAGTAACAAATCAGCCTCCGAAACGCTTGCCCGACGTTTGTTGTGTATACCCCGCAAGCCTCCCACCTCTCTTCTGCTGCTCCTCCAACAAATATTAAAATGACTTCAAATCTGGCTAAGAAGGCGACTTGCAAGGAGTGGGAGCATCGTTAATGACATTGGCGCCCTCGTTATCTAATGCGCCCAGGATCTCGACTAACAGATTCCAGGTATCAAGGTTTTTTGTTTTTTTTTCTCCTCACTTGTTAACACTTTCTGCTCCTCAGATTACCTTCATCCCTGACCCATTTCTTGAATAGATAAAGAGCTCTCTGCCATCTCCCAAGATGTTTTTACTTGTAATACGACCAGGCTGCTCTTTTTTTTTTTTTTTTTTTTTTTTTTTTTTATGCATTGCTTCTGAACGTTGTGTGTACATATAGAGGAGAGGAGGCCAAGGCTCTCATACAAATGCAGTAAATAAGCGCCACGCCGCGGGGAATTCAAGGCTACGAAAGCGACTGACTGACGTGTTACTTAGCGTCGGCTTTGGCTCCGCTCGCTGAAGGTTGGAATAATAGCAGCCATTTTTGTAATGCGCAACGTTTTTGTCCATATGTCAACTCTATTTACGAAAATCGGTTGTCCCAGAGCAATTGCATTCCCAATGTTCTTGTTGAATAAGATCTATCCCAGTCTTGGTTTGATTCACCAAATCGGTGCTTGATGTTCTCCCTCCAACAGTACGGCATTCCTCATCAAGCCTTAACCGCTGCTTATTTGCCCACGTAGGAACACGTAATAGGTCTCAATTGATCAGCAATGGCACTGCGAGGCTTGCTTGTTCCGCCCCAGTAAAAGTGAGGATATGCAGGAAGGCGCTTTGTGGGGGGCTTGGGCCGCACTTCAAGCTTGACTAGACACTAAGCTGATACCGAGTCTGTGCTGCCGAGTCCCTCCCAGATTTGATTGTCTCCGCGTGTGCATTGTTATCAGGGGTTTACATAATAAATATACATTAGCTCCGTGGAGCTATGCCATGCATGCCATTGTTTTAGCGATATTGTTCCCCAATCAGTCACCTAGTTGGACTTTAGCATTCAAATCAGTGTAATACATTTGATTTATAGTTAGGGTGGGCAGATTTTCAAAATAAAAAACCGGGACACTACAATTTCACTGAAAATCAAATGTACAATAAATTCTTACTAGGAAGCATTTATAACAAATGTAATCACTCGTCAATCTGGTGTTTGTATTATTACAATAGCTAATTCATGGTTGGCAGTGCTAAACAATCAATGCACTCACAATTGCTTAATGTACCATATTTTCCTCACTATAAG
Organism: Festucalex cinctus; assembly: GCF_051991245.1. Lineage (NCBI taxonomy): Eukaryota > Metazoa > Chordata > Actinopteri > Syngnathiformes > Syngnathidae > Festucalex > Festucalex cinctus. The sequence goes on from NC_135426.1 coordinate 12,067,478, forward strand.
GCGCACCTAAAAGCCTTCAATTTTTTTCAAAAGACGACCATGCGCCTTATAATCCAGTGCGCCTTATATATTGATCAATATTGAGCCGCAACAGGTCCTGCTGTCAAGACGCTATCGTTGACCCTGCACGATCGGTGACGTGCATGCGCAGAAGATCCCGCCATCTTGGATCGCTAGCTAATACTAATACTTTATGTCAGAGAAAATAATAAAACAGCTGTTTATTCATTTTGGGAGTGAATGGAGTTGTCAGAAAGCTGGTTTGTAATCTATTAATAACATTTGACTGACCTGACTGTTTTGTTGACGTTCCCTTTAGCACAGCACCATATGATGGATGTATAACGTAACCCCAACCTCTACTGTAGCGCCTTATATATGAAAAAAGTTTTAAAATATGTCATTCATTGAAGGTGCGCCTTATAGTGCGGTGCACCTTATAGTGCAGAAAATACGGTAGTTACGCCCGAAAAAATTTGTAACTCGAGTTGACATGCCGCTGTTCGGATTTTAATGCATCAGATAAATTATCAAATGTTTTCATGTGCTCCCTGTGTGTGAGTGATCATTGAACACACCTTGAGTCCCAAAACCCTCTTCATAAAACTGAATATCAAGTGTTATTCTTCATGTCCTTAAATGAAACCTAATGTGCCGCCAGAAGCGCTCAGCTTGTTTGGTCTGACTACATTTCCCATGATTCTTAGGCACCGAAGCAGGAAGTAGTTCTAGTTCCAGTATGACATGGATGGGAAGGTAAATGGGAAGGAATTTTGACGGTTAGATTCATTTTGAATTGGTTTATAGTATGAAATTCTATGACATCTGTGTGGTTTATTGTCGTATACACACAGGCCAAACAATTGTCTTGCTGACAAGAAAAAGCGGAACACCAGACCTGTGTGAAAATGAGACAAAACAACGGTCCTGGTGAAATCCGCTGAGACTTGGCACGCAAGGCTCAAAACGCGACCCCCGGTGAAGTTAAGCCCAGATATGTGGTCACCATGTTGACAGGAAAACGTCGTCAAAGTGTGTGCCCACTTGCTTCTTTCTGTTCCCATATCAGAATTTCAGCGTAAAACAAGTTTTCCTACTCTCGGATTGGGGTTGTTTCAGACCAACAAATGATTAGCAGGCTTCTGATTTAAGTATTTTTCATACTATACTTTCAACCAGTGGTTTTACTTCTTAATGTAATTGTTCTGTCCTTGCACGGGGTGCTATGATGGAGCGATCATGCTTTTGGCACATTCATCAAAGCTCAAGAAGTGGGGGATTAAAAAAAAAAAAAAAAAAATCAAAAAGGAAGCCTGTTCCTTGCACAGTGTGCAACCGAGTGATACATTTTCTTGTTAGGAGAAATTACATCCACTAACTTGAGCTACTTCAGCATGAAATTGAAAAAGAAGCATTTCTTGCAAATTTCCATTCTTGATTCAATGAAAGATGTAGATTAGCCCTTTGGAAAAGGGCGGCGAATGGGGATGGAACAAGAGAAGTGGGACTGTGCTCTCTGTTGCTTGTTCTCACAAGCGTGATATAGCAAGCTTTTGGGAACGGCTCTGTTTATGACTCAGTCAGTCTGGCGGCACATGAAAGCACTTGTGCTATAGTTTGATGTATTCCCACACCTATGCATTGCTACATTTTCATCACAGAGCCTTAAAAAAAAAAAAAAAAGTCTATCCACTCCTCGTCACACTCCATACCCACGACAGCTCCTTTTGTCTCCGTCTCCCTCGCACCTTTAACACATGCATGCACCGATGATGGATAGACGTTGGGCGTCAGAGTGGAAGGCGGATAAGTGTATCTTCTACGGCTCACTTAAAGGTCAAATGCACGCCGTTGTAATTGGAATATCCACGAGACGACCAGCCAGGTATGATGGAAAGAAGTAGATTGGGAAAAGATTAGAAATTTGATTAGCTAGTGGGAGAATGAATCTGGTTCTACTGCTTTCTCGGAAAATAAACGCAACCATCCGTACTTCTCAGTTGGCCAGCCTGATTCAGTTTGCGATGTTGCAAAAGTGAGGTCGTTCTCAGTTTAAGGTCAGACAACTCTCGAATCGACCCTCGAATTGGGTGACACTTTACACCCGCCACTTAACCCAAGCTCAAGGACCAGACAGACTCGTACTATTGACCCACGAGTAAAACCACTTTGGGTCTTGCTCTAATGCTGAGTGAAATGATAGTTTTTGGTAAGATGTGTGCAGTTTTGGGTTTATTGATACCACTGCTTGTCTCTCGACATTATTTGAACTTTTGATTTGAGTTCTTTAAGTTGCTACATCTACTCTGAGATTCTTATGTCGATACAACACCAAATGGCTTCAATATTTGCCTAAATTCCTCAAATTTAGCACTGTCGGAATATATCAAGCCTCCGATTTACACCGCTGAGACAATCGCGGTGTCTTCCTTTGTCTGCCTTCCAATCCTAAAATTGTCTCCAAATGAGCCACGTCCAGTTGGACGCCAGCATCTCAAATTGTGTGTCTTCAAAAAGAGAACATTTGTACAAAAAAAGAGCAACACTTGACCTTACACACACACTGTCCATCACTCACTTGCACACGCACTCTATTCTCCCCTCGTCTCTATTCTACTTCCTGCCTGTCTCTTTGTGATAGCACATTGTGGAAGCTCTCAGCTGTCGGAGCCTTGGAAAGGACTTTCCCTAAGAGCAGCTGTAGATAAAGAGCGCCGCTGAAAGGGCTTGCTGTCACCTTATCTGGAGGCATAGCGATAGAGCCCAGGTGAAAGTAAAGACTTTTGCTAAAACCACCTGCAGAGAGCCGACAGGAAAAGTGGGTGAAGAAAAAAAAATAGGATTTCATAATCCTTGAAGCAATGAAGAATTATGAAGAACTCCAAAGTTTTATGGCATGCGAATGTACGTTGTTTTATACGCATAAACATTACCTGCAGACGGGCAAAGTAGACGCTCGTTTTGCGGTGAAAAATGAAGTGCGAGGCTTCACGGCGACGCTCCACCCCCGCCTATACAGTCCTTCACTTTCTTCCCGGTGTTTGGAGCGAGCAAATTCATCTTGTCAATCCTCCCGGGAGGGTGTAGCTATGCGGCTCTGTTTACTGTGGCAGAAAGTTAATATAAATTTTCATCAGTGGGGGAAGTTTACACATATGATTCTATTTGTCCTTCATTATTAGCACCTGAGTCTGGGGCCTGGGTAGGCATAATTGTCTACAGACGCAGGCCAAATAGATGCAAGGCAAAGGCAAATAAGCACAGCCCAAAATAATTTGATGCTTGTGTGTTACAATCCTCCACCCAAGGAATTCTTAATCTAGAGAATCAATAAACAAGCAGCAGCAGAGAGTGGCAGAGGAGATGAGAGGAAGAAATGAATAAGGTGATATAAGGGGGAGGTGAGTGAGAAGGAAGTTGAGGACTCAAAGTGCAATCGGGAGGCAGGGGAACGACCGATTACCCGCAGACATACGATATGTTTATTTTGCACTCGAGCATTTTTTTTTCAAATGCATCCTTGTTGTTTACTGTGGAATCATGCTTTACAGCAGTGGTCTCAAAACAAAGGCCAGGGGGCCGGAAGAGGCCCGTTGGGGTCCAGTCTGGCCCATGAGTATTTTGACCTTGCGTGGTTGCCATAGTTGGCCAAATTATCAGTCTCTTTATTTTTTTTATTTTGTATTTTTTTAGTTTAATAGTACTAGTGATATCGTATGAATAGTTGAGTACTTGTTAGTGCTGTCAAAGCGTTAACTAGTTAATTAATCACAAAAAAATTATTGCATTAATCATTGTATTACCACAGATTAATCACAGTATTAATTTTGACCGCAGATGATTCTTTTTGGTTGGTTACATTAAAGGTAGCTTGTTGGAGTTTGAGCAATAAACATAAGTACATGCATTAAAGTAAAGCATTTAATAAATGTTTACATATGCCGTTGGTCATTTTTTTCCCATTTTAAATTATACAAATGATTAATTGTTTGTGCAGTGGATATACATTTTTGAAGACGTCCTCATAACATTAAATGAAAAAAAAAAATTAACACATAACAGGTGCGCTTCAAATTTAGCGGGCAAAATATGTTTGGAAAAAAAAGCTTTTTTAAGTCAGTGATTAATCATGATTAATCAAAATTCTAAGATGTGATTAATCTGATTAAAAAATGTAATCGTTTGACAGCTCTACTTGTACTATATCCATTGAAAAAAAGGGTATCAAAAACATCCTTACTCCCGACTCAGGGAGCTTTGGTCAACAAAATGAAGATCAAGAATACGTCTTTATAAAAGTAATGCAGTACATCCGAAATCAGTTGCACAATCTCATGGGTTCCAAATGTAAGATGGAACCCAAATATGAGTCTTAAAATGCCACAATGTTGTGCTACAAATTCCACCTCATCCCCGCTTCAATCATTCTGTTGTATACGTCCAAGCGTTTTGTGTATAGCGTCGCCGTGCGTGTGTGCGTGTGTTTATGCGGCCATCCATGTGTGCAGGACTTGTCAACGCCGTCGGCGTGACTGCAGTTGTTCTGGCTGACGGCCCGGCGTGTCGAACAGCAGCCCTTTTTACTCCCTCCACCAAACACGAGTCACGCACGCACGCAAAGCATCTGCTCGGCGCGCCGAGGCCTCCGTCGCCATGTTTACGGCGACTTTTCCCGAGCCGGGTCCGCCCCCCCCCGCCTGCCTCGTCGTACCAATATCCAGCACATCCCGCTCATAAGGACTCCCCCCCCCAACGTGGCGGCAAGGCAGGGAGTTGATCTGAGCTGTCCAAACACAATGTCACAGCTCTTCAGACATATCCAATTCGGATGTCACGGCTGCATAACGCGTGGATCTCCAGGTGGATTTGAAAGAGTGACATTCTTAGCGGATGGCTTATTCCTTGTGTACACACGCGCAAACACCTCCACGCTCACGCACGCCTCGCCGATCCTGCACACACAATAAGCAAAGCAATCTGGAGATTTGTAATGCTTTCTGGGCCTCGTCTTGCCTACTCTGCTAATGTGTTTCATGCTTGTTTAAGGTCTTTGCATGCTCCTTTACAAAGGCGCATTGTGATCGGTGTTGCTTATTACCTCACTTTCTATGGAATCTAAACACAGAGAAGGTGAATGGAGGGATGATGAATTATTTTTTTCCCCCCCCGACTGTGTCAGTCTGCTCTTCACTCTCTCCCCATGTTTTGCCTCTCCGGTGATCTGTGCATGCCTATTAATGTAGCCCAGGAATGCCTGTGTAAACATTCTTGTTTCTCCGTCCCTTTTTTTCGCATAATACTCGCCTGTATCGCCTTTCTGCCGACCTCGCTATCTGAAACCAATTACACCAGTTCCATTTGGGCCGAATCTTATTTTCATTAGGATCCCCGTGTCACAGTCTCGGTCGCCCTGTTATTCTCCCTCCTCTTATTTATTTTTTCCCCCTCTTTTCCAACCTCAGTGATAGATATCAACATCAAATATGCCTGTGAGTGCTTTGTTATTTATAAAGCAGCCTCTCCCCTCCCCTCTTCTCTCCCGCCCTCTCGTTCTCCTTCTCAAGAATGTGTCACATTGTGCTGTTTATACAATGTGTGCATTAATAGAGCGCGGATGTCAACTTTTTTTGTGCATAGCAACCCGGCTTAAATAGATGACAGGTATGCAGCGTGCAGTGTTTTTGTCGACTTGTGCTGCTCTTCCGCAAACTTTTGATGACTTCTCTCTCCACGTTTTGTGCTGTGGGATGTGGCTGACACAAAATGGTGACTGCACGGATATTCAGCATAGTGACAGTGAGGGGGCAAAATGGCCAAATCAACATATAGGAAGGCTGTTTTTGAGAATTTGGATTAAATTGAATGAATGTATGAATGATGCATTTTAGCAGTGTCACATTAAACATTTTACATTTGATTTTTTCTTACAGTCCATTCCACAATTTTACATGCAAAGCTGAAACACGTCTGTATTTTACGTTGGTCCTCACTTTACATGTTTCAAGCATAAATAAATTATAGTTTCCTTCTCTTCATTCACTTGTGCAGGCTGCCAATACCAGACACCAATACTTGAGGCAAAAACAAAAAAAATGTTGAACTCAAGTAAGTCCTCCTCGGCACTAGTTGGTGCTATCCTGTGACAAACATCAGAATTCATCGGCAGTGTCAGAAAGATGTTCCAATTTTTGTCCTTGTCTTGAATGAAATTGTATGTAGCGTATTCTTACCAGTATGTAATGTAATAATGATAAAATGAAATGAATGTAATGTACTGAAACAATTCAAGTTTTAAAGGAACATAGTCAATTTCCCCATGCCCACATTTGCCACGAAAAATTACAAGTAAAATAACGGTTATATTTACGTATTCAATTGGCTTTGTATAAAAGCAAACTGTATGTAAAAACTTTTTATTATTATTATTATTTTGGAGTCAACTTTTAGGACTCTCCACATTACACACGCTAACACACATATGCATATAAAGCAGTGGCCACTTGGCTCCTCCTAGCATGGAGACAGATCAATGCATTTAGGACCCAGTTCCTGACTGAAGTGTTTGTTTACTTGAGTCTGGCTCCTCCTGTGCAGACACCCAACTCTGTCCTTCCATAATTGATCATGGTGGCTACATTCCCTCGAGGGGCATACACATGGCAACTTTTTTTTTTTCTTCATGCCTTCTCATTCTCATTTTTTTTTACAGCCTCTCCCGTCGTGTTTGCTCGGGATCTCAATGTACTTGTTCAAACATCCTTCCCACCTGCTGGCGGAGCCGCGTCATATGCATGTCCTGTCGAGGCAGCCGTTGTCATGGATACCGTCACGCAGCCAAGTATATTCCCCGAGAAGTTTTTCCTTGGTGTGCTCACGAGCTGTAAAGTTGTAGCCGTCCCTCGCACTTGATGCTGCAAGCAGCAATGTAGAGCAGCAGCTGTGCACAATGTTGTTTCCCGCCTCACGCTTTCATCTATCTGCTCTTGAAGAATGGGAGGGAAGCTGCGAGCCCAGCTGCTGGTGTACCTACGGTATGGGATTCATAGGCTCCAGGGGAAAACAAAAAAAAACAACAACAAAAACCACATCCCTGTGCTCTGATGAGAAATTGTGCAATTTACAAAGAGGAACGATCCATTGCCACCTTGCGTAAACAGCTGCAAACTATTTCTTTGATCGTCTTGCATCTCCATCGTCTTCTGCAGTATAAAACCTGCCTGCTCGTTTAATTCGTTCAGAATGTAATCTGATGTTGATTTTTGTCAACTTTAATTACAGCTCCCGGGGACACTTCACATGGTGCGCGCTCTACTTCAACTTGATATTATGAATATGCAAATGCAGCGGTAATGTGCAGAGAGAGAAGTGGGCATTTCAGTTGAGCACGCACTAGACAGGTCAATTCTACTGATGCCTCCTTGTTTTTTCAACCCAGGCCCACCAACCCCTCCCCAACCCTCCATATCCTCTTCCTCAGATGTGCTGTAGACTTTTTAAATTTTAAATTTAAAAGAAATCTTTTAAAAAAAAAAACAGTGATAAACATTCAAAATGGGGGGTAAATGAGGAGAAAAATTTTGGGTGTTGGGGTTGTGTTGTGGAAATTAAATATATATATATAAAAAAAAATGTAACTAATTTTAAGATGTAATATCACCACTTGCCACTAGATGGCAGACATGGCTTAGTGGCACTTATACTTATTATTACTTATTGCATTACTTAGTCTTATACTGTCCTATACTACAATCTGAGTAGGCCTAATAATTTTGTGGCAGATTTAAAATGACATGCAGGACTATAGAAGTGTAACTGCCAATGTGGAGTAAACATATTTGACTGGCGAGTACATTCAAACGTATTTGTGAGTATGTTTGAAGTTCAAACATTAAAATACGTTTAAACGTACTCAAAAAATTGTTCAAACATACTCATGGGTACATTTGAATCTCGTTGTAGGCTAAATGCTACAAACAGCATATTTTCCCAGAATGCCATGGGGTATTACTTGTGCATGGCCAAGTGAAAAAGAAGCACTTAAAAAAAAAAGTTCACCCACATTATACTAATGTGCAAGCAATAACCCATGGCATTATGGGAAACCATGCTATGTGTTAGCATTTAGCCTACAAGTACATTTGAACATATTTATGTTTATGTTTGCGTGTACTCGTGAGTGTGTTTGAACGTATTTGTGGGTATGTTCGAATGTATGGAAAGAAATTAGAACATATACGCAAATACGTTCAAACATACTCGCCAGTTTCATGCCTTCGTACAAGACAAACCTCAGCAACATGAAAATTTTGAGGGAGTTGATTTTTGTGAAAAATGTACAAAATGATTTCTTGCACTTGTTGTTTTGCATTGCTTTTTATGCACTGGGAAAATAAAATAAAAAACAATATATGGTTATTTTGTTTGCTTCAAACCCTGAAGTCGCTCCACCCTTTCGTTATTTATCTTTGTGAGTTGCCAGAAAAACAGCCTGCCGTTTTTCTTTTTTGCCCATCTTCTTTTTGTCTTTCTTGGCAGGCCCTCCAAGCAGCGAGGCAATTACTGTTGCAGCAGCCAGGCTGTGGCCTGAAATCTCCAAAGAGCCAGGACAAGCAGCGTCCACTGCAGGTAAAGCAGCTCCCTGTCTAATCTCCTTAAGTCCATCCATAATACATGCCCCCCACCCCCCCTTCCCAAAAGATTCCCCGCGTTCCACAAGTGTGTTTGATTTGGCCTGCGCAATCCCTCAGATCTGTCACAGAATCCTAAAGCCGGCCGGACGGGTGGTGTTCTGCAGTAAGCTCAGCGTTGGCATGTGAAAAACACACCAAGGAGACGTCCAAGTGATTCGTGTCAAATCGGAGCACGTTGGAGATTGAATATTTCCCAACAAAGTGTGCTCAATATTAGATATATTTGCCGCCACAAATACTCTTTAAGTTTAATGTAGGGATGGACGAATACCAAAATAAGGTATCGGGTACTCGTTTAGGCTTTGTTTACAATTATCTGTCATTGTGTTAATTGAAATTTCACGTTTTAAAAGTAATAGAGCAATAGTTTCCTATGCGCATTCACCTAACCCTTCTTTATTGAAAAATAAAATGTTGTTTTTTTTTTTATTCAAATTATACAGTAGGTTTACTGAACGAAAAGATTGAACCTTGAATTCAGAAAGCGGTCTTGTATCCCCATCTCCATGCAGCTTAAGGAAGCTCGTATGTAGTGTTACAAAAGGATAAAGTGCAAGATGCGCTTCTATCTCAAGTGTTGTTGACGACTTCCTAGCATGTTGCAGTCTGCTAATTTTATCTACTTGTCATTTCCACTTGTTGTGGCTAATTTACCTGATTGATTGCGAGCCATCTATTCCCGTCGTCATTGATTTTACAAAAGGTCACACTTGCATAAATGCGTGTTTCCACCTCCGTCACACCTCTGTACACATTAACACGCCGCACTGACACCTGCTGTTGTTACCTTGGCTCATGTTAACACGCTTCTCATTGTTCTCAAGGAACTTTGTTGTGCTGCTTACCGGCCTTTTTGTTGGGATCATTATTCATATTTTGTCTTCATGGACCAAATTCACGGGAATTTGGGTGTATTAGCGCGATTAACTCATTTACTGCCATTGACGGCTGTAGACGTCAAAGATGCAATTTAACTGGGTTGGCAGTTAATGAGTGGGAAATTGGCATTAACCTCACTCGGTGATGTTTTCACAGAGTCTAGCAATGGCAACACCTTCAATTGGTGTCACATCCCGCCTGTTTAATTACGAAAAGATACACTTAGCAAAGACTCATGCAAGCCTGTGCACATCAGGAGTGCTAAAAATATCACTATCATTTGGAAACAGATGTCTTCTTGTTGCAGTTGGGATTGTTGTTCTGCTTCATTCTTGAATTCATTGCACAAGTGGAATCCTGGTCTACAAATACACACATATGTAGCAAAGAGACAATATTGAAAGGGAGTATTGTGGGTGCATGATAACAGTCAGGCCGTGTCCAAGCCTCTAATAACAGCCCAAGAAGGTAAATATTGAATATTTACATTTGCTTACTCCATCCTTGCCTGGTGTTGGCGATAAGAATCAATATGAATCGCGAGCTTGTCTTAGGCCATCACTAATCCAACTGTTGATCCGGCCTTTATTAACATCCCCACCTCCTGCCTCCAAAAACTCTCATTGTTGCAAAGCCATTCCAATTCTAGGTGACATTTTATCGAGGTAGTGCTTTTATCGTGGAAATGTCAGTATAAAACATCGGTATGAAGTTATTTTATAAAAAAAAAAAAAAGTTTGTTACAGTGCTTCCAATTATTTACAGCAAGAGCTGAACAATTAATCAGATTCAAATCAACATTGCGATGTAGTAGAAGTCTGCTTTGTTGTATTTGTTTGGTAAGCTTGATTTTTCTCATGAATATTTCTATTTTATTCATACAATGTCTAGTATAGCTGCAAATAACTATTATTTTAATAATAATCAGTTAATCTGTTGATTACCCTGTCGATTAATCGCTGAATTGGATAACAAAAAAAAGTTTTAATTTCCATTCCTTTATTCATAAACAGGGCATTATTTCACTTTGACAGTGAAGGAAATGCAAAAATGTAAATTGTGATTTGATTCTGGGTTTGGTGCATAACATGTCAGAAAATTGGCAAAAACTGTTTAGCATTGTTTTTCAAAGTAAAAGCTGATTTTTTTTTCTGCCTTCATGAAGGACTACAGAAATCAAAGATTTACGTTAAGAGGCTAAAATTTTAGCAATTTTAAAATACGCAAGGTCTCTACAAATTTCTGGAATTAATTTGATATTTGATTATTCTTATCAATTACTCATTGTACTTCTAGTGTCTACATACGTTCAGTCCTTAAGAAGTGCAGTCCACATATTTACGTAATTGTTTCATGAAACATGAGAAGTTTAAGTTAAGTTTATTGTTGTAATCTGATTTGTGACTTGATGATTTATGTTTATGCCACACTTGTTTGTATAGTTGCGTAGGGAACACTTCTCAAAACACTGTAAGTCAAAGTTTTTACGAAGTTAATAACTATTTGAAATAGATAAACTGTCTATTTTAACGTAAGTCTATGATACCATGTTTAGCCTATGTATGGTAAATCTGATTTTGTTTATTGTAATACACATTCATTTATTGCTTGTTAAAGCAAAACAACACATGGATCTTGAGAAAAATAAGTGTGCATTAAATCGAAATATTGAGGAAAAAGTATCACAAATAGATTATTTTTTCGTTCCGAATGAAACCGCTTCATTTACGGGGATTATCGAACAATGTGTTTGACAGTGCAATATTTTATTAGCTTCTTCTTTGCCAATGGCAATGTGTTTTCTAGCACGCACGTTGATTCCCGTGTATGATTAACACAGCAGAAAGTGGAAAAAGGATTAATTTCACCATGACATCCCGCTTTACTGATAAATCCTCTGCTGTCTTCCTCAATCTTTGCTATTTAAGAAAAGGAAATGATCCATAGATCATGGCATGTAAATTATTTAGTACACAAGCATCTAAGTGCCTCCGCTTGCAGTTTTAATTACCCGTATTAGTGGCTAAAGTCGCTCTCGCCTGACTAATTCTATCCGCTCGCTTGCTTGCTTGCTCGCAGGAGTTGATGATGCGCAGGCAGGCCACTCTAGCATTCGCACACAAAGAAACAAGTCACAAACACACAAACCTGCACATTTGCGTAATGTGACAGGTCTATTATTACACAGTAAGCCCACGGGAGCGCTCAATAAACACCTATTTCTCCCGGTAAATCCTCCCTTCCGCCGCCATGCTGCTTCCAGCGCCCCGCTCTTCTTCTTCCTGGACTCATATTGGCCCCGTGAAAGGCGTTTATACACTGACATTTGAAACACAAATAACGAAACGCCGACAACGAGAAGCGGCGAGGATTAGTGAGGCCGGCGCGCGGTGATGGTTTCATTGGCGTGTACATAATGCATCCTCACGCGGCATGAAACACACCCAAAGAAAACTTTCGCTGTTTCCAGATGCGACTCTGTAAGTCAGCGGAGAGGCCACGTTAGCTTGGCGCCCATGGGCTGTGACGGCTGAGTGCAATCTATGTCAGTGGTTACCTTTTTGGAGGTACTGGTGAGAATATGACTCCTTTTTTTTTTCTTTAACCCAAAAAAAAAATTCAACACATAGGTTTCGGGTTTACTAATGAACAAAATGATCAGGGAGATTAGCCTTTTCATCCAATCTGGCTGTCTTCAATTCAGAAAGCATTGTATTTTTCTAGTACTTAAAAACAACCACCATTGTTTTCTGAATATAGAACCCAGGGGTAAGCAAATGCAATGAAAAAAAAGCAGAGGCCCCAGAATTGAACCCTGTGGAACACCATATGATCCTTTTATACATGTGAATTCATATTGCATTCATATTGCATATTGTCAACCGAGCACTTTATAGTATGAAGTGATTATGAAAAAATCACGTCATACCATTACAACAGTCAAAAGTTGACTACTGAGCACACCAAATTCCCTGCAACGCAGATAGGCTAAGCAATATAGCGCGATCACCTGCAGTCAATGATGGCCAAGAGGGGCGTATCATCACGAATCGATCGGCTGCCATGAACTCGCTCGAGCACCTGGGGTTCCATCGAACCCAGGTTAAGAATCACTGTGTTAAGTAAATCTAATTTTGCTGACTGTGATACTGATAAATCTATTGCTTGTATTTACTAAAAAAAAATATATATATATATATTTGGGAAGGGGACCTAAAAAAATGATAGTATATTAAATGGCAATCACAATATTAAGGGGGACACACATTTTTTTTTAAATCGTTCAACCCTACCGTAGAACTTGATGGTAACCCCCAAGTGGACAAAAATAATACCTGCGCCTCATATGCATATCTGATTGGTATTATTCATAAAGCTTTTAAAAAATGGTTGCTACTTTGCAGATTCCGTCTATCGTGGAACAACATAATCCAGGAAAGTGCTAAGTACTATTTAAAAAAAGCAAAAAAAAACAGCAACGATACGAATAAGATGATATGAATAGCAACTATCGGACTAAATCTTTTCATCTTCAACATGCAAAAGCCATAACAGCACAGCATAAACATCCACCGTATTAGTGAGGTGCAATTATTCTCCTTGCAGCAGTGAGTGCCATCTGCAGAACCCCGAGCATTCAATAACAGGTGTTTGTTTAATTTCGGGATGTCCATGAGCCCCTTTTGCAGCCCAATAAAATCAACATCTGCTTTGCAGTCTTCCTCTATAACTTGGTTAAAAAAAAGTGTTGATGAGAGCAGGTTAGCTGATATATATATATATATATATATATATAAAGCTGTTATCTCACATTTACATGTATGAATAGCCCCCGGTTGCGTCTGAAAATGCGATCACAGCTAAGGGCCATGGAGAAAAGTGGGGAAAATATGATGTATTCATGAGCAAAACTTGTGTTGACTCTAAGAAGAAGGGGAAGAGGGGGGAAGCGTCAGCACATTTTAAGTCAAACACAACTGCTTTTATAACTAGAAAACAAGATTCCCTCCGCCCCCCCCTCCCTCCTTCCTTTTTGTACCTACAGGACAAGTTTGGTAAATTGCGAGGACAGCGCAGGTTCATCATTGTGATGCAAAAGGAGTTGAAATGCAACCCCAAGGCGGCGTATAGCTGAGTTTGGAGAGAGGGAGGCAAGTGAGGGGGGGGAGGGGGGGCTAAAAAGAAGTATCTCAGACCTTTGATGTAGCGGCAACAAATTTACCTTGTGACAGAAGATACATGGCCGCAATAAACGAGTTATACCAGCACTTACACATGCAATCAGATGATTCTGGCCAGGGTGTTAATTGGATCCTAACCGGCAGATCTGATACGGCTGGGCCCCGCCGGTGATGGTTGTGTGTGGAGGGGGGGAGTGGGAGTGGGAGAGGGAGGGGGTGAGGGTTGTTGGAAGCCTTTCCAAGTGATGAACTGTAATTCAGTGAGCCGCTTGAAGCACTTGTAATTTACTGTGTGTCACTGATGAAGAGGCTGATCCAGTGGAAGGCCGTCTTACCTGGAACATCAGAGGGAAGTGCCACCGCCAACCCGCCACACTCTATTCCAGCATCTTCTCTACTTCAGCATTTTTCTGAAAAACCCTGCGGGGCGCCATCCGTCGGGAGAGAACGCACGCACGCCACTTTAGCGATAAAGCCGCCGCTATTTGTACTGATAGCGTCACAAACAAGCGGGGTCGCGCGCGTATAGCGACGCACGCCGCGTTCAAAAAGACTTAATCGATGTCTATCTGCATGTCGAGATAAATCAATGAGGAAAAACTGTGCTAAGCCTGCCCCCCGATCTCCTCGGGCTCTTTTTATTAGAAGCTTTTACATGATGCTTCTTTCTGTTGTGATAAATGGAGCTTCCCACGTACCGCCGAGCGCTTATGGAAATTGATTTGGGAAAACATTTTGTAATCTACTTAGCCTGAGTCCTGACAATCTTCAGTATTGATCTCGCGGGCGCACACTTGAACTTCAGAGTCGCGCGCTCGCCACGGCAGGTGCCCCCAGGGCCTCCGCTCCCCCCCTCACGCCCAAAGTGGCGGCCATCAATAATTGTGTTGCCGCGTTTGGCAGTAATTGGATAGTAAATGAGCAGCGTCAGCTCAAGGGAGAACGAGAGGTCACAAGTCCACAAGCGAGGAGGGTCGTCTTGAGTTTTGGCCCCAAGGGACCATGGAATTGGGATTGCTCATCGTGCGGTTGGTTTTCATTGTCTTTCTGCCTCTTTTCAATGTGTACAAGCTCTTGGCTTAATTAGCAGTGGCTCTCCCTGCCAAGGGTCCGCAGTAATTACCAGCTCCAAGCCTTCCAGTTCTCAGCGTGGCGCAACTCAGCCTGTCCGACACTCTTGTCCATGATAACCATCCCACACCTCCCTGCCGCCCCCGCCATGTTTATGGCTGACATCTAATCACTGCTTCCTACCACACACGGCGAGTTGTCCGCTAATTGTTTAACTGGGATACGCCGGCTATCGCCCAGGTTCCTCCTGAAAATCCATTTCTCTACACCTCATTGTGGAAAACGCGGTGTTTCTCAACCCTGGTCCTCGGGGCACGCTATCCAGCCTGCTTTCCATCTCTCCCGATTCCAACGCAGGTGAGGATCGTTATCAAGCTGCTCCAGAGCTTGCTGGTGAGCTGTTATTGGAATCACCTGCATTGGGACTGGGGAGACATGGAAAATTGAAGATTTGTCCAATCCATTCCTTTGAATTGTTATTAAAAGAAAGTTCAACTTTACGACGCCCATTCCTCGTATGTAGCACCTTCGTTTTTGTTAATTTCCCACAGTAATCACGCTATTTAAAAGTTGTGTTGTTACCTCCAGCTACAGACATCCATCGAGCAGGTCGGCTCGCCATCAGGCACGTCACGTTTCGGTCATGTCTGGGTCATGCCAGAGTTAAGTTTGAGTTCATGACCTGTTAAGTTTGGGCTCATGACCGTTTGGTCAAGTGTCTGTTTGGAATTGATGTAACAGCATCTAGTTTCAACTGGTTTTAAGTTATGTGACAGCTATGTGATGTCAGGAGCTTTGTGATGTCCATCTTTAATCCTTTACTTAGTCACAACCAATCAGATCAATTCACTGTCTGTAGTAGATGTCTGAGAAGTGTGTGTGTGTGTGTGTTTGTCGGATTATTGCTTCTGTTACCACTGTTTCTAGTGAAAGTACTAGCGACATGTTCGCTTCAGAGGGGCATCACGGCGCATCCGGAAACTTAACAAAATAAAAGTGTTCAACGTTGTGAAAAGGAGTCACTATAACACAATTTATAGTTTTAGTCATAAATTATACTGCATATATTTGTGGGAACTGGCGTCAACTTGTATTTTACAATTTCAAAATGTGCAGTAGATCGCAAGTTACTTCTTATTTAAAATTAGGTAGTTCTTAATATGAAAAGTACACAGCGATCGCTTCTGGTTCGTATGCAGTAAATACACATTATTTCACAATGCACACCGTATTACACTTAACAAAATAAAAACATTCAGCATTCCACATAGGAATACACTAACACAATTTCGTAGTAATAAATTAAATAACAATGCATATATTTCTGAGGACTAGGTTGTATTTTACAGTTTTAAAAATGTGCATAATTTCACAAGTTACTTCATGTTAAAAATTAGTCAGCTCTTCATATGAAAAGAAAAATGCACTGAGCTGTCACCATTGTCTTACAAATGCAATTATGCCATGTTGTAGTGAAAGAAAAATGATCAACACAAATCAGTCACACTTGTTTTTTTTGTTTTTGTTTTTTGTTTTTAACGTGCAATACATATTTTAAATTGTATTTGTTTTATTCAATTGTGATGAAATTACTGTATCAATGACTAAATAATAAACCATATTTAAATTAGGAAAAAAATGTACATTGTATTGAAAATTTTGATAGAGAATTGAAGTATAAAACATGCGATTAATGTGCGATTAATCGTCAGTTAATTATTGAAGCCATGCGATTAATTACGATTAATATATATATATATATATATATTTATTTATTTATTTATTTATTTTTTCTTAGTTATTTCGTGTTATAATGCAAGTCGATACTCTTAACATGTTGGATGGCGATTTGGTGCAAATTTAAGGTTGCATCTGATTAGTCAAAGTCAAATAAAATCAAAACATTTCAAACGAAACTTATTGTGTGTCTATTGTGCAAACATTTAAAGATTGTCATCAATGCATCCTTGTGGATTACAAAGCAACAGACACACCTTCCAATTGGATATCATGTCCTCTCTTCTGCAGCGTGTTTGTGCCACTGCCATCATCATGGAGTAAATGCTCATTAATTTCCCCCCTGCGTAGCAAAATCATTTCTCGGCGAAGCAATTCAGCCCGCTGTTCCTTTCAATTCGACGCTCACGTCAATCAAGCCCCGGTGCGGCATCTCGCCGAATGGAGGTGTTATATTCCCGCAATTATCATGTCATATACTCGAAAATGTAAATGAACGTGCGTGTAAAATTAAATTTATGGGTTGTCAGTGAAGAATGCGAACCAGGAGAGCAATTACTTATCCGCTTTCATCTGGTCGCCTCTGATACGTCAAGCAGAAAAGCATGCAGTTAAATGCGGGAATTTAGCATTGTGCTGCACTTCACTTCCTCTCCTCCTTGTTTGATTTTTGGGCAAACAAAAAACAAAAAAAAACGAATGTAAGCAACTTCCACTAGTTTTTAGTTTGTATTGTCATTCTGCTTCACTCGTTAAAATGCTTTTTTTTTTTTTAAATAAATTCACTGCATTATTCATTGTATAGGTATTTGACCATGAATGCCTTTATTTCCCCACTTAGACAACATAGAAGCACTTTGAAGTATAGTGTGGAATTTAAAAGCAAATTCATTTTATATATGCATGCGCATACATTTCTGTTAAATCCGAAGGCTCGTCTGCTTTTGTGCTGCAAAAACATCTCTGAGCCAGCAACCAATTAATAGTCTTAATGAGTGCATCTTTAATGTTGTTTCTGCGCCATTGTCACGGCGGCCTGACACAGAACCAGTCGTGACTGCGGGGTAATTACTTACTTACCTTGCCAATGTACCTTTAAGGGTTAATAACGTTGAAGGTGTAAGCAGGGCATTTGCATAATTACACGCGGGCTGTTTAATTTGCAACTTTTTGACGGCTTTTGTTCAGCCTCCCGCTTGTTGTGCACGCATTTCGCGTGACGTCCGGAGGAGAGGAGCGACATCGCAGCGCCAACAACCACCTCCTCCTTCACGTCCTCTTGCACCTTCGGCCGACTCCCTCCTCGCTAAGACCCTAATGAACAATGGAGGCAGGATTTGTTTGAATATGAATATGAATGTGCAGCAGGGGCCGGCTGCGAGTTGACCTTCAGCTGTGATTTTCAGTTCATCAGGATTAGTCAAGGCGGGCGATCAGGAGCCACTAATGCATAATGACTTCTAAAATGAAAAATGTGTAGTGACCATGCAAATGTCTCAGCTAATCAAAGAGGGGGGAGAACCTGGGCCGGGAAGGGGAGAGGAGCTAAACAAGGACGTGTCAAGGCCTGACAGCCGGCAAGGAAGGCAGTGAGAAAGGAGGGAGGAGAGACGCGTGGAAAGTAATCAAGGCGCCTTGATTAGCGGCGATGAGGACGGGGATGTCTTATTGGCCCCTTGACACAACGCGCGGGACGGCTACCGTCATGGCCGCCCGGACGACAAATTAGTGTCCGCCTGGGCGTGACTACATGTTGATATTATGTTTGGTGGGGAAAATCCAAAGCTATGTTCGTTTGTAAGAATCGTATTCAAGTGGAGTTCATTTTGTGCAGTTTGTTGAAGTCAAGTACAGTAAACAAGTAAATTTCTGAGCAATTGAGCTGTGAGTCACCAGCGTACTGTTTTAATCCACTTCCTGGCTGTTTCACATTAGCTTCACTGATAGGAAAAGCTGAAGTAGGGGAGTTCAAGGGACCTGCTAATTAAGGTCTATGTCTATTTAAATGGCTTACTTTTCCCAACGGGAATGGGGAGGATGGAAAAATAAGACGAGCAACACAAAGGCACGGCACCCACCTGTCCTTCAGCATCTCCTCTAGCCAACATAGCAAAAAGCAGAGTGTTAAAATTTCAGGGTTACATTTTTGTTTTAACTCCTGAGGTGTCAATTTTACATTTTCAGAGTTAAATGGTGCTAAAGCTTTGTGATAAATGTGACTGTGCAGGTGTCATATTAACTGCATATTTAGCTGTGTACCACCTCCAGTCCATCAGTATTCCCTGACCAGTTCTGGAAAAGGTCTCTTCCTCAACCCCCCTTTCCGTTCCTCTGCTACGTCGCAGGTTCCAGTCTCAGTGGCCATGATGAGTCCCCAGGTGATCACGCCACAACAAATGCAGCAGATCCTCCAGCAGCAGGTGCTTTCCCCGCAGCAGCTACAAGCGCTCCTCCAGCAGCAGCAGGCGGTCATGCTGCAGCAGGTAAACGGTCAACACCCAGTTCAAGACCAAATCTGCCGTATAGCATTTAGTTTTTTAATTGCTTTACCCTTCAAACATACTTTAAACACATTTCAACTTATTAAAACACATTGAAATATGTTTAAAAAAAAAAAGTATTCCTGAGCATCTCTCACACTGTCACACTCACTGTCAAAAAAGGGGAGACAATCATGTGACATCACTTTGAGAATCAGAATGATCTTTATTGGCCAAATGTGTAAAAAAAAAAAAAAAAAAGAAAGAAAGAAAGAAAACACACAAGTTGATAACAAAAGTTGTTTGTCACACTTCGTCTACTGTAAACATTGTATAATTCAGTGCCAAAAACGTTCAACCGAACTGTATCATTTCGTCTCATGAAAGTCCAGTGTGTCAGTGTTTAGTGTGTCAGGGTTACCTGTTTGACATCTATTAAACACAACACAAAAAGGAGAGAAGACAGTTCAGGGCTCGCGAGGAGAGAGGAGAGGAACTGACTGATACAATTCACTCCTGCACTCTCTGAAGATTCCTCTCCTCACCCTCTCTATTTATTTGGTTTTCCACGCCCGTAGTTACATGGGTGTTCCAACTAGGGGTGTGAATTGCCTAGTACCTGACGATTCGATTCGTATCACGATTCACAGGTCACGATTCGATTCGATACCGATTAATCCCGATACGAATTTATAAGTCGATTGTTGCGATTTTTTTTCATTCAAATTTAGAAAATACTAATCAGTAAGCTTGTAGAGTGTAAGATTTATATGAAAATGTATTATTTATTTATCTGAAATTTCAGTCTTATAGAGGTTGTAATCTGTTTCATGTTTGAACAGCATTAAAATAAAATATTAAGGCTTAATGTTCCGTTCATATAACATTCTTCCATGCTCAAGGTGTGAATCCTAACCCGAAGTCAGACGTTTTGTTGAATATTTTTCCATTAAAAATGGAAGTTTAAAAATCGATTCACACACACAAAAAAAAAGAAAAAAAAAGGCAATGATGATAAGACGTTGAATCGGTAAGACTACCGAATGAACAATTCTGAGCTCTTAAAAAGAAAAAAAAAAAAACGATTTTTTTTTTATATTGAATCGATTCGAGAATCGCGCGATGTAGTATCGCGATATATCGCCGAATCGATTTTTTTTTAACACCCCTAGTTCCAACCCTAAAAATGCAAATGCAAGGCATAGCTGGAACACAGTGTAGTTGTTTGTCTATGTGTTGTGCATGTGAGTGGAAGATTGCTGAGTACATGTGTGGTCAAGTTTGCAATCATTTCTTAACAGAAAACAGGCGACCTCAGCAGACTGGCTCGCACCATTCTGCTGCGTTAAGAGGTTGTGGTTCTTCAGCTTTTGAGTCATCTTCAAAATAACCAGGTTATGTGTATGTGAGTGGGAACAGAGCAAAGCAGTCCTCATTGCAAGCAGAAGCAGTTCTTCATTGCAACAATGTATGATAACTTATTTACAATTATTCCTACATAGTGCTTGCATGTAATGTTAAACGACACAGCAAGCTAACGGAAGTTGCCATAAGAGTTACAGTAATTATGAGCCTTTAAACATCACATACTTCAACACTTTGCGCAACAACATACAAATAAAGCATGAAACAAACACCAATTAAACAAAATGTAACTTTACCTTATCTCCATGCATGAAAACCGACACCTGTGCATGCTAGCCACCGGTCGCTCCTCCGTACGTCCTTGACACGCTTTTACCGAGAGGAATCTGAAATTGCCTCGCTTGCTCCACGTCGCCTCTAATTAAGCATCTCCCACGTGTCGCCGGTTCAATTCCCCCATCTGGGACTGCGGGCTACCACTCGGTGCTGAGTGATACTGTAGGTGACGGATGATGTAACATTTAGGAACGCGGCAGTGTCAGAGTTGAAGTGCATTTCTCATTTGTGGATTTGATTAAGGCAAGGAGAATTGTTTAATTAAGATTGTCACTTATCACGATTGTTCCTCTTTATTCCGGGACGTCACGTTGTGTGCGGTAGACTTTGTGACCGCGTCTGTCATGGCAACTTAAAGGCACTTAAATGTTCAATTATTAATAAGGAGAATTTGATTTTGGTAATATATGAAATACGCGAGTGGCGTTGTATTACGTCGAAGCATCATTTGTTCATAATGAACGGGAAACACTCCGTTGCAAACTAGACTGAGAGCAATGTTCTGTTGTTGGTTTATGTTGATGAATTGAATGGAGCAAGAGTTTGCAATCAGTCGTAGCCTCCCATCTTTTTATTTTATTTTATTTTTATTAGTGACTATTTAATCATGTAGATGCATCTATATGGCAGAGAACTGCGCCATCCATTTCAATGGTGAGTACTATTAAATAGAAAGATCACAAAGTGATAACAATTGGCATTTAAAAATATTCTTCGGCTACATTTAAATGCATTAGCAAGATGCTAAATATATACCTAAGCTACAGGTCATTCTCTATTGCAGGTCCCCTTAGCAATTCAAAACTGAATGAGTCCCTTACATGAAAGGCAGAAAGGGAGTAGTGTGTCGTGTTAAATCAACACTGACCAGTGTTGACTAGTGTTAAATGTCAACTACCATCAGAGTTGATTTAACCCCATCTTTGTGTAAAAAAAACATTTTAACAGTGATTTTTCTTTAACTATATTCAATGTTGTCCAATATAGACACTTTAAGCTAAAAATCAACACTGACCAGCGTTAACTTTCAGCTAGCATCGGAGTTGTTTTAACTCCATTTCAGTCTCATCTCATCTCAAATAACACTTTTAAGTGTTGTTTTAACTATGTTCAGTACGGACCAATATCAACACTTTAAGTGTTAAATGAAACTTTTTAGGTGTTTACACTGCCCATTTTGCTGTAATGTTGAGAGGCTGAAATTGGAAGATTTGCACAATTTTAAATGAAAGTGAAAATTACTTGATTATTAAAATAGTTAATTTGATCCTCGATTAATTGTTGATTAATTCATTTTTCAGCTCTAGTGTCATGACTAGGCTCATGCAAGGGTTATATTTACTGTCATGACTAGGCTCATGCAAGGGTTATATTTACTGTCATGACTAGGATCATGCAACTGTTATGCTTACTGTCATGCAAGGGTTATGTTTGGGTCATGACCGTGAGGTCAAGTGTCTGCTTTGAACTGATGTAACCAGCATCTTGTTTCAACTGGTAAGAAACCTATGTGATGTCAGAAGCTATGTGATGTCAGGAATCTTTAATCTCTTTGTCTGGTGACAGCCAATCAAATAATTCCATGTCAGTCCTGTTACCCACATTTCTAGCCACAACGAATCAGATTGATTGACGGTCTATATAAGCCTGTCTGAGAAGGGTGTGTTTTTGTCAGATTATTACCTCTGTTTCACTGTGCACCTCCACAGCCCAAGTTAGCTTAGCGTCTCGTGATTCTTGATACATTCTCGTTGTTTCTCATCAAGTCAAGTTTGTTCCACGCATCTCAATGATATGCAAATAAAGAGTTAAAATCTTATTTGTGTCTGCGTTTTTGGGATCCAATTCCAGAACTTAACATCTAGAGTAAAAACAGCTCAGCAAATTGCTTGTTAAAAAATACAAGTAATGTTTTGTTTTTATTATTTTTCAGTATATAGATTGTGCTGTTTTAGTTGGGTCCATAAGGGGAAAAGGCAGATGCAAATTCCAAAAGCTGTCACAAAACATTACTGATAATGTGTAGCACTTTTTTGCATAATCAATGCATAACTTGTGGCTGTATATTTAGAGGAAAAGCTGCATTTCATGAGCGAGCTTGTAAATGAATTCAAATCCTTCCTGTACAATGCAATAAAGAGCGTCGAGTTGTTTGGGTTATATGAAAGCAAATTTGGAGACGCGCACGTGGATGAATTAATGTGCATGTTTGTTTGTGTGCAGCAACACCTGCAGGAGTTTTATAAGAAACAGCAGGAGCAGCTTCATCTCCAGCTTCTCCAGCAACAACATCCTGGCAAACAAGCTAAAGAGGTACGTTTTTTTTTCTTCTTTTTGTTTTCTATTAGACGTGCCGCACCAATCATCAATCCAAGCTACTTAATGCAGAGGATGCTGTGACTTGCTCAGTTAATGAAGTGTTTCGAGCAACAACAACAATTTCTCAAAAAGAGACCGAAAGGGAAAAAAGGCGACTGGGTGCGACTCATTAGTGAATTGTTTCGACACATACACACACATGAAGACACAAATCAGCGCTCTGCTATCCCAAAGTTGCACTGTGTGCCACTCATAAATCACATTGACAGGCAGACGGTCAACACAAACAGATAGCACTGTCTCATCAGCTGGCTATCATAGAAGAAAGACGGCGCGAGCTTGACAGCCTCAATGGCCGGCCAGTCAGGCCTCGTCCAAATACAGTCAAATTGATCGGAAAACACGCGTGGCGTCGCTCTTCCTTTGTCTCCTCCTGCAGCCCATTACGACGCCCCGACAGGAAGCGGCGCGCGACCTCCCTGCGGCTTTGTTTCTGTTTGGATTTGTAAATGGTTTTATTTTTGCTGCCGTCGAATATGGAATAGAAATTGCTCCCTTATTTCTCCAGAGGAGGTGGGATGGGATGGTCGGGAGACGGCAGAAACTCTGCATCACTCCATTAAGTAGCAGGTTGTGTTCCAGTGAGCACATCACTGAAGTTCTATGATGCAAACATACTGATTTGATCCAAGTGGTTTGATTCGGTTGCTTTTGCAGTCTGCTTTGGCATAGGGTCATTGTGCATCTGCACTGTGCGCCGTCCAATGAGCGCTGATCTTGAGCACAAAATATGGCCCGGAACGCTTTTGAATTGATCCTGCTGCATTTGTCAGCAGTCCATATGATCAGTAAATAAAGTACAAGGCACATATTTCCACTGGGCTATGAAACAGCTATATAACCCATTACTCTTGGTCACGACAATCAATTTCAAATCCATTGTGTTTTTTGTTTTTTCAGCAAAAAAAAAAAATCTCTGTCCCAATATTTATGGACCCTAGTGTATTATGTTGAACTTTCCACTGAAATATGAAATATATTAAAACTGAAGGTCACTCTCACGCTCTTTCCGCACACCACACTCTAAAAACATTTGGGTCAAAAAATAACCCAAATTGGGTCGGTCACCAACTCAACTTGTTTGGGTATTCAGTTAACCCAAAAAGTTGGGTTAAATTAATAACTCAAAATTGAGTTGCTTTGTGATGGGTTATTAATTCATTTTTGTCCAACAGTTTGAGTTATTGCACCCAGAAAGTTGAATTGGTTCATTCTAGACTCAGTTAAATATGTCAAACGAATAAACCCCAATACAACCCAAAACATTAGGTTGCTATGTGGATTATTAATTTAATTTGTTTAATAATGCACAAAGTTAGGTTGGTCCATTTTTTGGGGTTATTTTTTACCCAATTTATTGTAGAGTAAGATGATGGCATCATATAAAAAAATATATACAAGCAAAAATGTCACATAGCGTATACATTATATTCTGAAAAAGCAGAATCATACACCAAAAGACAATAATAATAATAATAATTATAACAATACATGTGGATGTTTTTTCTTAGTTTATTCAAGCTACACACCAAAATGCATTATTATTACTGCTGTCCTTCAGAGTTTGCACTTTTGGACTTTGACTTAAATCAGTGGTTCTTAACCTGGGTTCGTTCGACCCCAGGAGGTCGGCAGAGGTCAAGGCACATACCCGACTCGTGATTTTTGAATTTACGCCCTGCTTGGCCATCATTGACTGCAGGGAATTTGGTGCCCTCAGTATGTCATATGTCATGTGATTTCTTTATTATTGTAATGCCGTCATACTAACTATGTTGAGCAAAAAAAGAAAGTGAATGGACGACTATGTGCGATAGGCATTCACATGTATAACCGAAGGTATGGTGTCACACAGGGTTCAATTCTGGGACCTCTGCTGTTTTCATTGTGTCTCCTCTCACAGCTAAAGCTCGTCCAAGTCGCTCTCCTTGCCGCACTTTCCCAAGTCATTAATTCGTCTGTAATTTTCCCGCTCTCTCCTTCACTATAGCAACAGCAGCAGCAGCAGCAGCAGCAGCAGCTGGCCGCCCAGCAGCTCGTCTTCCAGCAGCAGCTCCTGCAGATGCAGCAGCTCCAGCAGCAGCAGCACCTGCTCAACATGCAGCGGCAGGGCCTGCTCTCGCTGCCCGGGCCCGCCCCCGGCCAGGCCGCCCTGCCCGGACAGACTCTGCCCCCGCCAGGTAAGAGGATGGAGAGCGTGCGACGCGCACGCTTCCTGTGTTTTGTCGGCAGGTTTAAGGTGCAAATGTTTGTCAAATGCTTCTCTCCCCCCCGTCTGGCTGTGTCTGGCTCATCGGTATGCACCTGTGGTCACACCGTGTTATCTCGTTGTACGTTTGTGTGTTTGCATTGCCCTCATTGGTATGCTCGTCCGCCGGCCGCCTTGTCCCTAACTTGCCACATGATCGCCTTGACACCTTCCATACCTCATTTCGTGTCCGTATTTGCTGTTCGTCTGTTCCCCAACACTCCATCAGCTTCCCTGCTGCCTCTTCTTCTTCTTGTTTACCTCCTTTGCTGACAAGCAAAGGCTCCATTTTCTTCCCCTGATCAAAATAAACATCTTTGTTTGTTGTTTCACAAATGCCAGAAATGTGTATATTATATATCCATCCATCCATCCCATCCATCCATTTTCTTGACCGCTTATTCCTCACAAGGGTTATATTATATATATATATATATATATATATTTTCAGAAAACCGATTGAATATTAGTAGAAACATTACATTACATAAAAAAAACATTTAAAAACTATTTGGTAGTAATTGTGAAAGAAAAATAAGTATTGGTTATTTGATTTAATGCAAATAATAAAATAACATTTTATTTTGTACATTTTTAAATTTTAGTATTTATATGTCCTGTAGTATTGAGTTGCATTAATTTTACAATTTTTATTCCTCAAATTAATTTGTTAAAACTTATTTAATAATTTCTTTTAGTTGTCATTTTATCTCATCAACTAATTGGTTGATATTAATTAAAAAAAATAATTATATTACTTAAAAGAGCATTTAACATTTAGTTTATTTTATTAAATATTTGGTAATAGTTATGATTAACAATAAATAACAATTTAATTAATGAAAATATGTATTATGTACTTATTTTGCACATGTATTAATTTTGATTTTAATCATTTATGTATTTAAATTAATTTTACTAAATAATTAGACATATATATATATATATATATATATATATATATATAATTTAAGCAAAAATTTAAGTATTTTGTTAATTAATGGTAAATTAATGAAAACTATATTAGTTATGAATATACTATTTTTACAAATAATAAAATAAAGCTATTTTGGTTTACATACACATTTTAACTCTTTATTTTATTTAATATTTTGACCTTATCAACAAAAGAAAAAACACTCCCACTATAATAGGAAATCAGGGTTGCCATTTTGGGTAATTTCTTTTGATGTCTTCCACTCCAGCCGGCCTGAGCCCCGCAGAGCTCCAGCAGCTGTGGAAGGACGTGACCGGAGGCGGCGGGGCCGGAGGTGGTGGTGGCGGCGGCGGCGGCGGCGGAGGCGGGCACACCATGGAGGACAACGGCATCAAACACGGCGTCAGCATCAACAACAACACGGGCGCGGGCGTCACCGGCGGCCTGGACCTCTCCACCAACAACCACAACAGCAACAGCAGCGGCAGCAACTCTTCGTCAACTACCTCCTCCTCCAACCTCCCCAAAGCGTCACCGCCCATCTCGCACCATTCCATCGCCAACGGACAGTCCCCTATCCTCAACCACAGACGAGAGCGCGAGCGGGAACGGGAGCGAGAGGGGTAAATAGCTAAATGCTTTGCAAGGAAAAAAAAAAGGGAACACAAGATGAAACAAATAACAACATAAGCTTGTTTCCTTCACAACTGTGCACTCCCACGTTATTTGCTCCTCTTCAAAGAGGCGGCGTTGTTAACTACAGGGAAAACAAGATGTTTTGTTTATTTGTTTAATAGTTGATCACTTTCCTCGTCGTGTGCACAAAACAAGAGGTTTGTCGTCCCAGAGGAGCGCGTGTGCCGTTGAACGCGCTTAGCTTGCACGCGGATATCAAAAGCCAGCAAAGGGAGACATGCAGGCAGGAGCACACACAACAACAAACCTCTCTGGCAGACAAGACGAGATAACATTAAGTATTTAGTGCTTTCTGCCGCTTTTGAAAATTACCTTCCTTGCTTGCTTGTCATGTAAACAGAATACATGATGCCTTGAGTGGCGTTTCCAGGATGTTTATCCTTGTGATGGCGTGTTTTATGAATGCACCCCTGCACCAAGACACTGACTGTTCACATATCGGCCCATGCATTATTCAAAGGCTTTACTTGGGCGATATTATAATAAGGCCTTATGGTGGCGCCGCTTGGAGGTGGAAGTGCTGTGTAATTGGTTTACAGTAGATGCTATCGCCGCGGTGCCACTAGTAGGCGGGAAAAAGGATATCTGGAGGAAGCGTGAGGAAAAAAGACTTTATCTGCCCGTGTCCCGAGGGCCGCCTGCCCGCCTGCGTGCGTGCGCCGTCTGGTAATGATCGAACGAGGAGTATTGTCAGGAGTGCTGCTTACCAACACGCCGCCGATCGATGCGGGGTAAGCCCCTCGGAAAAAGCCGGCGCCTGGCGAGCACGTGCGCGCGTGCACGCGGCCGAAATGTGAAACTGTCAAACTGTTTAATGGGATGTGCTTTCTTTACTTATTTTGGTGCTATTTGGAGAAAGACAACACAAGTTACACACAGGATATCGCTACAATTTTCTTTGTAGCCGTAGAAACACGCATCACATCATGGTCAAGTCTGAGTAAAAGTCGACCTCTACCAAGGCCAACTGTTTACTTCTTAAATGAATTTGGGGAGCACCATATTTGACCATGTTTGAATTAGTTAGCAGCGCAGCTATGACTGGACAGTGTCTCATTTTTAAAGGGTGGTCAAAACATTATTATAACTTGAATAGAGTAGTCAAAACTAGGAAATCGTCCTCTCCAGTGTTTATCAACTTCAGAATCTACTATGTTCTTGTCGACCTGTTTTTCGTAATTCTCTAACCTCTACCTGTTCATTTTGTCACACAGTTCACAACATGAAGAAAATGGCGGCTCCCATCCCTTGTATGGCCACGGCGTATGCAAGTGGCCCGGCTGCGAGAGCATCTGCGAGGACTTCGGACAGTTTTTGAAGTAAGATAACAATATGTGTCTTCACAAGCTAACATTTCTATTTAAAGTGAGTTGATGCAGCACATATGGTGCTACAATCTAACTGCTCACCGTTATATATTCTTTATCCTCTACAAAGAATGACAAATGGGGAGCTATCACAGCCACTTCGTCTCACTGTTAGTTACACAAATTTTTCTTCCTGTAGACCTCAGTGCTGCCTGGCAAATTGTGGCACAAATTGGTACTTCACTGACAGCGTACACATCGAAATTGCAAGGCTGTCATGAACAAATCTTTTTGGAATTGATCATCACTCCATTAATTACTCCGATAATCAATGGCTTTTGGAAGCAAGGAAGTCCTACGTTATCCATCAGCAACAAATGCCCGTGAGGAAACGCGAAAGTGGCCAAACACTGTTTCCGGGTGACACTAATATGGTATTTAAATGTATTTATTGTATTTCTGAGATGCACTTCACTACTGTAAAAATCCATAAACAAATAAGATTGCATAAAAATCTGCACAAAAGCAGTCGCGTAAATGCTGAAGTGCGATATAGCAGAGTTTCACCGTCGCCCCTTTGACCTTGCCGACAGCTCGTTGACAGGGTTCAGGTCGAGCAGCCAGTCGTGATCCATAACAAATCTCCTACGCGGCGTGGAAGCGCCTGATAGGCTTGTGGAGGAAGTCGTCAAAAGGCTAATGGCAACTCGCACGGCCGCACACTCGCCTCCACAACAAAGGGCCGCCATTCAGTTGTTGTCACGGTGCGCGGCAGCGGAGCGAATGAACTCTTCATGCTCCATCAACAATTTAGTTAATTAGCTCATTTGTAATTGGCCGGCTTTGTTGCCGGGATGTCAGTGAGGGGACATCAAAGGAGGGAAGGTGTTTGCGGGCCCGACGATTACAGGTTATCACGCCGCCACTCACCCGCTCTCTCTCTCTCACTCGGAGAAGAAAAGCCGGGGAAGGCTTTCATTTGAATATTCTAATTAGATTTGTAATTAACTGTGAAATAACGATCTGGTGTGTATTTTCCGACGGGCTATAAACGTCCACGTGGATTGAGTCCAGAGATTGTTATGACTTGTTTTTTTTCTTTTTTTTTTTTTTTTTTCGGTTGCAAGCCAAAAAAACTCATCCAGCTTCGGAATTAACCGTAATAAACCCGGTGTTTATTGGGCGAAACAGCCAGACAGTATATTAAGTCGCATTTTCACGCACTATCAACTCATATTGTGAACCTTAATTGACACCATTGCATGGGAATGAATCAGAGGTTGAATGTAAATGACAACAACAGACTGCAATAGTGTTTGCTTATCCCCTGCAGAATATGTATTACATATAAACAATATTGTTAACGTTATGGAAAACAAATGAAAAAACTGCAATTGAAAGTTTGAAGAATTGCAGTTTTGTTGATAAAATAAAATAAAAATGCTTTTAAAAAATAGAAACTAACTGAAATGCATTACGATACTTACTTATACTATACTTATACTATAATACTATAATTCGAGCAAAAATGTCTTTAATTTTTGTTTTCGGTGTTCATTTCGAAATGAACACTGAAATGAATGAATTTACAGTATTTCGGCATTGCTGTGTATCCATACAGAATAAGGAAAATCAAACAGTCATTTGAGAATTGGAGTTTATTAATATTTATGTATTTATATTTGGTGACCTTTTTTTTGTTTGTTTTCTTCCACTCAACAAACACACATCATATATTAAAAAAACAATTTTTAAAACGGCAAATTAAAAAAAAAAATTAAAAAGTAAAACGAAGAATTAAAAAAAGGAAAACTTATAACACATTTGCGCAAAAAAATGATTAAAAGATAGAATTTGAAAAAGCCCAAATGAAATAAAAACTAAGCAATCCAAAACTATTATAACCCTGCATATCGCTGGTGTCAGGCCGAAACCTTGTACATCCAAAATCGCCACTTTTCAGAAGACCCCCCAAAACAACACATTTGTTCAACCATTAACATTACATCATCAAAAAGAGTAACCTGTTTTTAACAGTTTAGCTTGGTCAATAATTTGTAAAAAATAACACCCACCCATGTAGTCTGACCAATAGTATAGATTTTTGAAAAAATCTGAAATTCACCAAATTGTGGCTTACGAGGTTTCGCCCTGACGCCAATGATATACAGGAACAGGCTGAAAAATACTTCTAGTAATTAAAAAACAAAACAAAACAAAAACCTATCACTAATAT
Organism: Festucalex cinctus; assembly: GCF_051991245.1. Taxonomy (NCBI): domain Eukaryota; kingdom Metazoa; phylum Chordata; class Actinopteri; order Syngnathiformes; family Syngnathidae; genus Festucalex; species Festucalex cinctus. The sequence goes on from NC_135426.1 coordinate 12,098,020, forward strand.
TGCAACTAATTAAGAAAAATAACTAACTTGAAACCTGATCTAAAAACTAATTAAAACAACCAAAAAACATGATAATAATAATAACACCCAAAATGAAATAAAACTAACTATGCGTAATGAAAAATCCCAAACCATTACGATCCTGCATATAACAGGCTATATCCATTTTCCTCACATCCATCAAATGATCCATATGTTTAAAAAACAAAACAAAACTAATACTAAAAATAATAAAATGAAACATTTAAAAATAAAAACTAACAAACCTGCTCTAACAACTCATTAAAAACTAGCTGAATAATAAAAAAATAAAAAATAAAAAAAAGCAATGTCAAAATGAAATAAAAACTAACTATAAAAAAATACAAAAGTATTCCATATAACGGACAATATAATATATATAGTAATATATGTATCCATAGGCATGATGTATGACTTGAGCCGGTTTGTGTGGTCTGGTGCAGGTAGAGGAGTTTGCCTTCCAGCTTGGAGACGAACGCACGCATGAGAAGGCAAGCTTGTGTCGGATTATCACTTTTTTTTTCCCTCCATCTTTACATCACCTCGGTACGCTTACTTAAAGATGGTCTGTATGCTCTGAGGATATAGTGGAGGTAGCTTAGCGGGTTATTTAGGAGACACTGTAAGAAAAAAAAAACGACAGGTCAGGCACTGGAATAAGCTGGCAAAGTGATGCGAGAGGGTGTTGCTGCACGGAGGCAAGGCAGGAAGTTGAAAGGTTGGCTGACAGTTTTGGTACGGATGCTTTCCACAACATCGCCTCCAACAAAACAGAACAGCGTCTCGCTTCGCTTCTCCGCCCGACGCACGCGTACACACCCCTGCGAGTCAGAGGCTGGCTCTTTCTGCCGTAACCCAGCCGGCACATGAAAACAGACGGCAACAAAGGAGGCGGGCTCGTCACTGGAACAAAGATGGCTGCTCGGCGGCGTGCCTCGGAGCGGTGATTGTCGGTGTCACGGGGAGGCCTTTCATGTTGCCGGAGATGCCAGTCGACTACACACAAGCGGCGTTTAAACAGGGTTACATAAAGCGGGTGTCAGATTCAGATGACAGTTTCCATGTCGCGAGATGGGTGCGGGTTACGGGTGTGAGGAGGAGGAGTAATCGCTCGCTGTTGGCGTTCCGCTCGGCGCCTGCGACACGTTTAGTCATCTTTTGTTGTCTTGCGCCGGGGAAACTTGTCGCCATCAGCGTTTAAAAGCTCCTCTGTTCTTTGAAGCGCGCTCACCTGGAAAAGGGAGGTGGCGAGTGTGCGCGACGAGGCTCTCTGAAGTGCAAAATAAGATAATATCCTTGAGTTTGTGTTGTGTTGACGTGTTAGCCGCGTGCCGGTTTTGCTGATGACACGCTCGCGCTTAAGTCATCCACTCGGCGGCCTTATTAGTGCCACTGACGTTGAAATGGCAAGCTCGGCCCCCGCTAACCTGGCGTCTGTAACTCGCTGCTAATTAAACCCACAAGGCCGCAGCCAAGTGTCTCATAGAGTCGGCAGCGAGGCTGCCCACCCGCCTTCCCCCGCAGCCCCTTGATACTTGAGCTTCCCCTCTAGCCTTCCACATGTCTGCCGCACTGTGACAAGACCTTTAAAACGGAGGGCATTCCTTATGCATCACCACCACAGGGAGAGTGTCTGTGTGCCGTATGTGCGCATGCATGCATGTGTACATATGCTGCACGCGTGTTTTGCTCAGCATCTGTGTACAGGGTGGAGCTTGGGTGTTGAAACTCGCAGCCCATGACAATTAGCCCAACTCCGTCGTAGTGTAGATTTATTACTGGGCCCTGAGTGGACGCTGATGGCCCCCCCCCCATACATATTCATATTGTATACACATCTGTTGGGGGAAGCCTTTAAGATGTGTTGGTGATGAAAAACCTGCAGGATGCAATAAACAAACAAGGCAGGAAACATATTTGCTAAATCCCCGTGTTGTCTTTGCTTTCTTAGACGCAGAACAATTAATTTCAAATCGCTACTGCCACCTCTGGCCACAAAATTAAACTGCATTTTCCCTTCTTCACGCCCATACAGACAGAGGACGGGAAATTCGAACCTGAATCCAATCTGAAAATTATTGGCCATTATGAACATCTAAGGTGTTAATCCGCTAATTAAAAAAAAGTTTCAGTCATAGATAGTCAAATAAAAAGGATATTGAAATATATTTTTGGGGCAAATTGTTACAAAGTGTAGCTATAAAATAGCTTTGCTCTATGTTCGTTTGTCTGAACACGGTATTCTGATTCATACTGTATTTGTGGAATAAGAATTAAGCAGAACTTCTGGGTTGGGTCATATGACGATTGCAAGCCGAGCCCGTGGACACTTTGACGTCAAATTCAGCCAACAGCAGGTGGCAGTACAGAACAAAATGGTGGCCCACTTATATGGATAAAAATAGATTATTCTGCTTGATTCTTATTCCACAAACACAATATTTACCAAATTTCTGGGTTTAGACTAGTGGGGCGCATATAATAGAATTATAGTATTGCCAGGAAATGTTTTGACTTAACTTTGGAGGCTTTAAAATCTCCAAAAACAACTCCGCTGCATGCACAAAAATATGCAATACTGTACTCACAGTTCTAGTTGCTATTTGCAGATGTCTTTATTTATATATTGGGAGTAACCCCCCTTTTTTTTTCTGAAAACATTTGTTCTTTGAGTTTAAAGGTGAAGACAACCAAAAATTCTTTATAATATTTGAGTTTTCACTTGTATAGCACTTTAGCACTGTTTACTCATTTTACCTACTGATGACGCAGCATCAGGAGCAACTCGGGTTTCAGTATCTTGCTCAAGGACACTAAAGCAACCAAAATAATGCCGTTTTTTTTCTTTTCTTTTGCAATTGCAGCTTTTGTGATTAGAAAGGTGCAGTTTTCTAAATGTCAATTTGAATTCAATTCATTGTTCGCCCCTAATATATATCTATATATTTCCAATGCATTTATAATGGGCTTCAATTATACTACGATTTTCACCATTCGTGGGTCACTATCCCCCTCAAATAGCGGGGGTCCACTGTACTTAGGAATGTGAGGCCCCAGCTCAGTAAATAAGTTGTATTTTTTTAATGATTTTTCCTTGTCTCTCCGCCTGCGCCACTCCCTGCCATTATTCTCCCCATCTTGCGGAATTATTAATGCACAGTAGGACATGCTGCCATTTGAATATTTCATAAATGTAGTAATCTTCCCTGTAATCGCCTCACTAACTGGCCACTAGCAGAAGGTGTGTTTTGAATCATTGGCAAACATGCGCACGGGCTGAATTCAGAAAAAAAACAAAAGTTAATGGAGGCCCCTCCCCGTCCGCATCCTTTTCTTTTTTGTAATGAGGTATCTTTGGGGACGGCGAGCAGTGTGCGCTGTGCTTTTGAAGCAGCTGTAATTCATGACACGCGCCATACATCAAGTGCATAAGATAGCATTATGGGCAGTGAAATGAAAAGGGTATTTGCAACATTAGTTCCCTCATCCTGCGAGGGACGTGATTAAATGATTAATGAAATGCCCCCTCTTCTGCATGCACATCCTGAAACAGCAATTAGGCGCTGGGCTGCAGAAACACGCCGCTTCTTCCCTCCCCTCACTCCCTCATCTCCCATATGCTTCCTTATTCTTGGTTGCTAATGAAACATTTCTGAACAGGATGGATGGCTGTGGACTGTTTTGCGCCTACAAGTTCATGACGAACTGAGTTTGTGCTGTAAATGATCATTGAACGCTCTGAAAGTGAACCTATTATTACGGCAGATAAAGCGGCAGCTTTGGCATTTGCATTTCCCTCCTCAAAACTCGCTTGTGCCAGCAGTGATCATTCACAACTCTACAACGCTGCGGGGTCCATATAGTTTTTGTGGAAATGACAGCAATTCTATCTGATGTATTTCAAACTTTTGGCTGGTTCATCTAAACGGAAAATTTCATGAAATGCTTGCTTGCTGCCGTTGCGACACACAGTTTGATGAGAAAACAGCGTTGTTTTTGAAGGCCTACAAATGCACAAAAACTGATTTTTCTCTTCAGAAAATGTAAAAATGTGTTTTTTCATTGCTAGCAGTAAATAGACGATGCTCGTCAATCTGGTGACCGGTGGTTGTGTCATTACTTGAGCTAATGCTATCTTCGTTCACAGTTCAACAGTGCTAAACAAGCAATGCACTCACCATTATCCAATCTTTTTAGCTCAGTCCCAGCAGCTATTGGAAGCTGGCTGTGCGGTTTACCTCGTGCCCTTCCCGCATTGCAACATTGCAAATGTGCCGCCAGAAAAGCTCAGCTTGCGTTGGGTCTGACCGGCGAAGAAGTAGTAGCCTAGTAGGACTACATTTCCCATGACTCTTAAACATGCAAGTGGGAAGTGCAGTAGTTCTAGTTCCTGTATAAAAACAGCAGAGGCCCTAGAATTGAACCCTGTGCAACCCCAGATTGATCTAATCTAGGTTAAGAACCATAAATCTAATGAAATTAGGACACACATACGCCTGGCAAAAAAGAAATAAGTAATTCATAATTTATTAGAGGTTTATTGTGCCATTTTAAAAGAATTCAAATTCCAATGTGCCAGTACCCCAAAGTTGCTCGGGCTGCAAGGGACCGTCGTACCCTCGCATCTCGTTTTGTTGTTTTCCTCTATATTAAGGGGTCTGTCTCGATGACGCTTTTGTGTTCTACAGACAAAATCCAGTCGAGACAAAAACCCTCATTGACTGTTGGAGCTGTCTGGCAGTCTCTTTCTTCTAATGAGGCGAACACAGCAGATCGCTTTAATGCCGCTTGGAGGAGATGCTTTTGTGCGTCAAAATGTTGCCGCTGTTAAATGGTGTGTATTGTTTTGCGTAAACGAGGAGACAAAAGCGACCCGCGCTGAGCCAGCTCCTTTCCCGCCGGTTAGCCATCTCAACTGGTGCGGGCCTATTGTCATGTTAAACATGGCGCCACACGCCGTCATGTTGCTTCTAATTACCTCGTTTCAGTGAGGGACAATGGCGCCCTAACGGGATCCTATAGATAATTCCCCCACTATAGAAATTTCAACCAAATCACATTGAAGGTGATACTGATGTGGTGCTTAATAAGTGAATGTGTTCAATCGCAGGCATCTAAACAACGAGCACGCCCTGGATGATCGCAGCACAGCCCAGTGTCGGGTGCAGATGCAGGTTGTCCAGCAGCTGGAAATCCAAGTAAGTTCTCTCAAGAAACTCTGCATTGTCACTCCCCGCCGCCTAATTACGCCGTCACGACTTGCGATTTGTCAAACGAGGCCACGACAAGGTCTGCCGCAAAAGCAGGACCTGCTGAATTAAACAAAGCCACCAAACAATGGGATCCTCAGGCCTCGCAGCGAAAACCATTATGGCTCTTTTAATTGAATTAAGCGTGTGCTTTATTTTGCCCGCTTTGCTTTTTTCTTTCCAATTAATAGCGAGCGCGTCTCTCCCAGCCTGCCGTGTTAATTAACTGCACTTTGCACCTGAAGAACGCTCAAAAGGAGGGAACTATTTTCAGTAGGTGGAGCGTGACCTTATTAAGAAGTCATGCTGGCTAGATAATGAGCGCGCTGATTGAGCGACATTATTACTCAGCGCCACTGACATCTGCTCGTCTTTCTATTTCGAAACAAGTGGATATATTCAAATATACACGTCGGAATAATTGTCAGGAGCTTTTCTTTTTAGCAAGTCGCATCAGAAAGAAGAGCTACAGTGCATAAATATTGGGACATAATTCACCTCCACCACCACCACAATGGATGTGAGATTAAACAAGATGTGCTTTTTCTACAGCTTTATTAATTTATGGTTATTTAAAGTAGGGTCTGCATTCAAATCAGGTGAAAGGGATTGCAAGTTTGGAAATTGACCTTGCACTTTTTCAGTATTGGGCCAATTGGCTGTTCCATGGCCAGGTGGACTTGTATGGCTACCAATGGAACTGGTACCTTTCTATTTATTGCTGATGTGACAGCTGACAAAAAGCAGCAGGATGAATTCTCATTTGTTTTGGGCAATATTTGTACTCATATTCAGCCAGATGCTTCAAAACTCAATGGATGGCGCTTCACAGTGCAATGACCCGAAGCACAAAGAGTTTTGTCAGGCAAAATTGACCAAGTCAGTCAACAGAGGTGGGCAATTCTCATCTATGACGATGCCCACCTTACAGCGAGTGCTTAATGACGCGGAGCTGCAAAAAACTATAAGGACTGAGCAACGACTGAAGTAGATTTACGTCCGTCGATCAGTGAGTACAGAGTACGAGGCTTTGCCTCATGCACCGAAAATGTGGAAGCGTTTCAAAAGGCCGGCACCGTCATTGACGGGAATTGACAATTGACAGAAGTGCCCACTTCTAGCAATGGGCTGCCCTGATTTCGATTGAGCATGCATTTTACTTTCTGAAGACACAACTGAAGGGGAAACCTTCCAAGAACAAGCAGGGCAGTTGCAAAAAACGTTGTTTTCCCAATATTTATGGACCTAGCAGTACTTGACAGCGTGTTCTAGCCTTGGGCCGAAGGTGACTTGAACCCATGCAGGGTCCAGTGAAATCTCAGGACTGTCAAGGGTTCAGTGGCAGTACGTTACGGTTATGGGTCCTCCAACAGGATAAAAACAGATAAGAATGACTAAGAACGAAACATTTGACAGTGTCAATCTGTTCCATCCTCTAAACTAAACCCTATTGAACATCTGTCTAAGGAAATGTTTTGACCTGTTCAACCAGTACGAGACGGGGAATTACAGCATGCTATTGGTTGTCTTGTATTGACTTCTTTGTTTTGTTGTCCTGTGTGAAGTGGAGCTGTGTGACCATTTTTTATTATTTTTTTTTTCCTCAAGAGCCATCACTACTAATGAAGACCGGCTCTCTCTTATGTATGTGTGCTGTTTTTTTTTTTTTTTTATTATTATTAAGCCTTGCTCGAGGTGCGGTCCCTGTCACTCCTGCACATGTATTAGATTGATGATAGTCCGTGAAGGCTCGGGGCCACTAACTGGACCCGGAGAGGCGGGTACGTCTCACGCCATGTTTAGAAGGACCCCTTCACCTCTTGCCAGCTGCAGGCTGCGCCTCCATCCCCTTAACGGTGTGCACGGGACTTTTAGTCCACACTCAAGACCCCCTCATTACTCGCCCGGCTGCCTTGTTACCGTCAGGTCCTCGCTGACCTAAATTCGGCTATTGACAAAAAGATGAAACGCTATTTTGTTTTTGCCTGACCTGTGGACATCATCCTGCATGTTGCTTTACTTTTTGGACTTAATTCCCTCTTCTTCTCCGTCTTTTACCAGCTTTCGAAAGAACGCGAGCGTCTCCAGGCCATGATGACCCACTTGCACATGCGGCCCTCCGAACCCAAGTCATCTCCCAAACCAGTGAGTGCATATTGCTCCGTAAACACGCTAGCGATGTTTTGAATGACAAGCACAGATGAAGATGTAATGGGATTTGTATCACCCGCTTCTGGCGGGTGGACCACAAGTTTGGAAGTATATTAGATGGCCAAAGGAGCGTGGAGTGCTCGGCGAAAAACGTCGGGGGGTCATTTCTCTGTGATAGATATAATAGCCAAAACAACCTGTTGGCTGGATGATTGAGCCCCTGGCACTCAGACGCTATCATTTTAGCAACAAACAGCAGAAAATTATAGCTGAGGATTGATAGTGAATGCTGATATAAACACACAATTGTTGCTAAAATGGGTCCCATGTGAGGATTTTCTCTAGACAGCCATTTAACATATTTATTTCACAAATATTGTCCAATTTTACACATTGAATTATTGGAGCATGCGTATGCTGCCGAGCAAGTGCCTACTTTCATTGGAAACACTGAATGAAGATAATCACATGATTGCGTAATCATCGGATAATTCCATCAAGAATCAAACTCCCCTTTTATTATAACATCTTTCTTCAAAATTGCAGCAGAACGGTTCCGGGTCTTCCAATGACGACTGCTTCTAATCCGCGCTGAATATGAATGAATGATGTTAATGAAGTATTGCGTTACATAAAGCACACATGAAAGAGCAGCTAATTGCATTTGATGGTGTCGAAGAAAGTGGGCGGGGGTGGTTGGGGCGCATTCTGACAGAATTCCTAAATGAACATTCAGGAACGTCCTCGTTTTAAGGCTTCCCTCGTCTTTGAGGCTAAGTATCATGATAAAAGTCACAGAGTAAGATATTATTGGTGATGCTAATGTCTAAGCTAACCGCTGACACAACGTGATGTGTCCTGGCTGGTCTGATGATATTTTTAGATTGCAAGTAGTCCTTTCTTTATTTGGTTGTTTTAGTCCTTGATGCAACTGAATATGGTAATGCTAATACCTAAGCTAATGCTAACAAAACTTGGTGAGTCCAAGCTAGCCTAACGATATATTTAAATTGTCAAAGTAGTTTGTAGTAGATTTTCAAAGTCACACTAATAAATTATTGGTGGTTTTCCAATTCTTGACACACCTGTATAAAACAATGTTATACCTAAGCTGGTGCAAACAAAAGTTGATACGTCCAGGCCATTCTGTCAATATTTCTATTTTCTACATTGTTAAAGTAGTTGGTCGTCGATTGTTAAAGTAACAGTAAGAAATTATTGGTGGTTTTGTGTACAGTAACGATAATACCTATGTCCTAGCTGGTCTGCCGACATTTTTAAACTCAAAATAGTTTGTCCATGTTTTGAGGGAGCTGTTAATCGCCTCTTTTGAAACCATCATAACTTCCAAATTATTTTCAAGCATGCTTCCCACGGATCCTTTAAGTCTTGCAAGGCATTGAATCTATGGGCTCTAAAAAAGTAAGGCCTTAATTGGTATTAAAACATCCTAAGTAGAGCTTTCAAAAGTCTTCAAAATGTATTGTTTACACATGATGGTTTTTGCGATTGGAAATAATCGGGCAATTTCTCATCGGGATGTGTGGATATCAGTACCAGGTATCAGTATCAGGCTGTTATTGGCCTTATTTCAAGGTATCGGGTAGTCATGAATCAAGTTGCTTTTGTGCTATCTTCAAGTCTAACTTGTGCAAAGTTTTGACTGCCAGATTTTGAATTCATTGACTGGACTTTGCAGATAAGTGAAGTTTTGAACCAATAAAAATATCCACTTTTAACCTCTGCTTAACTTTTATTCTGCTGTGCTCGTTACAGCCAAGTGGATATTTAATTATGATCTGAAAGGCCCGACAGCTAGCCAGAGTATTTCCAACGACATTTTATCCTATTTATCAACACAAATGGGCCGAGCGATACCCTCTCACTCCTTTGGTCTCCCTCCTCCCTCCCATCTTTTAAGTCAATGCCAAACTCCTCGCTGCAAACGCATCCCCACTTGTCGACTCACAATTAAGGCAATTTGGTTTGAATATGTAACGATGTCATTACCATTTCCAGGCTGAAATTAGCCACGCGACTGAAAGGTCAGTTTGGCGTTTTTTTCCACTCGGCTGGAGGATCGCACATGAGATTTGGAGGCAAAAGATGGACAATTAGTGAGTGGAGCTGCGGCTGGAGTGGCCTCATACTTTTCGCTGACTGACATATGAAGTCATCGAGTCACTCTTTGTTCATGTAACCAGGTTTGGGGACGAGATCGCCTCTCCGATATAGTCAACTTCAAGAAAGTAGACCTCCTTCATCCTCCAGTGATGACCCGAACAAGCAGACGTGGATTTGAATGAACATGAATGTGTTACATCGCAAATGTACAGGAGGATCGTTCAAGGGAGTGATAAATAGAGAGCTAAAGCGAGATGGGGCCCCGATAACACGGAGGCTGATCGTTGGCTAATCTCGAACAGCGTGCTCTAATTAGAAATCGCGTGATACAATTTGGCGGTTGTAATTAGCCGAGATGGGCTGCCTCCTCTCCACGAGTCTTGTTAGAGGAAACACACAGCTGCGTCAAGGAGGGAGGAGGGAGCGCATACACGTGGCACTCGGAGACGGGCTGCGGAATGACTCGACATGCTCGTATTGAGGAGGGAAGACGACAAAAAGTTCCATCTTTCACATTTCTGGCTCCTTTTTAAATTACTTTTGCTGTTGCTCCCCTGCGTTGGTACTATTGTTGTTCCGATACCGTTTTTTGGCCCCCGATACCGATATCCAGCTTTGCAGTATCGGCCGATACCGATACCATACCGATACCTGTTGTCCCCCCCCCCACCTCAACATGAAAAAGCTGTCCTGCCATTGGTTCAGAGCATTCAAGGACCAATAGGATATCTTATGCAGTGAGCATGTCACATATCAATGAATGTCGTGCACGAGCAGGACACAAGATGCTGCCTCCAAAATCCTATATTAGCGTTGGAATTAATGGTATCGGCATGTTACTTGTGAGTAGTCACCGATACCGATACCACTGTTTTAATGCAGTATCGGCACCTCTGCCGATACCAGTATCGGTATCGGAACAACACTAGTTGTTACATACTTTCAAAGTGGAAGTGCATTTTATAGCTTAAAATTGATTTGTGAAAAATTCACCACTGCCGAAAAATGTCATTTTTGTGTCAATTAGTATATTCTCTCATGTGCCAGATTTGGAAGAGCCTACTAGTTAGCAGTGAGCATTTTTCAATAGACAAGAAACATGTTCTGTGCATTGCTAAGTGCAGTGTGAAAAGGCCTTAAATGTTACAACTAATTCCTGCAAATTTTTTGTTCCGAATCCTCCTGAATTCTTGCTCTGGCCTCAGTAACCACGCTGTGCCTTCCTTCCAGCTCAACTTGGTATCCAGTGTTACCATGTCCAAGAACCTGCCGTCGGCGTCGCCCCCTAACTTACCGCAGACGCCCACCACGCCCACGGCACCCATCACCCCAATGGCGGCCATGCCCCAGGTCCCCTCGGTCCTGGGCGGCGCCAACGTGCCCAGCATGGGAGCCATGCGCCGACGCCATTCGGACAAATACTCAATGCCGCTGTCGTCGGGTAGGTCCAACTACACAGCATACCCCTTTTTTTTTTTTTTAAGATATGTGTTTTACACTTGATAATAAGCTATTATAACACGACACTGCAGTTGTATAGCGCACACACACAGCCACACAGAGCGGGATGATATAAAAAGCAAGCCCATGTTTAATCACTTTATATGTAAATAGACAGCAAACCTACTCTGCGCATAAATATTACACGAGTGTTAATTAAGTTCAAATAATGGCCAAGTAAATACAATATTTATTGCATTAGGACGTTTCTGACTTTTGCATTTTAAATGTTCTGCCTTTGATGTTTATATTTACTCTCTGTGTTTAACGTGAAGTCGCATCAATTATTCAGCGCCGGGCTAACTAACTGCACGGATCTCATTTTATGGATTTATTAGTGTTTAAGATCTCTCACGAGAGACATTAATTAAAAATGCATTTTGTTAGACATGGAAAATGCTGATTTGATGTGCACCCCCGCCCTCCCCTTTCTCTCCCTCTCATTTCCACACCCTCCCCTCAGCCCCTCCTTTTAATTTGATGAAAGTGTGAGCCGATGGAATACCTGGAGGAATAAAAATTTACCAATTATTTCAGGTGGTGACACAGTATTTATTTTTCCAGAGATTGCCCCAAACTACGAGTTTTATAAGAATGCAGATGTCAGACCACCGTTTACTTATGCAACCCTCATAAGACAGGTGAGTGGGAAATAAATTAACTTTGCCTGATTAGATTAAAATTAATTGCGGCATGAAGCTTTCCAGTCTCAATCTGTGCATGCGTGTGGCATGACACGTCGTTAGTAAAGCATTATTTGATGTCATCTCATTCCAGGCCATCATGGACTCGTCCGACATGCAGTTAACACTTAATGAAATCTACAGCTGGTTCACGCGCACGTTTGCGTACTTCAGACGCAACGCCGCCACTTGGAAGGTAAGCTCTTACCCCCGCAAAACCTTGAAAACAAACTGCATGCTTCCTCCTTTTCCATCCCAATGACAACATCTCAGATACCTTTTGTGTTTTTTTTTTTCTTTCCGTTGGGCGCAATTAATTGCAAAAAGCTTGGCGTGGAGAGGGCGCCGACGCACTAATTATACAGCAGCCACTCCATCATCAGCACCTTTTGTTGAGCGAGACACCCACTCCACCCCCCTTCCTCCCCCTCCCACCTACTCCTCAAGCCGCCGTCCCTCTGCATATCATTGATTAATTAGGAAGAAAGATGGCCGTCAAGCGGGAGTGGAGGTCAAACCTCGTCGGGGTTAAGAATTGGCCTGTCATGGAGGAGGAACTCTTTATTTACTGGCACAATAGGGCCCATTTGTATACTTTATTGTCCTGTCTCCATGCACAAAGTGGAAAAAAAAAAAAAAACTGTCTTCCAGTGTCTTTCCATCCTGCATCAGCATGCAGGACGTGGCGTCATGGCGCTAAAGTGAATTAATTTGGATTTGGGATGCAAATGAGCACGCGTGAGGGTGGGACGGCGCTGCGTAATAAGCGTGCGGCACGTTTTGCTGTGCATCCTGATGGACAATAGCGCTGACATCACGCCGTCAATTACAACTGTTTCCCGCCCGGAACCAAGGTCGGCCGTTTACACGCACTTTCCCTTTTTGGGAAGCATGAGTGTGATGGCCTTTGCTTTGATGAATGGAGAGAATTTGTTTAGGAGAAAAGAAAGGAATGAAAGGTAGTTTAATATCGGCTTTTCTTACCCCCCCCAATTGCACACACACACACACACGCACCCCCACACACATCGTACTCTTCCTCTTCTCTCATCCAGAAGCTTATTAGTTGGAACTATATAGCATGCATAATAAAACTGCTCATTTGCTCATTAATATTAAAATGATCATATTCAGAGCCATGGGCATTAAGATCAATCAAATCCAGGGATTTTCAGGTCAGATGCGAGATCTGCTTATGAGGTTTTTTTTCTTTCTTTCTCCTTCTCCTTTCTTTCTTTCTTGGCGAAAGAGAAAAAAAAAACACCAAGCTGAGGGAGATGATAAATATTACAGGCAAGGATATTAAAGCCATGCTTATTGTTTGAGTCTGATGCATGTTTTAATTATGGTCATAATAATTTTTTTTTGTCACACGCCTTGTAATTAATAAAATCACCTCATCGGATTGGTTTAGTCATTAACAATATGGCTTGAATAGTGAAAAGATAAACACGCGCACGCACATATGGTGACGTCTCAACGCTGTCATATTTTACGCAGCGTGTCCATTAAGAACAAGAGAGGGTTACTGACATCACCATTATCAAGGCCGGCATTACCACTTCTGTCAGCACCATAAGCCATTCGCTATGCTGATTACCTCCTTTTAGCCGACTTACTCTGATTGATATGTACTGTAGGCCGGACTTGTAAGAGCATTCACGTTCACTCATTTCTCTGTCTCTTTTTTTTTATTTTTTATTGCTAATTAAATCAATGGAGCGTGAATGTTCAGAATTCTTTCAAAAAAAAAAAAAGTGTACCAAAAAAAAAAAATCACTTGTGGGGCTAATGAGTGAACACGCTTCTTCACTGTCTTCCTCTGACCCGCAGAACGCCGTGCGCCACAACCTGAGCCTGCACAAGTGCTTTGTGCGCGTGGAGAACGTGAAAGGCGCCGTGTGGACGGTGGACGAGGTGGAGTACCAGAAACGCCGGTCGCAGAAGATTACGGGGTACGAGCAAACGCCGAAAAGAGGAGGAGGGGGGGCCTCACTTCTCCACAAATTATTTATGTAAACACGAGTGCTGTCAAAGTTAAACGTTAACTAATTAATTAATCACAAAAAATTATCGCATTAATCATTGTATTACCACAGATTAATCTCACTATTAATTTTGACGCAGATGATCCTTTTTAGCCAACACGCGGATGGTTACGTTAAAGGTAGCTGTTGGAGTTTGAGCAATACACATAACTACTACCTTAGGTCACTTTTTCCCATTTTAAATTATGCAAATAATTAATTGATTAGAAAAAGCAGGATGAGCGTGTGCAGTGGATATAAATTTTTGAAGACGTCCTCATAACATTAAATGTTGAAAAAATTAACACATAACAGGTACGCTTCAAATTTAGCAGGCAAAATATGTTGGGGGGAAAAAAGATTTTTTTAAATCAGTGATTAATCATGATTAATCAAAATTCTAAGATGTGATTAATCTGATTAAAAAATTTAATCGTTTGACAGCTCTAGTAAATACGCTGATCATATTAGAATAGAATAGAATTTTTTTTACAACTGTCAAAAGGACAATGACAGACATCTCACACGTTCGGTGCTAATCAATTATTTTTTTGTCACCCCCAGGAAAAAGAAAATATTTTGCACCTACCCCAACTCTCCTGAATGACTATAAATAGTATAATTTGTCTGTAAAATGGTTGTAAGTACACCTCTGCAAAGGAGCTAATAGTCCTAATGAGGGTGCCACTGCCACCTACTGCAGTGGATGTGCAATTACACTTTATGCAAGTATGCATGTTGGTGACCCCTATTTTAGACATATTTCGTGGACACACAAAAACTTCAGCCATCAATTCCCTTCATGACATTTTGGTTGAATGTAAACATTCTGCTTATCTAAGTGAGTTGTTTATAAATGAGTAGAAAATGTCCCAAAAGTGTTCATTCTTGATGTCCCAATCTCGCATAGGTGGTTTAAGTGCCAACTTTCATAAAGTTTGTCATCTTGATTGATTGAGCGCTATTTCCCCCTTCTCTCTCCAGAAGCCCGTCACTCGTCAAGAACCTGCCCTCCAGTTTGGGATATGGATCTGCACTAAACGCCAGCCTACAGGTAGGAACCGAACTAGACAGCCACTTCAATAAACAGAGTGGTCCAGTCAGGAAGAACCCCTCCACCACCCACCCCCGTGCTTCCTTCCTCCAGAGAGTGATCGGATCCGTGTGCAAATGCAAGGGCATGCACATTAATATTTATCCAAGCTGTCATAAATGATTTGACTTCATTGTGTACGTCTGCTAGGTTTCTCATGGCAAAAAAACGTTAAAAAATTAATCGCGGCATATAACTTTAATGCTCGGCAGGCGAAAGTGTCAGAGAGTTTTTATTATTTGGAGGTAAAGTTTTCAAGGGGACGAGGGCGTCTGAATGGCAAGTGGAAGTGCGTACACTTGTCACTTCCTGCCCCAAACCGTCCATCATTTATTCATCATGCTTCCTCTCGCCCTTTTTTCACCTCTGATCTGATCAAACCAGCTCGTTGTGGAATTCAAGAGGGATGTTTGTCAATTTACGTTTTTTATTTGCCTGATGAAATTAAACACCGCCCTAGTCAAAAATGAATATGGTAAAATAATGGACATTATTTTTTTCAATTAAAAATAAAATGCAACATAAGATGTAATTTTTTCTTTTCATTTTAAGAGTTTAATGAAAATGGTCAGATCATTTTTTTCTGAATTATCAATTTCATTTAAAAAAGTAGTACATTATAAAATGTTTTTAAGTTAACTGTAAGATGAACATTTTATGAATATAAAAAAAATGTCACACTAAAACTTAGATATTTTAATTTTGTCAGTAATATTTATTATATGTTGAACATAAGTGCTCCCTGTACTGGCAAATTAAATTACGGTAAATATTCAAACTGCATAAGGTTTTTTGTTTGTTTGTTTTTTTTAAGTCCAGTACAGTTCAGTTGTATTGAACTTAGAGCTGTCAAACAATTACATTTTTTAATCAGATTAACCACATCTTGGAATTTTGATTAATCACGATTCATCACTCAAAATGGCTTTTTTAATAAACATTTTTTACCCGCCAAATTTAAAGAGCATCTGTTGTGTAATTGTTTTCAACATTTCATGTTATGAGGACGTTGTCAAAAAAATGTAACTACTGCACACGCTCATCCTCCTCTTTTTCTAATCAGTGAATTACTTGCATAATTTAAAATGGGGGGAAAAACATAACTCCAATGGTTTGACATGAGCAAATATTCTGAATATCATACGCAAACATTTATTAAATGCTTAACTTTAATGCTTGTAGTTACGTTTATTGCTCAAACACAACCTGTGCTACCTTTAACGTAACCATCTGCTGTCAGCTAAAGAATCATCTGCGGTCAAAATGACGTGTAATTAATCTGCGTTAATTCACGATTAATGCAATATTTTTTTGTGATTAATTATTCAGTTAACGTTTTAACTTTGAAGCACTAATTTACCTTAAAAGTACAAAACATTTGCATTTCCTTTTTGACTGTGCATGTTTGTTTTTCACGTGTTTCATATAGCCTGTATGTGGCCATCAGTGACATCTCTGGTCTAACTGTTGTCTGGGTGTCCACAGGCCGCTCTGGCGGAGACCACCCTGCCTCTATTGGGGACCCCGGGCCTAATGAACAGTGGCTCCATGGGCGGCGGCTGCCACGGCCTCCTGGGCGGCGACCCGTCCGGACTGATGGGCGCGAGTCCGCCGGGCCTGCTATGCGGCAGTCCGCCGGGCCTGCTGGGCATCAGCCCCCCCGGCACGCTGAGCTGTAGCCCCCCAGGCCTTTTGCAGTCTGCCCACGACGACCTCAACGGCTCGCTGGATCACTTGGACACCAACGGGCACGGCAGCCCCGGTTACTCCCCACCGGGACACATGTAGGTTCCGCACACTCGCTCCCGCTCTACATTCACGGCGGCCATTTTGCACATAATAAAAAAAGTGCAAACGGCGTCCGAAACTCCCCAATTTCCACGAATCATAACAGCCGTTGTGTAGACTGACAGCCATCAAGGAGAGCTCATGCTTTTAATGGTCCAATTATTGTAGAATTTGCACGATGTACACTCACACTTGGCACATTTTTATGAGTTTGAGAGGCTGTCTGGGAATGTAAGACGTGTTCAACCACCCACCTTGTGTCCTTGTGCCCTTTCTTAGTTTAATTGCCTGATATTTAACCCACGGTACCACTGCTTTTTTTACGATGTCATGACCCTGGGGCAAGGTTACATTTATCATTCCCACCCCCCCATGTGATTCCCACACTTGCGCATCGTCTATGAATGCACTCTAACAGCAGTTGGGTCTAAAATCTAAAATAACTCAAATTGAGTTAAAAAAAAAAAAAAAAACTGCTTTTTTTTTTTTTTTTTTTATCGATTTAGGAAAAAATCACCACCACACATTAATAGAAGCCCACAAGTGTCGATTGAGAAGGAATTCATGGCTATACAGCCTGTATTTAAAAAGTGCATTTTCCTGATTGAAAACAGAAGACCCTGCCTTTAAAATAAACCTCTCTAATGGTGCTGAGAGCGAGAAACGAAACTTTTATTTTCCAATTGACATGACAGAATGTGCTTGTCATGTGCGCGCACACAGCCTACCAATAGATACACACATGGACACACACATAATGCTCATGCAATGTCCATCAGTGCTCACTGGCAGAGTCACATGACATTCTCCTAGCATGTAATGGACAAAAGATGCACTTTGTGAGGATGTCTAAGAGGGACACGCTTGTTTCGTCCCACCAGACGTCCATACATGAATCTATGTTTACTACCCCCACTCTGAAATGGAATGTTAAGTGGGCCAAATCTGCTGCCATTCCCAACTCCCTCAGGTCATTTAACTTTTAATAACAGAACGGAATTGGTGTTTTTTTTGTTTTTTTCATACTTTTCTCTCTCGCTCCGACTGCCTCGACACCGACATGAGACGCCGCGTCCCTCCGTATATACTACCACAAGAACCTCAAAATGGAAGAAATGTGTTTTTCACCGCCGCCTCTTCCAGGATCTCTTTTAAATAATGGAGTGGTCTGTAGCGCTAAACTAAATAGTACATCACCTCTGAAAGGCCTTCCTCAGGAGAAGACACCGTGGACTGACAATTAGACAAAACTCTGCTTCCCCTTTAGCGCTTAAAGGTTCACGCTATCGACTATACCACGAAGCAGATGGCCCCGGGACATGCCTGCTGTGTGTTTTCATGTGTGTGTGCGTGTGTGTGTGTGAGAGAGCAATACACTCACGTACACCCTAAGGGATTTGCTTAAAGAAGCAGCACCGCGTAACATTGGGCAATTTGAGCTCTCAACATGCTAACTTGAAGGATCATTTTATGGTGTGCTAATTTAATTTGTTTACAGCACCAAAAGTTGGGTCCAATTTTGATCCAGTTTGGAGGATTTTTGACCCAATAGTTTTTGGTGTATACTTCTATAAAACTGATCTTAAAACTCACAAAACCAGAATGCAAAAATTAAGTTCGTATTGGTCAAATGTGGGTAAGAAGGCAAGGAGGAATTTTATTTATTTTTTATTAATTTGACAACTTTTTGAGTTTACCCACAAAGTTGGCTAAAATTAAATTAGTAACCCACAAAGCAACCCAATTATTGAGTTAATTTTGAGTTTTGAGCTTTTTGGGTTAATTAAATAACCCAAAAAGCTCAAACCAGTTGGTACCTATTTGGCCCAATTTGTGTTATTTATGACTCAATCAAACTTGATTTATATCCTCCTGACTACCAGGAAAAAAAATATTGTCCAATCATGTTTATTTTGATATTCCCCAATCTTTTTGAAGTAAATGGAATACTGCATAAGAAATACTTGACCAAAAAAAAAAAAGTTTTTTATTTTTAAGTTATGATGTGTCCACCACAGAGGACATTTTAAAAAACTTAAATGCTAGGCTCAAATGCAATTAAAATAATTCAAACAATACTTTTATGTGTTCTTAAGTCTTATAGAAAGCATGCCAACAACATTTAAAGCCAAAATATGTTCAATAAAAAGTGTTATACACTTACTTTTCCTCTTCCCTAAAAAGTGCTTGCACTGAGGGAAGCCATTTTCTTTTATGATGCAATCAAAGGTAGCAAAGCCCCACCCCCACACATTTGGTATCATTGGAAAGCTCTGAATGTCCCCTATAGAGCACAAAAGGAGTTAATTCAATTGTATGCACTGGGTGTGAGATATTTAGGATGACAAAGGTCCACTACAGAGGACACATTTGAATTTCTGGTGGTCAGGAGGATACAGCACCTTTCATACATTCAAATGCAACTCAAAGTGATGAACAATTAAAACATCCATAATACAATAAAAAGAAAAGCCCCCCCATATCCCCATGATCATACCTACAGACACACGCAAACCACAACATGGCGGGGCACAGAAGAACCCTGTAAGGAAAGGCACCCAGGAGGAGTTTGTCCACACTGAAGGGGATGACGGTCAACCACCACAGGGAGGAATACTCAACTGTTTATACAATGTAGCACATTTTTTTCTCATATTTTAATTGGCCACCTCTATGACATTTTCACCTCCTTCAACAGTTTGAAACAACTACATTTTCAATCAAATTTGTTGCCAGAATATTCATTTCCAGCATTTGCTTCTGAATCTTTCAAGTCATCTGTACCATTTAGATTTTTTTTTCTTTTCTTTTCAAATTCAAAATGGCACTTTGGGCTCTCCTTAGC